>NC_064639.1:375077126-375804626 GCF_023864345.2 Schistocerca serialis cubense
ATGCAAAGCAGTAGAAATGTACATGTCTAAGGGAAAGATAGAAGCTGCCTATAGGAAAATTGAAAGACACGTTTGAAGATACAAGGAGCAGCTGCAAAAGTATCAAGAACACAGATGGTATGTCAGTGCTACACAAAGAATGGAAACCTGAAAGGTGGAGGAAAAACGTACAGGATCTATACAGGGTGAACAAACTGGTGGACATTCAGTTTTATAGAAAGAGAAGAGGAAGTAGTGAAGATGTGAGAGATATGATACTGCAAGAATAATTCAACAGAGGACTGAAAGACCTAAGCTGAAAGAAAGCACTTTGAGTAGATAACATTCCTTCACAATTACTGAGATCCTTGGGAGAGTCAGCCATGACAATTATTCCACCTGGTGTGCAAGATGTATGATACAGTGGAAATGCCTTCAGACTTCAAGATGATTTGTAATAATTCTAATTCCAAAGCAGGCAGGTGCTGACATACAATGCAAATACTATCCAACCACCAGCTTAAACAGTAATTATTGAAAAATATTGACATTATTTACAGAAGAATGGAGCAACTGGTAGAAGCCAATTTGGGGAAGGTTGGTTTGGATGCTGGAGATACATAGGAATGTGTGAGGCAATACTGCACCTGCATCCTACCTTACAAAAAAGGTTGAAGAAAGGCAAACCTACATATATAGCATTTGAGGGCATAGCAAGCACACTTTCAACAATGTTGAGAAAACTACATTCTTTGAATTTTTGAAGGTAGTGAGGATAAACAATGGGTGAAGGATTATTTACAATTTTTACAGATCCAGACTGCAGTTATAGGAGTCCAAGGCCATGAATAGGAAGCAGTAGTTGAGAAAGGAATTAGACAGGTTTGTAGACTATGCCTGGTGTTATTCAATCTGTACATTAAGCAAGTAATAAAGAAAATCAAAGAACAATCTGGAGAATAAAGGGAAATTCTAGCTTACAGACTACTCTGTAATTCTGCCAGGCATAGCAAAGAGCAGTTTAATGGAATGGGTAATGTATTGAAAAGAGGTTATAAGATGATCTTCAATAAAATAACTTAAATCCGGTGACACAGATGGAATCAGATCAGGAAATGTGACAAAATAACTGATGATGGATGAAATAGACAGTACATTAAATTCAGACTGGCAGCAGAACGAAAATATTTCTGTAAACAATGTATCTGTCAGCACCCATTATCAATTCAAGTGTTTGCAAGTCTCCTCTGAAGGAATTTGTAGATTAGCCTTGTATGGACGTGAAATGTGGACGGTAAGAAGTTCTGATGAAGAGAGAACATAGGCTTTTGCAATGTGGTACTAAAGAGAAATGAATGCTGAAGATTAGGAGGGTAGATAGTGTATCTGATGAGGCACAAACCATAACTGGGGGTGAAAAAGAATTTGCACCACAATGCTACTAAGGAAAGAGATTGGGTGATGGGATACATCCAGAGGCACCACAATAGTCAATCTGGCAATGGAGGAAAGTGAGTGGTAAAAGTTGTACAGGGAGACCTAAAAATGAATACAGCAAGCAGGTTCATGTGAATGTAGGTTGCAGTACTTGTTCAGATATGAAGAGACTTGCACAGGCTGGATCAGTATGCAGAGCTGTGTCAGACCAGTTTCAGACTAAAGACTACAACAATAACATCTTTTATTTAAAGACAGCATGCGGACAATATTAAGCTTACAATCCCAATATCACTTTTAATACACTAGACGTACCTTGGTAATTGTAGCACTCGGTACTGAGCCACTACATGATCCCAATGAACGCCATGCACTGGTAATATGGTACAATGCTTCTGGTGTAGCATCAGGTGCTGAAGATTTTGTGGCAAGAAACTTGCACACATCCTGTAACAATTTTCAGATACTTTAAAATTAGGTTACAAGTGGAATAACAGTGAACATCTTTTTGCTGTGCAGTTACAGTACAACTATGCATGTGAGACTTAGTTTTTTCTTCAAAGCCAAAATGTTTTATTTAATATCTATTTTTTTATCTCACGAGCATAACCTCGCTAAGTACTACGGTATTTTTAAACACATCTGTAAGCACAACAATATTTCCATAATTTTGACCAGTTCTTGATGAGACGTAAAGCAGTGTACATACCCACCTGTAACTTTGACACCGATTCACCGAGAAGTTTCAATCCCTGAACGGCGTAGTTTACACCAGCCACATCAGAGAGTTCCAAAGAATTTAGAAACACTTGCTTCAGACGATCTCTATCCGCTTCTGATAAATATGAACCTGTTGTTGTAGCTGCATTGTTTACGTTCACCGTCACAACGAAAACGAGAGCAAGGAGATCTAAGGAAGAAAAATAGGATAGTGTACATTAACGATCACTGCAGCGCACTGAAAATGCGTCACAAACGAATAGCCGTGTTGAAACGCAGTGTGTCTTAAAAACACACGCTCATTTCGCATACGACAAAACAAATTTCAAACTTTGTCACTAAAAAGCAGAAGGCATATATGACAAATACTGGAAACATTTTGTGTTTGTTAATGAACTGTGTCGTTACCGGTATGTCACAAACCGGTTGCGTGAACTCTACGTCAACAAGCGTGCTGCATGCATAACCTCTGAAGTAGTCAAGTAAGGAACAATATCTTCCCTTGAAAAGTGAACTATATACAGAAGACAAAGAAATATTGATACTACATCTGTTGGTAATGAGCACATACACAATCTTATCCTATAAGTATGCATACTCGTCCTATACGTCTCTACCGGCCACGTCAATCACTACCCGTTTTACAAACATCCAACAGATTACACGCCGACTTCAAAGCTCTTGAAGGAAAATCTTTGATATCAAACGATCAAAGATCTTGTGCGAGCCTCTCTCACTCTCTCTCTCTCTCTCACACACACACACTTGACAGAACTGAAAATCAAAACTTCCACAATGCATTTCAAATGGTAGGATTCATACTACCCGTTAACTGAACGGTACAGAATTTGGCGTCAAGATCAAGGTTTCAAGTCAATTCACACTGCCCTCACTTCACGACACCGCCATGTCAGGATGTATTCACATTGTCAATCACATCAAGTCAATTCGCTTAGTCTCATATTCATAGAGGCGAGTAAAAGGGAAATGGTGTTACCAATGCTGAGAGCAGGTATTGGCTGAAGCCAAGAGGTGCGGCAGACTGCCATCTAGCTGAGACCAACACAGAAGTTTCTCCCTTGAAATACTGTGTGTAGCCTCCCCTCTCTACTTAAAGTCACAGAATTGACAGTCGCATCTTAGTATGTATTTAGGAGTGAGGTACTTTCTTGGGTGCATACTCATAATCAGATAATTGACAACTTAATTCATTGATATGAAATTTCCTTCATTAAGCATTGACTACATCATTGCAAAACAGCCGAACCTTTAAGTCGAACTGTTAGCTCTATAGATTATCAGTACAAGCGGCACAAGATCCTTCTGATCATTTTGTTACTTAAATGTACAACTTTCAAAACACATAGACTGAAATGACACTTTTTGATCAAGAGGCACACAACAATAATGTATCAAAATTTATTGCACTCAAGTGCAATTAAGCTTTACCGCTAAAATCAAAAGCTCCCACTTTATCTAAGCCTACGTCGACATTTATACTCTGCAAACCACTTAAAGTACTTGGTAGAGGGTACGTCCCATTGCACGAATTATTAGGTTTCTTCCTATTCCGTTCATATACTGAGCGTGGCAAGAATGATGATCTAAATGCCTCTTTGTGCGCTATAATTATTTTAATCTTGCCCTCACGATCCCTATGTGACTGGAATGTAGAGGGTTGTAGTATATTCCTAGAATCTTCATTTAAAGCCAGTTCTTGAAATTTTGTAAGCCGGCTTTCTCAGAATAGTTGATGTCTGTCTTCAAGAGACTGCCAATTCAGTTTCTTTAGTACCTCTGTGACATCTCCCATGGGTCAAAAAACCTGTGACCACTCATGCTGCTCTTACCTGTATACATTGAATATCCCCTGTTAGTCCTATTTGTATGGGTCCCACACACTTTAACAATATTCCAGAATGGGTCACACAAGTAATTTTAAGGCAATCTCCTTTGTAGACTGATTTCATTTTCCCAGTATTCTACAAATAAAACGTAGGCTGCCACCTGCTGTACCCATAAATGAGTCTGTCTGATCATTCTATTTCATACCCCTACAAAGTGATAACATAGGTATTTGTAGGAGTTGACTGATTCCAGTTGTGATCATTCAACTACATCTACATGACTACACTGTAAGTCACAATTAAGTTCCTGGTGTTGTGTCTAGGAATCCTGCATACTCAGTTCGGCAGACAAACAATCAAACAACTCGTATTAATGAGTTTTATTGCAAAAGACAATTACAATTTCTCAACTTTGATATGTGTCGCAAGCAAAGGGCAACGTGCAAAATAATCAGTCTTCTCCAGAATAGGCAAACACAAGTCTGTACTATGAAGAAAGTCCTAACGAAGTGGCTAACGTTGAAGCTGCTATTGAAGTGGGCTCCACCAGTCAGGCGCAGCGCTTATGTCCTCTTCATGTAGGGGTCACTGCTGTCGCGTTGTCATCCTGGAGGGAGGTCGGTCAGCGTGCTAATGGCTGATCTCTTCTCATAGCCTTCTCTTCCCTGTCATTCCCAACTGGCTGCTGGTGCTGACTTTGCACTGTAACATTCCTCCTCCCCAAAGCGATGGATCATCATCGTATATGGAGCACGACAACGGGGGGGGGGGGGGGGGGAGGCAGCAGGAGCGTGGACGCTCTGATGGACCGGAAGCTGCAGCTGCAGGGGATGTCAGACTTCCGGTCGTACCCCACCATTCTGACTTCACTCTGGTGGAATCGTCCCCCAGAAAATGCCCAGAAGTGAACGCATCCACATCCTTAGGTCCATACCACGCCGTCGAAGGCGTCGGCCGCTGCAATGTGGGAGGGTCCAGCTCCATCGGTAGGAGGCGGAGAAGTCGAAGGCTCCGTCTCCATAGGGTGGTCGCGCAGCGTCGTGAGGACACCCTCTGCCAGCTGCTATGGCCACACTGTCCTCGGGATCTGTCAATCTGTGGGAAGAGTTACAGGAGGATCACAGTGCACATGACAGTGGCGAATTTGATTGTGATATCGGCGCTGCAGTCCGTCAGGCCCTGAAATGAGATACATGCATGTGTCAAGTCGACAAAAGATCTAGCCTCGTGCCCACCGTGTGCTCTCGCTAAAAACCCTGAAAAACACAATATCATGCAGCGCGAAGCGATACTTGCGACCTTCCTTTGGCGCCATATGCCGGGGGGGGGGCAGAGGGGGGAGCAGGTGGCAGCGTCCGATAGCGGTGGCCGTGAAGCAATCCGGCTGGTGATGGCCCATTTCGTGGATGCGAACGATATGAGACGAGAAACAGTTGCAATGCTGGATCCAAGGTGTATGCGATGCAAAGTATTGCCATCTACTGCTTGAAGGTTCTGACAAAACGTGCCGCTTCGCCATTTGACTGTGGATGGAACGGTGCACTAGCTAGATGCTGTATGCCATTGCGTTCACAGAATGTTTCAAATTCATTTGACATGAACTGAGGACCATTGTCCGACACTATGACTTCAGTCAAACCTTCCAGGGAAAGAATAGAGGGCAATGACTGAACTGTGATATGTGACATTGTCGAGTTCATTGGCACAGCAAAAGGAAACTTGCTGTAAGAGTTTACCACAATCAACAATGAATGTTCGAAAAAGTTCCCACAAAGTCTATGTGCTCACAATGCCACGGTGATTGCGACTTAGCCCAAGCAGAGAATTTTTGTGGTGGAGCAGACTGATTTACCGCGCATGCGCGTCAGTCTGACGTCATCTGTTCTATTTGGGTGTCCATACTCTGCCAAGTACAGTGTCAACATGCTAACTTTTTTGTACAAACAGGCCCCCAGTGTCCTTGGTGCAGTAACTGCAACACTTATTTTTGCAAAGGTTTGGGGATCAACACACGTGACTGTTCACTGTCATTTTGAACAAGAATCACACCTTGCTGTACAGCGAGGCTATGCTGACGGGCAAAGTATCGGCACACTACAGAGTTCTTTATGCTATGCAAGGAACGAAGCCAAGATGTGGGAATGTATTTTAGAAAATGTTCAGATCTGGGTCAGCGTCCGTGGCCTGTGCAATTTTCTTCTGGTTCAGCTGAAAAGACTGAGGCAATTCAGAATCCTAAACATCGATGTGACAACAAGATGCAGTAGAAGTGTTGAAATCTGTATCAGGGCCAATTGGAAGACGTGAAAGTGGTTCAAACGGCTCTGTGCACTATGGGACTTAACTTCTAAGGTCATCAGTCCCCTAGAACTTAGAACTACTTAAACCTGACTAACCTAAGGACATCACACACATCCATGCCCGAGGCAGGATTCCAACCTGCGACCGTAGCGGTCGCGCGGTTCCAGACTGAAGCGCCTAGAACCGCTCGGCCACCCCGGCCAGCACGTGAAAGTGCGTTCACATTACCATGTTGGGCTGTCGGACGATACACAATCTCGTACTAGTATTGAGACAACAACAGAGCCCATCTTTGCAATATGTGGTCAGTTCTTACAGGAACCAGACTCATTGGATGAAACAAGGACTGTAATGGCCTGTGATCCGTTACCAAGTAGAATTTTCTGCCATACAAATCGTGGTGGAATTTGGTGACACCATACACAATAGCCAGTGCCTCTTCCTCTATATGCGAATAGTTACACTGAGCTTTGGACAACACTTTTGATGAGAAAGCAATAGGCCTGTCTTTATCACCATATCTGTGTGGAAGCACTGCAACAATTCCATAAGAAGAAGTGTCAACTTACAACACAACTGGTTTTTCAGGATCAAAGTGAACCAAGCGTCTATCACTGAGCAATGGATCTTTAAGCTTTTGAAAAGCGTCTTGGCTCTCATCTGTCCAAACAAAGGGTACGTTCTTGCGACGCAAACGATACAATGGAGCTGCGATTTGTGCAGCATTTGGTATGAACCGAATGTAATAGTTCATTTACCCTAAGACTGACTGCTATTCTGTGACATTGTGAGGAACTGGCAGGTCCCGTATGGCTAACAAATGTCACTGAAGAGGATGTACACCTTGACTGTTTATGACACAACCAAGATACTGCAACTCAGGTTTAAAAAATCACACTTGTTCAGTCTACACTTTAGTCCTGCATCGGATAACACATGAGACAAAGCACGCAAATTTGCAATGTGTTATTCACCATATAGCGGAGATAATGAGTCACAGATAGGCACAACAAAAGACTCTCACAATTACAGCTTTCGGCCATTAAGGCCTTCGTCAACAATAGAAGGACATACGCACACATACACACACACAACTGCAGTCTCAGGCAATTGAAACTACAAAATATTGTACATTCCATTTTAGATTTTCCTTTGTTTGATCAACATGTTATTCAGATGAGCGATCTGCTATGGCAATATCGTCCAAATAGTTTGAACAGTTTGGTACTTGAGCAGTCAGCTGTTCCAAATACCACTGGAAAATGGTGGGTGCAGAAGCATTGCTAAAAGGCAAATGCAAATCTTTAAACAAGCCCAAATGGATGTTCACAACACACACAGTTTGAGATTCTTCATCTAGTGGTATTTGAAGATATGCGTCGTGCAAATCAAGTTTTGAAAAGTAGCGACCAGCACCTAATCTGTCCATGATATCCTCTGGGCGTGACAATGGATAAGTATCAATCACAGTTTGTGGGTTGATTGTAGACTTAAAGTCAAGACAGAGGCGAATGCGACCTGAAGGTTTGAGGAGCAAAACCAATGGACTTGCCCATCGACTAGTTTATATGATCACAATAGCTCCGCTATCTTTCAAGTCTTTAAGTTTCAGCACCCACATTGTCTCATAATATTAAGGCCAGGTAAAATTTCGGCTGAGCATTGTCTTTTATAGTAATATGTGTAACAAAATTGTTTACCCTTGCCTACACCTGCAGAAAAGCGTGGAGGGAATTCTTTCAGCAAGTTAGTTACACTGTCTTTGGCACTGAGATGATGTTTGGTTTGTGGGACACTCAACATGCTGTCATTAGCACCCACACAAAGTACCAATTTTTACACGTCAAATTTGTATACAATCCAATCTAGTCACTGTCAAGAATGATGATGATTAAATGATGAGAACAACACAAACACCCAGTTCCCAGGCAGAGAACAATCTCTAACCCAGCCGGGAATTGAACCCGGCACCCCCAAGCTCCAGAGGCAGCGATGCTAGCCACTAGACCACGAGCTGCGGATGTCTTTGGCACTGAATGCAGTCACTGACAACACAGTGTCCTGATTTTTAAAGCCAAAAGAAGTAAGGCCAATTATGTTCTCATAATCGCGTGAATGTAGCACAATGAAAGTCATTGTTCATGTACGCGAGCGACACATGGCAGGCGAAGTACATCTTCCAAGAATGGGAATGTCTTGTCCATTATAAGCTGTCAGGTGCGTGGTAGTGTTAGACAGGCGTGGGGAATCTAACGGTTCATACGTGTTTCGATTCAGCAATGTAACAGAGGCATCTGTGTCCAACTGAAATTACACACGTTTCCCACTAAGATGCCAATGAACAAACACTTTGTTGGAGTGGCGTAGCACTGGAGAAACTGATCGCTTGCGCTTTGCCAGCACCTGTTGCAGGCTTTGAATACACTGCATTTATTACATGGGCCTTCTGACTACATTTTTGTGAATGGGCAGATTCGTACGTATGTTCTGCTGCAAATATATATAGAATGCACACGACCTTTCTTTCCACAAGCGCAATACTGTGCTTGTCTGCGCAGGCACTCTTGGCGTTTGTACTGTGAATAGTACTGAGGGCATGACTTAATTCTATTTACTGATGTAGTCGCCTGCTTAGAGAACTGTTTACTCGACTTGGCACGCATGTGCTGTTGCTGCCTGCTGGGCCAGTCGTGAGCAAGGGACGGCTCAACCCAACAAATTGGTGGCTGCTCAAATTTGTTGGCCGCTATGGTACCTGAATCATACTGATCTAGAATTTGCACTGCATGATGAAACGATGGATTTGACTGGCGAAAAGGCGGTATGCCACTCGATGCTACAGTTGATGCCGTTTGCACTGCGTTTTTTGCTTGGTTGGCGAGTAACTGCTGCACCATGTTTAGAAGGATTGCGAAATGCTGTGTCTGAAACTGGAACATATGTGTCAGCTGCGTTGATTCTATCACCTGCAGTTGAGGCGCCTGAGCAGGGGGTGAGAGAGGTGGGTTGCTCATTTTGGAGTCGGCAAATGCAATAGCCAGACAATACAAGCAGTAAAATAAGCACACAAGCAAAGAAAATTTCTGCAACGCCCACCTGAAAACACTGAATGGGAAAAACACTGTAAGAGGCACTGTTAAAACATGTAAGCACACGCCTGCAAAGAAAAGACAAGGTAGAATTAAGGCGGCAGCAAAACACGAAAACAAAATCTGTGGCAGCTGGTTGCTCTTGGTTCGCAGCAATAACTGGTTGTTGCTATGTTATTCTTTCACCTTGTCGCCAATGTTGGTGAATCTAGGAATCCTGCATACTTGGTCTGCTAGACAAACAATCAAACAACTCGTATTAATGAGTTTTATTACAAAAGACAATTACTATTTCTCAACTTTGGTATGTGTCGCAAGCAAAGGGCGACATGCAAAATAATGTCTTCTTCAGAATAGGCAAACACAAGTCTGTGCTACGAAGGAAGTCCTAACAAAGTGGCTAATGTTGAAGCTGCTCTCGAAGTGGGCTCCACTAGTCGGGCGCGGCGCTTATGTCCTCTTCATATAGGGGCCAATGCTGCTGTGTTGTCGTGTTGGAGGGAGGTCAGTCAGCATGCAATTGGCTGACCTCTTCTCATAGCCTTCTCTTCTCTGTCGTTCCCGACTGGCGTGCCGGCCCTGACTTTACGCTATAACACTTAGCAGAGAGATCATTGAATGACCATCAAGGTATCTCTACCACTCCACTCTTGATCAGAAATGTAGGTGGGTGCCAACAGAATAGTTTCAAATCAGAGGTGTTCGTGATAATACGAAGCCAGCTACTCTTCCATGAATTTTTTCGATGTCCTCCATCAGTCCCATCTGATACAGATCCCACACCACACAGTAATACTCAAGAAGACGGCAGACAACTGTGGTACAAGCACTCTCTTTAATAGTACTGTTGTACTTTAATTCTTCTACTAATATATAGCAGTCTTTGGTTTGCTTTATCCACAACATTATCTATGTGACCTTTCCAGTTTAAGTTATTTATAATGGTGATCCCTAAGTTTTTAGTTGAATTTACAGCCTCTATATTTGTGTGATTTATTGTGTAACCGAAATGTAGTGGATTTCTTTTAGTACTCATGTGGGTGATTTCACACTTTTCATTGTTTAGAGTCAACAGTCACATTTTTCACCGTACTGATATCTTGTCTAATACATATGGCAATTGGGTTTGATCATCTGATGAGTTAACAAGACAGTAAATGGCAGCAGCATCCGCAAACAATCTGAGAGGGCTGCTCAGATCGTATTCTATGTCGTTTAAGTAGATCAGGATCAGCATAAGGCCTATATTACTTCCTTGGGGGACACCGGACATTACTTCCGTTTCACTCGATGTCTTTCTGACTGTTACTATGAACTGTGGTCTTTCTGAACTATAACTGAAATTATAGTCACAGGATACTAAGTTTTCTTCGTGTTGTGAAGTGCACAGTTTTACATTTCTGAACATACAAAGAAACTTGCCAATCATGAGACCACCTTTGAAATCTTATCAAGATCTGACTGAACACTTGTGCAGCTTTTTTAAGGCAATGTGTCTCTTAAATAACTGTGTTAATTGCAAAAAGCCTGAGGTTGCTATTAGTATTGTCTGCAAGATAATTAATATACAACATGAACAGTAAGGGTTCCAACACACTTCCCTTGGGCACACATGAAGTTATTTCTACATCTGATAATGACTTTACATCAAAGACAATACACTGCATCTTCCATACCAAAAGATTTTTAATGCAGTTACAAATTTCAAATATTACACTCTGTAACCATATTTTTGACAATAAGCATAGATGTGGTAATGAGTCAAACACTGTTTGGAACTCAGGAAATACTGCTTCTACTTCACTGCTTTGTCCTTAAGCTTTTCATGTGTCATGTGAGAAAAAAGTGTGAGTTGGGTTTCGTATGGTCGATGTTCTCGGAATCCATGCTGGTTGGCATGTTTATGTTTGAGATACCTGATCGTATTTGAGCTCAGAGTGTGTTCTAAGATTCTACAACTAATCGATGCCATGGTTATTAAAAGCGTAGTTTGGTGCATCACTTCTACTACCCTTCCTGTAAATGGGTGTGACTTTAGCTTTCCCACTATTCGTGGGATCTGCGATGGATTGTAGTTAGAAGATGGGCTAACACAACCACAAATTCAATATAGAACCTGACAGGAATTTCATCAAGCTTCAAAGCTTCGTTCAGTTTTGACAGTTTGCGATGTTCCTCAACACCACAGGCATAAACACTTTCTTCAGTCATTTTTTCAGTGGTACACTGATTAAATTGGGGCAATTCTCTTGGTTTTTCCTTTGTAAAGGTACATCTGAAAACGGATTTAATCACTTCAGCTTTTGCTTTACTACCCTCAATTTCGGTTCTCGTGTCATTCATGAGTGACTGGACTCTAACTTCCGTGCTACCAACATCCTTTACATATGACCAGAACTTCTTAGGGTTTTGTGAAAGATCATTTGATAGTATTCTGTTATGGTAGTCATTGAAGGATCCCTGCATTTCTCTCTTGACAGCCAATGTCCTATATTTTGTTTAATGCCTATTACGCAGTTGTCTGTATTTCTTTAGAAGTTTCTTTACAGCGACTGTATACCATAGTGAGTCCTCCTCATTTATGAACTGTTGTACTGGGTAGATATCTATCCAGTGCATGATCAAATGTTCTTCTAAACTTGATCCATAGTTACTCTGTGTTCCTGTCTTATACGTTTCGAGTTCCTTGTTGAGATATTACAATATTGATTTTTTATCTAATTTACTAAATATACATATATATAAATATATATATTTTTAGTTGTGCTTAGTACTTTGGCAATCATTGTTGCCACAACCACATCATGGTCACTGATACCTATTTTGATGTGGACATCCTCAAAGAGGCCTGGTCTGTACATTGGCATTAGATCTAATACATTTCCGTCATGAGTGAGGTTCTGAACTATCTGTTCTATGAAGTTTTCAGGGAAGGCATTTAGTAATGTTTCGCAGAATTTCTTGTCACACTCGCAACTAACTAAACTGTAATTTTTCATATTTGAGTGTTCAATGTCAAGTAAGGCCTGTCTGTGTTTCTTCACATATTTTCCCTCTTCTAAGGACTTAAGTCATTCTACACATTATCAGTTTTGTTTGACAGTTTTGCGTAATCAGCAATATATATTTCAGTCAAGATTTTAACTTACCATTAAAATCTTTAGTAGACTTCTATTCAGTTATGGTGTCTGCAAAAACGGATTTCTAAAACAAATTTAGTAGGTTATACACTTCAACAATTAGTTTCTATTCAAGAAAATATACTCCAGTGCTTTCTGAGTTCAGATCTTTATTTCACTTTCAGAAACAAAAGAAACTTTCTGTTGATTAACTAGTGTACTTCATCGCAAATCTAGTTCATTGTCCTTAAAAGACAATTAGATTACTGTACTTCCATTCACTTTTTTCTGGAGAAAATGTGAGAAAAAGGCTTTCAGTATTCTCATTTCATGAGCCATACTAGATTGAAATACCAAGTGATCATCAAGTGACCGTTGATGCAGAAATAGTCTTGTTTATAAAGTTACTGATAACTTCAGTAACCATTAAATCAATAGAATTCTGTGGACAAACATACTGCATCACTTGCAGAACCAGATGGGTTGTTTTGACGCGAGGTGACGTGACAGCCAGTGTGAATATGTCTTTCCCCACAAGCAAGTTTCGTCTTTGACTTTAGTGGGGCGAACATTGTCATTGTCATCCGAGCTTAACCAATTTTCTCCACTCACTCACAGTACAAAACAATACGGATTTTATACTTTTGCGTCTTCTTAGTAGTAATTCACACTGGCTGTTCGGTCACGTCACGTCACGTCAAAACATTCCACAATGTATTTCGAATGGCGGCATTCACACAGATCGTCAACGGAAAATCGCATCGCGTCAGTTCACGTCTAGTTACGTCAAGGTTTCTCGGGGAGAACGTTAAGGCAATGGTGTCGTCTGTTAACATCCGAAATTAACTTGCATTTGCTGTGCTCACTCTCGTTATCGTAATTGATTTTGTGCTTTTGTGTTTTGTTATGTTTGTTTTATTATTGGGTCTTGTTTTAATAGCAAATATTGCATGACGACTTGTATTTTTTTTTTTCTTTTGATGAGTGGCTGTACAATCTCTGGGTAAATTGAGGGATAGGTAGCTGACGAATTGTGTAACCATAGTTTACCTTGGAATTCTTGTTATATGAAGCCACTTTAATCTCTGGTTAGTTATTCCTGGAACAGTGTTGCCATCCAGTTGAGCTGGCAATAACTGGAGAGCAATCTGGGTATTTTCGGGTGTATCACTTATTATTCATATAATTGTTGGCTGTAGTAATAACGTGTTTAATATGAGCTATAAGCTTTCATGGCCGCAAAACTATTCGCTTGAGGATAATTTGAGGATGGTTGATACTGTAATTGAGTACAAGAGTGTAGTAAAAAACATGAAAACTAATGCTGTCTCGTACAATGAAAAGATTAGTGCAAAATTTGTAACTATAATTGTAAGGTACTTGTATGTGTAACATAACGATTTGTCTTGAAATTATTTAAAGGATCAGGTATTTGTTGTTTGGTCAGTAAGACATCTTTCTCAGTTTCTGAATAAAGTAAGAGATAAAAATATGCAATTATCAGCTCACAAACAACTTCACATAGATCGGCAGAGCAGCTACAACCAATGTACGAATTTTTTATTTAAGAAGGAAGCGAAAATATTATGCCCAAAGAAGGTAGCAGAGGCTACAGAATGGTGATGTAAGCTCCAAACACACAATTTGATAAAGTTGTCAACAGAAGTCAGTTCTACTCAGATGCAACATTTCTGCATCTACATCTATACTCTGCAAACCACCGTGAGATGCATGGCAGTGGGTACATCTCTCTAGAAAAGATAATATTCCATCAAATGCAGCTATAGATGAATTGTAAAAAAGTGCATAATCTAGTAGGAACTGTAAAATGCAACTGTAAAACAGCTGGTCTTTTCAAAATCTCCAACAAACTGTGACAACACAGATATCACTGAGATTGATCCAGTAGACACATCTAAGAGGTGTTACTGGCTAACTGGCTGTTTTACTTACATCTTGGAATGTTTAGTTCGTTACAGCAGCAATGGATACTCTACAAAAAGTACATTTGCTGAATTATTAAACGCTATTTGTGCATCCACTTTTGCAGTTTTTGGGAATACACAAATCCTATTTCTATAACACGATGATTATTAACAATTATGTCTGCAGTGTATATGAAGAGCAAGATGCCAACATTTACAATGAACAGCCATAATCTTTTTTATATTGCTGGAGGAGGGTTGAACCCAAGGCACATATTGAAACTGCTGGCTCTTGTTATTGTATCTCACCCAAAATGTTCGAGGAACGGTAAGTATTCCATATATAAGTATACCTTGTGCAATCACCTCTAGCAGTTACATGTAATTTGGGAGAGGAGGGGAAGTAACTGGAGATGTGACATCTTTGCTGCATTCTTTCTTCTTTTCCACAAACATCTGAGCTTAAAACTCTCCATTTTGTTTTCAGAATAAAAATATCTATTCTCAAAAGTGAAATAATTAACAGAGTTGCAGATTGTGCTGCTTCAAAAGTAGCAAGAACCAGAGAAAGAAGGAAGAACTGTGTCGGATAAAAAAAGAGCATAAAGCTCAACACTAGGATTAGAAAATAAGAACTAAAAGAAATTATTTCAGAATAAAAATACACTGCTCGCCACTGAAGACGCAACACCCTGAAGGCAGTATTCAAATCAGGTGCCATTTGCAGCAAGCATTTGTGGCGACGAGAGGTGCACATGATTAGCATTTCAGCACAGGCGCACAGCACGGGTGCCAGTAACGCCACCTGCAAGTGTTATATAAAGTGGGAACAGACGACTGTGTGGAGATACTGAAATTGTTCTTTCGTATGGTTGTTCTGCATAAGCAGTTTCAGTATGTCTTGTAGAAGACAGCAAGCGTCTTTCAAGCACGTTTCGGAGTTCGATGGAGGAAGAATAGTTGCTTATAGGGATTGCGGATTATCCTTCATAGAAATCGGTGTTTGTGTCGGACGGAACCAAGCAATTGTGATGCAGATGTAATCGCTGGATGCAGGAGGGAATGACGGACCGACGGCACCGATTGCATTCACCTCGTTGCACCACTACATGCGATGACAGGCATATTGCATTCATGGCAGTCATGGATCGCTGTGCCACATTAGGAACTTTATCACAACAAATTCGGTCTGTTGCGCAACAAGCAGTGTCTGCACATACCATTCGGGTCGTTTGCAGCAGAGTGGACTATCCACCAAGGTGTCCATTGCTGCGTTTATCACTGAGTTTATCACTGGTGATTGCATCAGCAATGGGGTGATGAACGACCGACACGAACAACATGTGTGCAGAATTGGTTGGCGCGTCAGTGGACATTCTAAATCTAACTGCAAAATCATCTTTTGAAGGAATCAGTTCCTTCGAGTTGTGGTTAGGTAAGAGGTCGAGAATAAAACATTTAAGTGTAATAGGTTACACATGGTATGCCCACATCTGTGTTGGAAGAAGACAGAAAATGTATGAGACAGCTCTTAATGGTTCTCTCATGGGGTACGATGGAAATGAGTGTTACAGAATTTTGGTGAAAGAAGAAAAATAAAGTCATTCTTAGCAGAGATGTAATCGTCCGTGAGAGACTGAAGAAGACACTGCTGATACCAGAGAATAGGAACATACTATCCTCACTCACCGACAGCTGCAAAATCGCTCAAACCCGCATGGCTAAAAGACTTTGTAATGCTATCTGAAGAGATGACGAACAAATGAAGTACCAAAGTCATATGAAGAAGCTGTAAACAGTACACAAAGTGTTCACTGGAAGCAGGATATAAAAATGAAATGAAGGCACTACAAGAGAATCACACATGGAAATTGACTACTATACCAAAAGGAGCAAGAGTTTTTCGTGTAAAGACTAATCCCAATGGGAGTACCGAGAAATACAAGGTAAGAATTGTCGTCAGAGGGTTTAATCAACTCAATGGTGTAGACTACACTGAAACTTTCAGTCCAGTAGCTATACTGAGCACAACTTTTTTTAATGTTAGGTGTTGCTGCAGCTGAAAAGATGCCTCTGATAACAGTTTGATGTGTCTACAGCATTCGTGTATGGAGAAATATAAGACATAATACATATGCAGTAATCAGAAGGGTACAATGACGGCACAGATAGAGTTTGCAAATTAAGGCGAAGTTTGTATGGACTTACGTAAGCCTGAAGATGTTGGAGTAGACGTTTTGGAGCATTTCATATGTCAGCAGGTTTTGAGCCAAGTGATGCAGATGCTTGTTTACATATCAGAGGAGAAGGTGACAAAAAACTTTAGTGGCTCCTTATGTAGACGATGGGTTAGTTATGGCGAATGATCAGCAAGATGCCAGCAAGTTTGTTGATGAATTCAAGATCACTGTGAAACTAGCATCGTATTTTCTTTGACCTGAGATAAAACACTTTGATGTTGGTGCAATCAAGTCAGCAAGCCTATGCAAAGAAGATTCTGGAGCGATTCAATTTTCAATAATGCGAACCTGTCTCGACACCAATTATAAAGGAGCAAGATACATTACAAGTAGAAAGCAAGGATGCAGAGATGTGCAACTTTCACTACCGACAACCAGCTGGAAAACTAACGTAGCTGGTGCTTGGAATGAGACCTGACTTCACTTACAGTGTGATTTAAGTCTCTCGAGCTCTCAACTCGCATCAACAGAAGATGTAGTAAGACTAAAGCAAGTACTCCAGTATGTAACAGGTACATGTGACTTAGGCATAATATATCATCCAAATTTACAGAATGGCATATTTGATTGCTGAAACGATGTGGACGTTGGAGGATACAACTAAATTGGACAGTTGACATGTGGTGTAGTTATTACACGTGCAGGTGGAGCTGTCTCATGGCTCAGCCAAAGATAGGCAATGACTGCCGCATTTACAACACAAGCAAAGCTGGTAGTTGCAACCGAAGCTGTTAAAGAGATAATTTATCTGTGTAGACTTTCTAGAGGAATGAGAAAGCTGATGGCAGTTCCAGTCCTTAAGGTTGACAATCATGCAACGGCGAAACTTGCACAAAATCGTGAGTTCCATCATCACATAAAACATACAAAGACAAAGTATCGAAAGTGGACTTAGAAATTCAGCATGTTTCAACTGAGGATCAGTTAGCAGATACATTGATGAAGCCTGTGGCAAAACCAAGACTGTTAGTTCTGTGTCATAAACTGGGTCTTTCATGTTGGTGTGTTTCTCATTTCCTCCTTTTTCTCTCAATTAAACTAGAGAAAGTGTTACCGTTATATATGTCTGTATTTAATAAGTATCAAACAACGCTGGCAAAACTTCTGCTACAGAGACAAGAAATTTAACTAATGAGTTTATAGAAGTGTGTTCTTGTGCAATGTGAAATAAATGAAATGTTCATTGCAGTAGGTAAATCTTTCATCCCAAAACAAGCAAATTCAACATTAATTTCCCACAATAATATTTGTTTAATAGTTCATAATGACCTGGCTTTCGGTTTCTTTTTCATGAGATAACTTAATACCAAACAGATAGTCCAGACAACTTCATCGGGATTTCATAGCTGAACAAAGATTATTACGCAAAGATATGTGAATTTTATCATTACATCAATACAAAATACAAGCACAATGTAATATCCAAGAGACTCTGACAAATAAATCTTATATTACAGTATATTCAAATATTAAAACTGTATGAACATATAAGCCAAATATGTTGAACAATACAGTAATGGCACAGGCTCCTACACCATATGGAAAAACTGGAGAATGTGACGAACAGGGCGAAAATAGGGTGGTGTGAAAATTTTTAGTAGTAATAACAAAAATACCTAAATAAGTTAATTTTTTTATAACCAGAAGTCAATTATTTTGTTTTACAATTAATGGCCAAATTCTGTAAATTTATATTTTCTCTCTCGTTTGAGTCCGTATTAAGTTGAACTTACTTACATGTTGTCAAGATCTACACACTTCTCTTAGGTGCTTCTTCTTCCAACACCGCAAAACTTTTCATTCTTGAGCGTGTAGGTAATGTAATTCTCATTTATCGGACTTCTTCCTCATATACAGGCGGCAGGTGTGACATGACCTCTTTGTGGGGTGTGGAAGAAAATAAAAAGGCACTGAGAGAAATTATTATTCAGATACCATGAAAGCTACTACCTGCATCTCATGTCTAAACACAACCTCTCTATGAGAACTCAAGACATAAGGTGACAAAAAATTGAATGAGGTCTTTATCATTTGTTCTCGCCTTCTTATGATGCTACTGGCTATAGTGGTTTTGATAGCATAAAGTTTGATGTATTTTGTGAAAATATCATAAAGAGCTATTATGGATTTGACACCACCTTTTGCTTTGGGATATGTTCCTGCGATCTCTAGTGAAACCATTTCCAGTGGGGCTTTGCTTAGTATGGGGTGTAGTTCTGTAAACTTTGACATATTGGATGATTTTGTTCTTTGGCAAACAGCACACTTTCTTAATATTAGTGCAGCACTTCGTCATAAATTAGGAAAATAACAAAGTTTGGAAATCTTGTCTGTACATTTTGTTACTCTGTAGTGTCCCCAAACTTCGTGTGTATGTTTAATAATTTCGTCGATATATTCCTCTGGAAGGCATACACGCTAATGGTTAGAACGTTCGTGATCCCTGTGAAACAAAACGGCTGATACTATTTATTTATCTTGTGGTTTGCATTTCCGTTGTAATATTTTGTATTACCTTTTTCCACCTATCGTCTCGGTGTTGTTCCATTCCCATCTGTTCACAAAATTTTTTGTAGTCTGATTTTTGTGTACTATTTTGCATCAATTTTGTTCAGATTTCTGAATCATGTTTAGACAGTTCACTGAACTCGTCTAGTCCCTTCAGCAACCTGGATAATGCATCTGCAATAATATTCTGACTGGCCTTTATGTATATGATTTCAAAATTAATCTCCTGCAAGTAAAAACACCATCTCGCTAGTCTTCAGTGTAGCAGGTTACATGTTAACAGAAAAGATAATGATTGGTGATCACAAACTTTAGTGTTTTTCTCCAAAGAAAATACTTGAATTTCTTAAACGCCCAAATTACAGCTAAACTTTCCAGTTCTGATGCGGAATATGATCTTTCTGCCTCTGATAAAGTTCTGCTGGGAAGGCTGATGACTTTGGGTACTGTTTTTCCATCTTCCTCTTGCATCTGGAACAAACATGCCCCCAGTTCCTCAGACGATTGTGCTTAAACAGAAGTCCTTAGACATGTCAGGATGACTCAGAATGTTTGCTGATATTAATGCATTTTTAATTTTGGTAAAGTCCTCCTGTCATCTCTCATCCCATAATCAAGGTTTATTCTTTCTAAACAGGTTAAGTAGGGCATCGCTATTCAATAAGCTGCTGTGGTATAAATTTTCGGAAAAAAGAAGTTAGTCCTAGATATGCTTTCAATTGTTTTCTGTGCCTTGGTGGACAATTACGTGTGGCATCTAGTTTCTTTGGGTCTGGTAATAAACCCTGTTCAGATATGATAAGTACTAAAAATTTTACTTGCTTTTTGCCAAAGTTAGATGTCTTTAGATATGCTGTTACTTTGTACTCTGTAAATCCCTGAAATACCTTTTCCATTATACTGATCTGTTCTGCCCAAGTTGATGTGGCTATTAACATATTGTCAACTTAAATGGTAACTTTACTGCGCAATTCTGGTCCTAACACCCTATCCAAAACTGATATAAATACGCCTGCACTAATGTTTAAGCCAAAGGGTAGAACTTGAAATTCATACCTCCTGCCATTACAGACAAATGCTGTGTATTTTCTACTCGCTTCATGTAACTTTATATGCCAGTATGATTTTTTAAGGTCGAGGGTGCTGAAATATTTGGTGATATGGAATTCTAACAATTGTTCATCTAAATTATCTTGTTTTGTTCTTACTGGTACTAGGATTTTGTTTATGCCTCTAGCATCTAAAACTAGTCGCACTGATCCATCAGGTTTGCTAACTGGTACTGGGTGTTGTGTGATGTCCTTAGGTTAGTTAAGTTTGAGTAGTTCTAAGTTCTAGGGGACTGATGACCATAGATGTCAAGTCCCATAGTGCTCAGAGCCATTTGAACCATTTGCTAACTGGTAGTATTAGGCTGCAATATGGTGAAAATGATGGATGTATGATCCCCCATTTGAACATTCTATTGATTTCCTGCTTAACTGCTTCACATTTTGTCCACGGTATGGGGTAAGACATAACACAAAATGTTTCTTGAGGATAGACATTAAGTCTATGTTCATAATCTTTGATTACTCCTGGATTCTTATTATAAACATTTGCATATTTAAAAAGTAAGTCAGAAAGCTCTTGTAGTTGTGTAGCATCTAGAATATTTGATTCATTCAATTTTTTTTCTGCTAATTGCTGGTTAACTTCAGTGTCGGCCTCATGTTCGTTATCACACTTGTTCAACAAACACATTGTGGGATATGAATACTGTACAATGACATGGGCTTCTGGGTTTGCTTTGTCATGCCTCTCTGATGTGGTAAACAGGATGATAGAAAATCTTTGGACCTTCACAAAAAAATGGCACTTACCATTACCTATGTCTATTTTAGTTTTATAGGTTCTAAATGTATCCGTACCTATCAAGCAGTTGACTGTAAGTTTGTCTACTATTAAAAAATTACACTGCACAGAAAGTTGTTCAGTGTGCAAGGTGATAAGAGCTTTGTGTTTTACTAACTTGGTTTTACCGCCAGTAGCGGTTTGCACTTTGCAGTTTTGTGCTGTGAAAAATGCTTCAGACATTAAATTAGTCGTGGACCCAGTATCAAGCATTAACTGCGTGTCTATACCACAAATTTTCACTCTGATTACTGGTTGTACTCGTTCTTCCAGTGTATTTTTCGCCGATTTTAGTTCATGTTTTTGTAGATCGTCCTTCATGTCTCCTTGTTCATCGAATTGTACGAAACACGTTTGAAAATTTGATTTGCCCCCATCGCTTAAAAGGTCTATAGTATGGGGCTCAACTACAGCTGATTCAGGTTTTCCTGCGGTGCAGTCTGATCTACTTCGGTACACGGGACAACTTCTGTTAGTTGTACTGTGTGATTGTTTCTCCAGTGTGTATCATTTCCAGTTCGCGATATGCTTTCTCATGTGTTCATATGGCTGTCGTTAAATGTTGCCATATTGCGATTTTGCTGAGCAAAGGTTGGCTGCGGTACGGCGTGATGTACATTATTGTTGTTGCCCCGCACAAGCCACTGGTATGGCTGACTCATTTTATTTACACATGGTGCATAATTGTGAGACCAAGGATGTAAATTAGCTTGTGAATGGTAATCATTCCTGTTGCATGGAAAGTTTTGTTTAAATCTCTTGTTCCTACCATTTCCATTCCCATACCCATTACCATGGTTAAAATATCTTTGCGGTTGTGCGAACCAGCTTTGCTGTGTGTTCGTATCTGGCTTTTTGTATTAACTATTTAAGATATGTTGTTGTGGTGTTTGGCTGTCTGACGCCCTATTTGTTACTACTTTCTCTTCATATAGTGAGTCAATTGAATCTAAAATGGATAGAAAATATTCTGTGTGGTGCTCAGGTGCAGTAATTAATTTTTCACGAATGTGTGATGGCAAACGACTTTTTAAAATTTTTAAAACATCAACGTGAGAAATAGGATTCTTCCAATAATTTGTTTTATAGAGATACTTCTCAAAATACCCTCACAAGCTACCGTATTTGCTATTAGAAGGGGCAGGGTTAAAAACCTCTCGCCTAAGTCTCACCTGTACGGCTTCTGACCAGTAATTGTCAAGAAATGCCCTTTCGAATTGTAAATACGTGGCACAACGCTCAGTTACCTCGGTCGCCCACAAAAGTACATCGCCTTGTGTGTACCCAACAACAAACCTTATCTTTTGCACTTCTGTCCAATTTCTAGGCTACACATGTCGAAAAGCACTAATAAATACAACAGGATTCATCTTCTTACCTTCACTCGTAAATGTTCTAAATTGACAGTGTCTTAATAGACCTTCGTTAGCAAATATAGTGGACAAACTGTTTGCACTTTGTGCTGTGTTTACATGGCTGTCATAATTTTTTACATTTCTCGTAGTTACTGGTTCTGGTGTCATGGCATGTAAACTTACACTTTGGGGTCGTTACTATTAGAATTGTTTGTAGGGTTTGCAATGATCTGTGTGCATACATTACTTTGGTTTGCTGTGACTGGCACTTTAATCATGTGTACAACTGCATCAGTTTCACCCAAGTAGTTGCGTGTCCTGTGCTCTGTAGCCCTCAAATTGGTGTTCACTTTGTCGATAATATCATTTTCCTTTTGTTGAATAACCCTCTCAATTACATCATTGATTAATTTACATTCCTTCACTACCTTTTCCGCTGCAGTACTGGTTTTGTCTAAAGTACCTGCTTCAGCTTGTGAAATTACGTCAGATAATGCTTCAGCTTGTGAAATTACGTCAGATAAATTTTTATTAATTTTGTCTCTTTCTTTTTTTGGCACAGCCTGATTCGATTTCAAGTGATGTTACTTTTAAAGTGAGTTCATCTATTGCTGCTGGTATATTTTCGTAATCCTTATGCAGTTTGTTTACTACGGCAGAGATGTTCTTTACTGTGGAAGTTAATTGTATTTGCGTAGTTTCCAAGTTTGTGTGTGTCTCTTTTATCGCTTTTATTTGCTGCTCTACTGTATCGTTATGTTTGTTAAGAGTGAGCAATATCTGTTTTATTTCCGTAACGTCATTGGTTACTTCGGAAAGTACATCTTGCTTTAGCTGTTTTTCCATGTCTTTAAATTTTACATTCATTTCCTCGTGAAAATTCTTAGTCAAATCACTGATGTGCTGTGTGACTGTATCCTGAAAATCTTTTAAAACTTGTTTCTGGTCTTGCTTTATTTTGTTCATGTCTTGTGTTACTAAGGCAAGGTTTTGCGACAAACTGTCAAATTTTGTATTGACGTCCGTTCACAAATTGGTGTTTATATTTTTTTTTATTTCTGCACGCAAATTGGTGTTTGTATTTTGTATGTCTGCATGCAAATTGGTGTAATTGGTATTCATACTACCCAGTTTTTGAAGTATTACGGCAAGTGCGTCATTTTGGTTGCTATTTAATGTACTTTGGTTGTTCACAACTGTACTCTGCAAATCAATATTTGAACTTCGTGTGATAGGTGATGGTAAAGTGTCGCCAAAAATCATGTTATCTGCACTTTCTATGTTTTCCTGTGCGAACAGAATGTTGCTCGGGGAGATATGTGATGTAGTCTCATCTGTTGTCATCAACGTTTCCTTAAAGTTAGAATTCTGTGAAAGCTCTCTAGCACCTGTCATTTCGGTCATGTTCATCTCTGAACTATTTAATACGCCTAATTTTGGAAAACATGGCGCTGATACTCCAGATGATCTTTTCTACAATTGTACACCATCTTGGCTCATTGAGTTTTCGCCATTGTTAACACTAATGGAAACTAATTTTTGTGCCATACTTGATTGAAAATTAAAATTAAAATTTTTGGAAAACAGAAAAGTGAAATATATTATTTTGTGAATTTAAACATACGATTTACGTGTCGTCAAGCGTTATTTATCTGCTCTTATGACACACGAAATCTTGTAACACAAAAAAATTCAAACTTTTCTCTCTTTACACATCACGAAAAATTTCTGAAAAAATTCACTACAATGCATTTAGGAAGGGCAATTAAGGTAAGGTATATCTAATTATTATGCAGGAGGCACTACCAAGCATAGCTAAGCAAGCGGTTGTGTAGTGGTCCTACCTGATGAAATAAACAGCATATTTTCCAAAATTTTCTGTAAATTCTGGTTCCTTTTGATTCCTTTTTGGATTGGGTTTCTTCACAAGAATTTTTGATTCTGGTTATTTTGCTGCCAGTCGTGATGTTGCACATGAAAATTAAAAAAAATAAATAGTACATGCAAAAATTTTTCATACAAAGTCGTAAATAATGTTGCATAATTTACGCAACTGGTTTCATGGCCTTTTCAATGTCATGTCACCAGGTCGCCAGTTGTGTAAATGTTTTGGTAATAATAAAAATACCTAAATAAAGAAGGTAATTGTTTTTTGTAACCAGAAGTCAATTATTTTGTTTTACAATTAATGGCCAAATTCTGTAACTTTATATCTTCTCTCCTTTGAGTCTGTATTAAGTTGAACTTACTTACATGTTGTCGAGATTTATACACTTCTCTTAGGTGCTTCTTCTTCCGACACCGCAAAACGTTTCATTCTTGGGCGTGTAGGTAATGTAATTCTGATTTATCGAACTTCTTCCTCATATACAGGCAGCAGGTGTGACATGACCTCTTCGTGGGGTGTGGAAGAAAATAAAAAGGCCTCATATTTTTGCACTGAGAGAAATTATTATTCAGATACCGTGAAAGCTACTACACGCATCCCATGTCTGTACACATCCTCTCTCCATGAGAACTCAAGACATAAGGTGACAAAAAATTGAATGAGGTCTTTATCATTTGTTCTCGCCTTCTGGCGTAGAAAAATACATCTTTTGCAGGTGCTTACAGCGGTTATCCTTGGCTTTTCCTACATACCAATACAGTGGTGTATACATTTATATAATTTTAATATTTGAATATATTGTAATACACATTTTTTTTGTTCAGAGTCTCTTTCTATATTGCATTATGTTTATGTTTCATATCGATATAGTCATAAAATGTCATATATCTTTGTACAACAATCTTTGTACAGCTACGAACTCTCGTTGAAGTTGTGTGGACTATCTACTTAGCATTAAGTTACGATGGACTAAGAAGTTGAAAGCAGCTTCATAAAGAACTATTAAATCAATATTGTTGTGGAACACTTACTGTGAATTCAAGATTTTAATGCGCGATAACTCAAAAGCTCTAACAAGAAAATTAAAAACTTGCATGTTGCTTACGATCTGATCACTTCAGTATCTTACACTGCAGTGTATACATAGGACTGGCAGATAAACTCAGGCAGATAAATGTGGCGGAATGTATGGCTCTGTTCCACGTCAGGGGCTTCCAGTCAAAGCAGAAGTTGGACTTGGCATGAAACCCTTGTGACACCCTCGACTTGGAGCTCTGCTCTACTGTGAGGAGTGGGGTGTGGCTTTTATTTGAGTTCTGTGTTTACTTATGCTAGTCAAGTTGCATTTTCGTTAACGCAAAAAAACAGTTCAATCAAGTACCACTGAATCACTGAATTAATAGCATCTGAATTATGGGGAAATGCTATGACTCGATTTATTTGAAGAATACCTGTATGTGGAAGTTTCTAGTGGGAACCTAGATTGGACGAAATAAAACCGAACACCAAGAAATAATCAATGTAGAGTAACGAAATTTCAGTATACGTTTCTCTAGGCATTTAAATTATTAACACTGCAAAACCACATGTTAATGTGAGTGCGAGATAAACCATTGTTTGTGTTAAATGCTGGTACATTCATAACTTGTGTAACCACCATAAAGTTGAGTGCAAGCGTGTAAATGTATATGTATTGTGTTGTACAGCTGCTGGATGTCAGTTTGTGGGCTGGAGTTCCATGACTGTTGCACTTCATCGGTCAATACAGGGACAGTTAATGGTGTTTGTGGATAATCATGGGCTCGGTATCCGATGATGTCCCAAATGTGCTCGAGTAGAGACAAATCTGGTAATTGAGCAGGTCAAGGCAACATGTCGACTCTCTGTAGAGCATATTGGGCTACATTAGCGGCATGTGGGTGAGTGTTATTACGTTGGAAAACACCCCCTGGAATGCTGTTCATAAATGGCAGCACTACATGTTGAATCACTAGACTGAGAACCAAATTTGCAGTCAGGGTGTGTAGGATAACCACAATACCGCTCCTGCTGTCATATGAAATCACACCCCATACCATAACTCCAGCTGTAGGTCAATTGTGTGTAACAAGCAGACAGGTTGGTTGCAGGCCCTCAACTGGCCTCTTTCTAACTAATGCACAACCATCACTGGCATCGAGGCAGAACCAACTTTCATCATAAAACGCAATAGACCTAAGCCCTGCCCTCCAATGGACTCTAACTTGACACCACTGAAGTCGCAAATGGCGGTCCTTTGGGGTCAATGGAAGTAGTGGGACTACCTTTCATACGAGCACATTTTGTTAGTGTGGGTTGCCTACATCAGGGGCAGGTATGCACTCAGGGGCAAACCTATTGTTCTCCTTTGATTGACAGGTACTTAACCTATTGTTCTCTTTTGATTGACAGATACTTAACCTATTGTTTTCCTATTGCCCCCCCACCCCCTTCTCAAACCCCCCTCCCTCCCTCCCTGCTACAGGTACACTTTCAGGTCTGAGTTATTGGAATAGGGCCCCTCTCACTCTTATCAATTTGATTGACTTCTTAATTAAATTTATCAATTAATTAACCTATCACCCATTGGTAAATCCCTTCCCTTCCCCTTCCCCGCTCATCCCCCAGGAAATGGCGGAAAGTTCAAGTTCCATCAGGACAATGCAACATACCATGGCTCCCTCCACTAACCTAAGGAAATGGCTGGAGGAAGGGCACTTGGGCTACCTCCACTAATCTAAGTCATCTGTGCACCACCTCTTCCTTGGAATTGGCTGGAATAGGACTCAGCCTATGCTAGAAGGACAGACATAAGTCTTACTTAACCTGTTGTTCTGTTAAGTGGTTTTCCATGTCACCCCCATTTCCTTTAACTATTGTACCGCCTTTGACACCAAATTAAGTAATTAGTTATATCCTCCCACCATTTTCTGGTACACTTTTCGAATTTCACATGCTTTTGATCGCCATTTCTGGCGCAATCTTCTTTGTCACCCATCCCCTTAAACTATTGTACTGCATTTTACATAAAAATTATGCAAATTAACCTAGTGTTATGAGCATAACCTGCTGTTCTGCTCTATGTCACCCACTCACGACCCCCCCCCCCCCCCTTTACTATTGTGCAGTTAACACCACACTCATATAAAAAATGTAACAAATTAATTAAATAGATATTTTTCACGTTTATGGGGTAGTTTTTTTTAATTTGCAGCATCCTGTTGATCAGTGAAATCGATGGAATTGAGTGTAAACAATAGACTGCTAATAAAAGCACATCCCCCCACTTGACGCCTGACGCCGCCACTGCTGTCAGCTGCCAAGTGACGTGTAGGTGTCAGTTCAGGTCCCACAAGGATAAGGCGTCGACATCTCTTTCATACATGACACCCGAGAAATTCCTGTCAAAACACATGTTCACCTAGGTACCGCTGCTGGCGCGATAATGCATAGCTGAGGTGTGGGTCAAGCGCCAAGACAGATGCCCCAATGCTTCCCAGAATAGCACAGGGTTAAATTCTTCCTAGCGATTGTCACTGAATTTACCCATCGAACTGCTGCTGCTACTGCCAGTGTGGGAGCACCATCTCAAATGACATTAGTTTTTGCTGAAGATGAGTGCTATTAAGGAGGTGAAGTTTAAGATGGAAAATAACAAAATATATATAATGGTTGCATGGAATTACGCCTATCATGCAGCATGAATTGGGTTATGGGCGCAAAAGGCATGTGACCATGTCTGCTTCCAAAGATATATAGCAGACATATCTAAAATTATATCTCCTGTACTTGAAGAAAACCACAGACTTAGCATGTGGTTAAAAAACTGTATACTGTCACAGCTGGAGCAGGACTGAGAAAAAAGAACTCAGAGGTTGGGAGGTAAAAATTCATTAATTTCTGATCCAACTTAAAAGTAATTTTACATTTTCATAAGCAGACACAGCAACACTTTTTTCATACATGTTCTTGAGTCAATGGAGAGAAGGACACCTGTAGAATTCCAAGTCTTGAATAGCAGCAAACGTAAAGATTTGATGCATCCATGAGATTTTCTCCTTCCCCTTCAAGTAGACGATGGTATCCATGTGATCGAATAATTTAAGCTCCATCACCATATCTTCATAGGGTATGCCAGGATCATCCTAATGAATTCCATGGTAGAAATGTGTTAACCACTTTGCACTCTTCTGTGTCTTAGCACACTTCACGTGCTTGAAAGACCTCAGTGATGCAATGTTTGCTGAGAATGTCTCTATTATTCCAGCATCTTGTGTGTACGCTACAAACGCAACATCTTTAAATATGAAGTGTCTACGCTCATCATTATAGAAACCCTGAGTGTCTGCAATGATGTTCCGAACTTGAGACGCCATTATGAAATGCTCTAGGTATGGTGCAGCACCTATTCATTGATACAGCTCTTTCCACACCACCAGTGAGTGGACAGTAGAACTAGAGCATACACGGCAGCGTGGTCTGGGAAATTTTTCAAAGATTCAAATTCAATTCGCGCCACGCGGAATTAGCGGAGCGGTCTCAGGCGCTGCAGTCATGGACAGTGCGGCTGGTCCTGGCGGAGGTTCGAGTCCTCCCTCGGGCATGGGTGTGTGTGTTTGTCCTTAGGATAATTTAAGTTAGCTAGTGTGTAAGCTTAGGGACTGATGGCCTTAGCAGTTAAGTCCCATAAGATTTCACACACACACACACACACACACACACACACACACACACACACACACACACACACAATTCAATTCGCGTATCTATAGGTCCAGAATTAATTATCTTGTAATGTTTCGAGCAGTCTGTTATGATGATCAGTGAAAGCTCCTTGAACTTATGTGGACTGAGTAGACACCCTCTCCCCTCTCCTTCGGCAATTTCATAGTAAGAAGCACGAAATCTTGCATATATGTCATAAGCTAGACTATATACATTTTGATTCCACTGCAGATGTAAATTGTCATATGGGTAGAATTCTGAATTGAGGTAGACTCTGGCATTAGTTAACTTGCAGTTCTCGAACATGGTGGAATCATTTGCTATATTACCTCTTCTATCAGTCTGAAACACATGTATGATGAATCTAGGTGTCTCTAGGTGCGAAGAGGTTTTAATAGCCTATGTTTGTCTGCTCGCAGTCGGTAACACTGGGAACTCGAAAACCTCCCACGAGTGAAATGTCAGTGACAGAAATGCACCTGAATTCAGGACTTTTAAAAGCTTCAAATATTCCTCGTCGGATACACTGATGTGAGGCATTTTCCATATTATCTTGCTGATTGTGATCATATTCTCCTCTTGAGCTTCCGTGAATGTACGAGTTATTGTCCATCGCAATCCGCACCAGAATGAGCTCCTGTTTAGTGTTCATAATAGTCTGTCTCATGTCCTAAAAGTACACCATAAGCATTTCTAGAGGTATGCATGCTGTAAATCGCTTGTACTCTGCAACTGTTCTATCCTCTTGATCGTCTGTGATCCATCCCGCATTTTCTAAACTATGCAAACCTGCAGGTGATGCAAAGACGTATGTTTTAAGGGTCGAAGTTATGCCGACATTGCATGTATAGTCGATCTCAGATCCACTGAGTTCATTGTGTATCTCTTGGTACAGGAATGCTAAAGCGTTACATGTAAGCTTGGATCCCACCGTATTGCTGCCGTCGGTTTTCTTGAATGACCCCTCTTGATATATGAAACTCCTGCATGGAAGCTTGAGTGCATCTTGGTGCTGTATGACAATCCTAATTTCATCTTTCTTGTTAAAAGTGGTTGAAGTGTAAGGTTTATGAGAGAAGTATTCCTGATGTATAATTCTCCCATCATACGCTACCGGCCTGGTTATACTGAGTGAGGACGTCGTGTATTAAAATCCTGATAGCGCCAATAATTGTAGAACACACGTCTTCTGTGAGTGAAGTGTCATTGTAATTCTTCTGGCTGTTGCAGGTCACCAAATGAATCGAAATAGTAGACGGTATCCCCATTTTTCATAACATATGATACCCAGTGGGTGCTGGGGCCTCCAGCAACATCTAAATTCACAAAGCTACATTCACCAGTTTTCCACAAAGTCATCGGTAATGTATCTCACATAAACACACCACAGAGTCTTGGTATGTTGAATTTGTTTCCAACAAACTTAAGAAGATCAGTGTTCGTGAGTGGTCGATCTGGTAGGACCGCTAATGGGCTATTTTTTAATTTATGAATAGATCAAGTATAGTCCATTTTCGATGGCTGTGGCTTCCATCATACTGTTATGTCTTCTTGCCTTTTCTAACTGCACTTGGGAGTTTTGTGCGTTCTTGACCGTTCGAGCGATAGCTGTAGCACCACCAGCAAGTGACCCTACCACCGAGGGTGTGGAGAGGGCTGGGATGAGAAATGGAAGAAAACCGCCAGATGTCTTGGGTATTGGTAGAACTGGAGGTGCTTTAACCGATCCTCTTCTCCTTCTTCTTCCCGCATCCTTCTTTTTCAGTACGTTTTTAGCTGCATACATCGCTGTCAGGGTACAGTCCTTCAAACTGCTCTGCTTCCCGCCCTCGTCCTTTCTCTTGTTTAGTGCACAACGTGCAGCGTTCATAAATCGCTTGAAATTCATCACTCCTAAAACCAACTTAATTTTCCTCTCATGGTTTTGTCAACTGCAGATGCTGCGATGCGTTGACCTATATCAATATCCTTTCTTCTCTGCATCGCCTTAGCTTTATCAGCTAAAATCCTATCTGCAATGTGACGATTTGATAGATCTTTATTTGCAGCGTATGCAGTGTCATGTTCCGTACACGCTTCGTTGAGCAGATTAACTCCCTTATCATCTCGTGCCAAGCGTTTCTGAAGCTTTGTCCCAGGTCCACAGTAGTTTTACTCAGGGATGTGTAATTCCACCGGCAGTCTGTCTAGAATACCACCACCTACCCTAATGCGTCTCCTAGCACACATGTTATGCTACGGTGGTTGTGAACTATGCGACCCCATTATATAGCAGATCATCGGCATAAATTCAACTGTTTTTTGTAGCAGGAAAATCAAGCCATTTGACTAGTGCTTTATTTTCACGACGTCTTGTGACTCTCTCCATGAGAAAAGCATCCGGTTATGAGCTTTGCTGTAACTCCTCGGTGTAGAAGCAGCTTGCAATTTCTTCACAATTACTATCTGTGAACATATAAGTTCTAGGATTAGCGTTATTTGCACCTTTGAAACTGTAAATATCTCAGTTGACCAGTTCGGTAGGTATGATTACTCAAATGCCGTTTTCTGTTTTGAGATATGTACCAAATGACCTACATTAAATTTCTGTCTGCGTGGATCCAGCGTTTTAATGCGATACTACACCGTTTCCTTGAGTCCATTATCACAAACATCGATTGGTCTCATTTTTATTGTGGTTTGTTTGGTTCGATTATACTGAGCAATTATTTACGGAAGGATATCTGTCCATTTGTATGAGCCATGAAGGTTAAAACGCATTAACATTCGACCTTTTGTTGTGTTGTTAAGACGCTCCACGATACTTGCCTTAAGGTGAGTGAATGTTGAGTAGTGATGTATTCCATACCGCTGCACCACAATCTTGAAATATCTGTTGTGAAACTCTCCGCCGTGATCGGTTTGGAGGTTATCTGAGATTCGATTCGTCCCTGCCTGCAGCAAATGCTCAAAAACAAACGTGACATTTCTACCGATTTTTGTTTTAACAGGTAATGCCCAAGCAGATTTGGAGTATGTTTCAATAACCATTAAAATATATTTGAACTCATTATTCTCATGTGAACATCCCCTCATATCGACAAGATCAGCTTGCCATAAGTCATCCAAACTTTTAATCATAACATGCCTATGAGGGTATGTTTTGCGTGCGGGTTTGTGCAGTTCTCGAACTACCGTCTCCATACTTATTCGATGATACCTCTCTCTCTAAGCTCTGAGACTACTGAAACCACCTCATTCCAATGAGGTATTACCTGTAGCAGGTGATGCCATGAGCAGCCGTAGTCGATCTATCAGCTCATTGGGGTCGTCATTATATATATACTGCGGGATTCAATTGTTCACTGCTTTATGCTCAATGTCAATACCATCACCGCTGCTGCTGGTGTTGTTGTTGTTGTTGCCGTTTTCGCCTCCAAGTATTGGCTTTATAATGGTTTTATATTTCTTGTTGCTCAGGCTTTTCGCGATCTTATGTGCATCAGTCATGTGCAGTATTTCACGGTACGTTTCTCTATCATTAACTGAATAATTTATAGGTTTTTTGGTAGGTCTTAGGGAAATAAGCTTCTTTAAGCCACGTGTTCTCTCAAACCGCCTATCACCAATTTGTATTGTGTCATCAGTTACGGTTATAGGATGCATACCCAACATGTACGGTCTTCCCCTGCTAACGCCGAATGTTCTATCTATCTGACCAGGGGCGTGACGAATAATGAATTCGTCAATGGCAACACCACCGTTATTGGTGTTTACTACTCAGATATGTCCGCAGCATTAGGCTTTGTGTATCTGCTCATTTTCTTCTTCTTCTTCTTACTATGAACCTGCTCCCGCTTCTCAACAACAAGGAACTCTACATCTATTATCCCCCTAACTAGCCTCAACCTTTTCAGTTAAGTCGACTACTTTCTTACCGACTTCATTAACTAACTCATTTAACGCATTCACCATTCTCAGAAGAGTGTGGTAAAACCTCTAGTTCCCTGCACATACCTCCAACTTTATGCACAATAGCCTGAATTTTCGCATCCATGTACAGGTGACTGTTCTGTCTGTGTACACCCATTCTACATCTACATCTACATTTATACTCTGCAAGCCACCCAACGGTGTGTGCTGGAGGGCACTTTATGTGCCACTGTCATTACCCCCCTTTCCTGTTCCAGTCGTGTATGGTCCGCGGGAAGAATGACTACCGGAAAGCCACCATGCGCACTTGAATCTCTCTAATTCTATAGTCGTGATCTCCTTGGGAGGTATAAGTAGGGGGAAGCAATATATTCGATACCTAATCCAGAAACGCACCCTCTCGAAACCTGGCGAGCAAGCTACACTGCGATGCAGAGCACCTCTCTTGCAGAGTCTGCCACTTGAGTTTACTAAACATCTCCGTAACGCTATCACGGTTACCACATAACCCTGTGACGAAACGCGCCGCTCTTCTTTGGATCTTCTCTATCTCCTCCATCAACCCGATCTGGTACGGATCCCACACTGATGAGCAATACTCAAGTATAGGTCGAATGAGTGTTTTGTAATCCACCTCCTTTGTTGATGGACTAAATTTTCTAAGGACTCTCCCAATGAATCTCAACCTGGCACCCACCTTACCAACAATTAATTTTATATGATCATTCCACTTCAAATCGTTCTGTATGCATACTCCCAGATGTTTTACAGAAGTAACTGCTACCAGTGTTTGTTCTACTATCGTATAATCATACAATAAAGAATCCTTCTTTCTATGGATTCGCAATACATTACATTTGTCTATGTTAAGGGTCAGTTGCCACTCCCTGCACCAAGTGCCTATCGACTATTACAAAGCGAAAAAAGTGGTCCAACTAAAACATTCATATTTCTGTACGTACTACACGAATATGTAATAAAAATGGGGGTTCCTATTTTTAAAAAAACGCAGTTGATATCCGTTTGACCTAAGGCAGCGCCATCTAGCGAGCCAACCATAGCGCCATCTGGTTTCTCCCTTCAAGCTAGACGAGTATCGTTCTTTGTAGTTTTTTCGTTTGACGCTTATTTCGTGAGATATTTGGCCCTGTCACCAGCAATATGCAGTAACTCTTGAAAGTTTCGCCTGTACCTACCATCAATCAGTTTCCTTGTTTTATCAGTAACGAGAAACCCATACTGTGAATGATTCCAGCAATCAACACATATTTTTACAAAATCATTGAACTACTTGTTAGTTCCAACATGTGCCTAGCAAATGTGTTTTAAATTCAGATTGTCTTGTTTGAAGGCTATAATGAGGTTTGCATTATCCCTAACCAACTGTTTAGGGATTCTGGAATATGTTTGGCTTAGATAAAATACATTAGCACCCATATGAAGAACAAAACAGAAATATTTTCGAATTTGGTCTTGGTTTTCCACAGCAAAATCGTCAAATATCAAGACGGTGTTTGGCTTTGCTTTTTCAGGTGGAGGGATATCACACCTTTCACCGAATGTCATGTATGTGACACCATCTACACCTCGCAATATCTCCTGTAATAGCTGATACTTGGGTTGAAACAGTGTTTTTGAGAATACACAAACATGTTCAAATTAGACTCCATCTACATGCATTTGCAGCGTCTTTAGGACATTAGTCTTCCTGCAATTGGATGGACCTACAATAATTGCTCATATATTATCAGGAAGTAGAATTCCTTTCTTCTTCTTCTTCAGGTCTTCTTTTCCTTCTTCACAGGACCAGTCACCGACAACAAAGTCCTTGTGATATGGATGTTTCACCCACCCTGCCATGATACTAACTACGCCAGACACTTGAAGGGACAGTAATAGTATGTATAGCCAATATAGCTCAGTCCAAATGCACTGATTGGGAGGTGTAGTATAGCACTGTACTCTATTGTATCCAGTCACCATCACATTTGGAGAGCGTTTGCTCTGTTTTCTGTATGTCTGTGTATATGCATGGGTTGCGGAAGGCTCCCAGGACCCGCAGTAGATCGAGAGTTTGGATCTGCCTCGTGTTATATCCGGAGTGATATTGGGATGCGGATCCACAATATGCTGCGCATTGGATAGGGTTTGAAGGTGGATCCGCCATGCACAATGTACAAAACGGTGTTGGGATGAGATCCACAATATACCAGATCTGAGTCAGCATTCGAGTGTGGATCTTCCACGGACTGTATATCCGGACCGATGTTCGGAGGTGAATCCACCACACGTCACATCTGGGATAAGGTTTGCAGGTGGACCAACCATGCGCTACGTCTGAACACGTATTCTATAATCGAAGTTAGGTCCACCAGAGGGGGACTGGGTCCTGGGAGCCTTCCGCAACACATGCATATACACTGATGTTGTAGTGTTTCCTTCTCCTCGGGGTTCTGCCGTGAAAAATATAGAATAGAAAAACTGATTGGGTTTTGAATTTTGGTGGTTTCAGTTACGGATAAGGCGGACTTCGTATTATTGATTGAGATCGTGCTGTAATTTGACCATGCATGGCAGACCAGGTCGGCAACACTACAAAAAGCGACTGTACGGACATAGCATCAGAAACTAATTGAAATTTACCTTATAATCTTGTTAGATACGCAGTATTAATTACAATATAGTCTTCATGGCTGTCCTTCTAATTTCTCTGGTAGGACGACCCGTCTTTCACTTTTCTCCATTTGTTGAAACTTCTTCAAGTTTTCACTGTGATCATCAATTTACAACTTCAATTTTACAAATTTGGCGATAACCACCTCGAATCACTATTGAAACAACCTCGCTTTGTAATATAATTTTAATCTCCACCCAAAAGCACATTCAACACATCGCCGAAAAATACACATCTTTCGTATGAAGACGAGAGAGAGAGTGTAATCAATTAGTTGTTAAAAACAAAAACCTACGCAAAAGTAAAAAGACGAACAAAATTATTTATAAAAATCGGTCGCTGGCGCAGCGTCTTCTGCGTGCGCGATCGTAAATTATATCTTTGTATTGGCGGAGGCGCTGAAGTCAAAGTACCATTACAATGCCTCCTCTACTGACACGCTCCGCAAGCGAGCGTGGCAGTATAGAAAATTTACATAGATACATATATATGAGAAATTAAGAAATTTACATATTACAAAAAATATTTCTGAGCATAATGCTCTTTGCATATCAGTCTTTGTATACAGTCTTTTCGGTGTGTATCTTCTTTAGGAGTCATAACATTAATGTCTTTGAATTGCAGCGTATTATCGTTGCTTAGCACAGCGTTTGAATTCAGTTCACATAATACAGTGGACTACACAAAATAAAATATGATAAATAAAATACATGTTAACTTAATATAATGTAAAAGTTCCTGTACCTAATACCGTTTCTAAGTGTGGTGTCCCCACTATTGCTGTTTCTAAGAGTGGTACCCCTCTATTACCGTTTCTAAGAGCGGTGCCCCTCTAAATATCTTAGGATCCTACAAGTATGTACATCAGTGTGGTAACTCTCTCTCTCTCTCTCTCTCTCTCTCTATATATATATATATATATATATATATATATATATATATATATATATATATATATATATATGAGTATCAAGCAATATAAATAAATGTTTTACTTAATAAATAAATAAATCTTCTTAGATAATTGCTGCTGCATTCCATGCTGTATATCCATTCTGTATTTACCTTGTGGTACCAGTAAAATTCTATCCATAAATAAATATGTGTGTATGTCTCTCCATACTGTCAGATAATCACGAATTATATAATGTCAAATATTTCATCAACATGTATAAATTTTTCTAAGGGATGGAGGAGAGTATGAGCCGCAACAGAGGACTGACGTTTTGTTTTCTCCTTATTCTCCTTTCTATTTAATGGTGCATTAGTTCAGTACAGTAGATGAGCTTTAATTATGGCATCAGATGACTGCTAAATATGTTCTCTTAAATAATTCTACCGATCTGAAGTGTCAAGCCTACATAACTTCAAAAATTTCATTACAAGTTCCCATTAGATTAGATTTAAGGTGTTATAGATTTAAATCTTCTGGTATATTTCCAACGGTGGCTGCTGTAAATAATTCTTTCCACATAAATCTATATTTTCACCTTTAGTTATAAGAATATATAAGACATCACATAAGTTATTATCTCAGGCATACCAATCATTCAATAAATAATATTCTTTCCACTACTTTCATTCTGTATTCCATGAGTACATGTGATACAGCGTTCAAATCTAGTTTCTCTCCTCTCAACATATTCTCAGTTACTCATAACATTCTCACCTATCCATTATTCATTCTTCACAAAATACACTCCTGGAAATTGAAATAAGAACACCTTGAATTCATTGTCCCAGGAAGGGGAAACTTTATTGACACATTCCTGGGGTCAGATACATCACATGATCACACTGACAGAACCACAGGCACATAGACACAGGCAACAGAGCATGCACAATGTCGGCACTAGTACAGTGTATATCCACCTTTCGCAGCAATGCAGGCTGCTATTCTCCCATGGAAACGATCGTAGAGGTGCTGGATGTAGTCCTGTGGAACGGCTTGCCATGCCATTTCCACCTGGCGCCTCAGTTGGACCAGCGTTCGTGCTGGACGTGCAGACCGCGTGAGACGACGCTTCATCCAGTCCCAAACATGCTCAATGGGGGACAGATCTGGAGATATTGCTGGCCAGGGTAGTTGACTTGCACCTTCTAGAGCACGTTGGGTGGCACGGGATACATGCGGACGTGCATTGTCCTGTTGGAACAGCAAGTTCCCTTGCCGGTCTAGGAATGGTAGAACGATGGGTTCGATGACGGTTTGGATGTACCGTGCACTATTCAGTGTCCCCTCGACGATCACCAGTGGTGTACGGCCAGTGTAGGAGATCGCTCCCCACACCATGATGCCGGGTGTTGGCCCTGTGTGCCTCGGTCGTATGCAGTCCTGATTGTGGCGCTCACCTGCACGGCGCCAAACACGCATACGACCATCATTGGCACCAAGGCAGAAGCGACTCTCATCGCTGAAGACGACACGTCTCCATTCGTCCCTCCATTCACGCCTGTCGCGACACCACTGGAGGCGGGCTGCACGATGTTGGGGCATAAGCGGAAGACGGCCTAACGGTGTGCGGGACCGTAGCCCAGCTTCATGGAGACGGTTGCGAATGGTCCTCGCCGATACCCCAGGAGCAACAGTGTCCCTAATTATTTGGGAAGTGGCGTTGTGGTCCCCTACGGCACTGCGTAGGATCCCACGGTCTTGGCGTGCATCCGTGCGTCGCTGCGGTCCGGTCCCAGGTCGACGGGCACGTGCACCTTCCGCCGACCACTGGTGACAACATCGATGTACTGTGGAGACCTCACGCCCCACGTGTTGAGCAATTCGGCGGTACGTCCACCCGTCCTCCCGCATGCCCACTATACGCCCTCGCTCAAAGTCCGTCAACTGCACATACGGTTCACGTCCACGCTGTCGCGGCATGCTACCAGTGTTAAAGACTGCGATGGAGCTCCGTATGCCACGGCAAACTGGCTGACACTGACGGCGGCGGTGCACAAATGCTGCGCAGCTAGCGCCATTCGACGGCCAATACCGCGGTTCCTGGTGTGTCCGCTGTGCCGTGCGTGTGATCATTGCTTGTACAGCCCTCTCGCAGTGTCCGGAGCAAGTATGGTGGGTCTGACACACCGGTGTCAATGTGTTCTTTTTTCCATTTCCAGGAGTGTATCATATACTTATTCCTCAGCATTATATATATATATATATATATATATATATATATATATATATATATATATATTTCTCTTATTCATCATCATTTACTTTTTTACTTCAACAATAATAATAATAATAATAATAGCAAATACAGATTACCCCAGAAGACATGACAATGTCGCAAAAATAATGCATCAACAGCTTGCCTTACAACATAAACTTTTAAAACAACACGTTCCTACATACACGTATACGCCACAAAATGTACTGGAGGATGATGAATACAAATTATACTGGAACAGAACCATTATAACAGATAAAACAACGCCATATAACAAACCTGACATCATACTCACCAGTAAAAAGAGGAAATTAACACAACTAATCGAAATATCCATACCCAATACAACAAATATACAAAAGAAAACAGGAGAAAAAATTGAAAAATACATCCAACTGGCTGAGGAAGTCAAAGACATGTGGCATCAGGATAAAGTTGACATCATACCAATTATACTATCAACTACAGGAGTCATACCACACAATACCCACCAGTACATCAATGCAATACAGCTACATCCAAACATATATATACAACTACAGAAATCTGTAATTATTGATACATGTTCAATTACCCAAAAGTTCCTAAATGCAATATAACATATACCGTACAGTTAAAAGGAAGTGACCCTTGATCAAGGTCCGCGTCACTCCATTTTTAACCAGACTTAACGTCTGAGAAAAAAACAAAAAAAATAATAATAATACCCTTTTCTCATCTTATATTCCATTTAGCACTCTCCATATTACTATTTATCCTCTTATTAAACTAAAATTACATTCACTCATCTCATTCAGTCACTCACATCACTCATATCAACATTACTATTATCACATGCCTCCTAAAGAAAATAATTCTCTTCAGTTCTCTGCCTCTTCTAATGTGTATATGCCTCCTCTAATGTGTATATGCCTCAATAGCAACTCCTCTTATAACCAAATATCTTATTAGCTATTGGATGGTTCACATTGCTTTCTAGACTTACCTGCATTCATTAGATTGTAAGTATCTGTATAACTTAAATGTATGCTCATCTAAACTGTATATCATATTAATTATCTTCTTTTCATTAGCTAACATTTTACTGTATGTATTTTTTCAAATGTCTGTGTGGATGTAGACCTCTGGGTTTATGTGTTAATGGATATTCTAATGAATAACAGCCAGGGTGTGGAATATTTGCAATTTGGTATGGTCCAGAGTATAAGATCTGCCATTTCATGTTTAAATGTTTCAGTTTTGTGGGTTTAGGATGTGTTCTTAGTAAAACTAACTCATCAACTTGAAATGTTTGTGCTTTCCTGACACCTCTGTCATATTTCTGCTTTCTTTCCTTAGCTTTGTCACATAATGTTGTGTAAGCTTGTCTTACCTTTTCTTCTAAACTAACATGATTTGTTGTTGCTGTAAATTTAGGTAGAGGGTCTGTCCATTCATTTCTTTCTGTTTCATCCATGATTAATTCAGTTGGTGTGTATCCAGTAGAAATGTGAGTTAAATTGTTCACTATTTGTTCAAATTCTGTCCAAATTCTCGAAATGTTCTTTCTACTGGGTTTCCTGCCACGTGAAATCTTGAAATTAAGATGTGTTTAACATTCTGTTCTTCAATAAAAGTCTTCCATTTTAAACTGGTAAAATATGCTGCATTATCCGTGACCATAATTTCAGGTTTTCCTATTCTTACAAAATAATCTGTTAATAGACGTCTGGTAATAGCAGTGGTAGAAACTGAATGTAAAGCATATAATATAAAATACTTTGTGAAAACATCTAACACAGCAAGGATGTATTTCATTCCTCCACGTGCTTGTGGATAGGGTCCTGCAATATCTAAAGAAATTAGCTGTAGTGGCCTCTTAGGTATGACTGGGTGCAATTCAATCATGCTTGTGCGATTAGAATATTTGGCTTTCTGACATATGATGCATTTCCTAATATTACTCAATACTCTTCGCCTTAAATTTGGAAAATAGCAATATTGTATAATCTTATCTGTACATTTGGTTACACCATAGTGTCCCCAAGTTCTGTGTGTAAATAAAATAAAATCAACAACATGGGCTTCAGGTAAGCAAACACACCAATGCTGTGATTCAGGGTTTCGTCGGTGAAATAATACTTCTTTGTGTAATGTGTAATATTTTTCAAGATGTGGGTCTGTTCCTGCACGTAATTTGTTCTTTATCTGGATCCACCTGGGATCATTGTCCTGCAATATGGCTAACTTCCTGCACATGTTTTTGTAGTAAGGTGCAAATGTACCATCATACATGAGTAAAATTTTGAAATCTGATGTTTGTTCTGTCACATCTGAAAATTCTTGTAGGCCTTGTGGCAAACGAGATAGAGCATCGGCTATAATGTTGGATTCTCCTTTTATGTATATAATATCAAAATCATATTCTTGTAGTGATGCACACCAGCGTGCAAGACGTGAATGTAATAACTTGCATGATAGCAGGAAAGAAAGAGCTTGATGATCAGTATAAAGCTTAGTACGTTTTCCCCATAGAAAGTAGCGAAACTTGCGAAATGCCCATACTATGGCAAGTGTTTTGCGCTAGGTCACTGAATATGACTTTTCGCATTCAGTGAGGGTGCGGCTAGCAAAACTTATAGGTTTGATGGCTGTTTGTTCATTTTCTACATGAATTTGGAATAAAAATGATCCGAGCCCATAGGAACTTGCATCTGTTACAAGGCAAAAGTCTGACGTCATGTCAGGATGACATAACAACGGTGCATTTACTAAAGCATTCTTAATCGCTTCAAAATCTGTCTGATAGAACTCTGTCCATTTCCAAATATTATTTCTTTTGAGTAAAGATAGAAGATGTGGACTGTTATGAAGGTGGTAGGGTACAAATTTCCTGAAGAATGAAGATAGACCAAGAAAAGCTTTGAGTTGTTTACGATTCTGTAGGGATGTAAAATTCTTTATTGCATCAATTTTTCTTGAGTCTGGATAAATGCCTTCAGTTGATATGATGTGACCAAGGAATTTGATTTCTCTCCTCCCTAATTTCGTCTTTGATAAATTGATAGTGACACCTGCATCAGCAAATTTAGTCAGAAGTTGCTTCAAAAGATGAACATGTTCTTCCCAAGTAGTGGTGGCAATGACAATGTCGTCAACATAAACTGTGATTTGCGATAACAATTGTGGTCCAAGAACAGCATCTCAGGCTTCAATAAATACTCCAGCACTCATCCGTACACCACAGGGTAGAACACAAAATTGATAACTGCGTCCCTCACATAGAAATGCAGTGTATTTACGACTGTTTTTATGGAGGTTCACCTGCCAAAACGAAGAGTGGAAGTCGATATTGGTTAAATACTGTACATTATGAAATTTTAAAAGTTGTTCTTCCAAATTTATAGGTCGTGTGTTGATTGGGATTATAACTTTGTTAATTTCTCGTGCATCCAGCACTAACCTTACACTACCATCCTCTTTATTAACTGCTAGTATCGGACTGCAATATGGTGAATGTGACCTTTCAATAATACCCCGAGCTTGCATTTTTTCAATCTCTTTCAAAACTGCGGGTTTCTTTGACCAAGGAATATTATAATATGTTCTACAGTATGTTTTGTGTGGTTTAACATCCATCTCATAAGTATAGCCTCTAATAAATCCAGGTTTCTCCACAAATACCTCAGCAAATTGCTGCAAAACTTCAAGTAATTCAAGTTGTTGTTCCTTTGTCAGATATTCAGATTCTGTGCATTTCTCATATAAATCATTAGGTTTAATTCCCTGAGCTACAGCTTCATTAAAAGTTAAATCACATATGTTTGTTGCTGGTGGATACACAAAATGTAACTGTTCAAACTTACCTTGTTTACTGTTTAAGTTTTTACCCTGTGTTAACTCTATTGTCAGTTGTTGTTGATTTACGGTTAAATGACATTTCCCTTTTCCTAAATCTATGATTGCTCGATATTCATTCAAAAAGTCAATTCCTAATATGCAATGCATAACTAATTTGTCTACTACCAGAAAACTGTAATTGAGTGGTATATTTGAAAATGTGAAGTTAATTAGAGCTTGAAATTTCACATTCTTTGATTTGTTACTGGTGGCACTTATAATGTGACAATTCTGTACTGACAATGTTTGTATGTTCATTATTTGTTTGAGTTCATTATATAAGGACATTGAAATGACACTTGCTGCTGCTCCTGTATCTAACATTACTTCCACTTCACAACTACCAATCATAACTCGTGTTATAGCCTGAATAATCTTCTTTGTTTTACTGGTACTATTAAAATCTACATCCTGATATAATTCTTTTTCTATTTTCTTACCGTCATCATATCGGAGAAAACAAATTGTCGGTTCCGTTGCGCTCTTCTCCCTATCGACCGTAACTCGAGCGCTTAGCTCGGTCGTCATTCGTTTTCCGGCAAATTCGGTTGTTGCTGCGGGTTGGGTTCATTGCCCAACTCAATAATATTTACATTTCTGTCGCATGTCATCCAAGTATCAGCTGTTTGGTTGTTGACATTAACTCGCGTCGCATTGGAAGTTCCATTAGGTAGGAATTGAAGTTGCTGTATTGCATGTGTCGTGGCGGCGGTCCATTGTGATTTCCCCATACATTATTTCGCCCATGACTGTAACTGGTATTGTCATTACTGTTATTCCGGCAATACATGTTTGGATGTTGTTGGATGTTGTTTCTCTGAAATTATTCTGGATGGTACCTGTTATCCTCTCTTCTTTGATCTCTATGATTTCGGTTCCTTCTTCTGTTGTTGTTATTTTGAATATAACTGTTATTGTTCTGATTGTAATTACTGTTTGGATAACCATTATAGTAATAATTACTGTTTCTTTGCCAATGCTGTGAGTTGTTTCTCCTAATATTGAATGGATTTGTCCCAGTGTAGTGCGAATTGTTTCTTTGAGTGTTTTGTTGTGGTGTCGGAGGCGGATTCCAATAGCCTCTGTCATTGCTGTTGTGCGTACGCGAATTGCTTGGATGGATCGGATACAATTGATTGAAATTCCTGGTCTCATCTCTGTAAACAACATCTATCTCATCAACATAACTGAAAAAATTCTTTATGTTGTCCTCGGACACTCCTATTAATTTATCACAGTAGGGAAATGGTAAGTAGCTTTTAAGTGTTCTAATTACGTCTGGTAAATCTGCTGGTTTTGTCCAATATAATGTTTTGTCTAGGTAGCGTTCAAAGTATTGACGTAAAGTCTCTTTCTTCGGGTTGTAAATTTCTGGATTGTATATTTCTCGTTTTAAACTTTGCTGTTCTGTGATCGACCAGAATTCCTCAAGAAATGCTTGTTCAAACTGTTTAAATGTTAAACATCGTCTTTTCATTGCTGCTCCCCACTTAGCTGCTCTTCCACGTAACAAATTTGTAACATATCGAATTTTATCGGCTTCTAACCAATGTCTCGGGAAAATACCATCAAAAGAGCGGATGAAAACAGTCGGATGCACTTTGTCTTTCTCATCACATGAAAATTTCTGAAAGTATCCATGTCGTACTAATGTTTCATCAGTTACTCCCGATGGTATTATGGGTCCTGCATTTTGTGTCAAACTGTGCATAGTATGTGCTGATGTCTGATAGTAATTTTGATCTTGTGGTAGCATTGAAAATAGTTCATTGGGATTTGTATCACTCATTGGTAATTCTATTTTCGGCTGTGTGCTGGGTCTAGCATTATTATGATTCTCATTTGTGTTTTGATTGCCTGTTATGGGTTTTGGTATCACTGACAAACGTGGTATTACATTTTCTTTAAGTTTACGTACCTGTTTATGAATATTATCTGTTTCTCCCTTTACTTGTTCCTTTGTCTTATCTAAAATGATCTGTGTCATTGTCTCAAACTTCTCATCCAAATAATCATCACATAATTTGCATTCATGTACAAGTTTCTCTGCTAGAGTTGTGTCATTCTTTAAAGATGCTACATCTGCTCTGTCTTCAAGTTTTTCTTACTTTTCCTGTAAGGTTCAAATGGTTCAAAAAAAATGGTTCAAATGGCTCTGAGCACTACGGGACTCAACTGCTGAGGTCATTAGTCCCCTAGAACTTAGAACTAGTTAAACCTAACTAACTTAAGGACATCACAAACATCCATGCCCGAGGCAGGATTCGAACCTGCGACCGTAGCGGTCTTGCGGTTCCAGACTGCAGCGCCTTTAACCGCACGGCCACTTCGGCTGGCTTTTCCTGTAAGGATTTCTGCTCCAATGTTACATCATTTAATCTGTCTAAAAGGTCTGTAATCGTCAGGTCTAAGTGTTCTTGGTTTGTTTTTACGGAATTGTGTGACTGTCGTAATTCGTCAACTTGGGTACTGGTTTTCTGTTGTTCAAAAACTACTGTTAACAATTTCTCATTACATCGTTGTAAGTCAGTTTTTGTCTCATCACTGAATTCCACAAATACCTTTTCTTGTCTCGTAACCTTGTGTGATAAGTCAGTAAATTTCCTTCCAAGACTACTGGTGGTTTCTGTCAAATCAGCAATTTGTCTCGATTGTTTTTCAAAATTTTGTTTTATGTCCCGTGTCAGTTCATCGAATTTAGTGTCAAATTTCCCAATGTCACGTTTTAAATTGTCATTTTTCTCGTCTAAAGCGTCAAATCTTGTGTCAAATCTTGTGTCAAATTTTCTGTTTTGGTCACCAAGTAACTTCAGAATCTGGTTGAGCATGTCAGAGTCCTCTGTCTTAGTTTCGTCATTTTTCGTGTCTGATTGATGTCTGGTTCTGAAGTTGACGTTGTCAATGTCGCGTTTTGTCGCGTAGTACTCACTCTCCATTCGCCTGTATATCTGTTTAAATATAGGGGTTGTTGTCTTAATCGATCCGGTAAAATTATGTCTTGAACATCCTCACAATTAAGCTCAATATTCATTTGACTGTCGGACATGTTTTGCAATGTGTCACTTTCACTAAGCTCATCCGCGGAAACAATTTCTACGCGTCTAGCGTCCATCTTGCGGTTTTCGTTATTAATTGCAAATAGAATTTTTCAATGGCAAAAAAAATTTTAAAATATGATATGTCGAAATCTGAAATTTCTCTTATGGAAATGGATATTTCTATATGATTTTTAAGTAGAAATTGAATTATTAAACTGGTACTGAAATTTACCTCTCACAAATAAATGACTGAATATGCTCTTCACTTATCATTTGCAATAATAGTAAATCAATTTTAACTACAATTTGAAAAAATAATTTCGAAATAAATGGATCGGAATAAAGGAAGTACAGATGGCTGCTTGAAACTGGAAAAAACGTAAATTTCTGTACTCACCAATTTTTATTTTCAGTCTTATGTTGCAAATGTAGCGTCAGATATACAGTTTTGAATCCAAAATTTTTCTTTCATGTGCGTGCAAATTATTTTATGGAACATTATCCTTTTCCTTTTTTTTTAACAAATTAATTTCTTCAGCCTGAAAATGAAAATTAACACGAATTAATAACAGGGAAAACAATATTGTTGTAAATTTCATGCACGTAACGTTACAATTCAAATGAATGAGACTTAGTCCAAATTCATTTTCTGATGCTATTAAGTGATTAAAATTAGATAAAATGTCCAAAATTTGTAATAATTGCACTGGTATCAAATCCGAAGATTGTAAGTCCTGTCACCAGAACGCCAATTGTAGTGTTTCCTTCTCCTCAGGGTTCTGCCGTGAAAAATATAAAATAGAAAAACTGATTGGGTTTTGAATTTTGGTGGTTTCAGTTACGGATAAGGCGGACTTCGTATTATTGATTGAGATCGTGCTGTAATTTGACCGTGCATGGCAGACCGGGTCGGCAACACTACAAAAAGCGACTGTACGGACATAGCATCAAAAACTAATTGAAATTTACCTTATAATCTTGTTAGATGCGCAGTATTAATCACAATATAGTCTTCATGGCTGTCCTTCTAATTTCTCTTGTAGGACGACCCATCTTTCACTTTTCTCCACCTGTTGAAAACTTCTTCAAGTTTTCACTGTGATGATCAATTTACAAATTTGGCGATAACCACCTCAAATCACTATTGAAATAACCTCGCTTTGTAATATAATTTTAATTTCCACCCAAAAGCACATTCAACACATCGCCGAAAAATACACGTCTTTCGTATGAAGACGAGAGAGAGAGTGTAATCAATTAGTTGTTAAAAACAAAAACCTACTCAAAAGTAAAAAGACGAACAAAATCATTTATAAAAATCGGTCGCTGGCGCAGAGCTCTTCTGCGTGCGCGATCGTAAATTATATCTTTGTATTGGCGGAGGCGCGGAAGTCAAAGTACCATTACAACGTACAGAAAACAGAGCAAACACTCTCCAAACGTGGGGGTGACTGGATACAATCGAGTACAGTGCTATACTACCCCTCCTGATCAGTGCATCTGGCCTAGGTGTTGGCAGCTGTGCTACATTTACAAGCAGTTTTAGAACACAGAATGAGAGGTTGTCTCATGTTCGCGTGGATAGAACTGATATAAAAAATATATAGAATTGCGAAGAATGAATAGGAATAGGTATAAATTGACCGAATATACATCAAAATGTGGGGAAATTGAGGAAGTACTTGCGCGTATTCTGGTTCACACAGAACAATTTGTACATGGGGGCAAGTACGCGGCAGCAAGAGGAATCCGAGAAAACGTCGACATGGAAGTGGTGGGAATCAGGGAAGCAGTCAATTTTTTTTTCTCTGTTGAGGTAACATTATACTGTATATCTATTGAGGTACCAGTGATATATGCGAGTTGACTACCGTATTTGACGCTTTTCTGGAAGACACAGAACCATCCGCCTCTAATCTTACTTGCATCTGCGTTAAAGGATAACAGAGAGTGGGTGGGGTGATCGAATGAGATGGAGCTGTAACGAGGTACAATTTAATGCTAGACTGATGATGCTTTCTACAGAGGGAGAAGTTGTTGCAAGTCAATTTTTTCACTGTTCTGTCAGGATGCATCAGTCAAGTGACATAGCCTGCATTTGACTCGTATACAGCCATATGTTCTGTAGGTGATTTAAAGCACTGTCTGCTTGCGATCATTAACGGTAAACCTGTCGGTCATCAGGGGACTTCCCTCTCAAGTGTGATGAAACGTGACAAATTCCTCTAAACGAACTTTGATTTATGCGATGTACTCCACCCCCCTGTCGCATCTTGGATGTAAAATCGAGACTTCAGCTTCATAACTAAATTAGCGATAGGTGCTTGTGTATACATTTGCCTGACAGATGTGGTGTTTACAGAGGTAGTGGCGGAATGACGATCATTTTATATGGGGCTAAAGCAGGCATAGAATATTTCTGAACTGTGATCGGATGGGAACAGTGGACGCTATACATCTCCGGAAAGCTATATTGTGCTCATATCACGCAGAGCAAATGTTTTACAGAAGTAGTTTTTTGGTTTTACGGTTCGGTAACATAGTTTATCGTAGAGAAACCGGGAAGAAGGATGTACATCATGTGCTGGAATTATATTTCTTATATTGGAATATTAACAGCGCTGCATTCGATACAACTGATAGGTCGGAAATGCAAGCGATCTAACATTATAGCCAGTTTAAAGTGCAGAACGTAGTAGCCTTAGGAGTGCGTGTGTTTATGTTCCATCTTACCAGTGCCTTCCAGGTACTGATCCTAGACTCTGGAATAATACTTTAAAATTGATAGCTTGGTTGATTTACGTAAAAAGGATTCGAACTTCATCTATCTGGAAATCCATTGCGCATAAATATCATTCGTTTCTTGTTCTTGTTAACCGTCTGCCATTACATCACGATACTTTCAAACCTGTTACTCCACATCGATAAGGAGTGCTAACCCCCTCGACATGGGCGCACTCGAAAAATCTTGTGCATTTGGATGGGTGAGGACTCGGCAAGCTCCATTCATTCACGAGACGTGGAAAGTAGTGTTCTACTTTTGGTCAATTGCAGATTAAATCGATAATGGTGCTGCAGGGTGGGTTGGTCAATGACAGTGCGATAGGGGTCTTTCACGCCCTAAGTTCACCTTAAGACAGCGAGAATGCTCTGTGACTCCCATACACAGAGAGATAGATCGTAAATTATGCACTACGCTCGAGGTGTTAGAAATTTGTAGAGTGCTGTCTGATATACTTTGATGGTGTATGTGTTCGAGAATTAACATTGAATGGACGTACTGTACAGTTATCTATCCACATTGGCAATGATACTCACAAAGTGGAGAAGGGATGATTTAGCTGTGATACTGTAATTGGGAAACATGCTGTCACATCATTGGTCAGTGTTGAAATACATCGATGGTGTCTTTTCCATCCCATCTGTCCACTAGCACGCTGTTGGTTAGCAGATAATGATTGACTGACATCGCTTGTTTGAGTTGGAGAAAGAGTTTTGATGGATGGATAACAGCTTCTGGGGTGGATAGCACCGAAACAGTGATTGCGTCCATGCCTGCAATATGATGAATCAGTCGAAATGGAACATAGAGTGATCAGCTATGCCGTCACTATGACAGATGAGTTTAAATGTAGAGCTCGTGGATCACCTTCGGACTGAAGTTTGAAACTTTCCACGACACGACCAAACTCTTCCAGTTTCCTTGTGTTGTAACTGTCTTTTACTTAAAATCATCCAGTGTGTGTGGCATGTTATGGTAACTGCAGTAGCAATATGGTTTACACTGTCTGACTTCTAGTTTTCTGCAAGAGGCTATGGATCAGAATGTCTTAATGTCAGTTTACAACCTGACACAGACCTCGAAGTCGTGGCAGAAAAACAAAATGTATAGCAGTGTACAAAGTATGCTACAGCAGAAAAAAAATAATGTTTCGAACAATTAGACAGGGTCACAGGGAGCGTCTCTTGCGAATTACACTATAGTCTGTGGGATACGATCATCCTCCTACAGTACAGATGATGAAACCTTGAACTGGCCTCTGCAGTGGATCAGAAGCTGTATATTTAATAGGATCATCCCACACCGCCAGCAGCAGCAGCAGTTTGACAGGTGAATTCAGTGACAGACGGGCCTGTCCCATTAGGAATGCTAGGAGGAAAGCACCCTGTGCTATTCTGGGAAGCATTGCAGAAACTCTCCGCGCCGGGCCTGCAACGCAGCTGTGCGTCAGCATCATCGCGCCAGCAACGGCGCCTAGGTGAGTTCTATATTGGATGGAGTTAGTGGAGCTTTTATAGTTGTTAATTTTCTCTGTTGGATGGTACAGAATAACGATGATAGCATGTCGGGCTGATAGATGTGAATGGATGTGGATCTGCTTGGGACTGTAGGATCTGTATGTAGTTTTGGGGGCGCACCACAATGTGCCCATCTACACAGAATGGTCAAAACATGGTCCTGTCGCACTAACTCAGGTCGCTCTGTTTCTACACGGGTTGTACAATGTGGTGGATATGGCTTTCTCTCACTTCTGCTCAGTTCTGACTTAAATTGGAACGATCACATGCACAAATCAGCAGAAATGGGAGCTGTTGCACGATGCGTAGGGACTGGCTAAAACCACGTTGCAATTTTACTCTAGCAGATGAGTTCGAGAAAGGTGACTCGTTTCGAGACATGAGACTGCCAGAAACACGATTCACTTGTGGCTATTATCCAACACAGGTATGTGGTTGAATGGAAGGACATGATTCCAAATCATAGACATCATTTCTAGCAGATAGCGTAACACTAGAGATCTGAAAAGCTAGCATACATTTCTTATGATCTCAATCAGCACACCATCTACTGCTGTTTGTCAGTCATTACATGGATATATCGCAGAACCTATGACATGGTATCAAGACAGAATATGTTACACATACTGGAGAAATAACTAGCGGCCTGAGGGAGTTGCAGATAGCGGTTTCATACCACGTTCCTTAGCTGAATCACTTTCAAAATCCAGCGATTTTATCACGAGGTTGCATCTTGGGCTACGTGTAACTGGGCTGAAGGTCTGATAACATACACTCCTATGATCACCATCTTGGTATTTGTCTGAAAAAAAAACCAATTCATTCGGAGGTAATACCATACCTCGATTTATAAATCCAGTATAGCTTTTAACATGGATACTTGTGTGCACCTGTAGAACCAAGATCTACATCTACATCTACATCTATACTCCGCGAGCCACCTTACGGTGTGTGGCGGAGGGTAATTATTGTACCACTATCTGATCCCCCCTTCCCTGTTCCATTCACGAATTGTGCATGGGAAGAACGACTGCATGTAAGTCTCCGTATTTGCTCTAATTTCTCGGATCTTTTCGTTGTGATCATTACGCGAGATATATGTGGGCGGTAGTAATATGTTGCCCATCTCTTCCCGGAATGTGCTCTCTCGTAATTTCGATAATAAACCTCTCCGTATTGCGTAACGCCTTTCTTGAAGTGTCCGCCACTGGAGCTTGTTCAGCATCTCCGTAACGCTCTCGCGCTGACTAAATGTCCCCATGACGAATCGCGCTGCTTTTCGCTGGATCATGTCTATCTCTTCTATTAATCCAACCTGGTAAGGGTCCCATACTGATGAGCAATACTCAAGAATCGGACGAACAAGCGTTTTGTAAGCTACTTCTTTCGTCGATGAGTCACATTTTCTTAGAATTCTTCCTATGAATCTCAACCTGGCGCCTGCTTTTCCCACTATTTGTTTTATGTGATCATTCCACTTCAGATCGCTCCGGATAGTAACTCCTAAGCATTCTACGGTCGTTACCGCTTCCAATGATTTACCACCTATGGCATAATCGTACTGGAATGGATTTCTGCCCCTATGTATGCGCATTATATTACATTTATCTACGTTTAGGGAAAGCTGCCAGCTGTCGCACCATGCATTAATCCTCTGCAGGTCCTCCTGGAGTACGTACGAGTCTTCTGATGTTGCTACTTTCTTGTAGACAACCGTGCCATCTGCAAATAGCCTCACGGAGCTACCGATGTGGTCAACTAAGTCATTTATGTATATTGTAAACAATAAAGGTCCTATCACGCTTCCCTGCGGTACTCCCGAAATTACCTCTACATCTGCAGATTTTGAACCGTTAAGAATGACATGTTGTGTTCTATCTTCTAGGAAATCCTGAATCCAATCACAAACCTGGTCCGATATTCCGTAAGCTCGTATTTTTTTCACTAAACGTAAGTGCGGAACCGTATCAAATGCCTTCCTGAAGTCCAGGAATACGGCATCAATCTGCTCGCCAGTGTCTACGGCACTGTGAATTTCTTGGGCAAATAGGGCGAGCTGAGTTTCACATGATCTCTGTTTGCGGAATCCATGTTGGTTATGATGAAGGAGATTTGTATTATCTAAGAACGTCATAATACGAGAACACAAAACATGTTCCATTATTCTACAACAGATTGACGTAAGCGAAATAGGCCTATAATTATTCGCATCTGATTTATGACCCTTCTTGAAAATGGGAACGACCTGCGCTTTCTTCCAGTCGCTAGGTACTTTACGTTCTTCCAGCGATCTACGATAAATTGCTGATAGAAAGGGGGCAAGTTCTTTAGCATAATCACTGTAGAATCTTAAGGGTATCTCGTCTGGTCCGGATGCTTTTCCGCTACTAAGTGATAGCAGTTGTTTTTCAATTCCGATATCGTTTATTTCAATATTTTCCATTTTGGCGTCCGTGCGACGGCTGAAGTCAGGGACCGTGTTACGATTTTCCGCAGTGAAACAGTTTCGGAACACTGAATTCAGTATTTCTGCCTTTCTTCGGTCGTCCTCTGTTTCGGTGCCATCGTGGTCAACGAGTGACTGAATAGGGGATTTAGATCCGCTTACCGATTTTACATATGACCAAAACTTTTTAGGGTTCTTGTTTAGATTGTTTGCCAATGTTTTATGTTCGAATTCGTTGAATGCTTCTCTCATTGCTCTCTTTACGCTCTTTTTCGCTTCGTTCAGCTTTTCCTTATCAGCTATGATTCGACTACTCTTAAACCTATGATGAAGCTTTCTTTGTTTCCGTAGTACCTTTCGTACATGATTGTTATACCACGGTGGATCTTTCCCCTCGCTTTGGACCTTAGTCGGTACGAACTTATCTAAGGCGTACTGGACGATGTTTCTGAATTTTTTCCATTTTTGTTCCACATCCTCTTCCTCAGAAATGAACGTTTGATGGTGGTCACTCAGATATTCTGCGATTTGTGCCCTATCACTCTTGTTAAGCAAATATATTTTCCTTCCTTTCTTGGCATTTCTTATTACACTTGTAGTCATTGATGCAACCACTGACTTATGATCACTGATACCCTCTTCTACATTCACGGAGTCGAAAAGTTCCGGTCTATTTGTTGCTATGAGGTCTAAAACGTTAGCTTCACGAGTTGGTTCTCTAACTATCTGCTCGAAGTAATTCTCGGACAAGGCAGTCAGGATAATGTCACAAGAGTCTCTGTCCCTGGCTCCAGTTCTGATTGTGTGACTATCCCATTCTATACCTGGTAGATTGAAGTCTCCCCCTATTACAATAGTATGATCACGAAACTTCTTCACGACGTTCTGCAGGTTCTCTCTGAGGCGCTCAACTACTACGGTTGCTGATGCAGGTGGTCTATAGAAGCATCCGACTATCATATCTGACCCACCTTTGATACTTAACTTAACCCAGATTATTTCACATTCGCATTCGCTAATAACTTCACTGGATATTATTGAATTCTTTACTGCTATAAATACTCCTCCACCATTGGCGTTTATCCTATCCTTGCGGTATATATTCCATTCTGTGTCTAGGATTTCGTTACTGTTCACTTCCGGTTTTAACCAACTTTCCGTTCCTAATACTATATGCGCACTATTTCCTTCAATAAGAGATACTAATTCAGGAACCTTGCCCTGGATACTCCTGCAGTTTACCAATATTACGTTGACTTTTCCTGTTTTTGGTCTCTGAGGACGGACGTTCTTTATCAACGATGATAATGTCCTCTCTGGTAAACCGTCAGGTATTTTATCGTTTCGCCCAAGGGGGGGTCCCTCTAACCTAAAAAACCCCCGTGTGCACGCCACACGTACTCTGCTACCCTAGTAGCTGCTTCCGGTGTGTAGTGCACGCCTGACCTGTCTAGGGGGGCCCTACAGTTCTCCACCCAATAACGGAGGCCGATGAATTTGCAACCATTATAGTCGCAGAGTCGTCTGAGCCTCTGGTTTAGACCCTCCACACGGCTCCAAACCAGAGGACCGCGATCGACTCTGGGCACTATGCTGCAGATATTAAGCTCAGCTTGCACTCCGCGTGCGATGCTGGTTGTCTTCACCAAATCAGCCAGCCGCCGGAAGGAACCAAGGATGGCCTCAGAACCCAAGCGGCAGGCGTCATTCGTTCCGACATGTGCTACTATCTGCAGCCGGTCACACCCAGTGCGTTCAATAGCTGCCGGAAGGGCCTCCTCCACATTACGGACGAGACCCCCCGGCAAGCACACCGAGTGCACACTGGCATTCTTCCCCGACCTACCCGCTATTTTCCTAAGGGGCTCCATAACCCGCCTAACGTTGGAGCTCCCTATAACTAATAGGCCCGCCCTCTGTGACTGTCGGGACCTTGCCGGAGAATCGGCCACTGGCCCAACAGGCGAGGCATCCTGTGGTGGCTCGGAAACGATGTCATCACCACTAGGAAGCACCCCGTACCTGTTGGAAAGGGGTAAGGCAGCTGCCACGCGGCCAGATCCCACCTTCGCCTTTCGGCCAGGCACGCGCGAGCCCACCACTGTCCGCCATTCACCCTGGAGTGATGGCTGACCGGTAAGATGCTCACTGCCGGAAGACGCAGCGACATCAGGGGTTCCATGCGATTCCAAGGCCACCGAAGTAGGCATAGGTCTCACCACAGTTGCCCCAACGCCACTACGAGCCGACGCCTGCGCCTCGAGCTCGATGAGCCTAACAGACAAAGCCTCCACCTGCCCCCGAAGAGTGGCCAATTCTCCTTGCGTCCGCTCACAACAACCACAGTCCCTACACATGACTCTCTACAAGCGAACGGTGTACTCGCCTTATTAGCAGCAGGAAATCGAAGTGCTCTCTCACTGACGGTCTAACCGACACTGAGCTGTTCTAACCAAACAAACAAAAGCCTGTACGATACGAGGGTCGATAGCAACGGCGATACTGTACACTACACTGTTATTAAAATAAACGGTTGTGTCTAGTAGGCACTCAAACACGCAAGAAATTACAAAAATAAAATAGTAACTACCCAGATAACTGAAAATAAGTTGTACCTGTTTGAAGCTCGTAAAAATGTGTAACAATTTGTGACAGTAACATCCAGTAGTTGTTGCGATCGCGTTTTTTAACAACTGGCGGTCTATAAGACGATTACGCCTCTCTTTCTAAGATGCAGTGGTAACACTCGCAAGAAAAACTTATGAGACATGTCTACCCATCGTTGATTTTCTCTTAGTATTATTTTGTATCGTCTGGAATCATTTATTGGCCAAGTTGGATTGGATTGTTTTGGGGAAGGAGACCAGACAGCGAGGTCATCGGTCTCATCGGATTAGGGAAGGACGGGGAAGGAAGTCGGCCGTGCCCTTTGAAAGGAACCATCCCGGCATTTGCCTGGAGCGATTTAGGGAAATCACGGAAAACCTAAATCAGGATGGCCGGACGCGGGATTGAACCTTCGTCCTCCCGAATGCGAGTCCATATTGGCCAAGTATTATACTTAGTAGTAATAGGGGATGCATGATAGGTTCATCTTGAGCATCAGGCTTCTAAAGTACGTGTTTGTGTTCCATCATGTGCAAAGGAAATGACAACGTCTAGTCGTAAGGAAGGTGTGGATTCGAGGTGGAGTACTGTGATAACAAATGAAAGATTATGTCAAGTCATAAGAATGGCATCGATATTTTTATTTCCAGAGCCACAGCCGTCGGCAGGGTGTATTTCTGATGCTTCAGTCATTGTCGAATGTCATTCAACTGAAAAGGATATCCTAACACTTAATTCTAAGTATAGCGATAAAATATGTATGTAAAAGATTTTGTAGCATCATTCTGTCTATGCGTGGTCTGTGGTGGGCCTGATTCGCGTTTCCTGTTAACGACAGGAGCCGTCCGAATACAAAGGTCTGCTGGAATGCAGGAATGTAGCTGAGTTAACTGTGTCGTCCTCTAGGCGGCATAATAGCGAACTAATACTGAGTATGTGTTGGGCAGCTTTCGTGATAGCGTGAAAATTTGAGAAGATTTAATAGGGATGTGTGTTTGCACTGGGCTGTTATTACATCTCATGTAGATTGTTCGGTTGACTGCTTCTGCACATTTCGCGCCTTTAATTAGTTGAGGGAACATGGACTGCGGTGTATGCATCTAACAGGTGAAAATTGCGCGCCTTTATTTAGTTGAGGGAACATCGATTGTGGTGTGTGCATCTAGCAGGTGAAAGACACATTTGCCAGTTCTATAGACATGAAAAACATCTTAGTTGACGTTGTAAATTATAGGGATGATTTGGAATCTGTTACATCACCAACATCTGTATTTGCGAGTGGAAATATCATTTTCCTCTATTTGTTTCGAGTTCTCATGTAAAGGTCTTCGCAGATGGGGCAAGTTTCTAGTTACTCAGTTGTCTAGAGCATTCTCAACCTCGATAAAGTTTGGGGTTCGTAGATAAATAATTTCCAGTCTATATCTTGGAATTATGTTGCATGAGCGATCAGTAGGATGCTAGATATCGAGAAGTACCACGAAAATGGTATAATATTATGGCAACCCATCTACATCTACATCCATACTCCGCAAGCCACGTGACGGTGTGTGCGAAAATATATGTGTTCTTGTAGTCACCGAGTCTGGAGTTGGGTGTAGAAATGCGAGGAAGCAAGCAGGTCTGGACCAGAAACAGTAACCCGTTAGTGCTGAGGGGAAACGAGCCCGAATTTGTAGAACAGTTCGGAGAGTGACTTCAGTCCGCTGAGGGCGTTCTGGTCACTTGTCAGGGGTGGATGACCGCCGATCTCGCATGGAAATATCTAGTGCTGCGAGGAGTATATGCAGTGCTGTCTGTCTTCGCGGTATATGCACGAATGATATAACAGGGATGATTTTGTATGGCACAGGATAGATAATGTATGTTTACTACATCAACACAGTACGTGATGATACACTCCTGGAAATGGAAAAAAGAACACATTGACACCGGTGTGTCAGACCCACCATACTTGCTCCGGACACTGCGAGAGGGCTGTACAAGCAATGATCACACGCACGGCACAACGGACACACCAGGAACCGCGGTGTTGGCCGTCGAATGGCGCTAGCTGCGCAGCATTTGTGCACCGCCGCCGTCAGTGTCAGCCAGTTTGCCGTGGCATACGGAGCTCCATCGCAGTCTTTAACACTGGTAGCATGCCGCGACAGCGTGGACGTGAACCGTATGTGCAGTTGACGGACTTTGAGCGAGGGCGTATAGTGGGCATGCGGGAGGCCGGGTGGACGTACCGCCGAATTGCTCAACACGTGGGGCGTGAGGTCTCCACAGTACATCGATGTTGTCGCCAGTGGTCGGCGGAAGGTGCACGTGCCCGTCGACCTGGGACCGGACCGCAGCGACGCACGGATGCACGCCAAGACCGTAGGATCCTACGCAGTGCCGTAGGGGACCGCACCGCCACTTCCCAGCAAATTACGGACACCGTTGCTCCTGGGGTATCGGCGAGGACCATTCGCAACCGTCTCCATGAAGCTGGGCTACGGTCCCGCACACCGTTAGGCCGTCTTCCGCTCACGCCCCAACATCGTGCAGCCCGCCTCCAGTGGTGTCGCGATAGGCGTGAATGGAGGGACGAATGGAGACGTGTCGTCTTCAGCGATGAGAGTCGCTTCTGCCTTGGTGCCAATGATGGTCGTATGCGTGTTTGGCGCCGTGCAGGTGAGCGCCACAATCAGGACTGCATACGACCGAGGCACACAGGGCCAACACCCGGCATCATGGTGTGGGGAGCGATCTCCTACACTGGCCGTACACCACTGGTGATCGTCGAGGGGACACTGAATAGTGCACGGTACATCCAAACCGTCATCGAACCCATTGTTCTACCATTCCTAGACCGGCAAGGTAACGTGCTGTTCCAACAGGACAATGCACATACGCATGTTTCCCGCGCCACCCAACGTGCTCTAGAAGGTGTAAGTCAACTACCCTGGCCAGCAAGATCTCCGGATCTGTCCCCCATTGAGCATGTTTGGGACTGGATAAAGCGTCGTCTCACGCGGTCTGCACGTCCAGCACGAACGCTGGTCCAACTGAGGCGCCAGGTGGAAATGGCATGGCAAGCCGTTCCACAGGACTACATCCAGCATCTCTACGATCGTCTCCATGGGAGAATAGCAGCCTGCATTGCTGCGAAAGGTGGATATACACTGTACTAGTGCCGACATTGTGCATGCTCTGTTGCCTGTGTCTATGTGCCTGTGGTTCTGTCAGTGTGATCATGTGATGTATCTGGCCCCAGGAATGTGTCAATAAAGTTTCCCCTTCCTGGGACAATGAATTCACGGTGTTCTTATTTCAATTTCCAGGAGTGTATATTGCTGGGTTGGAGATTGATTTCATGCTCTAATATTCAACCTCCTGGCCCCAGTGGAAGAGCAGTGTAATTGAGTATGAGTCTTTCTGTATTGACCATATGTAGGGGCACTTTGCAGGGTTTAATTGTCGGTGCAATATGGCGATCTGTGTAAAGTACTTTTTTTGCCACTGAAAGTCTCTTCTGCACAAAGAAAGAAAAGGCGGACGGTGCTTCCACATGGGCTGCATCAGTAATTCAGAGGGTAAATTCGATAAGAGCCAATCATAATGCTCAATTCATTCACCCAACATCCTTTGTGCTGGGATATAGGAGTCTCTACATAGCGGTGAGAATATTTGCGTATGTTGAAAACTGGAAGCGTAACAGGTGGTGGACAGGGTGTCATGATAGGACCCTGAGGAAGAATGCATTCGAGGTCATTCTGAGCTATTTTTGTAAACAGGTTCTGTTAGGGCAAAAATTTCTGTGCATTCAAGCTGATACATCAAGAACATGAGCATTAAGTATTTCTGAGACACTATACAATTTCCGAGAGGTCGACTTGGTTCTAATTTTACATAGCCATGTGACATCAGCATAAGATTGAGAACATTGTTAGATGCGCTTGTGATGGTTTGTAACTACATGCAGCGATGAGTCAGTATGCATGTCAAACATGTCGCGAGTGGTGGAACAGTTTTTCTAGAACACTATCTGCGACGTCAGTATGGGCTTCACACATATGTCACGAGTGTTGGAACAGTTTTTCTATAGCACAATCTACAACCTCAGTTCCTGCATCAAACATAATCCATGAGGAATCGCGAGCAGTGGAACAGTTTTCTATAGCGTTTGCGAGGGTGAGTCACTCTACAGATAGGTCTTCACTGGATTGCAGGTAGAGAGAGGGATGACGTCGGCAGTGGTGAACACACAATCGCTCAGTCCAGAGGATGACTTGGCACTTATTTAGATATACATGTGATGTCAGTATAACACTCGAACTTTCACATGCTGAGGATGATGGCTAACAATGGCTTGCACCCTGCATTGGCTCGCCCCCTTGGAGCGTCTGCACTCTGCAAATAGGTCTTCGCTCCCATCTGGTCGCGTCCTTAATGGTGGCTAGGTGATCATATATTTTGAGAGGAATTTCTCAGGTGTCAAGTATGAAACAGATGTCACCACCTCATGCTTGCGGGCATCTGTGTGTGGTTTGACAGCTGCCAGTGCATCTCGACTTCTGGGAGCGTGTGCGGGTAGCATCCTGTGCAGTCCAATGGACAGGGGGTAGCACATGTTGTTTGTTACCTGCTTGCATGTCTGTTGCATTATTTTCCGAGCAGGTCTGTAGGCTGTGCTATGCATTATTTGGACAGTTTACAAGTACTGAGTGTGTCTGCACATCAGTGTACTGCATTATTTATGAGGAGTTTGCAAGTCTGAATGCTGTGTACTGAAATTATTTTGGTAATTTAGGAGTAGTTTACAAGTCTATAGGCTGTGTGGCATGACCCCCAAACATGTCAGAGCGTGTGTTTGGTATCAGCATGATAAATATACTATCTCTCAAAATCCATCCCTAAATAAATTGTTCAAAAATAAATAAAGTACACTCCTTCCTCTCTCCAGCAGCCCAAAGCAGGCTGAGTCATTTTCCCCTCCAGACAGACATCTTGGCTTATCTCATGGAACAGACAGCAGCGCCCTCTGGTGGCAGTACTGTGTGCTAGGTCCGGACCCCATGGCTATCACACTGTTTCCCGCCATTTTCCCCGCCATCTCGGATTACGTCACAGAATGAACGACAACGCCCTCTGGTGGCAGTACTGTGTACGTCACTTGGACTCTGGACCCCATGGTGACTACATTTGATGGTGGTACTGCCAATAATTGTTTAAATAAATAGTGCATGCAAAATAATAAAGACTTATGTCAAGCACAGACTGAGTCCTCTTCCCACCATTTCCTGGGACGAGGTGGCAGTTGGGTGACTTAGGTTAGTGGAGGTAGCCCAACTGCAATTTCTTTCCCTCCATTTTCTTAGGTTAGTAGAGATAGCCCTAGTGACCTATTTTCCCTCCAAAATTCAAACTTCCCATCAGGGGGGCGGGCACTTTACCGCCATCTTGGATAATGGTACTTGCATCATCAGCTGACGTCATGATGCCATCTTGGATTACATCACAGATGAGAGTGCCCTCTGGTGGTGGTGCTGTGTACTAGGTCAGTTGGACTCTGGACCTCATGGTGAACACACTGGATGGCTGTACTGCATCAAATTGTTTAAATAAATAGTTCACGCAAAATAAAGACTTATGTCCAGCACAGGTCGAGTCCTCTCCCAGCCAATACCCAGGAAGAGGTGGCAGCTGGATGACTTAGGTTAGTGGAGGTAGCCCAAGTGCCCTGTCTTTCCTGCTGGTTTCTTACATTAGTAGAGATAGCCCAAGTGACCTATAATCCCGCCATTTTTCTTACGTTAGTAGAGGCTGCATTATCCTGATGGAATTTGAACTTCCTGTCACATTCTGGGGGAGGGGGTTAGGTTAGTGGAGGTAGCCCAATTGACCTATCTTCCCGCCTAAATTCAAACTTTCCTCCAAAATCCTCCATCTTGGATAACGTAATCAGATAACATCATGGCCGCCATCTTGGATGACGTCATCGCTGCCATCTTGGATAACGGTACTTTGTGCTCAAGTCCTCCTTGTCCCAATACTGCCATGTGCTGCAAGAGCGGAAATTGATGTCACTAACATTGCCACCTCTGCGCTGGAATTACCTTTAATGTTGGCGTTACTTCGCTCAGTGACCAATACTAATGGACTGAATAAAATGATTAATATATTTCCTCTGTCCTAACTGTTTGTTGACACTGGAATTAGCAACTTCTTTCTCCTCTGCATAGCTTAAAAAATGGAGTTTTGTTGGTTTAAATCTGAGTGCCTTAAGCATTTTTCGATCTGCACTGATTTGTCCATGAATCCATAGATGGACCTTAAAATATGTGGTGTGCCTACTTTGCTATGGAGCAGCCCCTGCAAGGTGTTCACACTGTTTATCACATATATTTACCGTAAGGAATCAAACAATGACAGCAGAACATTACATCACAGCTACTCACTATGGCTTGACGAAACTAAACTAATTACTGACGAAAAAACTGCATTAAGAATCGCTTCTAAAGGGGAAAGATACGAGATACAAAACATTGGTAATAACGTTACACACTGAGTGAGGTATTCTGACTGGACTACAAATTCTATAACTAATTTGGAGCCAAACACGTCTTGTATATTACTGTAATACAACACTCGTCATATTAAAACGGGCCGTCTACCTCCATTGCTATCGAGAGTGAAATGCAATCGCAGACTTTTTTGTGGAGCATTACTCAACAACAGGTAAGTATTTTATAGTACCCACAGCGATAAGCGGCAGCTCCGGCACTTTTTCGACAGAGAGCGAGGTAGCGCAGCGCCACCATCGCTGTGGATGTTGCCGCTTACCAGCTCAGGGTCCCAGAGAGCTCTGGCGCATGCGGCGTTCTCAGGCGGGCAGACTGCCAAGAGTTCTGTCTCAACAATGTCGCTGGATGGAACTGCTATTACCGGTGTGTCAGAAAGTGACATGCGTTGTGGCTGTGCTACCACTACACTCTTGACTTCCAGTATTCAGACGATAGGCGCTATAAAAATTTGGGCAACGAGTCTCGGCCGTCAGACGTTGCTTTCAGATGACACACGGTTAACGCCAGACCACGGGCATAGACGTCGCAGAACAACTCTAACAGAGGACAAGGTTTCCCCTAGAAACCCAGCAGCCTACAGTGCTGTCAGATTATGTAGTCTTAGAAAATTGTCAGTGCGTTCTGTTATTTGGTATATGAATGCCTGGTGTCTGTTCTTTCGGACATGTCTGGAAGAACAGACGCCACGCATTCGTATAACTGATTCGCCTCAGTAGGCAATGAATCCATCACTTTCAGTGCAGATGCACAATAAGTTTTACCTCCTGCAGGAATATCAAATTAGCGAGCATGGAGAACATGGATGGGGCTTTGGGCAGGTGGTGCCAGGCGGGACTATGGATTAGGAGAGGCGTGCTGGGGTAGTCGACGCGACTGTGATAAACACTTTGTCAAGGTGATGCAGCGGTTAACGCAACAGTCTAATAAGCAACAGATCTCGGGTATGAATTTCGTTCTGGCACACGTTTTCACTCATAGCCGCTGATTCGTCATAAAGTTCCAATACAGTTGACATCAATAGTTCTTTCCGTTTCCTTTTCTTTCTCCCACATCCGGCTTCAATTTACTTAACCTGCTATTTGCCCCACGTCGCGATCAGCGCTGACTTAAGCCGTTGGCACGTGGGACGAGTCAGCTAACATTGTGGCCGCGCCTGATAGCCGCGTGGTCTTGGGCGCCTTGTCACGGTTCGCGCGTCTACCCCCGTCGGAGGTTCGACTCCTCCCTCGGGCACGGGTGTGTGTGTGTTGTCCATAGCGTAAGTTAGTTTAAGTTAGATTAAGTAGTGTGAAAGCTTAGGGACCGATGACGTAAGCAGTTTGGTCCCATAAGATCTTACCACAAATTCACAAAATTTAGCTAACATTGACGTACACGCAGATAGGATATCCAGTGTAATGAGCGACAGAGCCGTCGGCACCCAGGATGATCTGGTTATTGTGATTTTTCGCTCCCACTGCTCTCCAGCGGCACTTGTGGGCTTCATTTGGCTCGCAAACGGTACAGCTTGTTCACGAAAATGAACGCACATAAAATACGTACTTTTGTTCTATTAAAACGCACATTTCCTCTCTTGACAATATACAAGTCATGTCATTCTGTCTGTGATATGCTTAAATAACAACTTCAACAACTGTGAACATGTAATAAGACAAAAAGGACGTTCATCTTTGATACATTCACTCAGTGAGTGACGACTTCAGCTTATAATTGTTCGCCCTTTCAAGCAAACTCACTCCTCAGAGAGAACGTACTTATGTTTACATAACATCAAGTATTGCAGAAATTATTTACATTAATTTCGTAAAACAGTCCCACTGCCCAAAATTAGATTTATAGGACTCTAACCCTCTACCAAGCTAACCACTGTTCTGTAATGTGGTGCCTCTATTCACTACGCTCTTTTTATGCTTCATTTTGTTCGGCATTGTTTTCGTCATCTTGTCTAGGCAGATTACACAGGATACTCATCACGTTCATCTTTGATACATTCACTCAGTTTTTTCGACCACAGAGGGCAGCCAATGTGCAAATTTATATTTAAAAAATATAATATATACAGGGTGAAAAGTATTTAAACCGACAAACTCTGGGAGGTTGTAGGGGACATCTAAACAAATATTTTTCCCTAACGTCATTTTTTCCTATGAGGAATATTTAAACTGGTAGAGGAAGATTTCTCTGGCGGCAAATTAATTAAACCAACAAACACTTTTCCATTTTTTTATGACCAAGAGACAACGCATTAACACAAGCCAATTTCAATTAAAGTAGATTTTCAAAAATGCCTCCATTGACACGTAAACAAAGGTTACACCGTCGGATCATGTTCGGTCTGACATGGGCAAAAACCCCAGGAGTATCCTGAATTGTTCCTGCTGCTGCTGCTACTATGCAGGCAACCAGATCCTCTTCTGATGCAACAGGAGTTGCGTAAACAAGGTTGCGAATCTCTCCCCACATAAAACAGTCCAGAGGGGACATATCTGGGGATCGAGTAGGCCATGGTACAGGACCACCTCTGACAATCCACGTTTCTGGGAACCGTCGGTCTAGGAATCGACGCACACGACGACTGGAATGTGCCGGTAATCTGTTAAATGACCCGGTCTCATGCAGACGTTGGTACACAGCAGCAAAGGTCGTATGATGCGGGATACGGCGATTAGGATGTAGTACGCACCAACCATATCAGTGTACTCACTCCAGGTGTATCGCTCCATTAGTAAACGAAGACAATGCACTACTACACTGGTGGACAGCAGTTGCCTGCAACTGAAGAGCGTAATACGCCCTCTAACAACTGAATATCGTAATATAGCCTCTAACAACTGAAGAGCGTAATACGACCTCCACCTGTTTAGATAATCCTCATACGAAAATAATGACATTAGGGAAAAACATTTGTTTTTATGTCCCCTACAACCTCCCAGAGTTTGTCGGTTTAAATACTTTTCACCCTGTATAATTAATTAAACAAATTGATTTTTTCGCACTTTTATCATTTTTATTCCTTATAGGTTTTTAAGCGAATGCAATGTCTTTCACTTTTAACTTACATCGATTCCTGTTGCTGTTGAGATTTACACGAGTTGGTTAAATGGTTCTCCTTCCACCATAATTAGTTCTCATTCTTGACCGTGTGTGCAATATTGATTCTTAATCCACCTCTTCCTCTTCTGATGCAGGCACCTAAAGTGACATGACATTGGGATAATGCGTGGAAGAAAAGAAAACTTTCGTGGTTTCCACAAAAACGAACTCTCAGACTTCATATTTTCATAAAATTATTATTCATATAACATACTGTATCACAAGAAATACATCTTCTCGCCACGAGGACTAAAGACAGAGTCTCTCTAATAATTGTAAAAAAAAAAAAAAGAAAAAAAAAAAAAAAAACTGAAAAATGTTTCCATCATTTGTCTTTCGCCGTCTGGCGTAGCAATATATCTCTTTCTACATCTACGTCTACATTTATACTCCGCAAGCCACCCAACGGTGTGTGGCGGAGGGCACTTTACGTGCCACTGTCATTACCTCCCTTTTCTGTTCCAGTCGCGTATGGTTCGCGGGAAGAACGACTGTCTGAAGGCCTCCGTGCGCGCTCGAATCTCTCTGATTTTACGTTGGTGATCTCCTCGGGAGGTATAAGTAGTGGGAAGCAATATATTCGATACCTCATCCAGAAACGCACCCTCTCGAAACCTGGCGAGCAAGCTACACCGCGATGCAGAGCGCCTCTCTTGCAGAGTCTGCCACTTGAGTTTGCTAAACATCTCCGTGACGCTATCACGGTTACCAAATAACCCTGTGACGAAGCGCGCCGCTCTTCTTTGGATCTTCTCTATCTCCTCCGTCAACCCGATCTGGTACGGATCCCACACTGATGAGCAATACTCAAGTATAGGTCGAACGAGTGTTTTGTAAGCCACCTCCTTTGTTGATGGACTACATTTTCTAAGGACTCTCCTAATGAATTTCAGCCTGGTACCCACCTTACCAACAATTAATTTTGTGTGATCATTCTAATTCAAATCGTTCCGCACGCATACTCCCAGATATTTTACAGAAGTAACTGCTACCAGTGTTTGTTCCGCTATCATATAATCATACAATTAAGGAACCTTCTTTCTATGTATTCGCAATGCATTACATTTATCTATGTTAAGGGTCAGTTGCCACTCCCTGCACCAAGTGCCTATCCGCTGCAGATCTTCCTGCATTTCGCTACAATTTTCTATTGCTGAAACTTCTCTGTATACTACAGCATCATCCGCGAAAAGCCGCATGGAACTTCCGACACTATCTACTAGGTCATTTATATATATTGTGAAAAGCAATGGTCCCATAACACTCCCCTGTGGCACGCCAGAGGTTACCTTAACGTCTGTAGACGTCTCCCCATTGATAACAACATGCTGTGTTCTGTTTGCTAAAAACTCTTCAATCCAGCCTCACAGCTGGTGTGATATTCCGCAGGCTCTTACTTTGTTTATCAGGCGACAGTGCGGAACTGTATCGAACGCCTTCCGGAAGTCAAGGAAAATAGCATCTACCTGGGAGCCTGTATCTAAGATTTTCTGGGTCTCATGAACAAATAAAGCGAGTTAGGTCTTACACGATCGCTGTTTCCGGAATCCATGTTGATTCCTACAGAGTAGATTCTGGGTTTCCAAAAACGACATGATACGCGAGCAAAAAACATGTGCTAAAATTCTACAACAGATCGACGTCAGAGATGTAAGTCTATAGTTGTGTGCATCTGCTCGACGACCCTTCTTGAAGACTGGGACTACCTGTGCTCTTTTCCAATCATTTGGAACCTTCCGTTCCTCTAGAGATTTGCGGTACACGGCTGTTAGAAGGGGGGCAAGTTCTTTCGCGTACTCTGTGTAGAATCGAATTGGTATCCCGTCAGGTCCAGTGGATTTTCCTCTGTTGAGTGATTTCAGTAGCTTTTCTATTCCTTGGACACTTATTTCGATGTCAGCCATTTTTTCTTTTGTGCGAGGATTTAGAGAAGGAACTGCAGTGCGGTCTTCCTCTGTGAAACAGCTTTGGAAAAAGGTGTTTAGTATTTCAGCTTTGCCAACGCTTACAGTGGCCGCGCTAGTGTTTGTTGTCATTGGTAATAACTTTTATCGTAGCATGTCGGGGCTTTTCCTTATGTTCATATACACGAACCCTATGACCCAGTAATCTCTATACTAACTGGATGTACATCCATGTCATGGGTTCAGGTACTTTGAGTTTAACCATCAAGTGAGGACTGAATTTAAAGATTCTAGCCTCATAATAGACAGTATGGCAATTAGAAAACAGGTAGTGTGGGACCAGGAAACTGAGATGTACACAGGTTTTGTAGAATTTGGAGGAGAAGTTGCACAATCAAAAGAAGTGAAAGAAGCTTCAGAGGCATTCGTTTTTATGCTTGTGTCCATAAAAGGTAAATTTAAGTGTCCTGTAGCATATTTTTTAGTGAATGGTTTTGATGATAGTGTGCAAGCGAAGTTAATAAACTCTGCTCTGGAGAGGCTAAGCAATTCAGGCATCAGAATTTGGGCAGTCACTTGTGATGGCAAAAGGACAAATATAAGTACTCTTCGTTGATTGGGATGCAGTATTAACTTTCATCAAAAAGTTTTTTCTTCTCAGTTTCTTCACCCAGTTTCAAATCACAATGATCACTGCAATGGGGACACGTATCATTTAGTGAAACTTGCTCGAAATGCCTTAGTAGAAGTAGGTGTTATAGAGTCTACAAATGGCATTATTAAGTGGCAGTACTTAAAAGAACTAAATGAGTTGCAAATTGAGGAAGCCATGACATTTGCTGACAAGTTGTCAGGACAACATATTAATTATGTTAATAAAAAGATGAACGTGAGCTCAGCAGTTCAAACACTCAGTTCTAGTGTTGCAGATACTATAGACTTTTTGAGAAGAGCTGGTAGTCCTAGATTCCATGGTAGTGAGGCAACAGTAGAGTTTTTGAGATTCATAGACAGAATTTTTGATGTCTTTAACTCCAGAAACCCTCTAGCCTCAGGATATAAAGCCAGCCTGAAACTCTGTAATCAGGCATATTGGCTTGATATTTTTCATCAGACAGAATCTTATATAAGAAGTTTAAAAGTAAATGGTATATCTCTGCTGCAGCACCTAAGAAATACTTTTGCCTTTGGCATAATTTTGAACATGCATTCGATTAAAGCCATTGCACTGGAAATAATGACTAGGGAAAATTCTTCTCTGCAATATTTGTTGACATATAAGTTTCCCAAGATCATATTGAACTCTTCTTCTCATGTGTGAGATCCAGAGGGGGTTGGAATAACAACTCAAATTCGTATCAGTTGAAGTCTGCTATGCGCGAGTTGGTTTTAGGCAGTAAAGTTAGCACTGTTGAGGGGGAAACTGTGCAAATTTTAACAAGTGTTCAATGGTACCTGTACGACTGTATGATTTCCGGTCATAAAAGCGTCCTCTTGTAGACGATGAGGATTCTTATATGTTTGTAGATGAGGTAGGAAAATGCTGCTCACTTATTGAAGAGGGTACTCTGTTTTCCATATACTGTACAAGTAGAATATTTTGTACAACATTGCAGGGTATGTAGCCCTCACAATTTCAAAACAAGTTATATGTAAGGACTGTCTCTACATTCTTAGGCCGCCTGTCGTTTGGAATGACACAACATACGCAGTTCTCAGTGCTGCAGAAAAGAGCTCATTGACAAAAGTTGTAAGTTGAGACAAGATTATTGGAACAAGTAATGCTGTATATTCTGTGGTGGAGCACTCAGAAAAATTGTTTCAAATGCTTGTTGTCAATGGTGACATGAGGCAAAGGCACTTAATTAGCAAGATTGTCATGTGTGTCCTTAAAAAATTTGTGAACTGTTCATTCCCTGAACTTGACCATGACTTCCATAATGAATGGAGAGTTGAAGATTTGCATGAGACTCACCTTGTACGTAAGACTGCATCCAGGTACACTCAGGTGCGGCTGAATATATATGGGAAAAAGTTTTCAGCTGAGAAAATAGGTCAGAATATAACTAGTGTAAGACAAAAACTCAGTACAATTATTTTATTCAGTAATGTGTACTGTTGTGCCTGTAACATAGCAGTAGCGGTTAAAATGTATGGAAATGACAAAAATAAATTTCATATTTTGTGTTTCAATGTGTTTTTGTGTTCTCATTTCAATATCCTTGCTTGTGCTTAATGTTTACAGTCTTCACCATTTTACAAATGGTAAAAGAGTACATAGACATATGAAGGTGTTCCTTGGGACATTACAATAGGGTAGCTTTTAGTATCTTTGTACCAATTGCTATTTTTGTTTCAAATGGCTGTTGTTCCCCTGTTTGTATTATTTTGTACAAAATGTAACGTTTTTATTACTCTGTGATTCATTCAAATGTCTTACCACCTCCCTAAAAGCTCTTACACTTGTGATTTTTCTTTAGTTGCTTTGACTGTGAAGTAAGCTTCTGACAGTGATTTAAGTTGAACACTGCCAGGTTGATACAAATATCTTGATATTTCATAGTAAATCTGGAAACTGAATCAGAACTGTTTTTATTTCTTATCAACACTTGATTTCCTTTTGTTGTGATGTAAATTTATTCAGAACATTAGATATGGGAAAATACTATGTTTTTTCTCAGTTAAATATGTACTTTAAACTAACTGATTTCATCGTAAATTCCACGTTGGTACATGTGAATTAGTTCACGTTTAAATAAATCCCATTACGTTTTTTTCCGACGCCAAAGATGATGTCGCCACTGATACGTGCATTAAATATGTGAATAAAACTGTTCTTTATGCCAGGGATAAATATTGTTTCGCTTTTAGGTATTTTATATTTACGATATTACAGTAGACTTTAGTGTTCGTGAGCATAAAACGAAATTGGTAGTTTGTTGCTTTGATATTAAAGTAGGTGGTTTTATTATCGTCAGGAATGTAGATACTTCGAACGAAAACGAGTGCCGCCTTTCTAACTGAAATATCACATCCAGTTTCTTGCCTAACTGCAGTGGCGCTAACAGACGACGGCACGCTGTGACAGCCGAAGTTCGCCATCCAGGTAGTATAAAGATCACTGATCTGACCGGACACGCTGAGGTACCATACCAGCGTACGCTAGGCAGTAGCTTCATCAATAACAACATTGTATTTTATGTTGTAGTCTTCTATATGTTTTAATCTCCGAAATGTTGTTAATTTATATTCAATTATAACAAACCCTAACAAGAACGACACGTTTTCCATCTTCAATGTGTCATTGTCTTATATTAGCTTAATCTTATAACAAATACAATATGGCATCTTGTTTTCTGTGGACATCAAGCCTTCTGATTGTAACATAGGAAGCATTCTTGCTTCTTATTGGTTCTACTTCATGTAACATATTGCCCAGATGTCACAGAACTTATTTTGGATTTCACATGATGAAGTGGCCTCTCCAGGTGAATCAGCAGGAAGTGACGTCCCAAAACTCATAGAGCGCCATGTCATCATTTGCTACCTCATACCACGTGCAGATGGCTTTAGACTCTGGCAGGCAGTCGGTGGCCAGATTTTATGTCAAAGAGTGTCAGAGAGCGTACATCTCACGATATTTATAGATACTGTGCAGAAGTGTGTTGCAGATAGAGTTAATAAAAAAGAAGTAATAAATTCAAACTTCATGCATGGGGTTTAAGTTTTACTATGCCCCATTTTAAGTAAAAGTAAATTTTTTCATGTATCTAATTGTTTGTGATGTCATATCTACTGAACTACAAATCGTGCAATGACATAATTTTGCAGGTATATTCAGTGTTATGTTTAGATACTGTCTGCAAAATTTTTGAGAACAGATTTAGTAGTATAAAAACAATAAATTAAAATGTCTTTCATAACGTGGAAGTTTTGCTGTGCGCCATTTTAAGCAGAAGCTAGTTCGTCATGCATCTAAATATTTATTAAGTCATATCTCCTGAGCTGTGTATGTACAATGATATAATTTGCAGGTACATTCAATGGTATATGTATATACCATCTGCAAACTCTATTTTGTGGAGAGCCAGTAGTAAAGAAGTAATAGTTTGAAGTATCGTGCCTGATGCTGAAGTCTGACTGTATTAACAGCAAGAAAATATAGTGAATGATAAGCTTTTTTCTTTCATTATTTTGTGGGGGTGTTAGCGGGAAGAAATTTCGTAAAGGTTTGAACTTGCCTTTAAAATTTATTGGAAGTCACTAAGTGCTCTCATTGAGTGGGATAAATAACTTCTCCTCAGACCCCGTAGTGAGGCAGGGCTCCCATACTAAGGAGCCCCATATTTTGTAGGGGAGGGCCAAACTGACTGTAGTGATTTATTTAACAAGTTAACTATCACAGGCCATTGGCAGCCACAAGAGCTAGTTGGCTCTGTTGTAGCTACTGAGGACCTCACGGCATTCAACGTGTAATTTATGCATATATAGGGAGTCAGGAGGAGTGGTGAGGGGTCATAATATTGGTGATTATGAACAAAATGTTTCAAATGAATATATGTCCTTATGTTAACTGTATCCAGTATACAGCTGTTTGAAAATCACAGGCGTCAGTTGCATGTCGTTCTCAGCCAGCACTCTCATATGAATACAACCAAAACAACATTAGGCTATGTAGTGTTGTCTTAACTGACTGTCTCTCAGTGAACGTGTGTGGTATTATTGACGACCTATTCAGTCGTCCAGTTGTTATAAGTAACTGTCTAAACGGAGTACCATATCTCGATTTCCTCCAAAATGTGTTACCAGAATGCTTAGAGGATATTCCTTTGCCTACATGACGTCATATGTACTTCCAGTATGAAGGGGCTCCTGCAAAGTCCGTATGGCCAGCGACACAGTACTTCACTGAAACGTCTCCTGCATGTTGGATCAGTCAATGTGAAGTCATTTCTTGGCCACCGAGATTACCCGATCTTACTCCATTAAATTACTGTTCATGGGGATGGCTTAAGTGCGAAGTCTCCAACTAAGAGTGGACACAAAGGAGGAGATTCACGCTGGTATTTTACACGAGTGTGCTCAAGTAAAGGACTGTCTGAATGAGTTCAGATCACCAACACAGTAGCTGTCTATAAGAGCTGAAAATGCATTGTAGTTGATGGTGGACTTTTTGAACAACTTTCGTGAGGAAATGTACACAACTAAACAAAACATTAAATCACATCTTTTATTTACTATCATCTGCATTTGTCCTGTTCCCCATTGTTTTCAATAGTTTCCTCAGAAACTGTTAAGAACAAGACATAATTGCATTCATATGAAACTTTTTGTTCAGAATCACTACTACTATCATTAGGGGTGGATCCAGGGCTTGGTTCTGGAGGGGTCATATGTCACTGCTTGTGTTTCCTATCGCTGTCTTCAACTCCCCTTACCCTCCTCACAAATATAACTTGCCATTATCCTCACTTTATTGTACCACAGATGGGTATAATTTTAATAACTATAAAGTATGAAAACTTTTTTAATATAATAATAATAAACTGAATAATTACCATAAAATATATGAAATATTTAATTTAATGACAGTAATAATAATAATAATAATAATAACCATAGTAATAATTTCCTTACATCAGAGAATAGCACAATGCTATAGCATAACATCCAACAAACTGCAATTCTGAAAAATCTTGTTTTTGAAAATTATACTTCCAAAACTTTGAGAACTACATCTGGCACACAGTTCATGTAAGAGGTGGAAGTGTGTACTTACTTAATACTATGACAGTACTCTGATATAAAAACTGCAGCTGTACGAGTGTGTAAATGAGGGAAATGTTAATTATTTCAGTCGTTTTTGCCTACATTCGGTAAGTCGTTATTCTTATTCTCCTTCTTCTTAGTGGCTCTTTTTCTTTCTGTCTTCCCTTATTGAGCTTCATGTGGTGTGCTGGAGTGATCCGTGCACTCTTGAACAGTGTAAGGTTTATTGTCAGCAGTAGGCAAGTCAGCATCTGTATGGGCACCTTTACCCAACTGGAATGATCCCGATTAGATTGCAACCCCATCCACACAAGCACGCCACCACACAAGCAATTAAAAGTATCCCACATTATTAACATAGTTTGTTAGTTCTACAATCTAGTGTCATTTTCGATACTCTCAATTTCCACGCTAGTTTCCTCTGCAAGAGATATACCTGAAATTTGGAAACTGATATACAAGGTGTGTTCAAAGAGTACTGAGAATTTTTTAGTCGTATGTTGTAATAGATTGATTCGAGAGACATTTCTTTGCTTTTCTTTTAGTAAAATCTGTGAAAAGTGTTTGTACAGATGTAGCCTTATGGAGTAATTAGTCTGTTTGATCTGTCGAGAAGGTTAGATTTATCGTAGTAGTATCGGCGATTTTTTTTTTATAAACATTGATCAGAGAATTTGTGCTAAAGTTTAGTATGAGAACAGAAAAAAGTGCATCAAAATTTTAGAAATATTAAATATTACTTCTGGAGAGTCTTTTATGAGTAATACAAGGGTTTATGAGTGGTATAAGCGATTCCAAGAAAGCCATGAAGATGTTGATGATGACAAGAGCCCTAGACGTCCCAAGAGGTCATTACAGTTGTAGAGCACTGCGGGTTCTGGCCAAGAATTCGCTGACGTCAGCATCAGTGCTTTCTTGTCGGTGGAGTTATATTACAGCTAAGACAATTGTGCATGTCATGTTTCACTGACAGCTGCATCAGCACTTCCATATCTCCAAGGCTGTACTGAGAACCATGCACCAAGGCAAAGGAGGAGAGGGTATGGGATGGGAATGGAGGGGAGGTCCTGCCCTCCCCCATACCACTGAAAATAAGCACCCCCCACCCCAAGTGTCAAAGATCTGCAGCAAGTTGAGCAGCAAGCACAGAACTACATTCATACTTCTGTGGGAGCAAGAGTCATCTGTAGCTTGCATGCTTGTCATATTTTGACATCAACATCCAGCCACAAGCCTATATGTGAGAGGGTCATACATTTAATTTGTTGAGTATTTGTGCAATAAAAGTGTAAATATAAATCAGGTGGAGCAATGCATCGATATCTGTATTCCCCCATACCAAAATGTGTAAATGTTGAGCCTGTAACTATAAAGCCAGTAGAGGCTGCATTTACAGAAGGAATGCCCATATATGTAATTACACCTATAGGCTTGAATATGATTCAAGCTAAATTCAAACCATGTAAAAACAATCATTTGTGTACATCTATAAAACAGATGACTGGGTGTGTAAATAAACAAATGTTCTATAAATCTGTTCTTATTTGCTTCCACCCTAGAATAACTTTCATAGTAAGAGAGACTCAAATAATAATAATATTTCAGATACAGCAAATAAACTCATTGTTTATCATCAATAGCAGTATTTTTTCAAAAAAATAGATAGATTATATGCAGAAAGATTTTATTTGTATAAGAGCAGCTGATTAACTGTACAATACATTTTTATTCAGAGAGATTGTGTAAGTTCAGAATGACTTTATTTACATAATATTGTCTGGTCAGCTATACAGTATTTACAGCAGCAGATATACATTATGCTAAAATGATTTTTTATTTACAATATTTACAGTGAACAAGGACTAGCAACAGCAAGTGAAGAATCACACACATACACACAAACATACAAAAAGAAAATACAACTTTTTACAAGCATATACAGCGTGCAGTTGTGTACATGGTACACATAATAATAATAATAATAATAATAATAATAATGCAATTCACATGCACATGCACACGCTTACACACACACACACATACAAAATCATTCAAGAGAGTAGTGTGAGAGCTGCAGAGTCCAATCTTATCCACCCAGATGAGGGAACTTGTCCTCATGACTTGATAGACAGACTTTCAGCTGCAGTGCAGTATACAGGGTGAGTCACATAACGTTACCGCTGGATATATTTCGTAAACCACATCAAATACTGACGAACCGATTCCACAGACCGAACGTGAGGAGAGGGACTAGTGTAATTGTTTAATACAAACCATACAAAAATGCACGGAAGTATGTTTTTTAACACATACCTACGTTTTTGAAATGGAACCACGTTAGTTTTGTTAGCACATCTGAACATATAAACAAATACGTAATCAGTGCCGTTTGTTGCATTGTGAAATGTTAATTACATCCGGAGATATTGTAACCTAAAGTTGACGCTTGAAATCTCCGACGTTCAGTTGCGTGTTGTAACAAACACGGGCCACGTGTAGTACACCGTGTTACCAGACGTCTGTGATAGTGTAGTGTTGTAGGAACTGTGACCATGGTGTATTCGAACTCTGAAAAGGCGGAGATGATACTCATCTACGGCGAGTGTCGACGAAATGCAGCTGAAGCCTGCAGGGTGTATGCAGAACGGTACCCGGACAGAGAGCATCCAACGTGCCGCACATTGCAGAATATCTACCGCCAACTGTATGCAACAGGTATGGTCGTAGCACGCAAACGGGTCCGTAACAGGCCCGTCACAGGAGAAGCGGGTGCAGTTGGTGTGTTAGCTGCTGTTGCCATGAACCCGCACATGAGTACACGGTACATTGCGAGAGCCGGTGGACTGAGTCAAAGTAGTGTCATGCGCATACTGCATCGTCACCGCTTTCACCCGTTTCATGTGTCGCTACATCAGCAATTACATGGTGATGACTTTAATCATCGAGTGCAATTCTGTCAATGGGCATTAACAGAGAATGCGTTGCAGTTCTACCCGTTTACCGATGAAGTGCGTTTCACAAACCACGGAGCAGTGAATCTACGGAACATGCATTACTGGTCCGTGGACAATCCTCGCTGGCTCAGACAGGTAGAGCGACAGCGACCGTGGACTGTAAATGTATGGTGCGGAATCATTGGCGACCACCTCATTGGTACTCACTTCATTGCAGGGGCCCAAACAGCTGCAATATACATCTGCGAACGTTGCTCGAAAATGTCCCACTGGAAACGCGTCGACGTATGTGGTATCAGCATGATGGTGCACCTGCACATTCCGCAATTAACACTAGGCTGACCCTTGACAGGATATTCGACGGGCGTTTCATAGGACGTGGACGACGCATAAATTGGCCAGCCCGTTCTCCTGATCTTACACCTCTGGACTTCTTTCTGTGGGGTACGTTAAAGGAGAATGTGTACCGTGATGTGCCTACAACCCCAGAGGATATGAAACAACGTATTGTAGCAGCCTGCGGCGACATTACACCAGATCTACTGCGGCGTGTACGACATTCTTTACGCCAGAGATTGCAATTGTGTGCAGCAAATGATGGCCACCACATTGAACATCTATTGGCCTGACATGTCGGGACACACTCTATTCCACTCCGTAATTGAAAACGGAAACCACGTGTGTACGTGTACCTCACCCCTCATGGTAATGTACATGTGCGTCAGTGGAAAAGACCAACAAAAAGGTGTTAGCATGTGGACGTAGTGTGCTGTTCTAGTCTCTTCTGTACCTAAGGTCCATCACCGTTCCCTTTGGATCCCTACGTAATTCGGTACTCTCCGATACGCACGATCGAACAGCGGAGGAGTGGTACTCAAGCGTCAACTTTAGGTTACAATATCTCCGGATGTAATTAACATTTTACAATGCAACAAACGGCACTGATTACGTATTTGTTTATAAGTTCAGATGTGCTAACAAAACTAACGGGGTTCCATTTAAAAAAAAACGTAGGTTTATGTTAAAAGACATACTTCCGTGCACTTTTTATAGTTTGTATTAACCAGTTACACTAGCCCCTCTCCTCACGTTCGGTCTGTGGAATCGATTCGTCAGTATTTGATGTGGTTTACGAAATATATCCAGCGGTAATCTTCGGTGACTCACCCTGTATACCTCATGGCCTGTGAACATAAGACTACTTTCTGCGTCGAATGAGGAGATTCATCATCAGGAAACAGATGCTGCTTATAGTCTTCGAGTGTGAGTGCTGATGAGGCCACATGATGCACAACCGTAGCCGATCGCTAGGCGGCACCTGCACCTGCATGGTGCCCGTACTTTTCAGCTGGAGCCCTATAAACTCCACAATCTGCGAGCCATCCGCCACGTGTTTCATCAGGCTGATAACCTTCTTGTTCTGAGGTGTTATGCCGTAAGGATTATCGGCAGCATATCCAGACATATCGAATTCATCGGGATTGCACTTAATTACTGCATATGGATCGCAGCCTTTCACCCAGTAGATGAAACTATTTGCATCCATATAAAGTAACTTGACATTAGTGAAGTTTGATTTAGCAAACTTGTAGTGGAATCGTTACATGTGGAATTTGGAGGGGTCCCGAACACACATACTGATATAGACAGGCTTCATGAACTCCACTAAAACCTTAGCTATCTCTGCAGTGACTACCCCTTCATTGAAGACTGTGGCCCTTCTAAAATTTGGCCTGGTGACTTAATTTCTTGTATGATAGCGCCGATCCCAACAGCAAATTGAATGGGTATCACAATGGGTTCTAACATTCTTCATGGGTTTGCCGATAACTGAATTATTCATTAATTTCTAAAAATCTTTTTCAAAATCACATCGTGAGAGCCCTCCATTCGGTGTTCGAATCAATGTACTCCTTCAACAAGGGATACTGCTTGAAAGAGATGCCGCAGATGATTGTAGGAAGCTGTATCTCCAATTTGAGACATTTATGGAGGTTTCTGTAGTGTAAAATGTATCTCTGGTTATTCCTCAGCCTTGTAATCAGTTTTAGGGTAGAACCATTTCATAGGATTAGGCACTCCTAACACAGCGGCAAGTCACTGTGCTCATCATGCAAATCAATGGGATATTCCAGGTCTGCTTCCAGGACATACCCCCTGTCAGCATCAGCAGCTACATCTAGGATCTTATCCTTCAGTTTGACGATTTCATCTTTGGACAGGCAGCAGAAACCTGCAAATGGCGGAGTTTGTTGCATGACTTGTCCATAGAGACTGTTTACATCCAAGTAAAGGATATAACTCAAATCGTCAGATGGCCTGTACTCCTCCTCCCTCGATCGTGAGTTATTCACCTTGGCATACCTACGGACGCACTGGTAATATTACCTGTAAACGTCACATTCGAGAAAAAGCTACATATCAACATCGCTCATCAGTTCGAGGTTAATATATGCCTTTTTTAACATTGTATCCCACGAAAGCCCTGACATAGTGTAATAGAAGGCAGGATGCAGAGAGTATGTGCCCAGGCATATACTCTGGAATTTCTCAAAAAAGTCCGTTAGCAAGTGCACGTCTGTCTCCATATACAATTTAGCTTAACCCTATACATCAGAGACGTTGAACTAATGTCAAACGTTCACCATGCGCCCATTTTCCACATCCATTATGGCAGTTCCCGTGAGTTTGCTGGTGGAAACAGTTATATTGGGCAACATGATTTCACTGAGTGTCTCCATTCATATGGAAAAACCTCCTTTTTCTTTACGAGCTGAAACTTTGCATCATTGGGAAATGCAGCTTGAGTGGTACGCATTTCCTCTTGACAAATCATCTCAGCGTGTTTCTGAACAGCTGCCCACGTAAATCGTAAGGGATCCAGAAAGCAGAGCAATGTTCTAGGTGTCATTTGCTTGGAGAATGAAACAGTTATGATACAGGTCTTATCATTCTCCCCCTCAAAAGCAACCGAGTGCTCGACAAGAAAGTGAGCATCATACCCACTGAAATTATGAAAGAAGACAAGCATGTGTCATGACAGTTTGTACTTCAAGTTGCTTGCATTGTAAGCTGCACCGAAAAAATTCTCCGTTAGATGACAGTGGTCTCTATGTAAAGTTTTCACTTCTATGTTCAAAGGCAAGTCACAAATAAAAAATTCCAGCGCCTGCTTCTATAAAATATCGTTCTCCTGCGAGTCAGTCATCGGAATGTTTTTGCTAGAAAGGCCGTCAGCATCCAAGTTTTTTGAGCTCAGAGAGCAACTCTCTTGCAGAATTATTCCTCACATACGAGTCAGATCGGTTGCAACTAGAATCATATGAGCATACAACCTCATATGCTGCCACATACATTATGCATAGTTCTCTGAAAGTAGTGTAAGAGACATTGGGATCAGATTAAGAACGTGCCACAGGAACTAGTATTCTCTCAAAGTCAGTATACGCAAGAAAAGGACATCTTAAACTTTAAGAAACTTTCCATTCTCAGTAGGCATTGCCTCATGTACTAGTTTCTGGGTCGAGCAATCAATCAGCTGCCTTTCTAAATACTCATATTTAGTATAAGAGTTTAGATATGCGTGGCAAAAATGCCTTTTTCCCTTATTTCTACTCATCTGGATGGGAAGTAGGTGGAACATGTTTTTGATCCAGACACAGTGTTGCTTCTCACCTTTGAAGAATAGCAATAAATCTATGTGTTTAGAATACTGAACAGTTACTTCGGAAAAATAGAGGGGTCCAGCTGCTTTATGCTCCAAATTTCTTGCCTTGCTTTTCTTCTCATTTACATACAGACCAAAAACATAAACTGAGTAATTAGGGTTTTGCCTCCAGAATTTTGGCAGGTCTGGATTGTGACGGGGAATGAGATGCTTTTAAAATCAAAATGTTCCCAGATGTTAGATGTCTTATACATATCTGTAAGACAAGCATATTTTGGGTAATCTCTATTGCAAGCTGGAAGCAACCATGTGAAACAATATTTATCCTTCTCTTCTACATTTTGAACACTGACACTAGCCTTTTTAGCGGCAATATCTTATGGGAGAGGGATAAAATTGGATGTCCCATTAACTGGATCAAAAACATGCAAGTACACACCAAGGTGGAGTAAGTGGCTGAGGGTCTTATCAGTCCCTTCACATCAGAATAACGCTTCAGATTGATGCTCTCGGTATAAGTTCCATAGCAGTCGGCAACTGACGTGTCCTGTGATATCACGCTATCCTTCACCCAATGTTTGACAATTTCTGTCTCTGTTGCATCATTACTGCCTTCTTTAGCAGGTTTCAACAGCTTATAGTACAGAACTGTTTTGCACCTGATGGCAGGATACCACTGGGTGTTGATGATTTCAGGAGGCTCCCTTTCCAATAAAGTCTGGCATGCACAAAGGAAGGTAGCCAGATCTCTAATCCAGCTATTTATCAATGCTAGACTGTCACATCCTATTCTTGAAACCAACAGCAACCAGAGGGTAGTCTAATGACTTGGCTACGTGATTTACCTGGTGAAGGGCTGTGGGGCTGCTACTGTTAGACTGGGGTTGGGGTAATGCAGACATTGAGGGTACAACCCTGCTGCTGCTAGGCTGCGGGTGGTAGGCGGATGGGGACATCATGCAAAGGCATCGCTACAAGGACACTGAGTAATTCTGAAACACATTAATCGCAGCCATCTATAAGCATCATGTCAAATCATACTCACACAAACAAAAGTGTATTTAGACAGATACTTACTAAAATACTTTCACTCCCTTGCTGATGATGTCGATGGTACTGCCCTGCTTTTGCTAGACCGAGGTGACGAAGGTGTTGATTGCCACATCAATGATGGATCCAGCCAAGGTGTTGTGAGCCTACCTCTGGACACATTGTGCAAAAGCAGTAATACAAGGCTGTAGAGTAATACTCAAACAAATGTATCACAGCAGTTTATATAAATATCATTTCAAATGACACACACACACACACACACACACACACACACACACACATTCACACATGCTATGTACCCTCATCATTATTATCAGTAGATATCTAGGATGGCACTACTAACTTATCAATAAAGGGACTTATATCTACACATCATCCTTCTGATTCTGTGTGTGGTGAAGGTGGACTAAGAACAATTGATTTAGTATTAATTGCATCTTGTCCCTGACTCTTGGAATAAATATCAACGAAACCTAAAGACATAACAGTCAAGAAGTGTTGATAAAAAATGTAAGACACACACACTCACAGAAACATAATTTCTACTTATGTGCAAGTTCCTCTTATTTATATACAGGTAGCACACACATCTGTGTGCAGGTACATGTGTACCAAGAGATACAGACATCTGCATTCACGTAAATCTAGCACAGTGCTGACGTTCATGCTTACCACCACACGAGTAGCACTCGTCTGCGCATAGCACTATGTTTGTTCTTTTCAAGAGAGTTTGGGTTAGCTACAGTACACATATATAGTACATATGTAAAATCCAAAATGCCAGCGAGTACAGACAACTGGTACTAAATGCACCTTTAAGGTATTTGTATTCTAACATGCCTCCGCATGCCACAATGCACACATACATGGTACAGTGATACTGCTCAGGGCGAGGCAGCATAACATAACCAAGGTCGCGGCACCACACCTGCCCACTACTGCTGCAGCCTGCTGGTACGATGTCTCCAGTTTATCAGCCACATCTGCAGTGCTTATGCCATCAAGGGCCCCTGGCGCTTTGTATACTTCATCACAAGAAGTGCAGCAGGAAGCGTAAATTAAATAGTCACCTGAAGCCTGTGAATGGGGAGACGAAAAATAGGGAGTGAATAAATAAATAAATACAAAGTTTTTTTAAAGAAGAAACAATTTATTGATTGGTAAGCCAAGTGAATAATAGTTGCATATTCTCTGAAGCCTTCATAAACCTGCGTTTTCCTCACCTCTTCTTCAACTGCTTGAGAGCAGGACATCCTGTTTCCAGATTCTGGACAAAAGCACATCTAAAAATTTCTTGAAACCAGGAAATCTTCTCATGACCTTTGCTGTAAACGTTGCTGTCTTTATGATCCTATGTTCGGAGCGATAACAGTATACTTCATATGTGACCCCTTCATTCTCACAACAATCTGCATCGTAGAATCGTGTCAACCACACTGCCGTTTTCCGAGTTTCAGCACAATGCACTGAGCTAAATGATGTGGGCGAAACAATGATTATGGAATACCTCATTATTGCTTGTCTAGCGTCTTAGAATGCAAGGAACACAACATATCGAAACACAAATAATCTACACTCATTGTAAAACCCTTGTTTGTCTGCGACGATCTTTGCTCTGAGGGCCATATCTGTGTAATGTGTTCAATGGTGCGTAATGCCTCTTCATTTATACTACACAATGCACAAGTCCCGTTAGCGGCGAGTAGTTAATGAGTCAATCATGTAGTATTAATGCATACACTGCAGAGCACAAAACTTTGTGATGATTCAAATTCATTACATACATCCACAATTCCAGTCTTCACTGTCTCGTGTTGCTTTGAACAATCTGTTACCAGTATGGGTGATAATTCCTTAAACTGCTGTGGGCCAAGTGTGCATCCAAAACCATCATCAAGCTCATAATATGACTTGTAAAACCTTGGATACACGTCATACAATAGTCCACATGCGTTTCTGTTCCAGTAAAGCTGTAAATTATCGTATAGAAAAAACTGAAGGTTTAGGTACACTCTGGCATTGTTCAGTTTACATTTGTCGAATACACTCGAATCCTTTTCGAGATTACCCTTCCCGCCTGTCTGCAGCACCGGATAATAAAGCGAGGTGTTTCTAGTTGGTTAGAAGTCTTAAGAGTCCATGCTTGGTGAGATGACTATAGAAGGACCGGATATTCAAACAGCTCCAATAAAAGGATAGCTAAGTGCAGTTGCACTCTTGAACTCAGAAAACGTAAAAGTTTCAGATTCTCTCCGTCTAATAGAGACAGATGCAGTACTTCCCATATCAATTTATCCAGCACAATTTCATTCTCTTCTTCTGCTTGTCCCAGAAGATATGAGTTATCATCTATAGCACTCTGCTTATAGTTCATAATAATACAATTAGTATCTTCAAAGAAACCCATTAATATTTTGTGTGGAACAAATACACTAAGAGAGTTATCTGTCGATCCATCTATGAACCATCCTGCGTTTCGTAGGGCATTCAGACTCGATGTCGATGCAGAGGTGTATGTCTTGAACGTCGAAGTGATACAAACGGTTTTGCTGCTGTCGATTTCAACTCCATTAGTTCTTGTCTTTTTTATTGGAACAGAAAGGTGACAGCATTATGTGTATTTACTGACAGGGCCGCGGCTTTCTTGGACGAAAATACACCCTCCAAATATGGGAACCTCTTGCTCGCAAGAGTCAATTCACCTTGTTGAATAATAATTCGTATCTCGTCATTATTATTAAATGTCACTGAGGCAAACGGTTTGTGGGAAAAATATTCTTGCGTAATGATACGCTCGTCACATGGGATTGGAGTTGTTAAACCAATTGACGTCACTGCAAGGTTCCAGTCCTATGGATTTAAGAAACTGTTAATTCCCATGTGTTATCGTGTCGTGTTTCTATTGTAAAGTGGTCTTCTTTTTGTTGGGTATGTCATATTTATACTTAATACCCATAATTCTGCTTCAGATGAAGTTGTACTATAATATCCTCACCTGGAAGATCGGCTAGCTTCGCGTTCTGACTTTCGGTATTCAGCTCGAAATGGTCCGATGTCTGAACAATCACAGGGGGATACTCGCTTATCGGATTACTGGAATCTCCGCAATGTGTAACCAGGACCCACTATAGCAAAAAATATTTATATAGTACGAACTAATCTATCGTTAAGGTACGAATTCGTAGCGATATTACACTCTACACAAATCATACTTACTGGCAGTATGTCAGCTCAGGTAACTGATGTGACTCGTAAATTTTAGCAGCATTATGCTCCAGCGCTTGTCCCCTCGAGAAACCGACTAGCGATCCTATTCAACCTTTGACACAAAAGTCCACTATCTCTTCTGTTGTTTTTATCTCTTTTTTAAACATATTAACATTTGCATGTAGCTCAAATCCTTTTACAAATCGCTTTATACACGCATTTACATCGCCAGTGACTTAGGGGGCAGGATGTATTACCACAACTTCTGCACTCCCTAAATACAGTTTATAATTCACCTCAGTGACAGTAGCTATGCTTTTGTGTGTTTCCAGACTGATCAATGCTATACTCCACATTCCCTTGCTCAGATCTACTGGAGGAAAATAGATCGCTTTTAATGCAGGCGAATATTCTTTTAGAGTCAGAGTGAATGAAATTGTATGTCGCCCTCAGATGATGCAGTGACTAACATACTGCCTTTTTATGCAACTGTCAGGGGAAAGATTAGGCAGAAATGTCCATAGAGTTATGAACTGAAATCTTGGTAGGATCGAAATTTGTGCCACACCTGGTTCCTGTTGGTGGAGCTTTGACACAATTATTCAAGCAGACTTAAATCACGAAATGAATTAAAACAGTGTACAGTATTCCACTTTTTCTTAACATACACAACCCAGTGAGTTCCATATCCGCCCCCCCCTCCACAACATCTGAGTTGACAATCCCACATTCTTTTAATTTCCACATCCTCTCTGCCAATGTATCCTGCACTAACACACAACAAAATCTCTGGATTTTGAGTTTTCTGATGAGTTTAAGCGGATCTATGATTGTAAGTGGTCTGTCAGGTAGATCTCTATGAGCTTTTCTTTCTCCCTTTCGAGTCCACATTTTACCTTCTACTAGAAGAAAATTAAAAATTTGTTTTTTACTTATAATTCTTCTAGTAATACATTAAACATGATTTCAAATTTATTTTGAATTATTGCAATTTCTTCTGATGTCTCTGTACGTACTTAATACTGATTACCCTGTTGGTGCTGCCATCTAGTAATCTAGTTTACACATGAGAACACAATGGTGCCATGTGGAACCAGTGGGCTTTCGTGGATATAGCAAAAATATCTGAAATCTGTGAAGGGTCGATATGAACCCACTGGGCTGGAAAGGGCTATGAAAACCCAAGCCATTATGACTGTAAATATAGTCCTTTATTGATATCAATTACTTCCATGACCATATTATGCCTTTTAGCCTGTTGTAGTTGCTTCCAGCATTAAATGCATTCCTAATTGCTTGCATTATGACAACAGTAGTAGTAGGGGAAAGAGAATTCTGGTGCACTTTTGATATCAAATTTATATGCTGATTAATTAAAATTAACAATTAAAGCACCCCTCCCCTCCCCTTAACCTATTGTTCTACTGAGTGGTTTATGACTCTCTGAGGGTTCATCTGTGACCCACTGGGGATAATCCGTCCTTCTGAGAAACCCCCCACCCCCACCCCTCTGGAAAAAGGAATGATGATCACAATGCTCTTTTGATATCAAGTTTATTGACTAATTATTTAAATTTAGCAAATAATTACTCCCTCTCCCTTTGGAAAATCTCCAGCCTATCGAAGGGTCCCCATTCTCTGCTCCCCTCCCCAACCCACCTCACCCACTATTGATAGGAAGAACACAAATCTGTGGGAAATCGAAATTTTGTGGTAAATTCGAATTTTGGCGGTAAATTCAAATAGTAATTACATTGCGTAGCGGATGACATAATAATAATAGTATTATGTTTTTTATTGATAGCAATTATATCTGCATATCACTGGTGTGGTAGGATGTAGGGTATTCTCTTCATTTAATCATCTTTGGAATACTGACACAGCTCACAACACCACAATCCAGCATAGCCAGTCAAGAATATTGATAGAGTTTAACTCCACTCCCCCTAATGGCCACAAAATCCAATTTTTTCCCCTCTGGTTGTGAAGAAGGCGAGTTGGGCAGGAGTAGTTGCCCTCGATCAAGCACTAATCGTTGTGAGGAAAGCGAGATGGGCAGGAGTAGTTGCCGTCGATCAAGCACTAACAGTAGCTTTATCGAATTGTGTCAATAACAGCTTGATGTAGAGTGGATAATTTCGCTATTGGTCTAGCACTAGAGAGTTGCTCCAGTCACTCTATCCAGTAGCTCTATATGAACATTAGGATGGGTAATAATATTAAAACAGCGACCTACTCTCCCAGTGTGGCTATATATTTTTTTTTTTTACTTTATTGTTATTTTAAAACCTGTACAACAGGCAGGCTGTCAGCAGCACACTACGCTGCTCTTCAGCCATAGAAGACACAAGCAGCAAAAACAGTGAGAAGACACAGAAGTCACAGAGCGGTGGGCAATAAAACAGGAGACACATAGAGACAATCACGGAGCCGTTCACACTCGTCGATAATCCACACTGCTAGCTGATGAGACGACGCACAACCACTGAAGATGATGATGGCACTGGTGAACGATGGAGGGGACGGTGAACACTAAACACTAAACACTAAACACACAAAACACTGATGGCGGCGACCTCCGGCACGCGAATGTCCACGTAACATGTGCGAGTCCGGGGACCTGCCAAGAGGGGTAGAAGGGGGAGGTGGGGGAGAGGGGAGAAAAAGGATGCCAATGGCTGAGGAGTCGGGGGCAGGAGGAGAGGAACAGGGGAGGGGAGGCCCGGGGGAGGAGGGGGGGAGAAAAGGAGGAGGGAGGGGAAAGGGAGAGGAGGGAGGGAGGGTGCCTGGAGGAATAAGTACAGGAGGAGGGCGGGAGGATCAAAGTTGGTAGGAGGGGTAGATGGAAGGGAGGAGGGCATCATCAGGGAGGGGGAGCTGGCGGAAGCCACCTTGGGAGAGGGTAAGGAGGGTGGAGAGGTGGAGACCGGGTGGGACGTGCGAATACAGGCGCGGCAGCGGGCGGGGGTGGGAGAGGATCGGGGAGACGAGCGGGTGAGGAGGATCGAGTTTGCGGGAGGTGTACAGGATCCGTATCCCTTCAAGGAAAAGGAGGAGGTGGGGGAAGGGGATGAGATCGTAGAGGATCCGCGTGGGGGAGGGGAGACGGATGCGATAGGCGAGGCGGAGAGCATGGCGTTCAAGGATTTGGAGGGATTGATAAAAGGTAGGGGGAGCGGAGATCCATGCTGGATGGGCATAACAAAGGATAGGGCGGATGAGGGATTTATAGGTGTGGAGGATGGTGGAGGGGTCCAGACCCCACGTACGGCCGGAAAGGAGCTTGAGGAGACGGAGGCGGGAACGTGCCTTGGCTTGGATTGCCTGGAGATGGGGAGTCCAGGAGAGGCGACGATCGAGGGTGACGCCAAGGTACTTAAGGGTGGGAGTGAGGGCGATGGGACGGCCATAGACGGTGAGATAGAAATCAAGGAGGCGGAAGGAAGGGGTGGTTTTGCCTACAATGATCGCCTGGGTTTTGGAAGGATTGACCTTGAGCAACCACTGGTTGCACCAAGCGGTGAACCGGTCAAGATGGGATTGGAGAAGGCGTTGGGAGCGCTGTAGGGTGGGGGCAAGGGCAAGGAAGGCGGTGTCATCGGCAAACTGGAGAAGGTGGACGGGGGGTGACGGCGGCGGCATGTCCGCCGTGTACAACAGGTACAGAAGGGGGGAGAGGACGGAGCCTTGGGGCACACCAGCGGAGGGGAAAAAGGTGTAGGAATCGGTGTTATGGATGGTGACATAGGAAGGACGGCGGGAGAGAAAGGAGTGTGGCTATAAATCCATGCGCTTTATAAAGGATTATTGATCCCACATCACTGGGGAATGAAACACACTTATACTTAGTTACGAGTTGCAAGTCACATCCTAGCCAACAGAAACATGGGAAATACATTGTACAATGTTTTTTTCGAATGTAATGCTCATTATCTTACTTGAACATGGCATCTCAAGGCGAAAAAACTGACAAGTCACCTCCAGTCTAGTCCAGCGCCATCTACCAAGTGTACCGTGTACCTGAAGAGCTAGCCAGCCAGAACTTTTCTTTGTAACTGCTGTTCAGGGCAGCCTTAAGCCGTTGCTTCTGGTCACCGACGCATCGTGACCACATTTGTTGATGGCCATGGCACAATGCAAAACAATAAGGTGTGACTTGGAGTAACCGCAGCTCTACCATTGACATAGACAAGTTAGTTTAAAAAAATACACTTTACCTAATCTGAAATGAGGGTGTTATTTCATTCATACACATTGAATTTCTCACGTAGATTCCTCCATTTACACTAGTTATTTTCGAAAACGGAAGAAATCAGACCATGCGCGCGTTTTCACATCGCTAAAGTATCGTTACTTGTTGCGAAAATCGTGTACAACACTATGGCATAGGCTGTACGTCCTCTAAGTATTCTCTCATCAGTCTGCTCTTATCAGCTTCATATCTGCCATGTTCTGCATCACAGGACTAGAATATCAGACTCATTTTTGCTCAAGACGGAGTGCTAAGAGCATGCCCTACCTCTGTCACAGGACGCCTCATCACTTTTGAACTCTCTTAAAGTAACGAAATGCCTTGTCACCTATGAAGTCAGTAAAGGTAGCACCACAGAGGAGTTTTAATCATTAGGTATATGCTGCATTTCAAATTATAAATTCGGTAATATAGCTGATTTTTTAATGATGATCGTCTCTCCCTGTGTAGGTGGGAGATTGCTAAAGTTTCTTTGAAAGATCTCGCTGCAAAAGAAAAACGCCTGCTTATCGCGCCAACTCTCAAAACATATCCGTAGTATTCTTGCCCTCACACTCCCCCTTTGTGGCACGTCATTAATATTAAATTGATCGACTAATTAATTAAATTGGTCATGAAAGTCCCTTTGTGTGGTGACTAATTTTTTTTCCTGCAGCCAGATTACAGTCACCAGGTAACCGTTACAGACACTTCTGTGACATACCTGGAGGCTTCCCACAGGCTAGGTACTCACTTTGCCCTACACCAAAATGGATGGTAACCAATATCCAATGCTAATTGTGTTCTGTCTCTCAGTTCCCTTGTCATGCTGGTGGAAGTAAGTTACTTAGAATTCTAGCATACTGCTCCCAAACTAATCCTGCTCAGATCTGTCAGTGTGTGAGGGCAGCAGGATGTTTCTCTTCTCCATCCCCGCAATGCCTCCGCCCCCATCTCCGCCCTCGCCAGCACGTCACACGTGAAGAGCTGCCACCCCCGCCACTGGGTCGCGAACCTCACCTGCACATCAGGGCTGTACCGCTCCCAGCCGACAACCCACTGCTTACTGGGCTGGACGGATGTTAATTATTCCACACTCCAAAACGTTGTCCTAACCTTTTCTGAAGGACTGGAGCTTAAATGTCGATGGGCTAAATACCATGATATTGTACAATATGCTTCCCCTCATCCCTCCTGCAAACCAAAATTTCCGAGATATGTTTTCGAAATGTCCTGGAAAAGCTGACCCAGTGAATAATAGTAAAATACCGTTCTACTAACGGCCACATCATAAACGCGAATGAGTTTGCAGACCTAGGTTCTCCTCAGAACACAGCCTTATAGAAGTGTTCTTATTGGCCCAACCAAATTAGTGGGCGGGTTCTTCGAGAACTCAAAGGGGAATCCCCTGGAGGGGATTTGATGTTCTCTTCAAGGAAGATTATAGAGAACTGACATCTGAATCTGACTGCAGAGGTTTCTACTCCCGGAAACATAAATTTCGCGTGCAAACCCCGAAACGAGAAATTAGCGCCCATACAGAGGCGCTTTTTTTTGCGAGTGGAATAGGGAAGGAAATAACTGGTAGCGTTACAAAGTACTCTCTGCCACGCACTGTATGATGGCTTGTGAGGTAGGCATACAGATGTAGACGTGAATGTAGTCTACCTATTAAGATATCATTCCATCCAGTTATAGGCACACAAAATTCACGGAAGAATGTTGTCTCTTATTTATTGAGAAAATAAAGAGAGTGCTTCTGTTGCTGATTGTCTCTCTATAGAAACCATCGATTAAACACTAATCTTCTCACTGCAGTCACTACTTTATGAGAAGTGTGTGAGAGGTATACACACACACACACACACACACACACACACACACACACACACACACACGTGTGTATAGGCTTCACGAGGGGTCTCCCATGGCACTGGGTACGTTCAGGATAGGGCTCATAGATGGATCCACCATATGTTACATCAGGGATAAGGTTCGCAGGTGGATTTACCACATGTTAAAGCTGAGAGAGGGTTTGAAGGTGGATTCACTTGTGTTGTACCTGGGATAGGGTTTAGAGGTGGATGTACCACACGCTACAGCCAGGAGAGGATCCAAAGGTGAATCCACATGCTTTATGTCCAGGGCGGTGTCTGAAGGTGGATTCACCAATACTAGGTCCGGAGTAGGGACTGGTGCCCTACTTCATGAACACGATACACATACAGAAAAATAGCACTGATAGATTTGATGTTGACAGCTGTACTACATTTACAAGCAATTTTCAAATAATGGTCAGAAGTGAGCTCATGATCACAAGAGCAGAAGTAACATAAAATCATTAGAACTATGAAAATTGACTGAAAATAAATATAAATTGAAGGAAAATATGACAAAATACGGTAAAATTAAGGGAGAATGAGGATGTACTTACATGTTTGTTTGGTGCAAGAAAATTCTTGCACATGGAATCGAGTGTGTGACAAAGAGGAATGCAAGAAAAAGTAAGTATGGAAGCACTGGGAATGAAGGAATAGGAATTTATCGTGGGCAGGGATAAGACAGCTGGAATAGACTTTTTTAACATGGATGACTGACAAATGTAGAGCAACAGATTTACATTATATATGTCGGATCACAAGCCAAGGTGTGACCCAAAAGCTACCATAAAAATCTTATAGATTTCTATAATGTGGTCGGACATGTGCTGCCTGTTTTTCAAGGAGCTCTTCACGGAGTGGAGGAGTGGCCATGTATGTAAAAAACAGTATTCCACATGAGTCCATGGACGTATTACAGCACTGCTCTGAACGGGTATTTGAATGTTCTGCAGGGGCAGTTGAATTTAGTGAAACTGAACTTCTAATTGTTGTTATTTATAGGACCCCTAACTCTGACTTCAGAGCATTTCTGCTCAAGCTAGAGACGGTTCTTCATTCACTTTATAGGAAGTACCAAACGTTAGTCACATGTGGTGGCTTCAATATTATTTTTTGTATGTGATAGTGCAAGGAAAAGGGTGTTGGAAGAGCTCCTAAAATCTTATGATCTGATGCAGATCCATCCAGGGTGCAGGGGAACAGTAGCACACCCACAGACAATATTTTTATTCATTCTTTATTACCAGATGGGCATTCGGTTAGTAAAAGGAAGCATAGCCTTTCAGATCATGATGTACAAATTTTTTAACACTAAAAGGTTTTTGTACTCAAAGGTTATATTATAATTACAAACTATGTAGAAAAATTAATCCTACAGCAATAGAGATTTTTTTAAACCTCATTAAGGAACAAGAGTGGCAGGATGTTTATAGTGACGATAACAAAGTAGACAAATATAATGCTTTCTTTAACACATTTCTTGTGCTCTTTGAAAATTACTTCCCATTGGAACATTCTAAATATGGTACTAGCAGTAAAAGGGAGCCTGGGTGGCTGACTGGTGGGATAAGAATATCTTGTAGAGCAAAGTAGGAATTACATCAGAATGTTAGAAGTAGTCACAATCGAGCTACAGTAGCCCACTACAAACAGTATTGTATAGTCAGAATCGAGCTACAGTAGCCCATTACAAACAGTATTGTAAAGTGATTGAAAACGTTATTAGGAAGACAAAGACTATGTGGTACGCAAATAGAATAGCTAATTCACATAAGAAAGTTAAAACCATATGGTCAGTTGTGAAGGAACTGTCTGGTCAGTAGGACAAGATTGACAATATATAGTCGGTTTGTAGTAAAAACATTTCTGTTACTGATAAGTCAGATATATGTAGAGTACTCTCTGAGCATTGCTGGCGAATTTAATAAAAACTTAGTTTCTACAGGGAATCATTTAACTCTCTTGGGCAATGCCTTTCTGAGACAATACTCCTCTGTGATACTGACAAGGGGGAGATTGAGTCAACAATTAAATCACTGAAGACTATGAACTCTCATGGATATGATGGAGTATGTAGCAGAATATTAAAGTACTGTGCTGCACGTGTTTAGTCCAGTACTAAGCGATATTTGTAGTTTTTCCTTTAAGAATAGTCAGTTTCTGAAAGATTAAAGTACTCAGTAGCAAAGCCGCTTTATAAAAAGGGAGAAAGGGATAAGTAGACAATTTAGACTTACTGCTATGCCATCAGTGTTTGTTAAAGTTACTGAAAAGGCTGTGTTTGTAAGGATAATTGATCATTTTATTTCACATAATTAGCTATCAAATGTATAGTTCGCTTTTAGAAATGGTTTAACAACTGAAAATGCTATATTCTCCTTTCACTGTGACGTAGTGGATGGATTAAATCAAAGATTGAATACTAGGCATCCTTTTTTATTTAACTAAGGCGTTTCACTGTGTTGTCCACAAAATATTGCTCCAGATGTTGCAGCATTATCGAATACGGGGAGTAGCTCACAACTGGTTCAGCTCTTACCTTAGCAACAGACAGCAAAAGTGTTGAGAAAAGCTATGCTGTGGGGTCTGAGTAGGGCATGATGAAACGGGGATTGAATGCCCCGCAGATCAGTTCTGGGGCCACTCCTGTTCCTTATTTATATGCCCTCTAGTATTACAGGTTACTAAAATATTTCTATTGCTGATGACACTAGCTTGGTAGCAATGGATGTTGTGTGCAATGTTGGCACTGTCTCAAATAGTGCACTTCATGGCATAAGTTCATGGCTTGTAAAAAATAAATTAACATTCAATCACGGCAAGACTCAGTTTTTACAGTTTCCACCACACAATCCAACAAACCAGACGTTTTAATTTCACAGAATGGGAATGTGATTAGTGAAACCGAAAAGTTGAAATTTCTAGGTGTTCAGTTGGATAATAAACTGTCGTAGAAAGCCCGAATTAAGGATATTGTTCAAAGACTTACTGGTGCCATTTTTACTATTCGAGTTGTATCTGAAGTAAGTGATAATTCGACACGAAAAGTAGTTTACTTTGCTATTTTCATTCGCTTATGACTTAGTGTATTATATTTTGGAGTAACTCTTCCTATTCTCAAACGATATTTTTGGCTCAGAAATGATCGGTTTAGGCAATAAGTGGTTTACATTTGCGAATCAATAAGCTACCACCAGAATTCATAAATCTTAGCAGTAATCCAAGCGCTTTCAAATCGTAACTGAAGAGTTATAATATGGGTCACTCCTGTTGAGTAGTGCCTTGAAAAAGTTAAGATGATTCCTGTGTTATATTGTTGATTGTATTTACATAAACTTATGGTTGTCTTTTTTTTTAGTTCATAAACTTTTCATTTGATCTGTTATTACTTTTTGTGTAATTTCATGTATTGACACGTTGCACGACCTTCGAGATTTGCTCCTCAATTTGGTCCTACGGAACTAGACGTGTAAAATAAATGAAAAAATAAAAAATGTGACTGTGATAAACTTTACATCCTCTTAGTTAAAGAGCATCGTATTACCAGCTTGGGGCTGCAGTGTACAAATACCAAATGGCTTGCATGTTTGACCCTGTGCAAGACTGTTAAATGTTTTAAACTCTAACAAACAGTATTTACAACATGCTTGTCTGTCCTCTCTATTGATCACAACCATGCTGCATCAGCTAACAAATACCTTACAGAATAGTTTCTGTATGGTTTTTGACAATACTCAGCGCTATATCTACTAAGGTAATATGAATGCATGCAAATTGACTTTCCTATAAAAGAGAACCATTTGAGACAGATCTGTGTTAAAGGATGATAGAATGTAGATGGTGTAATCGGTAGCAACGAGGTAGGATTTAATGGTAGAATGATGATGCATTCTAGAGGGAGCGAGAAGGAGATGTTGTGGTAGGTCATTTATCACACATTTGACCACTTTTTTCCACTGTTCTTTTGGGCTGTATCAATTGTGTAATATAGCCCATGTTCGACTCATACACAACTGCATATTCTGTATGTGACTCGTTAACAATAAACCTCCACATACCATAGTCAACAGAAGATTTCCAACGCATGTGTCATGATTCATATCCACTAAACCAATGGAAAACCTATTTCGGTACCCTCCTCTAGACGAATAAAGATGTGTGCGAAGCATTCCATTTCCCTTGCACTTCTTGGACATACATCGACTCTTCAGTTACATCACTGCAGTGATTCTAAGTCAGTAACAGGTGTCCATAAGGTACTGAAATCCGTGTGTATACATTTCGTTGTCCGATTTTGTGTGTAGAAAAGACTGTGTTCTGTTTGCAGAATTAGTGCAGAATGGCGTGTAATTTCGCATGTCAAACAACATTGCTATGCATTTGTCTGTTACCTCATGAGATGTCATTGTGGCGCTGATGACCTCGCTGTTTAGCGCCCGTAAACCTCTCTCTCTCCTCATGTCATTGTGTTTTGCATTATTTCGTTGCTGACAATCTTTTTATGGCATTGACGCGAGCACAGCATAAATTTTGAACCACAATCAGATGTGAACAGTGAGCCATATAACCTTCAGAAAGTTGTATAGTGAATGTATTATAAAGAATCTATATTTTTCTTTTCCTTTGGTGTAGAAGTTAGCAGTTTTCTCATCTTAAAGTTTCTCACCATGTATGTCAGGAGTTAGAAATTATTTCCTGCGTTGGAGTGTTAACAGCGTTGCATTCCACGTGACTGATATATCGGAAAACACACTGCTTCAACATTATAGCATGTTTAAGTGCCAAAGTTTGTAGCTTTAGGAGTGTGTGTTTATCATTATCATTTCTCTCTTTCCAGGACCTTCTTGGTATGGAACCAAGACAGCAACAATACTACGGAATTGACAGTACAAGTGATTTACGTAAAATGTTTCAAACTCCCTCTGTCTGGAGCTCCATCATGCATAAACCATACATTTCTTCTTCTCCTTGGCCGTCGGTTGTATCACCACAGTGCTCTCAAATGTATCAGGCTTATATCTACTATGCACTAATAAGGAGTGCGAACCTCCTCAGCATTCATGTGTCTAGAGACATTGTGTATAATGGACGGGTGATGTGAGTAAGATTGGTACAAAACAGTCTTCGCAGAACGGCGGTTACAGTACTGAGATGAGAATACAGGTCTATATCATTAGCGTCAGTCAGTTGTGACAGTTTGGAATATGTGTTATACTCTTTTCGAAAGCACAATATCGAAGTGTATTGTTTATGTGGCACTGAACACGTTGTATTCCTGCATGGGGCATTGAATGTTGTGTGTATAGTGCCCTCCTACTTCTGATCAGTTCCAAATTAAATTGGAGACAATGTCACAGGAAGGGTTGGTTAAAGACAGAGGAAAAGTTACAAGATGCAAAGAGAGATCATCTCTCTAGAGTTTTACGAGAATACTTTGTGAGCCTCATCCACATAGGGAGGAGATATGGGTAATCTTAATAAAATCTTACGAATTTATAAAGTGTTTTGGCTAAGGTACATAGTTTTTGCAGCTCCTTTCTGTTGATGGCTGTTTCCTACACTAAGGAACAGTATTTTGTTATGTGATGTAGGCAGTGTAATAGGTTTCACAGGGTGTCCACATATATATATATATATATATATATATATATATATATATATATATATATATATATATATATATAACTCTCAGAGTAAAGGATTGGGGTGGTTTAGCAATGATACATAAATTGAGAATCATGCTGCAATGTCATTGGCTGATAGCAACATGAGATGGTCGCAATGAGACTTTTGTTGCAACAACAAGTCATCGAGAGTGGTCGTTTGGAACTCAGGTAATCGGGTAAAATGCGTTTAAATTATGAAAAACCTGGTGAAATTACGAAAATTGATGGATAATATGTAAATCGGAGGTAAACACGACAAAAATTTGGATGAATAATGGTACTTACATACTCGTCTGGGTGTATAAAAATCATTCCATTCCTACACTGGTGTGATTGGCAACTTATGGTGCTTACTGTCTGTGCTCTGTTAGTTTAAGACCTGTAGATTATCACTTCTTCCACATGCAGTTATGCTAAAAATAAAAGACACAGTGTCCAAGGATCTGGAGGTCAGGATGACCATCACCTAAGACACCGAAACAATCAGTACAAATTCTGTTGCAGAGTGAAAATTTCATTCTGGAGATTAGGTCATGTACAGGGGATAATTATAGAAAGTCATTCGATATCGATGAATTGTTGGTGTTATGCTCCTGAATTTCTTTGTGTAGTCCATGCATGCGTGGTTGTGAATTTCCTCTTGTAAATTGGTGTGCTATTTTAATCGTTGTGGTAGCTCTCTACCTAGTCAGTGATGGTTGGAGGACTAAGCAGCCATCTAAGCAATAGAACAGTGCTGCTGGAACATGATGAGATTTCTAGATAATTATCAGGGGTTTCTAACTTGGTGGGGACACCTCTTACTCGTCGAAATCAAGTGAATTCAAATGCTGTATGTCAAAGACTGCAAGATTTGTGACAGTATGGCAGGTAAGCGATACTCTGACGAAAGGGGAATTGAGCTCTATGCTGTTTCTTCTAACTATTGTGGGCAAACATATTATAACCTCTCACATACTTTTCATGAAGTGACTGCAATGAGAAAGTGAACAATGATTGGGCACGGAAGATTTTGTACACAGACAAAGCCCACTTCTACCTGACAGGATATGTCAGTACACAGAATTGTCAAATATGGGCCATTTGGACCATTTGAACCTTGACAACATCGCATTCCATCCAGGGGATTCCCCTTTGAGTTCTCGAAGAACCCGCCCACTAATTTGGTTGGGCCAATAAGAACACTTCTATAAGGCTGTGTTCTGAGGAGAACCTAGGTCTGCAAACTCATTCGCGTTTATGATGTGGCCGTTAGTAGAACGGTATTTTACTATTATTCACTGGGTCAGCTTTTCCAGGACATTTCGAAAACATATCTCGGAAATTTTGGTTTGCAGGAGGGATGAGGGGAAGCATATTGTACAATATCATGGTATTTAGCCCATCGACATTTAAGCTCCAGTCCCTCAGAAAAGGTTAGGACAACGTTTTGGAGTGTGGAATAATTAACATCCGTCCAGCCCAGTAAGCAGTGGGTTGTCGGCTGGGAGCGGTACAGCCCTGATGTGCAGGTGAGGTTCGCGACCCAGTGGCGGGGGTGGCAGCTCTTCACGTGTGACGTGCTGGCGAGGGCGGAGATGGGGGCGGAGGCATTGCGGGGATGGAGAAGAGAAACATCCTGCTGCCCTCACACACTGACAGATCTGAGCAGGATTAGTTTGGGAGCAGTACGCTAGAATTCTAAGTAACTTACTTCCACCAGCATGACAATGGAACTGAGAGACAGAACACAATTAGCATTGGATATTGGTTACCATCCATTTTGGTATAGGGCAAAGTGAGTACCTAGCCTGTGGGAAGCCTCCAGGTATGTCACAGAAGTGTCTGTAACGGTTACCTGGTGACTGTAATCTGGCTGCAGGAAAAAAAATTAGTCACCACACAAAGGGACTTTCATGACCAATTTAATTAATTAGTCGATCAATTTAATATTAATGACGTGCCACAAAGGGGGAGTGTGAGGGCGAGAATACTACGGATATGTTTTGAGAGTTGGCGCGATAAGCAGGCGTTTTTCTTTTGCAGCGAGATCTTTCAAAGAAACTTTAGCAATCTCCCACCTACACAGGGAGAGACGATCATCATTAAAAAATCAGCTATATTACCGAATTTATAATTTGAAATGCAGCATATACCTAATGATTAAAACTCCTCTGTGCTGCTACCTTTACTGACTTCATGGGTGACAAGGCATTTCGTTACTTTAAGAGACTTCAAAAGTGAGGAGGCGTCCTGTGACAGAGGTAGGGTATGCTCTTAGCACTCCATCATGAGAAAAAAAAGAGTGTAAAATTCTAGTCCTGTGATGCAGGACATGGCAGATATTAAGCTGTTAGGTAGGTAGCAGGCTACTCTTCTGCACTTCAATTATAGCTTGTTGACCTTTCATTATTACTCACCGTCTCATACAGAGATATTGTCTAGACCAATAGTGAAATTATCTTCTCTACATGCAGCAGTTACTGACAAACTTTCATAGAGCTACTGTTAGTGATTGATCAATGGCATCTACCCCTACTCAATTCCCATTCTTCACAGCCAGAGGAAAAAAAAGATTATGTCGCCAATAGGAAAAGCAGAGTTAGACTGTACCAGTATTCTTGATCCGTATGTCAGATTGTAATGTTGTGGACTGTGTCAGTATTTCGAAGATGATGAAATAAAGAGAGTACCCTACATCCTATCGCACCAATGACATTGAGTTAGAATTGCTATAAATAGAGACTATATTATAATTGCTATGTCCTCCGCTATACAGCGTAATTAGCAGTTGAGTTAATCGCCAAAATTCGAATGTAGCATGAAACTTTAGATTTCCTACCAATTAGTGAATTTCTAGCATCAGGGGTGGGATGGGGCTGGTGGTGCAGGGTTGGGAGTGGTGGTATGGGTAGAGTTGGGTAGAGGAGAGGGGAGGAGGGAGTGGAGAGGTGAGGAGAGGAGAGGAGAGGAGAGGAGAGGAGAGGAGAGGAGAGGAGAGGAGAGGAGAGGAGAGGAGAGGAGAGGAGAGGAGAGGAGAGGAGAGGAGAGGAGAGGAGAGGAGAGGAGAGGAGAGGAGAGGAGAGGAGAGGAGAGGAGAGGAGAGGAGAGGAGTGGAGAGGAGAGGAGAGGGGAGGGGAGGGGAGGGGATGAGAGGGGACAGGAGTGGAGGGGAGATAGTAGGGGATGGGAAGGGAGGGGAGGAGAGTGTAGTGGAGAGGAAAGAGAGAAGAAGAGAGGAGAGAGAGAAAAGGAGAGGAGAGGAGGAACCCTCCAAATTTTTGGAGATTTCCCAGAGGGAGAGGTGGCAGTTAATTGATCAGTTTAAATAATTAGTCAGTTAATTTGATATCAAAAGTGCCCCATTATCAGCTTCCCTTTTCCCAGATGGTTCATAAATCAACCCTCAATGGGCCATAAACCACTTAGCAGATGGTGGTGGTGGTGTTAGTGTTTAACATCCCGTCGACAATGAGGTCATTAGAGACGGAGCGCAAGCTCGGGTTAGGGAAGGATTGGGAAGGAAATCAGCCGTGCCCTTTCAAAGGAACCATCCCGGCATTTGCCTGAAACGATTTAGGGAAATCACGGAAAACCTAAATCAGGATGGCCGGAGACGGGATTGAACCGTCGTCGTCCCGAATGCGAGTCCAGTGTGCTAACCACTGCGCCACCTTGCTCGGTTACTTAGCAGAACAATAGGTTAAGGGGAGTAGGATGGGTAGTTTAACTGGTCAATTTAATTAATTAGCATACTGATTTGATATCAAAAGTGCACCAGAATGCTCTTTGCCCTTCTACTAGTTGCTCCAATGGCTAATGAACTAACAGCTGATAGCCCAGGAAATGCAGGGGTGAGAAATGTGATTATCTCGTGACATGTCTTTGCTATTGTCAGAGTCCTGGGCTTTTTAACACGTCTTTTTCTTCCCACTTTCTGTCTCAAGGCACCTTTCACCACTGTTGCTGCTGGTTGGATGCAATTTTTGTTAAACATCCATAGGTTTTTTCTTCTTCTTCAGTGTGTGGTGTGCCGCTTACAATATTTGGTTGAAGGCTATTGCAGCACCCAATTTAAATTTGGCACACATTTCCTTATGGAGCAAAACATTGTGACTATACCAGTATCCTTTCTTCGATGTATCTGTCTAGCTTTATCAGCTAATATTCGGTCTGCAATGTGACGATTTTTATTTGTAGTATAGACATGCGTCATCTAGGATATTAATTCCCTCAACACCAGCAACTAGCGGCTAGTGTGGGGAAGAAGTCCAACATTCACTCGGTGTGCTTGCTGGGTGGCCTTGTCCGGGATGTGAAAGAGGCTCTTCCAGCAGCTATCGAGCGTGCGGGGTGCAGCCAGCTGCAGACTGTTGTGCATGTCGGCACCAACGATGCCTGTCGTCGGGGTTTCGAGGAAGTCCTTGGGTCCTTTCGACGGCTGGCTAAATTGGCGAAGGCAGCCTCCATCTCTCGAGGAGTGGAAGCCAAGCTGATGGTCTGCAGCATTGTACCCAGGGTAGACCGGGGTCCTCTGGTTTGGAGTCGAGTGGAGAATATAAACCAGATGCTTCGTCAACTCTGTGACGAAAATGGTTGTAGATTCCTCGACCTACGCTATGGGGTGGAAGGTTGTAGAACGTCCCTCGCTAGATCAGGGGTGCACTACACACAGGAAGCAGCTACATGGGTAGCACAGTACTTGTGGCGTGCACATGGTTTTTTTTTAGATTAGGTTCCTCCCCACGGGAAACAAACCATTCACCTGAAAAATTACCAGTTGATGTCACTGGTGTGGTTGGGCCAAATGTAAAAATTGTTAGTTCACCTGAACAGGTCATTCCAAAGGATTTAAATATGCTTAATCTCATGTTAGTAAATTGTCGAAGTGTCTGTAGCAAGATCCCCGAGTTACTCTCCGAAATAAACAGTAGTAATGCCAATGTAGTATTAGGTACCGAAAGCTAGTTGAAAACAGACATAAAAGCAGTGATATTTTGAACTCGGATTGGACAATGTTTAGGATGGATAGGACTGATGCTATGGGAGGTGGTGTGTTCATTGCAATTAAAAGCTGTTTAAACGCAGTTGAGATCTATACTGGATCGGACTGTGAAACAATCTGGATAAAGCTGTCAATCAGACAAGCATTGACCATTGTATTAGGATGTTTTTATAGACCACCAGCATCCGCAACAAATGTCGCAGAACGTTTGAGGAAAGTCTTGAGTACATAGGAAATAAATATCCAAATTATCTATTAGTTTTAGGTGGAGACTTTAATCTGGCATCCATTGACTGGGAAAATTACACGTTTATCACAAGGGGCAGAAGCAAAGATTCGTGTGAAGTTATTCTAGGAGCGCTCTCAATATACAACCTTGAGTAATTGGGTAGAAAACCAACATGAGATGGGAACATATTAGATATCTTGGCGACAAACAGACCTGATCTTTTTGAGGAAGTTAATCTAGAAGAAGGTATTAGCGAACATAATGTCGTTGTGGCTTCTATGTCAGTGGAAGTTGCAGAAAAAAAAAAACAGTGTAGAGTTTTCTTGTTTGGGAAAGTAAATAAAAGCTCCAAGCAGTCACCACTGGACACAAAGATTTTGAGCATCTTTGATCGGAATTTAAAGGTATTGTCCACCATGTGCTAGAGAAGTATGTGCCTAACAAAAATATAGGGGAGGGAAAGGATCCATCTTGGTACAACAAACATATTAGGAAGTCGCTGAGAAAGCAGAGAATTTTGCACAGTCGTTTTAAACGTAGTCACTCCCCTGCAGACAAACAGAAATCATGCAAAATGAAAGCAGCTGTCAGATGGACAATGAGAGATCCTTTTAACGAATTTGAAAGCAATATTTTATCAGCAGATTCTAAAAATAACCCCAACAAATTTTGGTCGAATGTAAAAATCTATGAACGCTACAAATAATTCAATATCTTCTCTTGCTGACAGTATGGGTAATGTAGTTGATGATGATAAACATGAGGTCGAAATTCTAAACCTAGCTTTCAAAAACTCCTTTACAGTAGAGGACTGCAGCACCATTCTCCCTTACAATTATCGAACAAACGCCAGTATGGCTGACACAGTGTTTAGTGTAACTGGAATTGTAAAACAGTTAAGATCCTTAGACGCCAGGAAGGCATCTGGCCCAGACGGTATCCCCATAAGATTTTATGTTGACTATGCTACAAATATAGCACCATTCTTATCCACCATCTATCAGAGATCATTGGAACAGCGGAAAGTTCCACAGGACTTGAAGAAGGCCCAGGTCATAGCAGTCTATAAAAAGGGTAGAAAATCGGATGCACATAATTACCAGCCAATTTCACTGATATCGATTTGTTGTAGAATCATGGAACATATTTTGTGTTCAGACATAATGACCTTTCTAGACTCTGAGAAACTCATCTGCAGAAACCAGCACAGTTTTAGGAAACAGCGGTCCTGCGAGATACAGCTGGCCCTCTTTGTGCATAATATACAACAGGCTCTAGATAGCGGCTCCCAGGTTGATGCCATATTTCTCAACTTTCGAAAGTCGTTTCGCACTGTCGCTTGCTCCAAAAAGTGCGCCCTTACGGTCTATCCGATGACATATGCGGTTGGATAGAAAGTTTTCTAACACACAGGGAGCAGTATGTCGTCCTGAACGGGGTACTTCAACAGAAACAAGCATAACTTCAGGTGTGCCCCAGGGCAGCGTAATAGGTCCTGTGCTTTTTACGATTTACATAAACGATCTGTTTGATGGTATTGACAGCGGCATTAGACTGTTTGCCGATGATGCTGTAGTCTACAGGAAAGTAGTGTCACACAGAAGTTGTGAACAAATCAATGAGGATTTGCAGAAAATAAATGCGTGGTATAAAGACTGGCAGTTATCTCTCAATATTAGTAAGAGTAACCTACTGCTTATAACAAGGAGAGAATCCCCATTAACGTACAAGTATAAAATAAATGCCCAGTCTTTGGAAGCGGTAACATCCGTCAAGTATCTGTGTGTGACTATTCGAAATGATCTCAAATGGAATGATCAGATTACACAAGTAACGGGTAAGGAAAACTCTAGATTGTGGTTTATTGGTAGAATCGTGAAGCGATGTAGTCTGTCAACAAAGGAAATAGCTTACAATATGTTAGTTCGTCCACTCTAAGAGTATTGTTTGTCTGTATAGGATCCTTATCAGTTGGGTCTGATTCAAGAGATTGAGAAGGTCCAAAGAAGAGTGGCAAGATTCGTGAATGGTACATTTAGCCAACGCAAGAGCCTTACAAATCTCATAGAAGGTTTGAAGTGGGACACACTTGCAGATAGACGGGGCGCTGAACGGAAGGAGCTGCTCATTAAATTCCGAAACCCGATCTTCAGTGAGGATGTAGAGCCTATGTTATTACCACTAACTTTCAAGTCGCGCAATGATCATCATTCAAAGATAAGGGAAATCAGAGCTTGTACTAAGGCGTTCAGACAGTTGTTTTTTCCTCGCGCGATCTGCAAGTGGAACAGAAGGGGGAAATATGACTTTGGCGCGAATTGTGCCCTCCGCCACACACCGGTTGGTGGCTAGCGTATATATGTAGGTGTAGAACTAGGCGTGTTTTCAGTTTCGTTCTAGGCCCACAAAATCTGTTGCCAGAGGCATGATGTTTGGATGGTAGATTCTCGAGAATACCGCCCCAACCTCTGTTGGTACATTTCCTAACCTTTATGTCATGCTACTGCAAGGTTTGAGATTTACGTGTCCTATTGCACAGTATTGCGAGCGTTCACCAAAATGTTGTACTTTGATGAGAAGCCAAGCCGTTTCACTGATGCCTTGTTCCCTTGATATCTTATGACCTACCAACGGGGCTTTTCTGAAATTTCTTTGTGTAAAAACTTCCCGTAATTTCTTCACCATCGCTGTCTTTGAAGATGTATGTCCTTTTGTTTGTGTGGTGCACCTTGGAAACTATTTATTGCTGCACCTTGGAAACTGTTTATATCTCCATTGACCAGTTTAGGGCCGGCCATGGTGGCCGAGCGGTTCTAGGAGCTTCTGTCTGGAACCGCGCGTCCGTGCGGTCGCAGGTTCGAATCCTGCCTCGGGCATGGATGTGTGTGATGTCCTTAGTTAGGTTTAAGTAGTTCTAAGTTCTAGGGGACTGATGACCTCAGCTGTTAAGTCCCATAGTGCTCAGAGCCATTTGAACCAGCCTTTTGACCAGTTTGGTAAGTAAGACTTCTCAATTGCGGTTTTGTTCTTCGAAGTACATACCAAACTTCTGCTTGTGTCGATCCACCGTCTTTACATGGTTTTATACTGTATTTAGTAGTCCATTTTTCATCAGTAGGCTTCTTCTTAATTGTATGGTGAATATTGCGATTATACTCCTCAATGATTTGTAGTAGGAAGTTTAGCCATTTGTACGTCCCTGAAATTAAATTGCTTCCACGTCCAGTTTATGATCGTCCTGCTCAGTCTTTCAACAATACTAACTTTCAACTGGGACAATGTTGAGCAGTGATTCATCCAATATTGTTCCATTACCGCTTTGCAACCCCTATAGTAAAATTTACCTCCATGGTCGCTCTGAAGGTTCTTGAGGTACCGTTTCGTTTCAATCTGCAGCAATTTTTAAAAACTTCTGAAACTTCCTTCCCAATCTTTACCTTCACAGGCAGAACCAAACGAATTTGAAATACGTATTTATGACTATTACAATGTAAACTGTTATTCGATCATGAGTAGTTTCGCATATCTATGAGATCAGATTGCCATAAATCATCCAATCCTCGTATTATCACATGTTTGTGTTGGAATGTTCTGTGAGCAAGCCTGTGAAGCTCATGAACAACTGTCTCCACAATTACTCGACGATGTGTCTCTCTCGCAGTTCAGATATCATTGATATTACACAACTGGCCATTAAAATTCCTACACCACGAAGATGACGTGCTACAGACGCGAAATTTAACCGACAGGAAGAAGATGATGTGATATGCTAATGATTAGCTTTTCAGAGCATGCACACAAGGTTGGCGCCGGTGGCGACACCTACAACGTGCTGACAAGAGGAACGTTTCCAACCGATTTCTCATACACAAACAGCAGTTGACCGGCGTTGCCTGGTTAAACGTTGTTGTGATGCCTCGTGTAAGGAGGAGAAATGCGTGCCATCACGTTTCCGACGTTGATAAAGGTTGGATTGTAGCCTATCGCGATTGCGGTGTATCGTACCGCGACATTGCTGCTCGCGTTGGTCGAGATCCAATGACTGTTAGCAGAATATGGAATCGGTGGGTTCAGGAGGGTAATACGGAACGCCGTGCTGGATCCCAACGGCCTCGTATCACTAGCAGTTGAGATGACAGGCATCTTATCCGCATGGCCGTAACGGATCGTGCAGCCACGTCTCGATCCCTGAGTCAACATATGGGAACGTTTGCAAGACAACAGCCATCTGCACGAACAGTTCGACGACGTTTGCAACAGCGCAGAGACCATGGCTGCGGTTACCCTTGACGCTGCATCACAGACAGGAGCGCCTGCGATGGTGTACTCAACGACCAACATGGGTGCCGAAATGGCAAAACGTCATTTTTTTCGGATGAATTCAGGTTCTGTTTACAGCATCATAATGATCGAATCCGTGTTTGGCGACATCGCGGTGAACACACATTCGAATCGTGTATTCGTCATCGCCATACTGGCGTATCACCCGGCGTGATGGTATGGGGTGCCATTGGTTACACGTCTCAGTCACCTCTTGCTCGCATTGACGGCGCTTTGAACAGTGGACATTACATTTCAGATGTGTTACGACCCGTGGCTCTACCCTTCATACGATCCCTGCGAAACCCTACATTTCAGCAGGATAATGCACGACCGCATGTTGCAGGTTCTGTATGGGCCTTTCTGGATACAGAAAATGTTCGACTGCTGCCCTGGCCAGCACATTCTCCAGATCTCTCAGTAATTGAAAACGTCTGGTCAATGGTGGCCGAGCAACTGGCTTGTCACAATACGCGTCACTACTCTTGATGAACTGTGGTATCGTGTTGAAGCTGCATGGGCAGCTGTACATGTACACGCCATCCAAGCTCTGTTTGACTCAATGCCCAGTTATTACGGCCAGAGGTGGTTGTTCTGGGTACTGATTTTTCAGGATCTGTGCACCCAAATTGCGTGAAAATGTAATCACATGTCAGTTCTAGTATAATATAGTTGTCCAATGAATACCCGTTTATCATCTGCATTTCTTCTTGGTGTAGCAATTTTAATGGCCAGTAGTGTATTTGGTTTATGTGACCCACATCCCCTGCCGCAGCTGACGCATAAGTAGTCACAATCGATCTATGATTTCATTGGATCACCATAACGTGTTCACTCTAGAGGAAGATTGTTCTGTCTTTTACGCTGAACTTCAACCCTTTACCTGCAGTACGTGCTGCTGCTAATCCTGGTTTAGTTATATTCCTGTATTTGCCACTCTCTGATGCTTTCCTTGCTCCTTTTGAGGTCCCATGTACATAAATCAAGCGTAATACTTGACCAAATGCTTTTGTCTCTTTTGGTGAATACTTTTTTATGATCGAATTATTTTATGAATATTATCTCTAACAAATGAATTGTTCTTTCAAATTCCTTATCCCTAGTTCGTACTGCATTCACAGTTAAACGTACAGAATGCTTGCCCAACATATGTGATTTCGTTCTGGCGATCCTATATGTTGTGTCAAACCCAGCATTACTATAAAAGTTAATCAAGTCAGTAATGGCATATACTCCCTGATCTTCTTCTTCTTCTTTTCTCCTTTTGTGCCTCCATCCATAGTGTGTCACAACCCTTTCAGACTGTTAGTTACTTCTGCACCTCAGTAGCTTTAGCATTTCGTCAACGATATGCTGCAGTGTACTAAGCTGTTTTTGAGATAGCAAAACTTATACACACTTTGGAACTACTGGTGATGATGAGACACAAATGCATTCGCCATCACCTTGTTATGTTCACGCATATCTGTTAGTTTTGCGTTGACTTCTTCAATTTTGTCATTGACGTACAGTTCACACTGCTGTAATCTAGCTTTCAGCACTTCAGCTGTCTCGAATAGACTTTCCAGGTCCGTTAACTTAGAGTTCATTGCATCGACTGTTCTGACAATGTATAGACGCATGTTCCTTGGACCCTCTAAATGAGTGTGTGACACATATGTAAATCTGCCCATTGTCTGCAGTACAGTGATACAGTTACGGTTTGATACGCTGTCTTTTATGAAGAATGTTGTTGAAGTTCCATCTATATCGGCCCTCATTCAATTTCATAATTTTGTCTGGAACCAGAAACCCATACTGCGAGTTATTCCAGCAATCTGCACATGTGGTAATGAGTATATTTAATGATATGTCGGTTCCTACACGTGCTTGGTAAATATGCTTTAAATTCAGATTGTCCTGTTTGAAAGCGATAATAAGGTTACTATTATCCTGGACCAACTGCTGTAGATACTTGAATATGTCTGGCTCTGAAATAAAATATACTGACTTGCATGCAGCGATCAAAACAGAAATATCTGCGGATCACATCCTGATTTTCCACTCCGATGTCGTCAATCTGAATCTGCTGTTTGGTTTTACTTTTTCAGGTGGTGGAATATCACTGCTTTCGATGAATGGCTGGAATATTACTCCCCGAATGCCATGCAAAATCTCCTGTAGTATCTGTTATTTTAGGGCTGAAAAAGGGCTTTCGAAAAAAAATACATTCTCGAAGTGGACTCCCTTGGAATGTGTTAACAGTGCTAGAACAAGATTAATTTTTCTGCAGCCAGAAGGCCTGATAACCAAATCATATATATTATGAGAAAGTAATGATCCATTCCGGTTGTGTGTCCAGTTTCCAACTTCATCACTGCTGTACAAATCGCGTACTATATCAGTCTTGTGGTAAGAATGTTTCATCCGCTCGGTCATGATGGTAACTCTTCACTTACATTGGGATACAAAGGTTTTATAAACTCTTACATATCAATGAATATTTAAACAAACTAAAGATCGTAGATCTGCAACCACATCTGGTAATGTTGAATCATACACTTCCACCTACATCGATTTACAGCATGCATCGTAGAGTTGAGCTATGGTTTCTTCTGATGGGCAAAGAATTCGGCAAGCTAACTTAAATAGATTACTCCACGGTGTCTCATAGAATCGGTAGACACCTTTCTCAACATTTCAACTCATGCTGTGTTGCATGGTTGGCATTTATTAAATTCTTAATGGTCTGCTCCTGTAGATATATGCACTCTCTGTCGTTAAATGTTTAACTATATCAGATAAGTTCACTACCGAGATTTTATGTTCATCCAATATCACCAAAATGTGCCAAAATGTGCATCATGTAGTCGACATCATTCATCCATGGATATTGTTATTTTGATGTCACTAAAGTGAGGGTTTGCAAATACTACCATTGGGTAGAACTCCCTATTCGATATCATAACAACACTGCCAAGCTTACATCCACTGGTGTTCAAGCAATAAGTCTGATAGAACAGCATCATATTTACATCAGAAGGCTGCCGCTGCACCGACTTCACCACATCTGCAAGGAAACACGTTTTATTAGTTAAGCTTAGTTGCTTCCTTTTCCCCTGTTCATCGCCATCAGTGTTAAAACTTATACTGCCTCGCAGCAGGGAGTGTTGGTGTATGTCTGGACAGTCTTATCGTATGATGTTGCTCTCAAAAGTGGGTGAACTATTTATCAATCACTGTAGATACGTATTCACAACCTACACTGCCATTATTAATATCTTACCTACATCTGTGCTTGTGCGGTTAAGACATTTTGGCAGCATACTGAATATCACACTGTGTGCCTGATAAGCACCTCAGAGCCAGAGGCAGCACACCATGTGTTTAAAAAAATTTAATCTACAAGTGGGGGGAGGACATATTTATTCCTCCTGAATCCTGTGAGCACCAGTGCACATTTGCTTAAGGAATATTTATTTATTGTTACATAAATGCTGATAATACTCTCATTATAGAAGCAAGTTGCTTCAATCACGTCATTGTCAGTGCTCCACCACATCATAGTGTGAACAAGAAAAAAGGTAAATGCAGCAGCATGATGTGAGAATGGCTGAATTTCTTGTCAAAATACGTACAGACGATGTCTTCATCAATCGTCGTTACCGAGATGCAAATCCAGCAAGAGAGCTCTCTGCAAGAACAAAACAAAAAACAAAAAAAGACCTATAACTTGCTGCTTCTGTATTAGTAACAAAAGAAAAACTGCTAAGTATAACGTCATTCAGAAAACAATAACCATGATAGGTAACAGCACTTCATACATATTAGTTGTATCATGACATTACAGATGTGGAAGTGCATGGGCACATGCTTGTGCACAGTCCTTGGATTCTGAGAATGATATGAAAGTGCTGATGCTGGTGTCTGCAAAATATGACACATGCACATTGTCTGTCTTCCCAGTACGGCGTTGGAGGTATGAAAGCGTCTGTGAAATATAGCAAGCATGTAGGACGGTGTGTGCTTCATGCAATTTGCGATGGTGTGGGGGGCGAGGGTGCTCATGGCTGGATGCTGATGGCAGTGAAGTACAACTTGCATATGAGCTACCATTGACTCTCGCTCCCATTAAAGCGTGAACATAGTGCTGCCCTCCATGTTCCATTGGCTGCAGAGTGGGGGTGCTCACAGCAGGGCAGGTGGGGGTGCTTTATGAAAATTGCAGTGATGTATGGGGGAGGACAAGCCCTCCTCTCCTTGGTCTTGGCACCTCATTCTCGGTATGACCTTGAAGATGAGGATGTGTTGCTGCTGCTGTCAGTGAAATATGACATGCACAATGGTCTTAGCTGTAATATGACACCACAGATAAGAAAGTGCTGATACTGATGTCAGCAAATTCCTAGGCAGAACACACAGTACCCACTACTCATTATGTTATGAAATCATGCAGAAAGTGAAGAAAATGATTATGAACAATTGCTGAATCACAGTCAGAGAAGTTGCTGATGATATAGGGAATCCCTTTCAGTCCCAGAATTTTTGTCATTTTAATTTCATTTATAGACTACAACTAGCCCAGGAAAAATTCTTGCAAAACGTCTTCTTTCGTTAAGTTTATGACAAAAACAACCCACATCTTTGTGGGGGTTAGGGTTTATTTATAAAATTATGCTGTACTCTTCTCAAGTCCATAGGTCTGTAATTGATAGATCAACTGCATATTTATCACCTGCACATATAATTACAGAGTTCAGTATTCATTTATGTGTGTACCAAAATACAAATTCAAATAATTAATTAAAGTTATTGGATAATAGATATTGAGAAATCATTGGTAATTATGAAACAGACTATGACAATATTACTTCTCTGTGTGAAATGCTTTCATTCTTTCATGTGTGAACAAGAATATAAATTTAATCAATTAATTAAAATCATCAGAAAGGAGTCATTAAAAGATTATTACCAAAAATCTAACACGGCATGTGTTTATTACCACTGTGTGTGAAACTGCTTGAAACAATTTTTGTGCTTCAAAAGAAATAAATATACACTGCAGATTTTAGTTTCATTATTACATGAAGTTAATCTACACATTCAGGGAGAAGTTTATCATCAATGAGTGGAAAATGATGGTAATCATAAAACCTCTTGTCATGTCAAGAAAAAGGAGCAGGATAATTAGCAATATTTGGATCTTTCATGTACCTCAGGCTCAGTTTCATTCTCACACTATTTATTCAAGGGAGTTTCCATTTCCAGTCGAAATTTCTACAAGTTCTTAATATATTTCGTTTCATGGCTATTCTGTATTCCATCCAGCTATTTGCTGCAGCTATGTGCACCCCCCCCCCCCCCCGCCGCCCATTGACTAGTTATATCTGTGTACAGCACTAGCAGAGTGATGTGATAGCTAAATATGTATTTCCTTTCTTTTTGAACCAGCACTCCACCCTCTGTTCTATGTGAATTCCAGAATACAGACTTGCCATTAGATTCCAAATGCTTTCTTTCCATTTCCTGAAACTATCCTATCATTCCTTCAAACAGACTGTACTGATTATCAGATTATGTCCATTATTAAATTCAAACTAAAGAAATTCGACAGATTCGTAAGTAATGGTTCAACATTCTTTTTCTGTTGAATGCATATTTGCCAGTTCCTTTGCAGGAGCAAAGAAATCCTCAGAGAAATATTGATTCCAGTAATGCATAGTGCTGTTCTATATCAATGGATCCTGAAAAAAAAACGTTATATTCTCAATATGTGATGTACACTAATATATTAAAAATCTGTAGAATAAATTAACATGTACTTCACCTCAATACACATCCACAGAAAGAAAACTCTTCTCATCAAAATCCCTCACTCTCCATAACCACCTCTGTTGATCGATTTAGAAAGATGAGGATTGATTTTGTGGAATTCTTTGGTATTATACATTTTTGTGAACATGCACCTTGACGTAGTTTCACTGACATTAATTCTGACATAGCAAGAAACGTTTCAGCTTCATTCCTGCTTGTGGGGAAAATTTCTTTACTGTTACCTCCTTCTGAAGACTTCTTTTTATAACTGTCATTGGCAATTGTTATGGACAATCAACATTAACGTTGCCATCTTAACACAGGTCAAGGATGTCTGACATTTTGTTCAAAAGTATTTCACTTTTGTACTAAATAATTTTACCTGTGAGCATCTGAGAAATAAACGTAATAATGTCCGACTTGCAACTGTTGACTAATCATCAAATGCCGTTTTAGAAACGAATCATTTATTAAGCATCACACAGTACAACAATATGATACAAAAAACCCAACTGCATATTTCAAAAACATAGCCAGAGATCATCACAACTACACCAAAAATGAACCAAAGAATTTATGAGACATGTGACAGACAATCTTCAAAGAATATGAACGATACGTATGTATTCATATATATAACAATGTTGAAACATTAATACTTTCACACTCTCCCACAATGTTTTATATATATGATGAAGTAGACACTACACCAACAAGTTCCTTCATCATTTGTAACTTTGTGAATGGTATCCCTTTTGTCAGAATGTCTGCTGCCTGTCCACCAGTTGGTATGTAATTCACTTCAATCTGCCTCTCTCTAACCATTTGACAAATGTAAAGATACCTTGTCTCTATGTGTTTTGATAGTTCATAAAACTTTGATCCATTAATAAATTTGATAGCACTTTGGTTATCAATTTGTAACTGATGACTCATCAACAGCTCCAATTTCTTTCAGGAGTCTGTCTAACCATACAAGTGATTTACAAGCTTCACTTGCAGCCACATATTCTGCCTCCACTGAAGAAAGAGCAACACACTGCTGTAATTTACTTTTCCACACAACTGGTCTCTCATGTAACCTGAGAAGGATGCCACTTGTTAATCGTCTAGTGTCTCTGTCCCCACCATGGTCAGCATCACTATAGGCTTTGTAAACTTAATGCCATCTGTACTTGTAGATTTAAGATATCTAAATATTGGTTTGAGTAATGCAAAGTGTGCCTGAGTTGGTGAGTCTAGCACTCTTGAGGCAACATTAACAGCATATGATAAATCTGGTCTTGTGCCTTGTGTTAAATACATCAAACTTTCAACCATTTCTCGATACAGTCCAGTATTATTAAAAGGAGGTGACTCACCTTGTGTCCTTCCTGGTTCAGTAGGTAAAGACAATGGTTTTGCACCCATCATATTGTATTTCTCCAAAATCATCTTCATATATGCAGATTGATTTATGTGAATATTGTTGTCAAACCTCTTGATTTGTAAACCCAAGTAGTAAAATACACTTATTTGAAAACGTTTACCCAACTGTTCAATGAACTTAGCTGTGGCATCAGTAGAGCCCATAGTCAATCTGTCATCAACATAAAACAATAATACCAGGTTTTCACCATAAAACATACATGGTTCTGAACTGCTTACATTCAGTAAGGAACCCAAGAAGACATTCATACCCGCATTTTCAGGCTTGAGTTAAACCATATAGACTCTTCAGTAACTTACACACCCGTCCTGTACCATCATCAAATCCCTCTGGTTGACTCATGTAGATTTCTTCCTTCAAAATGCCATTAAGAAATGCTGTCCTTACATCAAATTGCCTTATACTACAATCATGTTGAATTGCAAGGCATCTCATTGTCTCAGATCTTGCAACAGGGCTAAACATGTCAACATAATCTACTCCAAACCGTTGAGTATATCCTCTTGCTACCAGTCGAGCCTTATATTGAACAACATCATTATTTGCATTTAATTTTGTAGCAAAGATCTATCAATTTCTAATCATGTTGTTTGGTTTAATTTTGAAAACTAATTCCCATGTTCCATTTTTCTTTAGAGCATCCATATCTTCCTCCATTACATTTGTCCATTCTTCAGAATTCTCTGACTGCAATGCTTCTTTATAGCTTCTTGGTGTCTCACAAAGAAACATCATTCTTGGTTGATGAACTGAATCTTCGCAGTAACAAGATGGTTTCTTAAAATTTCGCCGTTCACATAAATTGTGGCTCCCTCTTTCCTCATTTCTTGCTTCCAAGTTACTTCCAACTTCTTCCTCAGTGTCATATGACTGGCTGTTAAGACTTTCATCAATTTTAGCAACATCTTGGTTCATGGAGTCCTCTTCAAAACCAACATCATGTTCAGTCTCCAAAATATCTGCATTCTTATCTATAGCTGATATTTCAACAACCCTTTTAGACTTTTTAGTACTGATAAGAGCTTTCTGTAATGGCTTGCAACTGAACTTTACATCTCTGCAAAAACACACGCACCTTTTTTAAAGAAAATAAACATGGTATCCACAATCATCATAACCAACCACATATCCTTCTGAAGATTTAGCATCAAAATTCTTCCGTTTCTATGTAGGAATCCAAGCATAGCTTTCAGTTCCAAATATCACCAAATTATCAAAATGACCTTCTTTCTTCAAAAATATTTCGATTGGAGTTTTACCTTTAATTTTTGTGGGACCTGTCCGATTCAAAGTGTATGTTGCAGCCAGAGCAGTTTCACCCCACAATGCTTTTGGCAGATGTTCAGCAGAGCAAAGCGAAGAACGTGCCATCTCACACAGGATTCTATTTTCCTGTTCAACAATTCCATTCTGTTGAGGCGTATATGGTGCTGTGACTGAATGTTTCAGGCCAATTGAGCCAGCAAATTTTTGCACATCTTTATTATGGAACTCCTTGCCACCATCTGTACATAATTCTTTCACAGTAACATCAGCCTGAGTCTTTATCATTTTAATGAACAGTGGCAACGTTTCTTTAATTTCATCTTTGTGTCTAAAACTGGAAAAATCACCCTTAAAAACAGGAAAGTATCAATGACCCTGCAGATCATTTTCTTCCATCAGAGCACAAACATCTGCACGCACTAACTCTCCGGGTTTAGTGGGTTTCCACACTCTTTCACCAAACGGCATCCGGTGATGTATACCATAGACACACCCTGCACAAAAACTGTTATCACTTGTTGTCTCTACACCATGTTCCTTCTAAAACTGGTGCACATAGCGTTTATTTTGATGACCCATTTTTTCTGTAAAGTGTCATCAGCTTCAGTAACAATGCAAGACTTTTCTTGACAAACAACCTTCACAGCCAAATGATAAAGCTTATTTTCACAGCAGGATGTGGCAATAGCAATTGCAATATTGTTTTTGAAAAATACCCATGATTTGCCATCATTTTCGATTATTTGTTTTATTCCCTTCTGCACAGCTTTCTTAACATAAAACAAGTTATAGGATCAATCAGGGCAAAACCAAACATCATATCATTTTGTCCACGTCTGTCCATTGAACATCTGTACACCAATTCGTCCTGTACCAAATGCTTCAATATGTACACCATTCTTGGCACTATCCATCTTCCTCAGAGTTTCAAATTGTTCATACGTAGTGTACCAATCACGCTGATTTGTTATGTGATGTGTTGAACCACTGTCAATGTACCACTCATCAGAGTCCATTGTATTCTTATCTACCGAAAAATGTTGCGTCTCACTATCGATACTGTTTCCACCGGTTTTGAAGTATCTGCGTAGCTGCAGCTTCTTGAATTATCCACTGATGTTACATTAGTTAAAAAAAATAGCACAATCTTCTCTTTTGACTACACTACTACATCCATTTGATGGCTGACCCTTTTTTCTTACATTTAAAACAAACAACCCTGTCTTACACTGTTTTGATAAGCGACCTACTTTACCACACGAAAAGCATTTTATGTCTTCATTCCTTTTATAATGAGGCGTTTTTAACGAATCTGCCTCAGAGGAGGTTTGTTTGCGCTTCTGTTGCGGTTTGTTAATCTTCATTTTCGACATCATAGCTGTAGCAACACTTTCGTCATCACGCTCTGTTCTTCTTAGTTCACAATTCAAACACCGTTTTTGTATTTTATTCCATGTATTTTCTTCAGCAGGTAGATCATGCCATGTAATATAAATGAAATCGAACTCTTTTGGCATAGTTTTCAAAAATCGTGCACAAAGGTAACCATCGTCAGTCGGCTTGTCCAACAACGAAAGCTGATTTTGGACATCATCAAATTTGCCTAGATGATCTTGTATACCTCCAGATGCCTCCCACACAATGTTACGGAATTTATGTCTAAGCAGATCAATGTTTTCAGCTGAGTGCACATTGTAGATCTTGTGCAGCTTATCCCAAACCTCTTTAGCAGTCTTGCATTCCCCAACAGGAAGTAAAGGCTTGGTGTCATGTGACAAGAATTAGTCTTTCCCTTGCCTTTGCATTAGCCTTTGTTCATTTGGCAAGTTCGGTTTCGTAACTCTATCCGCTTCCTTCTGGCCTAATCAGTTCACCACTTACGACATCAAAGATTTCGTCACACTCTAAAATAGTTCTCATAATAATTCTCCAGCTCCCCCAGTTTTCTGCGCCGGTGAGTTTATCTAGTTTTTGTATTTCGTCAGCCATTGTCTTGTCTTTGCTCTTCTGTATCGTTGAGCAATTCTTTTCCGAAATCAGCACAACTGTCGCACTTCATACAAACTTTATCAACTGCGCACATCTGCTACCATGTTGACAAATCATCAAATGTCGTTTTAGAAACGAATCATTTATTAAGCATCACACAGTACGACAATATGATACGAAAGACCAACTGCACATTTCAAAAACAGCCAGAGATCATTACAGCTACACCAAAAATGAACCAAAGAATTAATGAGACATGTGACAGACAACCTTCAAAGAATATGAACGATACATATGTATACATATATATAACAACGTTGAAACATTAATACTTTCACAGCAACAAATACTTTTTAAAGTGAAAGCATGTTTTAATTAGTATTTATTAGCTCAGATTTAATACCCACACAATTGTGCAGGTGAATGAAAAAAATTTAAACAAAATACTAACACTCACACTAGTGATACCTATATCTATGCTCTGCAAACCACCATAAAGTGAATGGCAAAGGGTATGTCCAATTGCAACAGTTATGATTCCTTCCTGTTCCATTCACGTATGGAGCGATACAAAGGGGGTTTTAATGTATTCCTAGAGCCATCATTTTAAGTTGGTTCTTGAAACTTCGTTAATAGACTTTCTTGGGACAGTTTACATCTCTCTTCAAGAGTCTTCCAGTTCAGTTCCTTCAGTATCTCTGTGACACTCTGAAATGAATCAAAGGAAACTGTGACCATTCATACTACCCTTCTCTGTATACGTTCAATGTCCCCTGTTATTCCTATCTGGGACAGGTCCTACACACTTGAGTAATATTCTAGAACCAGTCGCATGAGTGATTTGTAAGCAGTCTCTTTTGTAGACTGATTGAACTTCCTCAGTATTCAACCAATAAACCTAAATCTACCACCTGCTTTACCCATGACTGAGCCTATGTGATCATTCCATTTCATATCCCTACAAAATGTTACGCCCAAGCATTTGTATGAGTTGGACTATTTCAAAAGTGGCTCATTCATGTTATAGGATACTGCGCTTTTCGTTTTGTGAAGTGAAAAATGTTACGCTTCTAAACATTTAGAGCAAGTCGCCAGTCTCTGCACCAATTTGAAATCTTATCAAGATATGAATGAACATTTATGCAGCTTCTTTCAAACAGTATTTAGTTATAGATAACTGTGTCATCTGCAAAAGGTCTGAGGTTTCTATTAATATTGTCTGCAAGGTTATTAATATACAACATGAACAGCAATGGTCCCAACACACTTCCCTGGTGCCACACATGAAGTTACTTCTACACCTGATGATGACTCTCCTTCCAAGATAACATGTTGCGTCCTCCCTATCAAAAAGTCCTTAATCCAATCATAAATTTCAGTTGATACTCCATATGATCGTACTTGTGACAAGAAGCGTAGGTATGTTACTGTGTCAATGGCTTTTCGGAAATCAAGAAATAAAGCATGTACCTGATGGCCCTGATCCAGAGGTTTCAGTATGTCATGTGTGAAAAGTGTGAGTTGGGTTTCACATAATCGATGTTTTTGGAATCCACACTGGTTGGCATTTGGGAGGCCATTCTGTTAAAGGTACCACCTTATGTTTGAGCTCAGAATATGTTCTAAGATTCTACAACAAATCGATGTCAGGGATAATGGACTGTAGTTTTGTGGATCACTTGTACTACCCATCTTGTAGGAGAGTGTGGCCTGTGCTTTTTACAAGATACTGAGGACAGTATTTTGTTCGAGGGATCTACGATTGATTATAGTTAAAAGAGGGGCTAACTCAGCCACAAATTCATTATAGAATCTGACAGGGATACCATCAGCCCTGGAGCTTTAGTCAGTTTTAACGACTTCAGCTGTTCCTCAACACCACTGTCACTAATACTCATTTCATTCATCTTTTCAGTGGTACAAGGATTAAATTGTGGCAGTCTCCCTGGGTCTCCCTTTGTAAAAGAACACTTGAAAATGGAGTTAAGCATTTCAGTTTTTGCTTTGCTACCCACAGATTCATTTCCTGTCTCATTTGCTAGGGACTGGACAATAACGTTGGTGCCATTAACAGCCTTTGCATACAACCAGAATTTCTCTCCGTTTTGTGAAGTATCACTTGACAATATTATGCTACAATAGTCATTGAAGGCATCACGCGTTGCTCTCTTCACAGCCAAATGCATTCCATTTAGAATCTCTGTCTATAGCCCTAAGCTTGTTTTACAGTTATTGTGCAATAATCTCTGTTTCTTTAAACATTTCATTACAATGGCTTCTTTCCCATCATGAATTGTTCTACTGGGTACATATCTATCCAGTGATGACGAATTATTCATTTAAACCCAAGCAATAGTTGTTCTACATGTTCCTGTTCTGAGTTGAAAGTTTCAAGTTCTTACTGAGATACTGCTTCTCTGCCTAGTTTGCTGAACGTATAACCCTTTCTCCTTGATTGAGTTATCCTCCATATGAGGTGTGTTTTATAAGAAAGGCCCATTGTGTTTTAGACACTAGTAGTTCTCGCGCACACCGCAACGAGCGCTTGCGTCGTATACCGGCATTACTTGGGAACAACTGTGCTCAGTTCCAGCACTGTAGCTAACCTGTCCGATTTTGTTCTGTGCTTTCAAAATGTTTAAGACTATCAACTCGCCCGCTGCGTGTGAGGTTCGCTCGGTGATACGGTTTTTGTCAGTAAGGAACCTGTCTGCTGCAGAAATTCATCTATAGATTGCGAAGTGTATGATGATACTGTTATGAGTGAAGGCAAAGTGCGTAAGTGGGTACGAGAATTCAAAGATGGACGTGACAACGTCCCTGATGAGGAACGCTCCGGTCGCCCTTCTTTGATTACAGGCGCTTCACAGTAATAGATCTCTCAAACGAATTTTCTGACGTGTCGAGGTCAGTGCTTTACAACACTGTTTCCAACACCTAAAGTTTTGGAAACTGTGCTCCCATTGGGTCCCGAAACTCTTAACAGGGGACCACAAAAACCAAAGATTTGAGTGTGTGATGAATTTCTTGATTCGTTATCATGAACAAGAGGATGGCTTCTTGAGTCAGATCACAGCTGGATACAAAACATAGGTTTCGCATATCACACCCGAATCGAAGCAACAGAGCATGGAATGGATACACACACACTCGCCTGTAAAGATGATGGCCAAACAGACTCTGTCCCAGTTCAAAATCATGGCGTCGGTGTTTTGAGATAGGCATGGTGTTTTGTTGGTCGACTTCATGCAACGAGGAACCACTATCAATGCAGAAGCATACTGCCGATCTCTGAAAAAGCTACGCAGAGCGATTCAAAACAAAAGATGCGGCATGCTGACAAAGGGAATTGTACTTCTCCATGACAATGCAAGACCTCACACTGCAGTCAGACACGCGATTTATTGGACAGTTTTGGCTGGGAAGTTTTAGACCACCCACCCTGCAGTCCTGATCTTGTGCCGAGCGATTACCATCTGTTCCTCCACCTCAAACAACACCTCAGTAGCAATCGTTACAACGATGGCGACGACGTGAAAACGGCAGTGAACTCTTGGTTATCGGAGCAGGCAGCAAGGTTTTATGAAGAGGGTATTCGAAAATTGCTTGAGAGATATGATACGTCTTTCAACAAATTTGGCAACTGTGTCAAAAAATAGAGTAAAGTATGTGCTTTCTGAAAATAAATTTACTTTTCTGAAATAACCTTTCATTGTGTATGTATGTTCAAACAGACCTTACTTAAAAAACACGCCTCATACTTTGTTAATCGTTGTTGCCACAGATGCATCATGGTCACTGATACCAGTTTCGATGTGGACATCTTCAAAGAAGTTTGTCAATTTGTTGTCATTAGATCAATATAATTTCCTCAGGCGGCCGTTGTGGCCGTGCGGTTCTAAGCGCTTCAGTCTGGAACCGCCTGACCGTTACGGTCGCAGGTTCGAATCCTGCCCCGGGCATGGATGTGTGTGATGTCCTTAGGTTAGTTAGGTTCAAGTACTTCTAAGTTCTAGGGGACTGACAACCACAGATGTTAAGTCCCATAATGCTCAGAGCCATTTGAACCATTTAATTTCCTCATGAGTGGAATGTCTGTTCTAGGTAGTTTTTAGAGAAGGAACTTCATAATGTTTCACAGGATGTTCTATCAGGCCCACCATTAACAAAACTATAATTTCCCAGTTAAATGTTGGATGATTAAAATCTCCATCAATGATTACAGTATGACGGGAACTTATGTACATGTGGAATGAGGTTTTCTCTCAAGTTTTCTGGTACACAAATCTGGTGGCCCATCCCTGACACTTAGTGTTACCCAAAAATCTCACATGGAGCTTCAATTTCTATCTCGGTCGATTTCAGTTGATTGTCTATTGCGATAAATACGCCACTTCCATTTCACATTCGCCAGTCCTTTTGGCATACACTTAAATTTCCACTAAAAATCTCACACTGTCGATTTCAAGTTTCGATCAGCCTTCTGTACCTCGTATTTCGTGAGCTTCACTGCTTTTCAGGAGTGCTTCAAATTCTGTCACTTTGTTGCAAATGATAGTTGTTATTTGCTCCACAAATCAGCATTATATGGAAATAAATTAGTAGAATGGTGTACAGTTGTGGTTATTACATCTCTTTTGATAAGAAAACATTAATATTGAGGTTTATTTAAACAGTATAATAAGGAATAACAAAGTATGTCACCTTGTCGTTGTGACAGCACTCGCCGACCTGATGAATTTCATTTGTGAGCACTATCTGGCCAGCAATTGGAATACGAATTGCTCTAGTGTCAGCAGGGATAGAGCTGCAGAACTAAAGCGATTTGGTATGAGGCAGATAAGTGAAAACAAGCTAAGGAAATAACTTTACAAAATGGAACACAATTGTGTTAGGGTCGGGGCCAAAAAGGATTTCAAGTGGCTCATGCTACAGCTTTTTTTTTTCAATCTTATAGTTATGAAACTCGTTGCAGCAAACAATGTTTCAAAATTCTTGAATTACGAACAATATGAGGGGTGAATGCATCTTGCTCAGGAGTCGCTAGATGATAACGATGATGCAGACCTGCAGCAACATGTCAGGCTCAATGGCGCCTCCGGAAAAGTATTCTGGATCGACAAAAGCGAAAGAAACTCAACGAGTGTGGACAAACATGAAATTTGTGCCCACTTCTTCGATGTTGATGGTGTAATCCACCATGAGTTTTTCACATGACTGAACGATCAATAAGGAGCACTACTTAAAGTTCACAGCTTTAACAACCACATTGCTTTTTTCGTCACAATGAGTTTAGTCACACTACCTTTGTCTGTTCATGAATTTTCGACCTAAGACAATGCCATAATGAACCTCCAGCTTCCTATTTCCAGACATGGCCCCATTTGAATTTGTTTTTTGTTTGAAACAATTAAAAAAATCCGTTAAAGGGTTGTCGTTTTATAAGCATAGATGACATCAAAAACACACTGTGGAGACAGCTAAAAGCTGTCCCAAAGACGGAGTTCCAGAAGCAGTGAAAACAGCATTAACATGTGAATAATGTCTAATGGGAAATGTTCTTAGGGGTTAACACCTAGGTAGAAGAATAAATAAAATTATTTTCAAAAAACAAATGTTCCCACTATTTTTAACACATTTCATATGTAAAAATACAAATGTTGCTATCAAATACTTTGAGGGGGGTGGGTGGGGAGGCATGACCTCCATGACCCTTCTTTAGAACCCTATTAGTCCCCCCTCCAACACTGCAAATGGCACATGGAATCTATAAGTACTGTTTCTATATGTATGACCACAGCTCACAAGACTTCATGCAAATGAGATGTCATTTTTACATCACACACAGCACTGCAGAATTTTGTAATCATTCAGTTCATAAGAAATGAGCTGAAGAAAACATCCAAAATAATAACATTCACCTCAAGTAGAGGGAACTGGAGGTTACACTGTTTCCTTACTACAGGGCAAGTTTACCTCAAAGTTATGGCGTTTATAAATATGAAAAGTTCTATATTCATGTGTACTGGGTTATGGATAGGGATAAATTACACTGTTGCCGAGAATTAACTCTAAAACTTACTGAAAAAGTTGTACCATTTTTCATAACATGCATTCATCGACTCCAAAAATCAGACAGTTTACAGACCTAGAAGCAAAAGGAGCTGGAGCCTGCCAGCATTGATTCCAATAATGTATATATTCAACAGTGTTCACTGTGGCGTTCCAACAAAATGAGCTTATTTTTAGAAACTCTGACAACTAGTTTCAGGAGTTGTGCGGTGTTTACAAAGGACAGATACCCATCATAGGAGGCAAATTAAAGCAGTACCTCATTTATTATATGTCTAATGAATAAATGCTGTTTCAAAACACTGACGATCTTTCAAAAATACGTCAATATTGGTAAAATTTGCTATAGCAAAATTACAAAAAAACATCATATTTGTGATTACAAATACACATCAATTGAAGAAGTAGTATATGTATGCTGATTCTGGCGCAAAGAGCATATTTTTAAAAATCCTCTGATTTAAAAGGTTTTAGGTTTGTCGTTTCCCCCACTTAAAAATTTATCTATATTCATGAATAAAAATTTTTTAATTAAAAAATAAGTTTAAACAATTAAAATTTAACATTAAAAAATTAAATTTAAAAAATACAGAAATTTTTAAATTTATTCAAATTGAATAAGATGAAATGATTTATCTTTCTTTTGTTTTTTACCTCAATAAATAAACTTTATTCCAATAATTTTCTGTAATTTATCTGCATCTTCTGAAAAGATCTTAGTTTAATGCTCTGGATCAGTAATTTTAAATGTAAAATAATTATTTAACCATATTTAGTTATCAAAATTTCTGATTATTAAATCCTGTAAGATTTGTTTGTTTTTCAGTTCAGTTAATTTAGTGAACACCTATACACAGCCATTACTGTAACTGTTATGTTCACCTTCTAGATTTTCAATATTACCATTCATGCTCACTGTGTTTTGCTTTTATTCATAAAGAAAAACCTGATTTTCAAATTTTCTGAAAATGAAAAATTTAAAAATTTGAAAAGATTAAATTTTTGAAGCTGAAAATAATAAAAATTTCAAAATCTGGGTTTTTGAGAATCTAAATTTTTCAGTTTCTCATTTTCTCTATCTTCCTGAAAACATTTCAAAAGGTAATGTAAAAATTAAGTTAACTCTTCTGTAACTTTTTCTAATTTTTTATTCATTTATGTAATAACATCAGCAACTTTTACACGAAATTTACGCAAAGTAATGTAGCTTCGCCAGACACTTCAGGATAATATGTCGATAATTATACAAAGACCATAATGTGTAATTAGTATCAACAGTCGATAAAAAAGGCCACTGATCTCTTTCCTTTGTGCATCGCTGTCTTCCTTATTTCTTTTTGCCATTACGCTCATCTCTCTTGGTTAGAATGATTCATGTTATGCAATTAATTCTGCAGATGTGGTGAAATGGTCATAGGAGATCTTTCTTAGACTGTTACTTAATTATTTACAACTGGAACTGTCATTAGAAACAGGAATATGCAGTGCTTGAATTCAAATATTGCACGTTTCATGTACAGGATCTTTGATTTAAGCATTAGGCATAAAATGTTTTCTGTGTGGAGTCATGTAAGTTGACTTTTATTTCTATAAAATATGCTGTTAAAGTTTTTTGTTTCTGGAATATTATAGAACCTGCAATCATTTCAGTATTACGAAGTCTGATAATCAGATTAATACTAATTCCCGAAAGGAAACATATTTAAATTCACATTCGGTAACAAATTTTACCAAAATATTTGCTCTCCAAGCATAAAATGTGCGCCGTTGCTGCTTTCAAAAGAATTTGCATTACCTGTAGTAAAAGTACCGAATTAAGTGAGTCATTTAACAAAAGAGTCCACAGTTTCTTTCAATGTTGTGGCCATTGCTATTTATTTTAATATAAAAATAGTTCACAATCCGAAACTGCCTTTCATATTAACTGCAAGTGTAATAATTAAATACCAATTAATGGGTGGTGATGTACAAATGTAATTAAAATATTGAGTTAAAGTTCTATGCTCTATCTCTGTGATTACTCTGCTATTCACAATAACATTCAGAGTCATAAGTTAAATTTTATTTACCATACATAATTATATATGCATCTGTATCATTAGGTATATTTTCACTAACAAATGCACCTAATTTCATTCTTGTTTTCTGAATAGAAATAATATCCATTCTCCTATACATATTTGTTACATAGGTAGGATAATTTTTAATAAAATTGAATGGAGTTACGTTTACATCTGTATTTAACTGTGTTATTCTTTTCAAATCCCTAAAAGCATTATAAACTTCTAAAAAGTTATTTGGCAGATCAAGATTACAGTATGACATGGAACAGCGTCCTTTGCTCATGACAATGCCACCTTGTAACTACTAAGAAAACAGAAACTCCTCGCGTGGTTTGGTCATATTTCAGATACCGTCTTTCATGATTAATGTCAATATTCGATAGAGCAACGCGTCAGAATGTGTAAGCCACTCTTGCTTTTTCTTTTTATTATGCCCTGTTAGATAACAGATGCTGAATATTAATAATATAAAGTCTTGAATCTTCAATTCATCAGCCAAGTCATGGCCACATTATGGAATTGCGAGGATGTTAAGTTGATAAATTGTTATTCCATCTTCAAGATATCGCTACATTGCGTGTGGAATAACTACACGACATGATTCCAGAGATAACATATACTTATGCAATGTTCGGAATGCGTCGTAATCTTGGGACAAATCGATGATTGTTCACTGTTAAATAATCATGAATTCACTTTTCAGTTCATAATATTCTAACAGTCAATTAATTTTTGCTACTACACATGATAACGTCTATTCAATTATGTAGGTGACACGAAGAATTAAAGGTTGTATCCAATTTTATTGTTCCTTGTAATTAATTGACCCTACACTGAGCACACACACCAATTTCTCACTCAGAGAATTCCTTCCATTTGCATAAGTAATCCTGTCATTGATGACGACGCCTGACAACTCAGCGCAATTGACCATTCCTCGTGTAGACGTTTGTATGTTACCTACTTGAGACTAATAATTGTTTTTCTAATGGCGATCTTTCTTTTTCAATGTCCTTGAATGTTTGTGCTTATTCAGTTTCATCAAGGCTATGTCCCATCACACATCTCACACGATTTAACTTCGTCGCGAATCTCCATATCCTGTTATCATGCTAATGGAAAGGATGACTTTGCTTTAGTATGACTTCTAAACAATACTTCAGTTTATATCACTAGTAGTGCTTACATGCATGCTACTATTGCAAAAGTACTAGAGATCGACTAGATAGCAACTGAAGCTAACATTTCCATTGCCGAGTTACATTGTAGTCACATTGAACTTCCTTTTCGATGCAGCTACAACTCTCTTCTATGGTAAATGTTATCTTTGGCCATTCACCATCTGGACTTTAATCTTCGTTATTAATTACGATGCAATTCCTTCTTTGATTTTTTTGTTGTGTATCTTAACAGATTCTTTCATTCAGTCTCTATTTCAAGATAAATATTACTATTCATATGACATTCCTGTTGATCAAATTATCACAAGTGTAAATTTTGTCATCAGTAGTATAACGATATGTTTACGTAATATGTATACATAAACATACAGTTATAAATGTCCCCGTTCGTAGCTGCTAATTATAACAATATGTTTACTTTTGTGCTGTAACATATAGCTATAATCAGCGGTGGAAACATATTTGCGAACGCCGACCGTGTGCGGCTGTTTCTTGTTGGATCGTCTGATCAGTCGGAAGTTGCATTGCGGAAGAGAGTAAATGCCTATTCAAAATATAATTATTTTTTGGATAGCTCAACATGAATTTCCTAAGGGACCGTAGTTTATCATGCATTTACCAGTAGAATATGGCGCGGAGAAAATATTTCGCCGCATGCAACTTCCGCCCGAACTCGACGAAAGAATTCGTGACTGTGAACTCTATTTGGAAGAAACATAAAGAAAATTAAATAACTTCATGAAGGAGTGAGACATAGATTCTATATTAACTAAATAGTCCATACACCAGTTGCATTTAACTCTGAATTTATGGCAATTAATAGACGAACTTACACTGCAATGAAGGATTTAACATTGATGCCGTTTTGACTGGCACTTCTCGTAATGAAAACAATTCCTTTGACGTTTTCACATACACGTCGCACAATAAATCTACTGCTAGGCACTTTTAGTATTACCCATTTACTTTACACTAGAACAATATTATTTTTAACAATAACAATACAGCGGCAAGACATGCGCGTCCGACACACATTACAGGAGACAAGAGAAGAATGAGTAACTGTTCATCTAGAATGTCTCGTACATCAAAAAAAATGTGTAAAAAAGTGTTCTTCTTCTGTCCGTTTTTCGCGCCGCGGTTTTCAAAGTCAATAACTCACAGCACCTCTGACGGCGCTTCGACAATAAACAAGTTACGTCACAGGTCGTTCACCTTTTACATTCTCGCAACATTATTTGCTAACTGTAGCTGTTGCCGAGCGACTGCTCGATTAGTGAATGATTTAAAATGATAAGGCAATCACATAATGTTACAGTAGCTGCCGTCACTGTCAGGATGATAATTTTCCTACTTCTTTTGCAACAAAAGGGTGTTTATTAGAGTTTCTGTAATTGGGGTGTTACAACAATTAGATTAATATTTCTATCAAAAACATCTCTATGTAAAATTCTATCTTCCTTAATGTGTACCTTGGATTTTTTGATTGAATAAATGTTTCCAAAGTTTTCAAACTATATTGATTAACAGGTATCTGTATCATTTCTTAGTTAGTGAAAATTTATTATTTTTTGATGTATTATTTGAAGTTAAAAAGTTTAATAAGAACCAAGCAGAGAAATGTTTTTATAAATTTCTTTTATCGAACGAGTAAATAATTTTTGTAACAGGTGAACTATCACTCAACTGAAATGATCTAAATATTTATATTAATAAAAATTATGTAAATAAATGACAGATTGGGAACCAAAAATAAGAATTCCATAAAAGAAAAAAACATGGTAAACTTGTAACAAATTCTATTCGATGTTCAATAATATGGCCAATTGGTTGTGGAAAATACACTATTGATTGATAATTATATTTTATCACATGGATGGTTAAACTAGAACGGAATTAATCATTGTATTTTTATTCAAAAGTCCTAGATAAACAAAAATATCAAGAACATTTACAAAGACGTGGAAAAATTAAAGATAAAATTAAGGAAAAATCTGCTACTTTTATTGAAAATAAAGATGATAATATTCTGTTACATGAATGTGAAAACAATTCAAATGTAATTTTTGACCATTTCATTCTTGAAAATCAAGACATAGTTAGAGAATATTTTACTAGATGAAGACATAAAGGAATAGATTGTTTTTCTTTATGTCAAATATATTCAAAACATTGAAACAATTAGTTTGAGGTATTCTAAATTTTTTATTATTTTACAGACGAGATGACACAATCTATCAAGCATTTGTGAGTGATTTCTTTAATTTGACAGTTTAAAGGAAAGGTGTAGTAAATTATGGAATGACGATGGATTTGGTTTTATATCAATAGAAATGACAAGAAAAATTAATAATGGTAAAAATAGAAAAAAACGAGAATTTTATAAATGTTGAATATAGAAATGTTGAATGTAAATGTTGAACATGGAAATGTTGAACATATATGTTGAACATAAACATTGAACATAAAAACGTCAACATAAAACACAAATGACTGTTTTTTCATCATTGATAAATGTTTCCAAAGTACAACCAGAGATTGTTGTAAAAGGTAATAAATCAGAAGTACAGAGTGATTGATGAATCTTTTACCTCCAAAACAAATAACTGTAGATGATTTGAATACATTGTTTAGAACTTCTGATTTACCAAGTTATGCAGATATATTGATGTATTCAGAGCATTATATTCTCATAATAATCCAAACAAAATATAATCAAGTAACAGCAATACACATATAAATTTTTTATAAAAGAAGTTGTTGATATTTATTTTCCCAAAGGTTATCAATTAAACTTGATTCACATTTTGATTTCGGTGTAGATCAAAAAATAAATGAAAATTAAAATTAAAAAATAATAAATGAAAATTAAAATTAAAAAACATTCACAAAAATCAAACAAATTTGTTTGTGAGGGTTACGTACATCTATTAATTGATAGATCAGTGCTAATTCATGGTCAAGAATTAGCTGAAATAAAAATTATCATAATGAAAAATTCGGAATAACACAAATGTTTACAGATAGATTTAGTGATTTTATTATTAGTAATCCATATGGTATAAATTATTTTATAAGTTTTTTGAACAATTTACCATACATAATTTCGAATGGAGACGAATACGCTTGTGGAGTAATTTATACATTAATTGTAACTCATGGTGAGGAGATGGTTGGTAATAAAAATTATCGCAATGCAAAAGTAGGAGCAAGGAAAGTGATAACAAATAAATTTAGTGATTTCATTATCAACAGTCCAAAAGGTATACCTTGTTTAATCGAATTCTAAAAGATGTACCTCACACATTTTGGAAAGGTGGAAAATGTGGAAAAGGATTAATTAATAAGAAAATTAACAATTTATCATATGAAATGCTGTTACTTGGTGATAATTGGTGTGACCCTAGGTCTAAGTAAATGAAAGTTTGCACATGAAGATAAAGCAATAACTTTACTAGATGAAGCATATAAAGAACAAGATATTTATGTAGAGATAATAAAGAATTAGTAAAAAGCCAATACATACCTCACTTAGGCGAAAAGAAGGAATATATGCTTCAGATGCTCCAGTTGGTGAAAAGTTAGCTCCAACTGCAGTTAGAGGAGTAATGTATAGAAAACGTAAATTAGGATTGGGATTAAATGTTGATGAAAATTACTAGGGATTATAAAGAAGTTCTTTATGAATTTTTAATCTATATAAATTGAATATGTTTAGTATCGATTATACTGTACTTTCACATGGTGAAATAAAACCTAATTCAATTCAAGCAAAATTAAATAATGAACCATTAAATTGTAATGAACCATTTTCAACTGATGCACAGAAAAGAAAATGTCCATTTGTGTTAAAACTATTATGTATGAATTATAAGTTTAATTGTACTTTAATTTTAATAAACGGAATATTGTGGAAATAAATCATATGCTAAACTCTATGGCAGTTTAGAAAAAATCAAAAGTTTCAAAGTTTCTTATCAGCAATAGATCCAAAAAAATGAAAAACTAAAGTCATCTTTAGAGCCATTGAAAAATTAAATAATTCCAAAATGTTCAATCATCAGTAGACTCAAAATGTAATATGTAATCAAAAAATTTGAGAAAGAATTAAATGCAATTTGTAAGGTAACTAAAAGTCATAACAATTTCAAAGGTAGATGAAATGTGAATATAAATGATCCAATTCATGTAAACCATTAGTGAACAAACAATATTTAAAAAAGGAATATACAAGTATTTTAATACAGTTCGCTAATTTTGTCAGTAAAACGGATTTTATTGAAACGATTGATCAGCTCAATAAAAAATATATCAAATTCATTTACAAAAAAGGAAACTGTAAAAACTGTTTCAGATTATGCCTTGAAAACAGATTTAACTCCTAATTAGATGACTTAAGTAATCTTAAAGATGAAGTATCTGAGAAACAAATAATTGAATTCACTTTATGACTGAAGGTGAACAATAAATGTACTATTTCAATAAGTGTGGTTTTATTACAAAAAAACAATGGTGTTGGTAAAAATGTTGACAGAGATTTAAGAATTATTGATCTTTCGATGAGTGTATTTCACAAACTTAACAAATCACTAATTCCAAATAATCATTAAAAGGTCAAATTTTCTAACTGTAAGAGTAAAACATTCAGGGAAAATAGTTCCAATTCATTAAGAATATAATTTTCTACATAAATGGATAATCTTAATGACATCTCCCATAAAAAGTTTATTGAAACACATAGTCCTCATAGAATAACAACTAAAACTGGAAGTCAAAGAAATGAAGGTAATCGTTCAATTAGTAAAATGGTAAAAAGTAAATTTTTACGAAACATTATAGATAATGGATCAAATATTTCTGAAGAAATTATTAGTACTCCTTCAATAAAATTCTTCAGGGTATCAGACCGCATCATCATAATTTAAAATGCGCCAACGTTTCGGCCAGCATTGCAGCTAGCCTTCATCAGGGCCTTATGTTAACTGCTAAATGAACACACTTGGTTCCTTAAATAGCTGCACGGGAAAACCGTGTCGTTACTTGATTGGCTGTAAAAGGAGGAGGAGGAGGAGGGATGAAAGGTATGCTTTATTGGTGTTTCCTTTATTATCTGTCATTGGCTGAAATAGCTGTTTTCTATTGGTCTTTATATTAATCCACCCCAATGGAGGAGACGGACGAATAGCGAACAGGTGATGGCTGTGACATCACACTGTTTCCACGCTGTCCAGAAGCCGCCTGCGGCGTGCCATTGCTTTGCGCGCTTGCGACCACTACTGCGGCTCTCCGCGTGTCTGCATGGGCCGCCACGGCTCTGCCGCCGCTCCGTAGCCCTGCTATTGCAGGCAGCCAAGACCTCGGAAGCTTGTACCCGTCCTCTCTATTCATGTTGGCGGGTCTTTTGGCTATTTCTATCGCCTCTCTAATCTTTCTTTTGAAAGTGAGAGACTGTTTCGCCAAAAGGAATATCGAAAATAAATAAAGCATCTAAGTCTTTATTAACTTTTATCAACCTTTTTTCCAATATTTTCTAGGGCTATTCCGGTTAAAGATAAAACAGCCAAAAATATATTTATTTCTTTTGAATAATAATTCAGTCGAAATCACCAAAAGATTTACAAACAATTAATTGTAAATAATTTTATAATAAAGAATTTAAACATAAATGAAAAGATTCAATACTAATCATCATTCAACTACTACTGAATTAGAAGGATCTGTCGCTGAAAGATTTATGGGCAATAAATGAAAAACGGGGAAAAAGTTGTATTCCAAGATTTGCAAATGGGGTGATTTAGTTAAAAATCTTTTTGATGAAAATAATAACACGAAACATTCAATAAGATAAATGAAAGCAAAAGATGTAAAAAAAGAAAATGAAAAAAATGTACTGAAAACTGTTCATGTAACCGAAGTGTTAGATGTAGAATTGGCGATAAAGTAAGAATTAAAAAAAGGAAAAGGAATTTTAGAAAAAGGATATACAGCAAATTGGTTAAGAGAAATTATGCACTCTCATCAAATAAAATATAAATTGAAAGACAACATGGTAAAAAATAACACGAAATTTTTATGAACAAGATCTAATGAAAATGGATTTTCCGAATGTTTATCTGGTTGATAAAGTTGAAATAATAAAGGTAATACAGTATATGTTAAGTGGTTTTAGTTTTTGATAATTCACAAACAGTTGCATAAATAAAAGTAATGAAATTTGTGAAATGAAAATGAATATTTTATGAATAAATAGAGTTAGTTATTGAAATTAACATGTTTGGAATTAAAAATCATACTTCTTACGCTTATAGTTTCATTAAACAAGATAGAGTATATTCAGATATTCAAATAAAAATTAGCAAAAATGGTTTAACGAAAGATTTGTTAAAAAATTGTAATATAAATTAATGGTATTAGCTGTTTTAGATTAATTAAGTGTATTACAGGTATAGAAAAATCGATACGTATGTTATTTAAAAGTTGATCATACAAAAAGTAATTTGAAATCTAGTTTTATTTTTCTGAGAAACATTACTAAGATTAATTACATCCTTATACAATTGCACTTGTGAAAAACTTTAAAAATATGGAAATAATTTCGAAAAAAATCAATGTTCAACCTTTCTTTAATTCTTTGGAATAAATTTATTACAGTTGTTACATAATTAATTCTTAACAATTTTCACAATTTGGATATGTATTTCTAATAATATTTATTTGTTTTTGGATGGTTTCAAATTGTGTTTGAATAACATAGTAATCATAATTATAATTATATAATCTGAACATATTAAAACTAGGTCTTAAATGTTCATCATTTGCTTGAGAAACGACATGTGGTAATAAACTATTTCTTTGTTCACTTTTTTCGCATAAATTTTCCATATTCCTATCATATATTTCATCTGATTTTTAATATAATCATCCTTAATTTAATTTACATTTTCTAAATGATTTATTTGAAGTACATAGAGTTGCTTTATATTAATCTTATTTGATATTTGCTACGTTTTCGACTTAATGGTAAAACATACTGAGTAACCCGATTTTTAAAAATTTACTGTTATCATATTAACATTTTTGTGAATATTTTTTCTAATAGCCTTTTTGTGTCTTGATATTCCAAAATGTCTCCACATCTTTGGCTTTAACTCTGGGTTATTACTTTCATCAATAATTACGAAAAATTTTTATTGATATATATATATATATATATATATATATATATATATATATATATATATATATACTCTATGTATTTATAATAAAATTTATATGGATTTTATTTTGTAAATTATGACTTTTTTTCTTTGCAAATGGAAAGCGAAAGTAAAATGATTTGTCCATTGTGCAAACAAAAGAAGATAAAAATCTTCGATTATGGAGAATAGAGAAATAAATTATCAAAGCATTGAATTCCATTGTGGAAATTTGCTTCCAAAATATATATTAAAATACATCAAAAGTTAATTATCATGAAAAAATGTAAAAAAACTAATTAATTTTTTATTTCATTATTTGTTTTAGTCAATCTTCTATATGACTGTTTGAGTCACTTAAGAATTCATAATCTTTTATTTAATGTTATTTATTTATTTAATAAAATTGCAGCCAAATAGCCATATACAGTTACTTTGCTTAACATTTTACATTTACATTCTACATTTTTGCATATTCATTTATCGATTTCACTCTTTTACTGCACAGTTCTATGTGATATCGTTCACAGGCTTCTTTACACAGTTCACATAAACATGTTGCGGTTGGATCGTGATAAGTTTTGTTTTTGCAGATTAGATGGTGAAAGCCATGAATAGAAAGTCTAGTTACGACATATCACTGTTCGAAGTTTGGTGCTGTCCATGAGCGGTTCGTCATTGCTTCGGTGCCATAAAACTCCGGCCATATTTTTTCTCGTTTGTCCTCCATGATCTTCAGTTGCTTCCTGGAAGCCCTGGTGTGTGGCATCATATATCAAAGTCTGATGTCTTCAATTAGGAATGTCTCTCTCGCTAGCAGGTACACTAGTCTAGATCTTGTTGTCTTTGAGAGACCTAGTGCTCTTTTGAGATAGGTGGATTTTACCTTTTCTAGTGTTTCTAGATTTTTTTCTGTCAGGTGGTCCCATATAACCTTTATCCCATAGGCCAGGATTGGCAAGATTTTTGTGTTGAATAGTTTCATGGCTGTTTCTAGACTGAATAGGCGGATGTTTTTGATGCCCTGTATTGCTATTATTGCTTGGGCTGCACGTTCTGTTGTATGTTTTGTGAAGCATTTGGCTGTTGGTTGCAATGTCATTCCTAGGTATTTAAAGTCTGATGAGATTTTTATTTGTTGTCCTCTGATACTGATTTCCTCACTCTTGGGTGTTTTGCCTCCTTTTCTGAAAATTACCATTTCTGTCTTTGTTATGTTTATGTGTAGTTTGTGTTCACTGCACCATCTGTCTATTTTCTCAATGATTCTCTGCAGCTTCTGTATATCTGTTGAACCTACGGCTATGTCGTCAGTGTATGCATATACATACACATCTTCTTCATTTTCTCCAATTCGGAGTACTTCTTCAGTGGCAAGAATGTACAGCGAAGGGCTCATTGGGTCACCCGGTAAGACTCCGTGCGATTGCAGAATGGGGTTCGAAAAAGAGAGGTTGTCTGATATTGTAACTAAGTTGTATTCGAGGATTGATTTGATTATTCTTGCCCATACGCTATCTTCTCCCATTGTGTTTTCCAGTTTTCCAGTTTTCGGACCATGAGCTCTCTTTCCAATAGCTCAAAGGCTTTGGTAAGGTCTATGAACACTGTGTAGAGCATTTGTTTCTTTTGTAGCACATCATCGATGTTGTTTAGAAGAAGCCTGACTGCCGTAAGCGTTGATCTTCCAGATCTGAAACCCATTTGTCGTTCTGGGAGATGACTGTCCACAGAGGCTTGGATTTTTTGAGTTATTATCTTTGAAAACATCTTGAATTGAGTATTTTCCAGGGCTATGCCTCTGTACTTGTTTGGGCCCATTGGGTCTCCTCTACCTTTGTAGAGAACTTTTATTGTGGAGTGTCTCCATTGTGTTGGATTTCTTCTAAGTTCCAGGCATTTGTTAAACAGTTTGGTCCATATGTGTTGGAGGGCCTCTTTTGCATCTTTTATATGTTCATTATATATATTATCAGGTCCTGCTGCTTTCTTGTTCTTCAGTGCTTTTATTACTTATTTCACATCTTCTTCATTTAGGGGTTCCCATGTATTGTCTTTTTCCTTAGTTTGATGTTATTTCTCTTTCTTTGGGGGTGTTTTGAGTACTCGTTTGTTCAGTATCTTACTGAAGTGGTCTTCCCATTCCTTCAGGTCTATATTTGGTGTATGAGCCATTTGTCTTGGTCTTGCCGCTATGTGTGGGTCTTTCTCTGCTTCATCCACTTCTCTTTTTGCCTCTCTTTCTACGTACTCTGTTTTCTTCTCTTCTATTAGTTTTTTTGTAGATTCTCCTCTCTTCTGCGTACAGTTTCTATGTTTCCTCGTCATGCTGGTTCCTTAGTCTGTGGAGGTTTCTTAGAACAGTGTTCCTTTTGCTGTAGCATTCAGCATCGACCCATCTTTTGGCCGTCCTTGTTTTGGGGGTTGTTTGTATCACTGAATTTTTTAGGACGTCTTCTATTTGGTCTGTTGCTTTTTCAAGGTCTCCTTCCTCTATGAAAGTTTCTATTTCTGTTAATTGTTCTTGCTCGTTTGTTTATTTTTCTATATCAATTTTTCTTTGTGTGATTTGGTGGGTCTTTCTTGCTGGTGGTGACGTGACGATATTTATTTTTATCTTCATTGGCATGTGCTTTCGTATAGGAGTAATGGAGTCAAGCCATATAGGTTGAATACTTCCTTCTATGTCTCCTCTTGTTAATGCAATATCAATGGTGGTCTTCCCATTGTGGCATATGTATGTAGGTATCTGTCTATCATTAAGTAGAGTGAAACCATCTTCTTCTAGGGTTACAACGACTGGTTTTGTTTTATAGTTTTCTGTGTCTATTCTGCAGTTCAGATCGCCTGCAATAATGGTGGGTTTGCTGTCGCATTGTTTGATGAGTGTGACTATTTCGTCAATTATTTCTACAGCATTTGTGTGCGGTTTAAAACAGGCTGGAATTAAATTTATGTTTGCCGCTTCTATTAGCATACTATTTTCTTGTTTTATGATTTTTTTGGTGGACGTCATCCAGGGTTTCAGGAGGATAGATATTCCTCCCATGGGTCGTCCTCTTTCTCCCTTCTTTGCCATTAGGTGATAATTATAGAAATCTTTATGTTGCCAGCTGTCTATCAGGAAGGTTTATGTTAGAATTGCATGATCCGAATTTTGCAGAATGTCTGTTGGTGTTAGGTTAAGAGCACTTTTTACTCCCTCTGTATTCCACAAGACTGCTTTTATTTCTTGCTCTTCTGGTTTTCTTCTTAGTTTAGTTGAGCTCTGCTCCCTCTGCCATTGATCGTCTTGGGAAACGAAATCGACGTACTTTTATGTTTTCTGGCCAGAATTCTGGTTCTTGTGTGATTTGTAGCTTTTCAAACGGAATGCCTACTTTGAAAGGTTTTTTGTCGCCCAGTGTGTGCAGTTCTTCACATTCTAGTTGTCCCAGTATTCCGTTCTTGTTAAGGTATTACACTACTGTAGCAGATGTGGTGGTTCTCTTTAAGTTACCGATGTATAGCCATGCTGTTGTTTCTGCTGCTTGCATTTCTTTGTCTTTTTTGATACCCATTATGGTTTTATAATTACTCTGGTTTCTTCTGTACCAGCTCCTCCCTGCCACAGTACTCTAAGTCGGTTCCTCTAGTTCATTAACCTGATTTCAGGTTTTATTATGGTGCTCATTAGCATTGATTTGGACTTGTAAGCGATTTTGTTGCTGGAGTAGAGGACTTCTGTATATTGTCGTTCCCTCTGGTTTAACTTTGTATTTAGTTATTTAATGTTATGGATAATCATTAACACAACTGCTTCATTCATGTGGAAAACCACTATTGTCTACTATTTTGTTTGGTTTTAATTTATAATGACCAAATGATAATGAATTAATTCAAGCTTGAAATATATTATGTTTGTCATAGTATAGCATATACCACCGATATCAAATCTTTATAAAAATCTTCAAATATTATATCATAAGTAAAAGATTTTGTATCCATATAACATAAATCAATATTTTTCACCATATTTTCGTTTCATTACATTATATTGAATATCATACATTTTTATATTTGCAACATCTAGAATACTCATTCCAATATTGACTGGATTATTGAATTTTTTCTATTGTTTTTTTCATATGAACTGCACTTAGATTTTCTGAATATACAGTAGTATGTTCATAATTTGGTTTTGAAATATATTTCAAATATTTCTCTGGATTTATTATTATTCTAATATTTTTCTATTTCTTCTATTTCCCATGTTTTTTCCAAGGATGAATTATTCGTCAACTTATAGAAATGTATTTCAAATACATTAGCATACATTTTTTCTCATATCTGTGTTACAACAAATATATTTTTCAACCAATTTTGTCTTTCAGATAATAAGTTTCTATGGATTTTTTTTAATTTTAAACCATGATTCAAATGTTTCTTAAGATTTCTATAATATGAAACATGTTCCTCTTTATTGTTTAATGTTGTTTAATAATTAATTTCCTCCTTATGGTGGTAATGGTAGATCTTTGTGTAAATCATGTAATTTTTTGATTTTCTAAGTCGACTTATAAAATATAATCATATATATATTCATCTGATATTTGAAGTATTTTTTTAGAATTCAAATATTTTGGTTCTAATGAACTGAAATCGCTAAATGGTAAAAACTGAGATGTTGCAAATAAACTATTTGTGTCTAAATATCCAATATAATTTGACAGCTTTTCTGGGTGAAAATGTTCATATAATTATTATTTGATTTAGCATATCTTTTAATACTTTCACAAATTCCACCTCGATTTCCATTTTTCAGGAACTAAAATCGTAGCAGAATAGTTGAATAAATGTAATTTCACTTCTGTTATTTTTAAGTAGAATGGCAGTTGTTGTAGAATATCAAGACAGATTGAGTTTATATGAGTTATTAGATGTATCTCAAACATCTGCTAGAATTAAAACATTATTATATAATTTTGTATGTTCATCTAAATTTTTAATATTAAATTTTTTCCTAACTAATTTTGTATGATTATAATCTTCATCAGGAATGTTTGAGTTATTAAGTCTAGAATAGAAATATTCTTTATTAGATAAATTTGTTTCTTCTTATTTTTTCTTCAGAATTTATATATTTATAAGAATAAACTCCTTTTTAATTCTTTAAATCTAATTGTTCACCTTTAAAATATGTTTCTGAGTTTCTAAATTGTTTCTTTTGTTAGGTTAGAAGATAATTTATCAATACTTGAGCCCATAAATTAAAACTTATCTAAAACTCTTAATGTTAATCCATCTTGAACCTTTTTACCAAAAGAAATAGATTTTTGTTCATTATTTGAAATTGCATTAATATCTTGATTATCTATTGCAAATTCTTTGATAAACAAATAAACATTGTAATATGTTAAATTATGAATATAAATTCCAGTCTCTAGCGAATCAGGCAGGAATCAAAATGAGGGTAGGAAAGCAAAAGCTAAAATGCTTAACTTCGTTTACAAATGTTTATAAATGTAATGCTGGCGGTAGAGTCCACCTGTTGCCAGCTTCAAATGTCGGTTCTCAATTATGTTCCTCGAAAAGATCGCCATTTTCCTCTCCCTCCAGGGATTCCCATTTCAGCTACCTGGTGAGTGTAGTCCGACTACTAAAAAAATTACTCGCCATGCAAGGTGACTCTCACGATCAATTTAATTAATTAGCCTATCAATTTGATATCAGTGACATATGGGCTACCGTTATGATTCTAAACCTGGCGTTTTTTTCGTTGCGACGATATCTTTGAACGCAATTCGAATCTCTCGCCTACACAGGGAGAGACGACCATCGTAATAAAATCAGATGTATTACCGAATTTATAAAATGATATGTAGTATAAACCTTACATTTACAGCTTGTCTGCGCTATTACCTTAAGAGAGAGTCCGAAAGTCAGGAGGCTTCCTACGACAGTGGTAGATCTTAGCACTCAATTATGCGCCAAAAATGAATTTAATGTTCTAGTCCTGTGATGTAGAACGTGACAGATAAGAATAGATATTTTTCTACTTGACGAAAGAATAGTTAGAGGGAATATAGCCTACGCCATACTCCTACACAGTATACTGACAACAAGTAACGATACTTCAGTGACATGAAACATATGTATTGTCCGATATCTTCTATCTTTGAAAATAACTCATATAAACGGAGGAATCTACATTTCACGTTGCGAAATTTGAGGTGTATGGTGAACAACATCGTTACCTCGGATTGGCTAAAGCGAGTTTTTTAAAAACTGCGTGGTCTTTGTCGGGGCGGAATTGTTTAGAAATACTGCGTAGGTCGAAGTTGCACCTGCTTGTTTCGCAGTGCACCGCGACTGGCTGCAAGCGTGGTTATGAGGAGTCGGTAACACGAAGTAATGGATTAGCTCAGCCTGTGATGAGTGCAAAGAATGCGCCGACCTGTCGGATCTTTCCTACGACAGCGAGGGTTGGTGAAGTGCCCAGTGTGCTGGGTGAGCACGACAGAAGCTTACATGTCTGTGTTGCGTGAGAGAAGATTCAAAATTGTGGACGTTTCCGCTGGAGGTATTGATAAACATCCAAATTCCTACCGCTCCAGTCATCCTCGGATGCCCTCCACGGCCAGTGGGCGCACTCTGGCATACACACGCATCCACAACTGTGGCTGCAGCCGCAGTGGTAATTTTCACCGATCTCATTAAGCAGTGCTGGCAGTGTACATGGGACAAGCATGCTGCGTGTAGACCTCGGGATAGGGGCACGTAGGGTGTGTGAGTGTTTTCAGCTATCACCAACAATCATGACAACTATTGCTATGGACTGGATCGTGGTTTAAGTGTGTCGTGTTCAATGCATCTCAGTACATAGCAGTGGACTCTGTCTTGCAGTGATATTTGCTGTTGTCTCTAACCTATCATACAGTAGGCTTTCCTCCTTCCAAGTGGTGTGGCGAGAAAAAGCTAACCGCAACGTCAGATTTCCGATTGATAGCAAATCTGACATCTAGCCATGACAACTTATACTACTGCAGACTGAATTGTGGCTTAAGTGTGTCATGTCTAGTGCTTGTCAATACATTGCAGTGAACTCTGTCTTCCAGTGGTATTTGCTGTTGTCTCTATCCTATTACGCACTAGAATCTTCCTCCCTCCTTCCGAATGTAGTGGAGAGAATTAATTCAGGAATTCTATTGTGCTTGAAAAGACGCAATCGCTATATCAGATTCCCGATTGATGGCGATCTCTGACATCTAGCCATGACAACTTATTGCTATGGACTGGATCGTGGTTTAAGTGTGTCGTGTTTAGTGCTTCTCAATACATTGCACTGGGCTCTGTCTTGCAGTAGTATTTCCTGTTGTCTCTATTGTATCACACGCGTTCCTCCCTCCTTCCGAATCTAGTGGAGAGAACCAATTTAGGAATTCTACAGTACTTTTAAAACCAATCAAATTCCCGATTGATCAGTTTATTGTTTCCGATAGTTGTACTGCATGCACGCATGCGTTGGGGTGTGATCTCACTCTCAGCTGGTTAGGACGGGAGCTACACTGTAGATGGCGAATAGTGTGCGCCTCGCGATCGCTGGTTTGTGTGATCGGTAGGATTTTTGTTCATCAGACATGTTTAGTGAAACGTGGTGGAAGAGGGTGTTTGTGTACTCAAACATTGATGCTTACATGACCTCGGGTGTAATTAGCACTACAATCTTTTTGTGGTGGAAACTTCATTACTTGATTTGCATAATTTTTGTGTGTGATACTCAAATGTTGAAGATACGTTTTATTACGTTGAAGAATCATCGTAAGGAGGAGGTGAGCGTTTTAAGCGACCTATTTCACACCTGTAAATTATGAAACAATTAATTTGAAACTGTAGTGCAAATGGTTTATTTCACTCTATTTTTTATATTGAAACTGCATCAGCTCTCCCTTTGTCTCCAGCATTAGCCAATAGGAACACTGTATTCTGAGGAGAAATGCAAACTGCCATCTGCACATTCAGGGACATGGGTTCACACAGACAACCGCAGAGTAGCCTCTTGAGAAAGACAGGGACAGGAAGCAAGTCTGGAAATACCCGATCAATATAATGATGCTTTGTTTGGGGGCCACAACATCAAAGGATGATGATATGTGGTCCGTGGTCAGTGGTATTTTGTAACGTGATCTGTAATTAAGACATTAGGTGGTTTAGGCCTTTGTTCCAGTGCCCTGACGTTTGAGTCACGTACGAGACATCCCAAACGGTGGCTACTACGCTGTATTTCATGTGATTCATGATCTATAGACCACTTTCGCATGGTTTAACTGTCAGTGAAATATTACAGCTGTATGTTTCTCGATCTGTACAAAATAGTTCGCCACTGAGATTCTAGTAATTTGCCCATCTGTAGAAAGTGACAGTGGGTTTTGAAGCATGTCATCAACTTTTATATAGGTAATTGTTCTGATCTTCCCTTCTGTGCTTAGACACCAGTGTGCTTCAAAAACTGAGGAAAATAAATAATAAGAGCCTTAACGTCCCTGACTCCGGCAGCAAATATAAATTAAATATGCTCAGCGTTTCCAAGTGTGATCAGAACAAAACAGCGTCGCAATTGTTTAAATATTCCATATTGTGATCGATTTCCTGACAAATTCTTTAAATAAACTGTATTCCATAGACTGTCTTTTATCCTGTAAATTGTTTAAATTAAGAGTGTTCCATACACTGCAGTAAATTACCTGAAAAATTCTTTGACTAAATAAATAAGCTATATTCCAAACACCACCTTATACCAAGTGAGTTGTTTAAATAAAAAATATTCCACACATTGTCTAAATTCCTTACACAATATTCCATACACTGCAATCAATTTTCCAACAAATTCTTTAACTAAAAGAATAAACTATATTGTATACAACACCTTGAATCCCATAAATTGTTTAAATAAACACTTTCCCTCACTTTGTCTAAACTGTTTAAAGAATATTCTATAACTGGCAATCGATTTCCCTCCAAATGACGGATCAACTGAGTCTTTTTCCCACCAGTTTCCGCGGCTGGAAGAGTAGGGGGAGGGCTGGGTGATTTGCCAGACAGGAGGTTTAATTAATTGATAGATTTAATAAATTAGTGAATGAAATTGAAATCAGAAGTGTGCTTGTATCAGCGAGGGGAGTTTCCTGAGGAATGGGGGAGGAGGAGGTGGAGCAGAAGAGGAGGAGGGGGAGTAGAGGGGAAACAATAGGTTAACGACCTGCCAATCAATAGGAAAGACTATCCCCAGGGGCTGATAACCTGTCAATCAAAAGCATTGCCCTCCCCCAAGGGGTCTTAATACTCTTAGCAGAACAATAGGTTAAGTACCTGCAATCAAAAGAGAACAGTAGGTTTGCCTACGAATGTGTACTTGCCCCCGAATGTAGGCAACCTGCACTAACTAAACACCCTGAAACGAATTTTGTCCTGCTGTTAGAATGGTCTCGGGTTTGTTTAATCCCCGGGAGAGCGCCAGAGAGATAACGAAGGAACTGAACTGAAAGATTCTTGAAGATAGATGTAAACTATCCCTTGAAAATCTATAACAAAATTTCAAGAACCAGCTTTAAATGATAAGTCTAGGAATATACTACAACCCTCTTAATATCGCTCACATGTAGATTGTGAGGATGTTTGTTTGTTGTTGTGGTCTTCAGTCCTGAGACTGGTTTGATGCAGCTGTCCATGCTACTCTATCCTGTGCAAACTTCTTCATCTCCCAGTACCTACCGCAACCTACATCCTTCTGAATCTGCTTAGTGTATTCATATCTTGGTCTCCCTCTATGATTTTTACCCTCCATGCTGCCCTCCAATACTAAATTGGTGATCCCTTGATGCCTCAGAACAAGTCCTACCAACCGGTCCCTACTTCTTGTCAAGTTGTGCCACAAACTCCTCTTCTCCCCAATTCTATTCAATACCTCCTCATTAGTTATGTGATCTACCCATCTAATCTTAAGCATTCTTCTGTAGCACCACATTTCAAAAGCTTCTATTCTCTTCTTGTCTAAACTATTTATCGTCCATGTTTCACTTCCATACATGGCTACACTTAATACAAATACTTTCAGAAATGATTTCCTGACACTTAAATCTATACTCGATGTTAAGAAATTTCTCTTCTTCAGAAACGCTTTCCTTCCCATTGCCAGTCTACATTTTATATCCTCTCTACTTCGAACATCATCAGTTATTTTGCTCCCGAAATAGCAAAACTCCTTTACTACTTTAAGTGTCTCATTTCCTAATCTAATTACCTCGTCATCACCCGACTTAATTCGACTACATTCCATTATCCTCGTTTTGCTTTTGTTGATGTACATCTTAAATCCTCCTTTCAAGACACTATCCATTCCGTTCAACTGCTCTTCCAAGTCCTTTACTGTCTCTGACAGAATTACAATGTCATCAGCGAACCTCAAAGTTTTTATTTCTTCTCCATGGATTTTAATACCTACTCCGAATTTTTCTTGTGTTTCCTTCACTGCTTGCTCATTATACAAATTGAATAACATCGGGGAGAGACTACAACCCTGTCTCACTCCCTTCCCAACCACTGCTTCCCTTTCATGTCCCTCGACTCTTATAACTGCCATCTGGTTTCTGTACAAATTGTAAATAGCCTTTCGCTCCCTGTATTTTACCCTTGCCACCTTTAGAATTTGAAAGAGAGTATTCCAGTCAACATTGTCAAAAGCTTTCTCTAAGTCTACAAATGCTAGAAACGTAGGTTTGCCTTTCCTTAATCTAGCCTCTAAGATAAGTCGTAGGGTCAGTATTGCCTCACGTGTTCCAACATTTCTATGGAATCCAAACTGATCTTCCCTGAGGTCGGCTTCTACTAGTTTTTCCATTCGTCTGTAAAGAATTCGCATTAGTATTTTGCAGCCGTGACTTATTAAACTGATAGTTCGGTAATTTTCACATCTGTCAACACCTGCTTTCTTTGGGATTGGAATTACTATATTCTTCTTGAAGTCTGAGGGTATTTCGCCTGTTTCATACATCTTGCTCACCAGATGGTAGAGTTTTGTCAGGACTGGCACTCCCAAGACCGTCAGTAGTTCTAATGGAATGTTGTCTACCCCCGGGGCCTTGTTTCGCCTCAGGTCTTTCAGTGCTCTGTCAAACTCTTCACGCAGTATTGTATCTTCCATTTCATCTTCATCTACATTCTCTCCCATTTCCAGAATATTGTCCTCAAGTACATCGCCTTTGTATAGACCCTCTATATACTCCTTTCACCTTTCTGCTTTCCCTTATTGCTTAGAACTGGGTTTCCATCTGAGCTCTTGATGTTCATACAAGTGGTTCTCTTATGTCCAAAGGTCTCTCTAATTTTCCTGTAGGCAGTATCTATCTTACCCCTAGTGAGACAAGCCTCTACATCCTTACATTTGTCCTCTAGCCATCATTGCTTAGCCATTTTGCACTGCCTGTCGATCTCATTTTTTAGACTGTATTCCTTTTTGCCTGCTTCATTTACAGCATTTTTTTATTTTCTCCTTTCATCAATTAAATTCAGTGCCTCTTCTGTTACCCTCGTCTTTTTAACCTACTTGATCCTCCGCTACCTTCAGTATTTCATCTCTCAAAGCTACCCATTCGTCTTCTATTGTATTTCTTTCCCCCTTTCCTGTCAATTGTTCCCTTATGCTCTCCCTGAAACTCTGTACAACCTCTGGTTTAGTCAGTTTATCCAGGTCGCACCTCCATAAATTCCCACCTTTTTGCAGTTTCTTCAGTTGTAATCTACAGGTCATAACCAATAGATTGTGGTCAGAGTCCACATCTGCCCCTGGAAATGTCTTACAATTTAAAACCTGGTTCCTAAATCTCTGTCTTACCATTATATAATCTATCTGAAACCTGTCGTTATCTCCAGGCTTCTTGCATGTATACAACCTTCTTTTATGATTCTTGAACCAAGTGTTAGCTATGATTAAGTTGTGCTCTGTGCAAAATTCTACCAGGCGCCTTCCTCTTTCATTTCTGTCCCCCAATCCATATTCACCTACTATGTTTCCTTCTCTCCCTTTTCGTACTACCGAATTCCAGTCACCCATGACTATTAAATTTTCGTCACCCTTCACTATCTGAATAATTTCTTTTATTTCACCATATTTCTTCAATTTCTTCGTCATCTGCAGAGCTAGTTAGCATATAAACTTGTACTACTGTAGTAGGAGTGGGCTTCGTATCTATCTTGGCCACAATAATGCGTTCACTATGTTGTTTGTAGTAGCTTACCCGCATTCCTATTTTCCTATTCATTATTAAACCTACTCCTGCATTGCCCCTATTTGATTTTGTGTTTATAACCCTGTAGTCACCTGACCGGAATTCTTGTTCCTCCTGCCACTGAACTTCACTAATTCCCAGTATATCTAACTTTAACCTATCCATTTCCCTTTTTAAATTTTCTAACCTACCTGTCCGATTAAGGGATCTGATATTCCACGCTCCGATTCGTATAACGCCAGTTTTCTTTCTCCTGACAACGACACCTTCTTGAGTAGTCCCCACCCGGAGATCCGAATGGGGGACTATTTTACCTCCGGAATATTTTACCCAAGAGGACGCCATCATCATTTAACCATACAGTAAAGTTGCATGTCCTCAGGAAAAATTACGGCCGTAGTTTCCCCTTGCTTTCAGCCGTTCGCAGTACCAGCACAGCAAGGCCATTTTGGTTAATGTTACAAGGCCAGATCAGTCAATCATCCAGACTGTTGCCCCTGCAACTACTGAAAAGGCTGCTGCCCCTCTTCAGGAGCCATACGTTTGTCTGGCCTCTCAACAGATACCCCTCCGTTGTGGTTGCACCTACGGTACGGCTATCTGTATCGCTGAGGCACGCAAGCCTCCCCTCCAACGGCAAGGTCCATGGTTCATGGGGGGATAAGATTAGTATAGTTACGGCATGCACAGAGCTTTTGAAACAATCATTTCTCCCGTGCTCTGTACGTGAATGGAACAGGAAGAAACCATAATAACTGGTACAATGGGACGTACCCCTGCCATGCACCCAACGGTGATTTGCAGAGTACAGATGCATATGCAGATGTACATGGCTGCAAGATATAGATACAAGTGTAGCATGCATCGATTTTCGAAAAGCTACCAGCGCATCCAGAGACTGATACGAATTTTTGTTTTTCGCTTAAGGAACTAAACAGAGATTTATGATTATGATTTACAGCTTTGTGAGCGTGAAATGATTTAACCAACGTTTGACAAGTGGTTATCATTTTGTCAAACAATGCAGAGTCTTCACTGTACCACAATGCGTCCATTTGTGGCACTTTCTTGAATTCATAGCTGCTGAAAGTTGCAGGTTTAGATATAAGTGGTAGCCGTTTTTTGGTTGTTTTGTTTGTTGTTATGTTCGTTGATTTTCTGATTTTTACGGTATATTAACTGAAAGAGACCAAATAAATATCTATTACCTAAACTATATACCATGCCAAGATTTCGTCCTGCATGGGAAGCTGAACCATAATTTTCTGTTACATTTCTGAATTTCTGCTGTTTCTAGGTACTTTGCCTGACAAAAACGGGTGTTTCATTATGTCTAAAAAGCTACAAATAAGCGATTATCATTTTATTTTTGGAATAAATGCAGTTATGACAAAATCATGCTGTACGATATCATACCGTTCTGGTACTGCTAATTGAGTGAAATCTATGAGTACTTAATTGTGCACTGAAATATGGATGGTTGGGCACTGGTTAATGGTATGTGTTTAGTTTGTGATTTGTGTTCTGTGGCCTTTGCTATTGTTTTGTATGCCATTAATATAAGAAGTAACTGTGTGTTCTTGGAAACTGGATCGCTGGCGGTTGTGGGCTTATTTTCGTTTTGGTAGAATAATCTAATTCGCTCCCTAAAGCGCCTCTGGACGATAGGAGCAGATGTGCTGACCAGCGCACCAAACCACACGCAACATCAACGATGAAAGTTTTATACGGGGCTTAGTTTCGGCCGACGCCTCCCTGGGAATTTATTTTGAACGCAATGGAACAAGCCAATACCAAAGGTTCAAAATGGGCGACCAACACGATGTGATAAAATATCTTCACTGTCATTCGTCACTAAATGTTTTATTAATTAATACTGGAGACACGTTCGCCGAACAGCTACAATGCAACTGACTGATTGTTGCGACTGGCAGCAGTTGAAAACGTGATCTCGTAGTCACAAAGACTACAGATTTGCGCCGATATATCGGGCAGAAATAGGAAGCAAAGTGAGACTGCTATGGGGTAAAGCTGTAGCAAACCGTATGTATTCGGTACTGAGCAACGAATACTTTGGCTGACTCGAAGTATCGAATCGTTACTCATAAATATATTTCGTTACTCGTTGCCCTACTCCGCGTTCGGCTCGTATCGCTCGGTTCTGCGCAGCTGTTTTCGGAAGATTTAAGGACGCGCGCCCGTCGGCGCAGTTGTTGCTATTTAGAGAATGTAATTACTATTGTACAAGCATTGTTGTCATGCAAATTTAGTTTCATTAATATTGATTTTGGAATTGGAATATTCTGGGTTAATATTTATTGTGAGGTGAGTAATTTGTATAGACCTTCTTGACGAATTTGACGTGCGTGGCTCTCTGATTTAGATGGTTACTGTTATAAAACATTTTCGATCTCACTTCTTGGTTCGTGTTTGCAGATTAATCCTCGATGATCTGCCTTTAACGCAAACACACTTTTTTTTTTAATTTTTACCAGCAAATGTTTCAGTTTAATGGTTACTATTTGTTTTTTGGTCTAGTTGTAATTGGGGCCCTACTTGGAAATAAAGCTCAGTATGTTTTTTAGTTTATTTAGTTGATTGAATCATTGACATTATTTTCATTTTGCTGATCAGTTATTTAAAATACATACATTGTATCTTGCATTTGGAAAAAAATTGTTTTTAGCTTCCACATTAAATAATTTAAAACTTTCTATTTATTTAATTTCATTACTAAACACACTTCAAACGTATCCAAGTATAAAAAATAGATCATAGTACCAAGATCATGTATTCGGTACTGAGTAACGTTTACTTTGGCGGACACGAAGTACCAAATCGTTACTCGTAAGTTCGATGATGTGGCTGTAGTACGGATAGCCACGAGTTAAGCCGTGGTTGGGGGAGTGTTGACACACCACCGAATCGGAGCTGCCAACATAGAAGTAAGGAAGTGTGCCTATATCAAATAACTGCAGTGGTATAATGGATTCATACGAGACTGTAATTACAATTTCACCAAATCCACTAGAGCTCACCAGATCCCAAGAAGGTCGAGAATTTTCTTCTGAAATGCCAGTACCGTCTACATCAACATCTGAAGTCGCTTCATTAAAACCTCAACCTCGACAACAACAATCATTGCCACCTTTATCGAAAAACCCTTAAGTGTTGTAAGAGGAAAAAATTACTGAGTTAGTTTTTAATATGCTGATTAAAGATTTTTAACCTTTTTCTGTGACTGATGATGCTGGCTTCAAAGCTTTAATTGAATACTTGCAGCCCAGCTATAAATTACCATCAAGGTACATACTAAGCACAACATTACTGGATGCTCAGTATGAAAGAGTGAAAAATAAACTAAAAGACGAACTGGGAACTGCGTCTCATATATCCATCACGACCGATGGTTGGACTTCTCAGTCTAACATGAAATCAGCAATTCGGTTGGCGGGCTATGAACATCTGCCTTGTGTCACGCTCACACTTAATTTAATAGTGCGTTCTGATCTTAAGAGCATTGAAACCATTATACAAAAAACAAAAGCAATCGTACCACACTTCCATATAAGTCCAGTGTCTACAAAAAAATTAACATCAATACAAGAGCAACTCAGGCCTGAACAAAAGCCTTTAAAACTGAAAATGGACGTTTCAACTAGGTGGAACAGCACACTGGATATGCTGGAAAGGATTTCCATTCTACAAGAACCCACTGAAGTGGCGCTTGGACTTCTACACAATCCTGTTGAAAGTCTCCTTCAAGCTGAATCGTTAGCTCTGCCAGAAGTTATCAAAATTTTAAAGCCTTTTAAACAATTTACAGAAGAAATGTCCTCGCAAACGCAAGTGTCTATTTCAATAAACGCAAGTGTCTATTTCAAAGGTGCTAGCAGCCACCGATAGTATAGTCGGAATATTTGAAAGTTTGCATATTAATTCAAGTACAGAAACAGCAAGGAAATTTCTGTTTAAGTTGAAGAGAGAATTTAATAACTGGTTTAGAAATTGTCCTAGTCATCCAGTCCTCCCGAAAGAGGTCCTATTAGATTCAAGACTTAAGAGGCTTGCTTTTAAAGATGGATGTGCTAACGAGTTCGCCAGAAGCTCATTAAAAACTGAATTGGAAACAAATATTCATTCAAGAACACCACTTGAAGCAGAGTTGCCCGAGTCTGTACCGGTCATTCCTTTTGACAAAGAGGACTCAATTTGGAAAGAATTTGATGCTAAGGCAACGTCAAGCCCTACGATATCAGGGCATAATTTCAATGAAGCAATATATGGGAAAAAGTTATTAAGTAGGCATGAGTGTCCTTTAAAATCATGGCAGGCGCGAACACTTCTCTATCCTGAGCTGTCATGCTTAGCACAAAAATACGTATCTGTCATGACTACTTCAGTACCGTCAGAAAGAGCACTGCCAAAGTCAGGCCAAATATTGTCTGATAGGCGGAGTTCCCTGAAGCCGAAATCCATGGAAAAAAATTTATTTTTAAATTTGAACCAAAGGTTTCTGTAAGACATTTCTCTGTACATTTCCTGTCTGTTGTATAGGCTACATATTATGTTGATTATTGCATAGTTATTTTTTTGCTAGCGCATTTGCAACAAATTGTCTTTAGTTGTCACATTAAATAATTCAAGATTTACTGGTTTTTGCTTTTATTCAGTTGTTAAACCTGCTTCAAACTGATTCAAGTACGAAAAATACACCAAAGTACCAAAATATTATCGTATGAATGCGACTGGACTCCATACGACTTATACGGTTCTGTGGGTAACAAAAGTAACGAGTAACGATACGTTCGTAACGAGTATTGTTGTCTGTAGTAACGAATACACATTTTCTCGTTACTTTCACAGCTCTACTATGGGGAGAGACGGTAGCGTCTACTGTTTATGTTAAATCTTGTGGTTTTTTTGTTTTGATTACAGAAATTATGTTTTAAAAACCTGAAATTCAGACCAGGTTTCTGTAAAAAAATGATTCTCGTTGTAAGGTTTTTCAAAAGTTGAAACTTGTGATTTTTATGTGTGGGCGGGGGGCAGGGTTGCATGTAAACGAGAAAGTCACTTAACAGAATAGTGATCTAAACAGAAAACCAAAAAGACCACTTCTATATTTACTAAGTCAACTTATAATGGAATGGAACTAAGTTCTTTCTTCGATGGGATGTAATGTTTACCATGAGCTGATAAAATCTCTTTCGTTAAATTTCTAACCTTTCTTACTTTATTTATTGATCCACATCAACGTTAAACAGTGACAAGACAGAAACTTTAATAGTCAAATTCCATAAATATTGATCTTTCTTCTGTAAAGCCGCTTTTGAGATGTCTATTAATTAAGTCTACTATCGACTTCAAAAAGCACAAGCCTAGGTAGGGTGCTTTCATTGTTAAAACACATTATATCCATGGCTTGACGCAGGATGCCACGATGAATAGGCAAACGTTAAACAGCGCTGCTGCCTTGTCTTTGCTCGTAATTTAGTAGTGAACAGTACTTACTTAATCCTTGGCGCTACAGCCCATGTAGGGCCTTGGCATCTCTGTTGACCACAGCCAAATCCTGACGATTTTCCGCTCGTTTCCTCATCTCCTGACTCAAATCTTTCTCTAATCATTTTAAACATCCTCCAGCCATTGTTTCCGGGGTCTCCCATTGCTCATTTTGCCATCTGGATTTCCTCTGTAAACCTTGTTGACAGCTCGATCCTCCGACATTCGATCTACATGGCCCAGCCATCTCAATCTGTTACACTTAATTTAAGTCACCAAGTCAGGATTTCTATACAGTTCTTCCAGTTCCTTGTGTCTCATTATCTTCCATTGTCTCACGTCATACACAGCTTCAAAAATCTTTCTTAATATTTTCCTCTCCAATCTTCTCAAGAGCTCTTTTCTGCTACAGTCATTGTCCATGTTTCTGAGCCATACATTACCACCAGTCTTATGATTGTTCGATAGACAGTCACCTTTGATTTTCCGCTCAGGCTGCATGACTGAAGGATCTTGATCAGGGCCCAGTAAGCTCTGTTTCCTGCAGCAATCCCAGATTTTATTTCTTCTCTTATTCTGCTATCCTCCATAACCAGCACTCCCAGGTATTGGAACTGCTCACATCTCTCATAATTGCCTCTGTTCAACTTAACTTATTTCTCTTTAACAACAACATTTTTCCTGGAAGCAAAGAGATACTGTGTTTTTGTGTTGTTTACTCTAATTCCCAACTGTTCTGCCTCCTTTTCTTGTCTCCCAAATCCTTCTTCCATTTCTTTCAAACTTCTAAACAGCATACACACTTAATTGGAATAAGCTAGATTTTGGTACATATGGTTAAACAAAGTGCCACCTCAGTTACCAATATCCACCCTTAGCATCACTCTCTCCAAAACTATGTTGAAGAGTAACATGGATAATACATCACCCTGTCTTAACCCTTGGTTGACCTCATATACTTAAGAAAGTTTTCCTTCTACTTTTACCTGGCATTTTGTGCTGGTGAGGGTCATTTGTACCAGTCTGATAAGTTTACTTGGGAATTCCATCTCCATTAAGGGGTCATATAGCTTTTTCCTTTTAACACTATCATAGGCATGTTTAAAGTCTACAAAAAGCTGGTGTACATCCACATTATATTCATAACACTTTTCCATTATTTGCTGTATAATGAAGATCTGGTCAGTTGTTGACCCGCCCCATCAAAAACCGCTCTGGTAATCTCTGAGTATTTCTTCTGTAATTGGAGCAAGTCTTATAGCAATGACTTTGGCTAATACTTTGTACACCACGCTGACTAAAGCAATACTGTGACAATTTTCACAGTTTTCTTTGTCCTTCTTCTTATGAATCGGGCATATAATGGCCATGTTCCACTGGTCTGCCATCTCTTCCTTTACCCATATTTCCACTATCAGCTGATGTACCAATCTTGTTAGATGTTCACCTCCACCCTCGATTGTGTCTGCTGAAATGTTGTCATTACCTGGAGCCTTGTTATTCCTTAGGCTTTTAATTGACTTCCCAACTTCCTCTATTATTGGTATAGGTGCAAGTCTTTCATCCTGACTAACATTCTGACATGGTTAATCACCCTCTGTTTCATTTTCTTCCACAACTTTTCTTTCTGTAGTGACATTCAGCAGCTTAATGAAATATTCGGCCCATCAGTCTACAACCTGTTCTTCTACTCCTATAAAACTTCCTTCTTTGTCTCTGCAGAATATCGTACAGGGTTGGAAGTCTTTCTTCAGTTCCTCATCTATCTTGTAGGATTTTCCTACTCCTTTCTATACAAACTAAGATACATAATTAGCAATAAACGATTTTAATTAGATGTCGTTTTTTGGAACTCATATTATGGCAATAATACATATTAATAGAAATAAAAATACATTATATAATTGTTAAAATAGAGAAACACAGTGGATGACTATTGTCATCCATGCGGCCTATCGTGGAACTTCTTTAGGCGTGACCACTGGAGGGTTGAGAAAAATTTTAAGGCTGTAGTAGAAGAACTGAAAGTTTGCAGCATTGATCAAAGGTTAGCTTCATAATGTACCCATGAAGTGAATAAATCTTTTGCCAAGCTTTCTATAAATCATAGATTTGTGGGTACACTCAAGTCTTTTCAACCTAAGTTTTCAATGTTTCTGTTGATATTTTAATTCAAGAGTTACACAAACATTTTACTAGCCTACAAAATGTTACAGATTATTTTTCTTTCTTACATCCAGTTCATCTAAAGCTTATGAAATGGAGATATTCTGAAAAGATCGGAAACAATGGTTGGAAAAAAAGCAACAGATTTTGCCATAAATCTTTCACATGGACTAATCATCATAAAAATACATTTGCTGAAAGAATTTGGAAAGAAAGGAACAGTTTGTCAATTAACAAATTAGCTAATTTTTGTCTGATGAAGATACTGTTCTTGCAAGTAATCCCCCTGGTGAATGCACAGCTTTGCAGCTGTAGTTGGCAACTAGTACTGGGTTCTGGGATAGCAGATTAATAATATAGATCATTTCTGGAATGTTCTCACAACTTCTTATGTTTCAATAAATAGCAGCACATACTGTCCAGTTCAGTTCTCTTCTGGTTGTAATGAATGTGCTTTCATTGCAACATACTGAACTTCATTGATGACCTTATTTCAGAATTGCACTTGATTGTGGTTAGAATGTGACAATTTTTAACACAGTGTTTATGAGTAATGCTCATGAGATATCTGTAATGTTTTGAAGCTTATTGACAATACCTTTACACAAAGTATGCTTCATTAGCCAACCAGGAATCTGTATCATGTCATGAAAAACATAACTGATTTTGAGAACCAAATCAGCTAACTGGCAACCGAGGTAACATTCAGCACACTCTTGGTAAGTCACAAAGAGAGAGAGAGAGATATTGTCATTGAGTAAGCGAACATGGTAGTCATGCAGCATCTCTTATCTGCACAGCAAGCGGTACTACATACAGGAATTCTTTCAGTATGTTATTCATAACCTGATTGAAAGCAGCTCCAGCTAAGTTTGTAAGCAGAGATCAGGTCCTGGAAGATGATTACTAGTCATGTGAGTTCATGTATTAACAGAAATCCTTTGAGTTATTTTTGTGGTCTTCAGTCCAAAGGCTGATTTGATACACTACTCTATCCTGATACACTACTCTATCCTGTGCAAATCTCTTCATTTCCAAATAACTACTGGCACCGCAATGTACATTCATTTGAATCTTTTTACTGTATACATTTTTTGGTCTCCTCTATAATTTTTATCCATCACACAGTCCTCCAATGTTAAATTGTAGTGTCTCAAAATGTGAATGTACGTATGAAGCACTCCACCTCCGAGTTAGAAGCGAGGTTTAAAACTCTTGCAACATGAACTGACTACCATTAACACACACAAGAATCCAATGGGATCCCTCAATGGCAAAAATAACCAACATATGGAGAGTGGCAGTTTATGACAGCTTGGTTGTGTACGAGAAATTGGTCAACATATTGACAGCCAACAACCACAGGCTGTCCAGAAATAGACCAGCAAAATCTCTATGCACCATGTCCCACAGGTGCTCCAAGACTGGCCAAGGACAGAACCAGTGTTAGTGAAGATTGCTTCTGTGCGAAGGTCCTACAAGCCCCCATCAGATGTTTGATGTCGTGATCGATTACTGGCCAGTAGAAGTGACGTTGTGCAAATGTCTTCATACAAGTCACATCAGAGCAATAAATGCAATGCACAACAACTGGAGTATGACATGATGCCATGCCAGGAGGATGACCAATTGACAGCGACAGCGTTGCTCCTGCATGGCAAGAATGAGGACTGTTAGCCAAGCATGAACACTGCATGAGAGACTGGAAAGCTCTTTGACAACCCACAGACCCTTCTCGTGAAGCCAGTTAAGGGGCTGGCAGATGTGTGCAGACTGGGGTACAAACTGACCATAAGAAATTGTACCCAGAAATGACTGGAGCTCTTTCAGATTCTTTTGCGCTGGCAAGTTGACAATGGCTTTGATGTGGTTGTCTGTAGGGATGAGACTATATTTACTAAGCACACAATCCAAATAAAGCACCTTTGGGGAAAAAAACTGTGCTTTGCCATCTTGTTTTGAAGATCATTCTCAAGGAGGCACTGGAAATCTGACAAGATTTTGTAAATGTACCTCCCGATTAAGGCCTCAGATGTCACCAAGGTAATTGACAGAATGGGAGATTTTCAGAATGAACTACTCCAAATACCGTTGGTGAATTCCAGGTGCAGAGATTCAAAAAGCAAGCAATTAAACTGGTGCAGCCCAAAGGGAATGTTGAGGACCAGGAAAGTCCGAGAAACTGTATCCAATGAGGACTGCAGGTAAGCATCACACAAGTCAATGTGTGAAAAATACGACCATCCAACAACGTCCCCAACAATTCTGCCTGCCACAGAATGGGATACAAATCTGCAACACATTGCGCACTGATTGTCAGTTTAAAATCACTGCAAAGGCGCATGGCACCATGAGGCATCTGAATCACCAGCAAAGGGGTAACAAAATGGCTCTGAGCACTATGGACTTAACAGCTGAGGTCATCAGTCCCCTAGAACTTAGAACTACTTAAACCTAACTAACCTAAGGACATCACACACATCCATGCCCGAGGCAGGATTCGAACCTGCGACCGTAGTGGTCACGCAGTTCCAGACTGAAGCACCTAGACCTGCTCGGCCACTCCGGCTGGCAAAGGGGTAACCCACTGACTCAAATAAATAGGAGAAATGAATCTTTGATCCAGCCAATGCTGCAACTCAGTCTTTACCTTGTCATGCATGGCAAAGGGAAAGGGGTTGGAGGGGGGTGTGATGAAATTTCATTGCTGCTAATGGATTAAGAGAAAAATGTACCTCGAAATTTCTAGCCCTCCCTAAGGGCATTGTCAAACAATGGGCTGTATGACCACAGCAGGAAGTCCAAATTGTGAAAAGGATCGGATTGAGGAACTAAATGCACTTTGTCAATGATATAGAAGTCAAAAATAGAAAAATCGTCAAGCCAAAAGATATTTTGCACTAATGGTGAATTTACCACTAACAACATAAGTTGTCAGTTCACATTCTTGTAACATGTGAAAATCGACAATTGTCCCCACAATGCACTGTTTACTATAAGGAGCAACCTGTCAGAATGGGCGTTGCAGCTCTGGGCACCTCAAGAGTCTGTGTGTATCTAAATTAATAAGGCTGACTGATGCTCCCATGTCTGCTTGAAATTCGACCAGCCGCCCATCCACAACCTGCGTCAGCAAAACATGCCAGGGTAACACATGTGGGGTGGCAGAGACAGCCCCAGAGTCCAGGGAAACCAACAACTGCCTCACAGCCCACTAGTGGTCACAAACAATTGCCAAATAACCTATCTGATGGCATACCCCCCCCCCCCCCCCCCACCATATGACCTATATATGCAGCCAGTTGCAGCAAAAATGCAACAAATTACAATCAAGGCAGGACCACCTGTTTGTCCAACAAGCGGAAGAAGAACAATACTGAGAATCCAAAAATTACAATGCTGCAAGCAACGCAAAACTGCCAATTTCAGTGCAGATGAAGACTGGCAGCGCTGCAATGCCACTTCGCTGGAATCTTCATCTGTGGCAACACATGCTGACTTGGCGAGAGACGAGGAAGCCTGTGGTATCCTGTGTGACGCCAGTGTCTCTTTACCATGCAGATCTGATTGAGGCAGCAGCCAATTATCTGAAAGGACATCCCTTGCCACGGCATAAGCTCACGCAATTTCACAGTCTGGACAACGTTGGCTAAAGACAGGACATACAAAGTCAATGAGCCACATATGACTGCTCTGGGAACTTGGGGTGTTGGTTAAACAGCAACCATGCCACCATTCGATGGGTTTGATAACCAAAGTACTGCAGAAGTAACTAACAGACCCTGTCAAAGGGGAGTTTCTCGGGCTCAGTGGAGGGCTTCAAATTTTGGACAACTTCATATAAACCTCCGCTGGACAACAACAAGGTGGCCCATCAACTGGACTGACAATACACCTTACCTGACAGTGCAGCAAGAACCAGTGCATGTAGCTACCCTCCTTTCCATAGACTCATTGAAACCAGCAAACTGTGTCATGGGTGGAGAAGAAAACTGTCCAGCGCTAGCCTGGCCACCGAATGGTGAGACAATGGCATGAAGCAAGCCCGCATTTCAGTTTATTTCTCTTGCTGCTGCTGGTTCTTCTCTGGGCACACCTGCATTGCAGAAAAGCCAGGTCCGTTGTGGCCCAAAGGTAACACTACAAAAAAGGGTAAAAGAAATAAGAGCATCAGATGCATAAGAACGTCCTTTGTTGCCTCTTTAGTATCGCCCTCACTGGCGTGACAATGCTGACTCTCTACACTGTTAGCACAGATACTTCACAGGCTTATGATGGCTCAGTAACATGCAGGGAACAAAACACCATGGGAGAAAACAGACACTGTGTGTAAGTCAATCTATGGGATGCAGAATGTCCAAACCCATGTAAAGACATGCATGGCAATAAACAAGGACCTGACTGGCACAAGCAGCTAATGGCTAAGGACAAGACAACACTTGGCATGAAGCGCAAGGCGAGATCTGTGTCAGCTCTAACTCGCTCAACTTACTGCCCTGTGCAAGTAAACACTTCCATCACCAGGTCTGCCCATAATATGCGACACATGACCTCCATGGCATCTGCCTCTATTGCAATGTCCACTGGTGGGGATACTAAAATAACATATTCAGTTATCTGTGTAACCAGTCATTTATAAGGACCATTTCCTAAATGGTAGAAGTCATCATATTTCTGTCCAGTTTCACTTATGCCAGTATTCTCAAAAAATTTTTACAAAAGGTAATATACATTTGACTTGTTAACCACCTGAAAACAAACGACATATTGTTGAAGTCACTATTCGGATTCATAAAGGGCTCCGGTATTGAGGTCATCTACACATACAGCAAGAATGTACTATATTCGTTAGACAATAAATTACAAGCTTTTGGTAATTTTGTGATCTGTCAGTGGCACTTAATTGAGTAAATCACAAATCCTTTTAAGTAAATTATAATATTGTAATGCAACAGGCAATGCTACAAAATGCTGCAAATCCTATATCCTAGACTGGAAACAAAAGGTTTCAATAGGAAAGAGACATATATTAAGTTATCAGGCATCATCCAACTGGGAAATAATTACACGTGGTGCCCCACAAGATTCCATATTAGGATCAAATTTGTTTTGTCTGTAGATGACACAAACATTGCAATAAATAGCAGGTCAAGTGCTATCTTAGGAAGATCAATTAACGAAATATCATGGACATTAATATGTAGTTCTTTGCCAATTGATTGTCATCAAACTTTTTACAAAAATATATGCAGTTTACAATTTGCAACATGTTTCCCACCAGTATATGCCTAAAATATAACAAGCGTATAGAAAAAGTTGACAATATTATGAAAAGGAAAGTTGCTACCCACCATATAGCGGAGATGCTGGGTCGCAGATAGACACAACAAAAAGATTTTCGCTCTTAAAGCTTTTGGCCAATGGCCTTTGTCAACAATAGGCTCACATACGAGCGCGCGCGCGCTGACACACACACACACACACACACACACACACACACACACACGTAAACGCAACTTATACATACAACTGCAGTCTCAGGCAACTGAAACCACACTGAAAATCAACTGGGAGGAGCATACCACAGTCAATTTCTGTGTAATTAATATTGGTACATAATATATATATACAATTTATCAGCATGAATTTTTCTTTTGTTAGATCATGATTCTTTCTCTCAGGAATATTATCTTTTCTTATCACTTTTACTTACTTACATGCAAAAGTAAATATGAGGCGGGTTCTTGAAGGACCACTGTTATTCGTGTACCAACTTTAGATTTTCAACGTGGTGACTAAAATATAGTTGCCGTTAACTGAATTGAATGTAATTTTGTTAATTTCTATTTATTGATTGCAAAGCCAGGCTCGAGAGAATTTCGATTGTTGCCGTGGAGTGGACAAGATTTTTCTTACTGAACTAATGGAATCTGTATAATTTAAAAAATGAACTTTAACGTAAATTACTTATCTGTTACAATTTAGAAAGGTTCTTACAACGAAATCTCTCTCATTTATAGTTACTGTTAGCACTGAAAAATAAATTAATTTTTTCGGCGCGTAATGGCCGACCAGAGGCTGCATCAGAAGATGAGCTTCCCGCAGCGCAAATCACTGAAAAAATGCTTATTAAAAATAATTAGCCACTGGGAGTATTTGACAGTGACAACTATTACAAAGAAATTCATTTTGTGATAACAATAATTAGTTTATTTTAGTAGAATACCGAATAACTTACACAAAATATGTGTAGCCGCTCAATAGCTCTCTTCCGTATCGCGAAATAAAACAGTGTGTGTACTGCAAAGTACGTCCTTCCTCGTCGGCCATACAGTCGCGTCTATTCGACCCTTTTTTATTTTCATGGAGATGTTTTAAATAAAGATGATATTTTTAAATTATCGCTGCCTATCAGTTGTTTCAAGAACTTTAACTGTATCTTTTATACTAATTATATTCATAAAGTACTTAACTACCGTTTACAACCGATAAAATTGTCAATATTTACGCGACGTACCGTCACACCCACAAGGTTCCATATTAGGATCCTTTACTTTTTCTTGTGTATATCAATGCCCTCTCATCCACAACTTTACCAGATTTCAAATTTGTTTTGTCTGTAGATGATACAAATATTGCAATAAATAGCAGGTCAAGTGCCGTCTTAGAAAGATTAATTAACGAAATTTCATGGACATTAATAAGTAGTTCTTTGCCAATTGTTTGTCATTAAACTTTTAAAAAATATATGCAGTTTACAACTTGTAACATGTTTCCCACCAGTATATACCTACAATATAACAAGTGCATAGAAAAAGTTAACAACATTATGAGAAGGAAAGTTTCTACCCACCATAGAGCAGAGATGCTGAGTCGCAGATAGACACAACAAAAGGATTTTCGCTCTTAAAGCTTTCGGCCAATGGCCGTTGTCAACAATACACACACACACACACACACACACACGTAAACGCAACTTTCACATACGTCTGCAGTCTCAGGCAACTGAAACCACACTGAAATTCAACTGGGAGGAGCGTACCACAGAACTGTTGAAGCACCTAAACAAATCTTTATTTGCAATCCGAATGCTGTCATACATAGGTGATAGCAAAAACAGAAAGCATCTTTCACTTACTTTCATTCCATAATGTCATATGGGATTACTTTTTCAGGTAAATCATCAAGCCTAGCTAAAGTTTTCCAATTCCAAGAACATGTAATAACAATTATTTGTGGTGTGAACTCCAAGGCCTTTCCAATATATCGCTTAATAAATATACCTATTTTTCAAACCAACAACTCAGTTCATGGAATCAATACTAGAAATAAGAATAATCTTCACAAAGGTTTAATGTTGCTTACTTCAGTCCATAGAGATCCCCATTATTCTGGTTAAACACCAACCATGGCACCATCGCATGGATATGAAGACCGATGTACTGTGTAAGCAACTGACAGAGCTTGTCAAAGAGGAGTTTCTTGGGTCCAGTGAAGAGCTTCAAATTTTGGACAACTTTGCATAAATCCACTCTTCTGGACAACAAGGTGGCTAATCAACTGGATCAACAAAACACCTTACCTAACAGAGCAGCAAGAACGGGTCCAGGTAACTCTGTCATCTTTGTCTTTTGTTTTAATATTTTTTTCACTTGTTCCTCATCCATGAGGACTATTTTACTCGAGATCTGTAGCAGGAACATTTGTTTTTCTTTGTAAATATTTATTGTGTGTTCTGGTTTTCTGACATGTTCTACATCCTGGTGAATCTCCTCCAGTGTTGCCATAATTTTGCCAAAATGAAAGTCTTGATTTACAGAAATAGTTTTAGCATTTTTTTGCTGACAAAATTCAGATCTGAATGGTAAGTAAAAAGATAAGTTGACCCACCAAAAAAAAGTGTTCTGTATAACAAAATATATCAGGGCTTCTGTATTTCTGAATGTTTTTATCTCTAATTCTGAATGAACAGCAAGTTATCGCGACCTTCAAAGATTTATGACCTGAAATGTAAGTAAACAGGTCAGTTGTGCAAATAAAAGCCATTTTTAGTTAAAGGATTTCTGTATTTATTGAGTTACCTTGAAACTTGAATTAACAGTAAGATTTTGCTCCTTCTCCCATACAGGATTTATGAACTTTCCAGGGGAGAAAAGTTGTGAGATTGGACAAGATACATTAATTGAATATGTAGTATAAAATAACATCAAAGTTTCAAAAATAAGAAACACACTCAGTGTTTTGTCAAACAAACAATTTAAATCCATCAATGAAAACCAGTCAAAACTCCTTTGTGAGAGAAGCAATCCATCAATTCAATTCAGTTCAGTGGCACTCTCAGCCAGTATCTGTGACTTTTTGCCTTTCAGTTCATTAACTTGTTGGACGATGCTAGCTTTCTTGGCCTCTCCACCTTCTTCACACTGCTTCTGCTTTAAGCCTCACCATTCTGATCTCGAACACTGTTATAGTCCAGAATCATTCTCTTGTAAACATCAGCCTTGAATACACCACCAGCTGACTTCTGGCTGACATATACTTGATGTCTGTCTACCAGTGACTTGATTGATTATCACACACCCCTTATTAATGGAAAAACCTTGTGCTATGAAGGCTTGACCATGCCCCAAAATGAGAACCTTTTGAAAAAATCTATATAAATGCTAACAGGTGGTATCATCATCCAATTAGTCTCTCCAAAAGTGATCAATTCTCATCTCACTTCTCTCGTAACTTGCACAGAGATTTAAAAATTCTTGCTTACCAAGAAGTTTGGAGAATTCTTTTTCAACTTTATCACAGTTCTTAGCACTAATCCAACTCTGGAAAGAGAATTTTTGCAAGGCATTTGAGATTCTACTCTTGCTAATCCTTGAGCTGCAATTTCTTACAAATGAATTACAAACGCTTAGGCACCTACAAACCCTGTAATTCAAAGGTTACTCTAGAAGGTGTTTTGAGCATGGTTACAAAGCCCCTGTACTCATATCTTTCACAGGCACTTCTACCTTTCTCAGCTCAGACTGTACAGCATGACCCGTCTTCGGCAGGTTTAAGACTAGCTTCATCACAAAGTTTTATCACATATAATGACTTTGCAGAAGATAGTACTTCAGGCTTAACTACTATGGACATTACGTCAGCAAGAGTGGAAGACAGAACATCGTACAGGAACCCACCATACATTGGAATTCCCTAAAAAGAAGGGTGAATTGCCTAAAAACAAAAACAAAAAAATGATATTTTAGCAGGCAGCAGATAATCTTCCAGGTACTTAAATGTCATTTGCCAGCTATAAGTATCTTTTCTTTCTTGTTCTCCTTTATTTTGTGTGCACAAGTCTTTGTCAAGGGGTAGCTTTTTACATACTAAGCAGCCACGTCTTCCATGTCCAGTCAGCGCACAGAGCAAAACTTTTTAGGGAAGGGCAGATTTTAGGGCTTATTAAATCTTTTATAGAAAGCTCCTCTCACAGGTACATTCTTCAACACATTATAAATCAATCTCAGAAAAGGTACAAACCCTATTAGTCTGTAAGGCTGCATTCTTGAAACTCTGGTGGTCTGTATGAAGACCACAAGATCCCTTATTAATAAAGATTGACACACTGTCCCCATGAATACTCTTCAGATCAAGATGCAAGTCCTTCAAGAATTCCCTCTTGAAATCTGGGCCATCCATTGATATCTGAAGCATGTTGTTAAGATCCAGGTCAGAAGTTTCTTTCTTAAAACTGTCTAATATATCGGCAGCAGTTGTATGGCCTAAAAAAAGTGCGGAGCTAATCCATAAATGATACCACTGCCACTCTTATTGGTAGCTGCTTGGCTAGTGGTCATTGGCACTCAGCAGTGGTGATGCTGACTACAAGCTGAGGGGAGTGGTGGGGAGGGGATAAGTGAGAGGAAGAATGGAGTGCACAACACACAGCAGATACTTGGCTGCACTCAGTTAGTGATGATGCGTGGTGTCTGTGAACAAACCATTTCATCCATTCAGCCAAAAACGTGATTTTTCAGCATTTTTTCCTAATTTGCCAGGCAAATTTTAAATTCCCTGATTGTCAGAACTTGTAGCAACCCTGTCTTTACTACGGATCTATTGGAACAAAAAGTACATCTAATTCTATCAGAACCTGCTTTCTTTGGAATTATTATTAGCTACATTCTACATGAAGTCTGAGGATATTTCGCATGTCTCATACATTTTGCACACCAGGTGGAGTAGTTTTGTCATGGCTGGCTATTCCGAAAATATCGTTAGTCCTTCAGGAATGTCAGCTCATCTACTCCAGGAGCCTGGTTTCAGCTAAGGTCTTTCGGTGCTCTGTCAAATTCTTCTTGCAGGATCTTGTCTTCATCTGATTCCATTCTCCTTTCTGTAATACTGTCTTCAACTTCATTTCCCTTGTATATCCACTCAATATATTCTTTCCACCTTTCCCTTCATACTGGTTTTCTTAGAGTTCTTGATATTCATACAGCTGCTGTTCTTTTCTCCAAAGGTCTTTTACTTTCTTTATGGCAATGTAGTAGTCCCCTAGTTACATGTGCTTCTACAGACTTGCATTTGTCCTCTAGCCATTTCTGCTTAGCCTTTGTATACATTTGTATTCTCTTTTGCCTGCTTGATCATATTTTCCTCTTTCATCCATTAAAATCAATATCTCCTGTGTGATTTGGGATTTCTATTAGGCTTTGCCTTTTCACCTATTTGATTTTCAGCTGCCTTCACTGTTTCATCTCTCAAAGCTACCTGTTTTTCTTCTACTGTATTTCTTTCCCCCACTGCAGTCAATCTTGCTTAATGCTCCCTGTAAAACTCTCAACAACCTCTGGTTTGTTCAACTTACTCAGGCCTTATCTCCTTAATTTCCAACCATTTTGCAACTTCTTCAGTTTTGATCTACACTTCATAAGCAAAAAATTATGGTTCAAGTCCATATCTGCCTCAAAAAGGTGTTACACCATAAAATCTGGTTCCAAAATCTCTGTTTTCACATTACATAATCCATCTCAAACCTCCCAATGTCTCCTGTGTTTTCCACATATACAATCTTCTTTCATGATTCTTCAACTGAGTGTTAGCAATGATTAAATTATGCTCTGTACAAAAATTCTACCACGTGGATTCCTCTTCCATTTCTTTCTTCCCAGTCCATATTCTCCTACTATTTTTCCTTCTCGTCCTTTTCCTCCTATCAAATTCCAGGCTTTCCACCCCCCCCCCCCCCTCCCAAAAAAAAAAAAAAAAACCAATCAAAATTAAATTTTCAATTTCCTTCCTGCTACCTTAACTACTCTTTCAATCTCTTTGTCATCTGTGGAGAAAGTTGGCAAATAAACTTGTGCTATTGTAGTGGGTCTTGGCTTTGTGTCTATCTTGGTTACGATAACGAGTTCACTAAGCAGTTGATAGCAGCTTACCCACAATCTTATTCTCTTACTTATTAGACCTACTCCTGCATTATCCCTATTTGATTCTGCATTTATAACCCTGTACTCACATGACCAGAAGTCCTGTTCATCCTTCCAAAGAACTTCACTAATTTCCACTATATCTGACTTCAATCTATCCATTTCTCTAAACTACCCACACAAATAAAAGATTTAACATTGCACACTCTGACCACTAGAATTGCATTTTGTTTTTCTGATGACATCCTCAAGATTTGTCCTTGCCCAGATATCCCAAGGGGAGCTATTTTGCCTCCTATCATCATTAAGCCTTATAGCAGAACTTCATAGCGTTGGAAAAAGAATGACAGATGTCATTTCCCCTTGATTTCTGGTCCTCACCATGGCTAGGTTTAGCCTCTCCACAGATAACCTGCTTTTGTGTCAGCAAGTAAGGCATGGCTACCTGTATCACAGAGGGCACACAAGCTTCCCCACCTAAAAACCACATATGGTTTCACAAAGTTGTCAGACATTAAGTGGAAGACAGCCTTGGATAATATGTACACATGGAAAAAAGTATCATTTACATTACACGAAGAAACAGCTGCATGAAGTCTATAAAAGGTGCAAAATTAGGTGGTCTTAGCATTCTGGTAAAATATACATATTAAATCTAGTGTTCTCACTTCCTAACTTTCACCACCAACTTTGCTTTGAATCGAGCCTCTCTGTTTCTTAAAGGTGTTCATAAAAGTGCATTAAAAGTAGTGAGATGTGGTTGTCTCTTATTAGGAATCTTGCACTTGCAGGTACATCAAATGTTTCTTCCATTACCCCCATATCACTGTAACATGTAATCATATCAATGAGTTCAAATAATTTGTATTCCACACTAGATGCAGTACCTCATACACAAACAAAAACTGATGACACACTCTGAATGCTTGGAAGCAGAGCAGTAACTAATTATACGATAGCTATGATATATTGCGTACCGTCACATAGTCAGTATGTTTGTATATTTGTCAATGTAAGAACTAAATATATGAATCAGTCTTTTGTACAATGTAGCTATGTCATTTAAAACCACTAGCTTAAGATCAGAGGTTTTTGTTTTTATATATCTTTATTAATTAAGCTAGTTGGAAACAGTTCAGAGTGAATACAGAATAATGTCTGCAGGTGTATCACAGTGTGGAAGTGTTGCATTAGTGCATGTTCTACACAGCAGTTACTCCTACTTATCGTTGTATCTGCATGCAATGAGTATCTGTTAGGAAACAAACTTGTCCCATCCACTCACAGCAACTGGTGTTGACAAAAGCAATGCCCACTTTACTCTTTTCCCTCAAGTTAGCATTCAGTACAGTTCAGTTCTGTCTTGGGGTCGGTGGGCCCTGTGAAGGATCACTTGGGAGTCGGACTATCTGAAGATCCTTTCAAGACATGTCAATTTAAGAACTGTATACAAATACACACATCCCCAGCTGTGTTCCAAATGGGGAGAGGTTTGTAGGGGGGGGGGGGGGGCCTTGGACTGTAGCAGGGTACCCCAACAATGCACTCTCCCTCCCCACCTCACTATCTGTGTCATGCTTTTATAATCACAGAGGGACCTGGAAGGCACAAATATATAAGACATCTACCAAAGGATAACGTCAGTCATTTGAACTGTCCACTGAAGGTAACAAATTAGCTTAAATAAAAATATTGATACTGTTGTTCCAATCTGACCGGTTTATCATAATGTGGTAAGCCCACGTTCTATCACCAACCTCTTTTAAAACTGTGCACTTGAATAGCTGTAATACGTTTTGCAAAATTTTCAGTTTTCAACTTTGCTCTCATGGGGTCATTCAATTATGTGCCATCACTCTATACTGCCCACAATAAACCGACTGTAACGATTTTACTTTTGTGTGGAGCTACAGTCATATAACTTATGTGTATGTACTGGCTGCTTAGGCACAGCATAGTGAAGTTTAAAACCTGTGATTTGGTTATCTATTTTATTCCACAACTATATCAAGTGTCTTGATAATTGCCAGTAAAATTGGATTGTGTGACCGAAGCTACATGTTTTGATGACGACTTGGGTTCTACTCAAGTCTAATGATTTATAATACTTGTAAAACTTGATAAGGGCCGAAGGCCAAAATCTAGATTGTGAAATAAAACCTGTTGTACAGTCAAATGGCTATTATATCTTTCAGAAAAATGGCTGTAGCTGCTTCTGATAAAAATATATTTTCACTTCAGCTGGACTTGTAGACCACATTTTCATTCAATCAATAAAGTATCCAGAGAAAGCTTTCATCCTTGCAAAATAGAAATTATTGGCAAACCTCTGGTTGATGACACTTTTTCAATTAAAAACTACCAGCTTACATTTCTTATCCTTTTTCGCATTGGTTAGATATAAATTGTTGCCACGAAGACAACGAATCAAGTTGGGGTATTCCACAACTTTCTGAATGCAATTAAATCCAACAGTGCTCAGTAGAAACACTTGACAACATGTGTTCTTAACAACTGATTTGCTGTTTGTAAGTCCTTTACACATAAGCCACAAATGGTACAGATGTGCAACTCGGGAAGTCAATGGATTCCACACAGCATCACTATATTTACATACAACACATTCTACTATGCCAACAGTACCATTTGTTATTAGGTACTTCTGTGAGGCTCTCATAACTCTGCTGCCAATATTTCGAGTAGAGTGGTTGGTACAGCTACTTTCTTCTGTTTATGCTGTTGAGGTTACGGTCGCCTCTGGCCAAAGTTGATCATTTATTGATCCTGAGGATAAGTAAGATTTTATTTCTTAATTAAAACAGTTATTTTCTAGTTGTTAAAGCCTTAATTTATATATCTTATTATTAGTTTAAACCCAGGATGAGCCTTCTGTGCCATTGAAATTGTGTCACCATTATATGTAAGACCACCAGACTAGACCAAACCACTCCGAGGGACACCACCAATTTAGAGGAGAGCTCTCTGAGTGTTTCACCACTCAAATAAAAGTTAGACAAGGTGATGGCCTCTCATGGATTGCAAGATCATCAGGGAATCTACACACTACCATTAGGAACTCCTATGAAGATATGATACAAGAAAAATAACCTCAATGTAGCCTGCCTAGCCTCTTCAAATGACCTTTCTTGTCAGCCAACAACAAACAGGAGGCTACTCACCAACTACAGTCTCTACAGCATAGCAGCTATGACCAATTTGAGGTGTGTGTGTAATAAAAACTGAGTTAATGACCAACATATACGGAGCCCCATCTGAAATTCCATTAGAAGGCACCACCACTTGCAATGTTCCAAGTGGATTTCAGCAAATGAGAGTGTGAATTTGGAATAAATATCAGAAGTATGAAGATGGAGATGATCTACCACTCTCGCAAGTGTTTGCATCTCCAAGTACCTTAAACTCAAACATCACCACTCAGTAGGTGGGTCCTCCATAATATATTTGCCTGTGAATGTCTCTTAATGAACAGGAAACTCGAGCCTGAGGAATGGTAAATCCTAAGGAGTATACTAAGGCCAATAAGAGAAGAGGATCACACCTAAGACACAACAGTGCTTTACCATCCCCAAGAAGATATGATGACATCTATGAGCAAAGGCAACTGGCCTTCTATGGACATTTAACCAACATGAACATTTGCAGACTCACAAACAGGATCTTCAGCATGACAGGGAGACGGAAAGCCTCCAAAAACAAATAAATGACCACACTGAAATCAGAGCTGGAGCAACTTGAAATTCCACTACAAACCATACAAGACCAGTCCAAATTCTGGCATATCATTCTATAAGGGGTATACCCAGTGTGTCTTACCAAAAAAAGAGAGAGAGAGAGAGAGAGAGAGAGAGAGAGAGAGAGAGAGAGAGAGAGAGAGCACGTGAAGCAGCAGACTGAAGTGGACAGAGGAGAGGAAGTTTGCTCACAGCAAGAAAATGGAAAGCTTTCTGAGTAAGAGGAAACAGAAGATTCCGTACCCCATAGTCCTAAGTGGGCACAAACAAAAAAGGAGGATCGAGTATGTACAGTGTAGTTTTATTTGTGTGTTACAAATTCCAGATAAACAAAGGACTAACAGATGCTGGAGCTCTTCAGGAATTCGGCTCACTTCTTGAAGGAGATGTTTCTAATAGGATATTTTTTCAGATGCAGATGAAGGAGAGGCAGTAGTAACTGAGTTAGAAGTTAGTTCCAGACAACAGACATTCCCCAAAGCCTGACTGTTGAGATTAAAAGCCAGACGAAGTTGATGTAGATGACGTTCCTCTTGGTGATCAGATACAGAACACCATTACAGATTACCAGTTAGGAGTGGTGGTGATGGGAACAAGTGGGCTCAGTTTTGTCATATGCAACAGCTTTCTCCTCCACCACGTTTCAATCAGTTTTGTGATGATGCAATGACAAGAAATTTTTACGAACAAACAAATCTGTAATCAGAAAAATAACCTGTGCTAGTATTAATACTAACCAAAATGAAACTAAGCAGTTAATACACTTTTACACTGGCACAGTTAAGATGCCAAGTTACAGAATGTTTTGGGCAATGGGTGCTCGTTTTCCTATTGTAGCTGATAATAATGAGCTCAGAACATACGAGGTTCATTCAAATGAAACCTGGTAAGTGCTTCTACCATTGCCTTACACGTAAAGTGGCACCACTTAACTGTGGGTATGGTGCTGCCATCTATTGGTAGAGATTGACGCGCGCGCTCTGTTTGATGTTGCACAGCACCAGTGTCTTGTAATGCTGAAGAGAAGGTGGTCACACAAGTTATTGTGCACTACCGATGCAGGCGAGTAAGCAGGAACAACACGTGATTCGATTTTTGGCTGCGGAGGGAGTTGGAGGCCGTGAAATTTATCGACAGATGAAAGACTGTGTATGGTGAGTACAGTCTGAGTCGTTCAAGTGTTGTGGAATGATGCAAATGATTCCTTGAGGAGTGTGAGTAACTGGAAGATGATGCTCATCCTGGACAGGCTCATCGTATCATCACACCGGAAATGGTTGCGAAAGTTAATGCTTTAGTCTTGGACAACCGCAGAATCACCGTGGACAAGATCCATCGGCTACTGGGTATTAGTGTGGGCACTACCCACACCATAATGCATCAACACTTGAACGATTGAAAAATCTGTGTGCAGTGGGTTCCACACTGACTGCCGAACAGCACAATACTCAAATGGCGGTCTTTGAGTCATCTGTAACGTTATCATGAGGAGGAATATGGCTTTCTGTCGCTCATTGTCACAGGTGACAAAACATGGTGTCACCATTTTGAACCGGAAAGCAAGCATCAGAGCAAGCAGTGGAAACATGCGATTTCACCATCTCCAAAGAAATCAAAGGCTGTGCACACCAGTTCTGGTAGGTCATAATGTCCTTTTTTACCACAAGTGCCCACTGCTTGCCGAGTTCCTGGAAGGCGGTACCACCATCAATGCCCAGCATTATCAAGCCACTTTACAGAGCCTTAAAGGAGCTATCAAGACGAAACGCCAAGGCATGTTGTCCAATGGCGTTATCCTCCTGCATGATAATGCCTGCCCATATACGGCCAACGTATTGAAGACAACACTGCAGAGGTTTTGGTGGGAAATGCTGGAACATCCACCATACACTCCTGACCTTTCACCATGTAACTTTCATGGGTTTGCACTTCTAAAACAAGCTATTCGTAGACACTGATTCGCAACAGACAACGAAGTGTATGATTGGGTCCAGGCCTGGATCCGACCTACTAGTTTCTTCATGGATGAAATTGATCAGCTAGTGTCGCAATGGGATAAATGTGCCAGCAGTTTTGGCGACTATTTTTGAGTATGTATACGGTGTATAACTACATTTTTGAGGAAATAAAACCGTTACTGTTACTTTACACTAGTGACCGGGTTTCATTTGAATCCCCGTTATATTTTCCTGTCAAAATAATTCAATACATACTCAAATACATACACAACACATAAGAAATAAATCTCACAAATGGGGCATAAAAATGTTTGGTGTACCTAGATATTCTAGAGTATTGTACAATTTTATAATTTATGTTGGTAAAGAAACCAGATTCCAATTATGGTCTAGGGGACAAGTGATAATTAGGTTATGAAACTACCGGAACATTTGTCAAAGAATCAGAAGTTCAAAGTATTCTGTTAGCTTGCTTTCATCTGATAGATTACTAGGATGCCTACAGCAAATAGATACATTTGCTATAGGGACTACAATCCCTAACAGGCGAGGAAATTATGGTATAAAACAGATACAAATCAGAACATTGCAGCAATAAAATGATTTCATATAGAATCAGTTCATTAGATTTTTTCATACAGGTGAGCTCAGCCAGTTCATCAATTATGACGACAGTTTGTGGTATAGAAAAAGCATTTACATGTTCCTTGCCCTGCTCTTGTAAAGGAGTGCGATGAATTAGTGGAAGCGGTAAATTTGCACAATATGCTGGTTGAGTTGTATAGCACACATATAAGGGCAGAAAGATATGCCCTAAGAACTGTGTTTCACTTTCTTGATTCATGTAATGTAAATGCATGGCTGCTGTAGAGGCATCACTGTACACAAGGGGTGAAAAAAGCAATTGCTTGAATTCAAGAGTGGCAGTGTTGTTTTGGTTGTGTGTGTGTGTGTGTGTGTGTGTGTGTGTGTGTGTGTGTGGTGTGAGAGAGAGAGAGAGAGAGAGAGAGAGAGAGAGAGAGAGAGAGAGAGGGGGGGGGGCTAACATCTGGAGAAGAGGAGGTAATCAAAAAATTTACTCATAGCACTCCAAGTTTGTAGGCACCTGGGAGATAAGATGGAATAGATCAATATGAAGGCCAAAAATAGATTTGCTGTTGATGGGAGAAAGGAACTGAAAGTGGGTGTCAGTATGCAAGGGAAATAGTGTGATTTGAGGAAAAGATTTTTTCAATAAAAAGAGGAGAAAACAAACATCAAGAGAGGAGCACGTTAAAGAATTCAATGGAGCATTATAGCAATCACAGCATTTCTGAGAGGGCCAAAGGGCAAGGGGGGAGCAAAAGGGGCGGGGGTGACGGCAACAGCAGGGGTGGTGGCAGGGAAAGGGGCAGTGAGGAACATGTGAGGGGAGGAGTTTCGGGGAGAGGTGTGAGGAGGAGCGCCGAGGTGCCAGTGAGGGGAGGTGTGCCGAGCTGCCGCTGCGAGGGGAGGGACGCCGCAGCGAGGAGAGGAGCAACAAGACATTAATGAGGGGAGGAACTCTGAGGGGAGGTGCGCCGAGGGCAGGAGCGCCGAGGCGCCAGTGAGGGTCGAAGTGCAGGTGAATGAAGGGAGTTGAACAAAGGTTGCACCATTACTATCTACAATATATGCAGCAGCTGCCACCTACGAATTTTCCTGTACGACACATTCTGCTGAAGGTTTGCACTTAGTGAACAACTCATTACCTTAAGGGCCTTGTGATGTTTACTGACGACATTCAATTCATAGTGTAATTTTCTTCTTATTGGACATGTTGAGGTGGATATTATAACATTTAAGGATCGAATGCACATTCTGCTATATTTATGTAAGTATTCGGACATGTCCACTCTTTGCACGGTGTTTGGACACTGTACCACTTGTCAGCTGAGTACTGGTTTTAATGCATGACAGTGTTCCTAAAAAATTTACTGCCTCAGTGATGGGTGAATTTGTAGATGAGAACAAAGCCTTTGGTTCCATACACACAATCTCTCCAGAAATTGTAGTCTGTTGGAGTTTCCTTTTTCCTGGAAATGAGTGAGGCTTTCCATGAATAAACAGCACAAAGATTTCAAAATCCTGCACTAGAAGAGTTACCGGGAAGCAATCTGAATAACAAAGGACAATAGCTGCAGCCACCATTCAAACTGGAAGTGATATACTGAATGATTTGCTGCAGAAAAAGTAGAGGATTAAATAGAATATTTCAGAAAACAGACACACAGATGTGTTCAATGGATCATTGTATAGCTCAAAGATTTATGCTAATATTATATACTTTTATGTTCATCACTTGTGGGAAACCTAACCAGAAATTCTTTCCTGGACCTTTTTTCTAAATGCTGTAAATGAAGAAAGGAGGACTAGTTCACAAAAAACTAGTGTTATTCACACACTGTTTTAAACTATCTTGATTTACAGAAGGTTATTTTAATGTAAAAATTGATAACCATGAGACAAGGAAGCTATTAAGGGTCAGATGCTAAAAAACTCCAAACAGGCATGCAAAGTACCCCAGAGTTGCATTTACACAGTGCTGAATATTTGTGTACATAGCACTGTACGATGTAGGAAACAATTACTCATATTCCCAGCAAAAGGAATTCTGTACAAAGGCAATGTTGCATATTATTTAAAATAGTAAACAATCCTTTTTCTGATACGTATTGCCTCAAGTCTTAGTACTACTTCAACAGAAAGAAAAGTGGAGCTCGGAAAAAAATCTGACACCAACCATCTTCATAACACACCACAAGCATATAAAAACTTCAGTTGTTCAGTATCAAATGTCAAATGGCATTTAAAAGAACTTAACTGACAAGGTAAGACTGCTGAGTACATGGAGGTAAAGTAGAAAGTAAGGCATGGCAGTCATCATTACTGTCATCAGTGAAAAAGAACAAGGATGGATCTGATAATCTTTTACACAAAGTCTTGAGATATAAAAGAAGGGTTAAGCAAAATTTAACAGTGTCTTTTAACCAAGGAACAACCTCCATCAACAACATTTTAAATTATCAAAGAAGTGGAAGGAGTAGGGTAACATTAATATGTTATGTAAGAAGGCTTCACTAGGAATGGTAGGATTAATGGTATAAGATAGAGAGAAGCAAATTACTGACGTGGCATCCAATTTAAAGACTTGAATGAGGCCACTGAGCCACATGGAATATTATTAATAATAACAACAATACAAACAAAATTAAAAGAGGACAAAACAACTAACTCTACTCCCTTTTATTTATTATGATCTAAATTTCTTTGTTAGTGATATGTAATTGTCCTTGTAAGCTTCCCACAAATCATCAGCAATTTAAGATATATTGCATCTCTTATTAAAGCAATAAACATTTTTATTTAATGTCCAGGACATTTGAGCTCCAGAGAAATTCTACTTATCTTTGCAATTCTGTTGTTCCCATTACTCACTGTCCACTACCATATGGTATTTCAGAATGAGTAGTAGTTGGACTATTTTCATTACCAGTTTTCCAAATATTATCGATGACATTCGTGATTGCTAAACACCTAGGACTATTCTAAACTATGAGTTTTCTAAATCCTGACAATTTGGATATCATTTGGCAGAAAGAATACCATACACTAATACTTGGGCAAGTGAATCACTGTTTAATCTACACATTAGGAACTGACTAGATGGCAATGCTTCGTAAATTCATGTACACTGACATTTCACCTACTTATGATGCAAAGTTAATAAAGGATTAATTTATTTTTTACAGATAAACATTACGAGGAAAAGGGAGAATGCTGTGAATAGGAATGGCCTTTTCAACAGTAAATGGAATAGATGACTAAGAAAACAAATGTTGGACATAAAAATATTTTACACAACAACACAAGTATTACACAGGTGATACTTTTCATGTTCAGTACTACTGAAATGAAGTCAGAACAACCACATAAGTTTGAAAGAGATCTTTTAAGTGAGGCTTCTGTACAAGTTCAGTTATGTACAGACATACACATGTACTAATATATGCAGTTCATAAATAACTCTCACACTTTTGTAAATATTTTATACAAATAAAATTGAATTAAATTTTCTGCCATATACAAATAAAACAATTCATTCAGGCAAGGAACTTCACCTGAACACACTAACAGCACTTTTTACCATACATTCTACAATTCACAATTAACAAATTGCTCACACATTACATACACTGTTTAGTCCATACAAAACATACTGTACACAGACAACATTAATTTGTTTTAAAAGTCACATGCAAAAATGCATTAATTACATGTTTCAATGAGACACTATGTTCAATTTGGACCTTACAATGAAAAATGAGGTGAAATAAACTATTTCCTTTAAAACAGGAAATGTGTAAAACATTGGTTTATGAATGTTGTGAAAAATGATCACTGGTTTCAAAATAGGCTTTACAATAATTATACAGTGAAATGTTCTTTACAGAACTATAACATGTTAAAGACACTTATTTACACATTCAAACCATATAAAAATATTTGTACAAAGCAATTACTTCAACGTGTGTAAAGGTACCTTTAGACACTCTACTGTACACTGCACACCTACAGAACTTCGAAATGTCACTTAGCAAGCAACAAGAAAGGCTATGGAAATTCTGAAGTGTGCTTCCACAGAACTGTTCAATGTTATGAAAATATTCACTCAAGCAATTTCACAGCACCTAGTCCTTATACAAAACAGGGGACACTTGAGTAAATTTGCTTTCACTCAGTTTGCTACTTTCCTTTTTAGTCTCTCTCTCCTAAATTCTGCCACATTAATTCATAACACTTCACACATTTAGAAATGTACATAATGAAATGCAAATCTTTATTTCAAGGCTGAAACAAACAAGTTCTGTGTTCTGTACACATCCGAATACATGGATAAAACATGTGCGCATAAAACAAAAAGTGTCTGTAAAGGTGGGTGGATGAGGGGGTGGGATTTTAGACGAACAGGAGAATTGGAGGGTGCACTGTAGGGTGGCAGCAGCAACAGGCAGGAGAAAGAGTGGGGCAGGAAAAAGAGTGACTACAAATAAATTTCAGTACAAAGATAAGATCTGTCTTCACTTTCCTCCCCGGTTTTACCAAATAAAATATGTATAGGTAATTAACTATGTTACAAAAGTCTTCTACAAAATAAGTTATTTTGGAGGAGTTAACACAGAACATGTTATGTTACAGCAACAATGTCTTTTCTTCTGTATCAACAACCACACTACTCACGAAGAATCACTATTTTCATTGTCTCTGTTCCTTCTACTACTGCTGCGAGATGACCTCTGCGTTACTGTAGTCCTATCATGCATCCTCTCTCGCTCTCTATGCTTATCTCTTGTACGCTCACGATGTTTTTGTTCAAAGTCTTTAATATGCATATCCCATTCTGATCGAATGCTAGCATCGTATCGGGGGGACCGCCTGCTGAAATGTTTTTCACTTGGTGGAGGACCACCCCACCTTCCTCTGCTAGGACCCATGCCCCTTCCCTTCCTCATGAATCCTCTATTACCACGAACAAATCCCCTACCTCTCATATTAAATCTTCCTCTCAAAGGAACTGGTGCTTTATTATCCCATGTATCACGAGAACTTACTATTGGAGATCCCCCCCTACTTCTCTTTGCATCACTTCTAACCACATCATCATGAAACTTGCGTTTCTTCCTTGATGAGCCTGGTTCTGCAACTTTAATTTCAGTCTTCACATCTGAATAACTAGCTGAAAAAGAAGAAGTGAAACTAGCCTCTTTGCTTCTTGGTAAATTATACGCTAGTGGAGGTTGCGTATAGCGACGAGTAGCTGTATACGGCACAGGAGCAGGAAGAGGTGCTTGATAACTTGTACTGGGTGGAACTGGTGGTGGCATTGGTATATTGTGTGTCGCTGAACCACTTGCTGAAGGAACTGATGGAACAAAAGGTGTCCCATATGATCCATAGTCTTCATCCTCTACGCCTGGAGGTAATGGCTGGTGCGCTGGTATCTTGCCAACTGAACTCGATGTGCTGTGTAAACTATCTGCACTGGGTGGCATACTTTGGGGATACACATTATGTTTGTCTGTGTCAAGCGAATCTTTGTGCTCCATTTCCATCATTTCAGCCGCTTTCTTTATGAGATCATCATCAGACAGTTTACTCAATGTACTTCCAGATGACTTAATAGATGTATCACAAGGAACGGAACTTCGTTGACGAGGATCCCTATGAGATCTTGTTTCTATTGTTTGTGCAGCTATACTATGAGGGTGCACAACAGGAGTAGAGAGTGATAACAGGGCAGGTACCACAGATGTTGCCGATTGGCCTAATGGCGGCTCCGTTGGACTTTGAAACTGTTTATTTGCACTATATGAGTGAGGTGAGTTACTCATATCATCATTTAGTCCTGGAATTTCAACATCTTGACCAGTATTTGCATAATTCTGCACAATAGGATCTGTCTTTAAGTCAATTCCCCTTGATCCTGATGCTGTTGGTAGATCTGTTTCACGTTTCTTTATACTGGCTAATATCTCATGCAGGTTCGAAGGTATCGATATATTTGAAGGAAGAGAAGGAAGCATAGATTGTGTTTCTGAAGGTCCAATAAATGGGATTGAAGGTGGGGGTGTGAAAGACCTCGAAGGACTGTATGCTTCATTCTCATCATCACCAGATGTAATGCTGCTCACTTTTTCATCACCAATCACAGTATAATTTTTCATTACCTGTAACAAAAATGGTTAACTATGAATAGAAATGCATTTTACTTGGCAATTACACAAATTACTAAATGCGCCAAAGAACTCTGACTGTATTACTTTTGCCTGCATAAGCTAATGAAACTTGAGAACTCTTTCAGTTAACAAGTTACAGTTTTGTATGAGGTATATTTCATAAGTAAGGGTCTTAATTTAGCAAGGATTTTTGAAGCTATTGTTTGCTTCCACCCACAGCCTAATTACCGAACCAAAACAGTATATTTCATAAGTAAGGGTCTTAATTTAGCAAGGATTTTTGAAGCTATTGTTTGCTTCCACCCACAGCCTAATTACCGAACCAAAACAATGATATCTGTGGCTTCATAATCAATCAACAGATGCTGCTGCATTCATACAACTTTTTATGAGTTGCCAACATCTCAATACAAGCAAGTGGCCCTTACTTTTCAAACATATCTCATACAAGACATGAAATAAATCTGATGTTTTCCCCTAAAAGCAAAAAAAGCACACAAAAACTTAAAAAGGGCACACACTTCACAAATAAAGAGTCTTAATTGGTAACACACACAATGTGGTATAGTAGCATACTACCATCAAAAGAAAAAAAGAAAAAGATCAATTTCTATTAAACAGACTCACGACAAAATACTGAGAGCAGAGAACTCACAACATAAAAATGAAGGGAATAAGTCCTAAATCTAATTAATGATGCTTATCTGTGATTAACTAGTATGAAATTTCGTATTATTTGTGTCAAATGTTATGTAACTGAAACACGATTATTATTACACGGATAGATAAAATACAAAATACAGACAGGTTCTACTTACTGCTGACAAGAAAGCCTACTAAAACAAAATTTACGAGAATCTTAATGGGAGTTTTGATTCAAGAAATCAAGTGCCTTTTGGTTTAACTGTTCGTTTGAGTATAAACAAAATAGTCACTGCAGCAGCAAGGAGCTATATGCTATGCAAAAATGTGTTAGTATCTATTGTAGCTCTACAGACAGCTGCGCAAATGAGGAGTTCAGCTACCCCCCAAGGTTGAAATTACACAGACTGCAAAAAATCCTAAACTCACTATTATGAGATAAGGAACAAATTATTGGAAATTAACATTCACGTATGACGTATGGAACTTAAGACCTGACAGCAACAACTTAAGCTCACAAAAACAGTTTACAATGGCAACTGTAACTCTCAATGCAGGCATTACAATGAAGCAACAATATCTTCTCTAGGGCACTGGGAGGTGGAATTGTTATTCCACTACTTCTTTCCACAATGTATCCTTCAAAAGTTTACATTTCGCGGTCAAGTTGATATGTTATAATTGATGACTCCCCACACAATCCAGCATCATCTCCTCAAATTATGACACGCAAACAAATCTTCGTTAATAATTTTGACAATGCAGTCTATACTAAGTTTCTGTCCATAACAATACACCTCTTTCTATTAAAACGATGCCTCGCCCACGCACCATCCTAAACCATAAATTACATCTGCAAATTTATGCGACAACTACCAGTAATGTATGATTTTGAACCTGCATTATTGAGAGCATGCTGGAGTCAATGTCTATATTGCTGCTTGTGGAGACAACATTGTGTGCCAATACGGCTGTTTCAGCATGGGCTCACACCTGCTACCTCAGATGTTCCAGTGCCATTGATCTGTAAATGTAACCATTTCATGTACTGAACATTAACATTTAACAATAAATTTTGAACGAATTAAGAAACTCTAAAAAGATGGAAGATGTTCTGATTTTTGTCCAAGAGTGTATACAAGGAGTCGCCTAATACGTAAAATCTTGATTAATTTTACTGATTCAGAAACCCTTTTTCACATCTAACTATGTGCATGTCGGCATGTGTGTATTCCACAGTACATACAAAACTATAATTTAACAAGAATACGATTACGAATGGCACGAACGAAATTGGTTGCATTATCTGGCACAAATTTGCTGGTTTGGTAATCATAAGTTGTCAGTAATTTCGAGAATTTAGAAGAGAGAGATTGGGGAATAAGAAAGACAGGTGATTAAATAGTAATCAACACTCCAAAAGTGAATTAAAAGTGAGTTTATTTGACCTGTACATGGAATGAACAAGACTGTAAAGGAGTAGCAGAGTGGAACCACACATTTGGGAAAAATAATGATTTTATGTCAATACTTCTCACGGGTGTTTGGGCACTAATAACAGATTCAAAATACAAATTGAAAAGTATTTTAACTAAACATGAAAACATAAACCAATGAAACAAAAACCAATGGCCCTACATGCAAATTTTTACAGATGGGTTAACCAGTGCTCAATGCGGACAGAACGTGAAAGATAAATTCATTTAGATATTTGGGTTATAATGTATCTAATAGGTTTAGCTCTAGAAATAGAACAGAGTGAATGGATGTGTTAATAGGCTCATTGGGAAACACACAACAAAATTTTTTTAAATTCTTGGAATCCATATCATTATCATCTAGACAAGAGTGTGGGAGTTGAAAGACGATAAATACAAAGATGAATTTCAGAAAACAGTAAAGATCAATGTACAAAAGTTCATTGTCATTAGAGGTGGAAGGGGAAGTTCAAAACATAACAGCAGAAAGTGTGCTCAAGAGCTAGTGATGCAAAGAGGTGAAAAGAAACAGCCTCATGGACTCGTACAGGAGGGAGAAAATTTCAAAGAAAAACAAAGAGTTCTGTCCATTGTTTCAGAAAAGAAACAGACATAGCAAAAAAAAGAATATGCTAAGAAGAAGATGGCTACGTGAGAGGTAGCAGAAGAGCAGCAGAAGAAGAAACAGGTGGAAGAGTAGACAAAAATGATGGAAGAGGACAGTGAGTGAAATAAGATACTGGAGTGGTTAAGGATAAATAAAGAAGGAAATGAGGCAATATGTCATGCTGCCAAGGTATTCAAGAAGATTTTGGAAAAGCATTTGTGGAGGGTAGTAGGCAGGAGGACTGAGAAAGGAACAATATGGGTTTAGACCAGGAAGGACGACAGTTGATCTAATTTTTAGTGTAATGCAGCTTCAAAGAGACACTGCAAAAGTGGTATAAATTTAGTAATGGCATTCCTGTGCACTGAGAAGGCGTATGATAGTGTGAAAAGCAGAACGATCTGGGAAACCCTTCAGAAAAGGGGAATTGGAAGACTGACTATTAGAAGAATACAGGCGATGTATAACGAAAGTGAGAATTGTGGAAAATGAGGAGGAGACAAGGCAGACTGGTTTGAACAGAAAAGTGGGCTAGAGCAAAGAAGTGCATTACAATCTGTATGTCTGATCACTGTTATAGATGAGACAATTTATGAAATGGCAGCACAAATCAGAGATGACGGTACGATTTCAGTGGTATTAAAGATGACTTAATGGTGTCAGGAAACTGAGGAGGAGAGGTATAGTAGTACCCATTTTTAGCAAATCTCTGCAGACCTAAATACTTTTTTCTTACACAGGGGTTTTGCCTAGTAAGGAGAGTCCCAGAATCATAATACAAATACATTTAGGTGATGTAAGATCTCTTTTAATTCCAAACTCATCAATAATTTGCTACAAATTTAAACACACACACACACACACACACACACACACACACACACACACACACACACACATTACATTTTTTGCAGAACACACTTTTCGTTTTCTTAAAAATCAAGAAGAGTTTTTTATTTCATCCTTCCAGCATGTTTTAGTGACAGAAGTTGTCACTCCAGATGGTTGACTTTTGCGAAAACTGACTCTGTGACATTAAAAAAGGAAATGTAGTTCCTGATGGTGTCAATTCAGAGCACAGCAGCTACAAAACTTGGTGAAATGGCCTCCTCCTGCTTCTTCTACTTACTATTACCATCATCAGGATCACCACCACCACCTCCTACCTCAGTGTGTTCCTGCACTAGCATTTCACACTTCTACTTAAATTCAACTTGAGTGTGGAAGTCAGAAAGTCTTCATCACAAGAAACAATGAACTGGAATGTCACATCTTCAAGGATATCTGTGAATCCACGCCATTCTTCTTCTTCTGGTACAATTGTCTTCAACAGCAACTGATGTACAACAAACAGCATATGCAAAACGATTTAACACAGTTTGTTGTATTATATAATTTCAGGCCACAACAAACATATGCATAGCCTCCAGAATGTTGAATCATAACTTCCTTCCTCTCCAGGAATGCAATTCATTTCTGGATACTGTTACTTTGCATCTGCCTTTAACATAGTGTATTACGCCCAGGTTCAAAGGCGGCAGGTGACTTGCAGCCCTGGAATATCACACTTCCCTGGGGTATACAGGGCATCAATCAACAATAAGCACTATTTTTCTACCTGCTGCACTCATCGTCACATCTAAACACTAAGAAGTCTTGTAAAGATTCCAAATGTCATTCACACATTGCTTTCTACTCTTAAGTATAAGGTAGTGTTTTATGTTTTAAAAAAAACCTGCAAGTTTAAATTTCCCTATTATCAGTGAAGGCAACTTCTCACTTTCATCACTATTTACAAACACTAGCGCAGTGATTCTTCCTTTACTTTTTTAATATCTATACCTCATTTCTTTCTTTACAGAATACATTTTCTCAGGCAGTAAATTGTAAAAGAGGCCAATTTCATTTGCACTAAAAATGTGTCTGGGCTTATAATTAATTATGGCACTGTAAAGTTCTTCCAATGGTTTGCACTTTCTAAGTCCACAGCTTCAATCTCCCCACTTAGACTCTGAAATGAGAGATTACCATATTTTTTTACAACAATCTAACCAGTTGTTCAGCATACTAAAATTTTCAACAGCACTCTTCAAGGCAATTTTTAAATGATGGCATAAATGGCTGGTCATCTGGGCCCAAAATTTTTCTAAATGGTTGGTCCTCAGTATTAAGTTTTGAATGAGAGTCAAACGTTCCGTGTTTTAAGAAATTTGTCACACATTCTCACACGTGACGGAATTCATCTAATGTAAAAGGATATTTGCTTTGAAAGTAATGCTTTTCAAACGACCACTTGCAATACTTTCCCATGACCTATTAGAAATGTAAACAATTGTAACGTCATGCTCATCAAGAGCAGTCAGTTGTTACAAAGTATTGAACAGTCTCCATCCCAAAGCCTATCAGCTGATGCTTGTGTGTGCACTGGGATTTGTTCTTGTAATGTGCCTTTTCTTTGCAGCTGAAGTTTTCTTTTGATGTTATTCTCTTGTTTGTTTTATTGCTGCAGTATTATTCTGCAGTAATGTGCTGAGTAAAAATTTTTTGTTAGAGTATCAGTTCTTCCAACAGCCAAAATTACAAAAATTAAATTGAAAACTAAAACAATGAAAAAATCACAGAATTCTAAATTTCTCGGAATGTATACATCCTGTAAACTGCTTCCCTGGTGCTTGAGAATACTGCACAATGAAGACGGTGCCAAATTATTCTTTATATCAGAGTTTTATGATGCAATTGTCTTCCGAGATCAAAGATTATGGTCAGCTTTTGCTAAATCTCGAGTTTTCTACAATTACAAGCCATAAATCCACCAAAGTAAAACCGATAAATTTAACAATAACAAAGATAACACTTCATGCCTTGTGCTTCATAACTTAGAGTTTGTGCCGACAGATCATTTGACCTGATAGGCAAAATAGAAATCTGTTTCTGATCTGTTCAATTCTTCTGCTGGCATTGAGCAAAAGAACTGATTGCCATATACTGCCATCACACAACAAAAAATCTGTGCAAGAAACTGAAAGGAATCTGAAATTCACTTGGACATGTTAGGAGTTATGTAAGAATTGAATTTTAGAATGTTTCATGCTTATTCCTTAAAAGTGGAATTTTTCTTAAAGTGTGATTCATTAAAAGTGATGAAGAACAACATTTGTCTTATGGAAGTTTTGTTGGAACCTACTGAAGTATTTGTTGAAAGCAGGATATCCATAAAAGTGGGTTTGCTAATTTCGGGTTTTCCTGTAAAAGAAAGGCTAGATATATTGGAGGAAACGGTATGAGACATTATGAATTGAAATTTAATGCAAAGAAGTGTAAATAATGGTGACAATGAGGAATAAGAGGAGAGTAGCAATGGATGCAAGTATTAAGAGGGCAAGTACTGAAGGAAGTGCAAAGTTTCAAGTACCTGGGGAACATAACAGAAGGCAGCAGAAGGAATGATAAGGAGATTAATAAAGTGGAATGCAAGCCGATGGTTTCCTGCAGAATGCAAGGAGCCAGGTCTGAAGCAAGGATGAATTGCCAAAATGCAAACAGGTGTTACACTGAGCATATTATGCCCCAATACTCATGTATGCATTAGAAATGTGGGCAATGAAGAAGAGGCATGCGAGCAAGATACACACTTGCAAGATGAAATTTCAGAGAAGCAGAATAAGACTTACAAGAATGGATAGAGAAAGAAATGAGATGGAGAGAGAAATATTAACTCATGCAAGAGATCATAGGAAAGAGACAATTACAATAGTAAGGGTGTATTACAAGAAACAATGGTATGGGCATGTAAAAGAATGGGAGTTGGCAGACATGCCCATGAAATGTCAACATGATGCAAAGGACCTAAAGGAAGACCAAGAGACATGTGGATCATTGGAGCAAAAGAATGTGTGATGAGGAGAAGATACGAGATAAATAGCGTAGAGAATAGCATGGTGAAAGTCAGTACCGCCATTAGGCTGTTGTTAATTTGCAAGTGTTACAGTTACACTTACACAATCATGATTTCGGCTTCAAAGTGTCATTATCAAGTGTTTTAAGTGTTATACAGTGCCTAAGATGGCATACTCTTGTATTGAAAATACACTATTAGATACATTGTCAAAGGGTCGATGTTTCTGGTAAAGCCTGCTGCTTCATTTCAGTGATGAAACAAAGCAATGGCTTTACCAGAAATATCGACCCTTAGACAATGTAACACTGCAAATAAACAAGTCTAATGGCGGTACTGACTTTAAAGAAATGGAGAGGATTATATTTTAAAAAGACCACACCAGGGACTGGAAGTTGAAGAAGAAGAAGACCATCATCATCTTCTCTAAAACTGCATTGTTCAAAAGAAGTCAGACATGGATACTAAAGCAACGAGATAAGAGCATGATAGAAAGATCTGAAATGAGATTTTCACAGTTTACCAACAGAGTGACTTTGTAAGAGAAAATCAGAAGCAGTGATATCTGCAAGTAATTCAATTTTTATAAAATTATCAATGATGTTCAAAACTACCGAAAGTAACGGTTCTTCCACTAGCAAGAGATGAGACAAGAAAGTCATCTCCTGTACCAATAATTTTTATCTAAACCCAAAGAAGGATGACACACAGGGCAATCATACGATGGAGTCAACAGTTACATTAATTTCCGAATGGGAAGGAGAAGGAGGAAGAAGGCGAAAGAAGAATAAAAATGAAGAGAAAGAAGTTTATTCAAACATTAAACAAACTCGTTTTCAAAATATTAATCGATATACCACCAATACAGAAATGTGAAGAAAAGTCGTCGACAATAATTATCCTGAGAAAAGTCATTGTGGAAAACATGGGCAATGACAATCTGAATAATAACAAAGAAGGATAACAGAAGGATGATACTCCTGATCCCAATAAACATTTATCCTTTGAAAGCGTACGGCCGCCTTCCTTTTCCATCCTTCCCTAATCCGATGGGACCGATAACCTCGCAGTTTAGTCTCCTCCCCTGAATAAACCAACCGTGGATCCATTACTAGCAGTGTTAAGAAGTGAGCAAGGCCACATTCAATCAGCTGGTAAATCTCAAGTGAACTGCTTCAGGATTACCTGTGTCCAGGCACAGATCCTCCCCCCTTCAGTAAAAAAGTCACAAGGAAAAATCACCTATGCATGTATAAAAATAATGAAACATTTCTTTCAGCAATCTAAGAAATAAATTCTCTAGAATGGTACACAAACAGAGGACAACCAAATCATCATGCAGCATCTTGAGATAAAGAAATACTGTTTGCTTACATGCATCAGCTTAAACAAAAATTTGTACTTTGTCAAACTGGGTTCGAGGGCAAAAATATCATATTTACCCGAATCTAAGCCACTCCAGAGACTCAACTTTTACTTTCTTTTTTTTTGTATTTTTACTAGTGCAGAAGTTTTGACACCAGTAGTATTCATGTTTGCACTTTCACAGCACCCCTGTTTAGCACTACTGATATTCGATGGCAAAAGTTAGTTGTGGCAGCTCCTAGTGCTATTTTTCATAGTTTCATATTTGCTTTGCACTCAATTCTAGGCCACAGACAGTTCTTTGAATTCCAAGAACCGGAAAAAAAAGTGTGGCTTATATTTGTGTATATACAGTATTCGTACTGATCATACATTAAATTTTATTCCACACCACCGATTTGTAACTAATGATTCATAAACACACAGATTACGTAGATGTTAACTTTACTGAGCGGGAATAGCAACAGTGTGTTTGAGGTGCAACGTTCAATTCTGAATTACTCTGCCCCCTATTTTTCAAGTGAGTTTTTATTTCAAAGTAAATATAGGAATCTGAGGAAATTTTAGAGGTTAGTGCCTTCAAGTTCAACAGCAAATTTATGAAAAAAATTATTAAAATTTTCACAAACACTCTTATCCAATGAATATAACTACCAACTGGAAAGTGTAGCTTTTATTTTTGGTGAAATTCACATGTGTTTTTGGCAAAATTTGCATCTATTGTTCTGTTTATAAATGATTAGACACACATATTTAAAAGGTGGTTGTAATACATAAATGAAACCAACTTAGTGGTTTAAAAGTGACAGTCAAAAAAGTATGGACTGAAGAACTTTTTTACTGGAACGTTTGCTTTTCAACAGGTTCCCCAATTCCCCCTCCTCCAAAATGGGCTTCGTTTTCTTCTTTCATTTATTTACACATCAAGTTCTGTAGGACCAAACTGAGGAGTAAATCTCCAAGGTCATGGAACATGTCAGTACATGAAATTACAACGTAAAAGTAGTAACAGATAAAAGTCAAATGTTTATTAAACCAAATAAAGTCAAGCCACAAGTTTAAGTAAATGCACTCAACAACACAACAAGAATCAGCTTAATTTTTCAAGGAACTCCTCGACAGAATAGAAGGAGTGACCCATGAGGAAACACTTATGTTTAGATTTGAAAGCACATGGATTACTGCTAAGATTTTTGAATTCTTGTGGTAGCTTACTGAAAATGTATGCAGCAGTGTACTGCACACCTTTCTGCACAAAAGTTAAGAAGTCCGAACCAATTGCAGGTTTGATTTCTGCCGAGTATTAACCGAGTGAAAGCTGCTTATTCTTGCGAATAAGCTGATACTGTTAACAAGAAATGCCAGTAAAGAATATATATGTATTGAGAGATCCATGTTGAAATACCCTGACTAGTGAACAGGGGTCGACAAAAGGTTCATGAACTTACACCACTTATTGCCAGAACCTTTTGTTTCTGAGCCAAAAATATCCTTTTAGAAAGGGGAGAGTTACCCCAAAATATAATACCATATGACATAAGTGAATGAAAATAAGCAAAGTAGACTAAATTTTGTGTCAAACGATCACTTGCTTCAGATACCGTTCAAATAGTAAAAATGGCAGCTTTCCACAAAAGTTTACTATATGTCTGAACACCCAGAAATTTGAACTGTTTAGTTTCACTGATCATATCCCCATTCTGTGAAATTAAAACGTTGAGTTTTGTTGAATTGTGTGTTAGAAATTGTAAGAACTTGAGTCTTACTGTGATTTAGTGTTAGTTTATTTTCTACAAGCCATGAACTTATGTCATGAACTGCACTATTTGTAACTTTTTAAGTGGTGCTCTTGGCTGTATTTAAGCTTTCAACAAATGACTGTTCTGTTGGGAAGCAGTTGTATTTTCCCACCAGTGAACTGAATGTGTCAGATTTAAGGTGTTTCTTGACATTATTTTTCTTTTCCCACCCAATTCGATGATTACAAAATCTGCAGAGTATTAATTTTGACTTTCATGGCATTCACAGCCATGCGACTCATATTTGACAATGCTACAGATAGAACTAACAACGCAGAAATAGAACCAAAAATAAAATAAGTATATTTGAATGTGAGGGGGAGAATTTCTTAAGTTCGAAATATGCAACAGGTTTTGTTTTCCAATCACTATAGTGCACAGTGTGGACACTGTATACACCAGATGGCCATGAGTGTATTACAAACAAGAATTTTACCTGCCAGAAAGGAGACTAGTAGTGTTGGTAACCGAGCCCTGCCTCCCTATAACAGGGCTGCAGCCTACACCCATGTTATGCGAAAACAGAACTGACACACAGTCACAGGGTCACTGATCCCTTCTGGTGTTGTGAGGGTCGTTATCAAAAACTTTGATGGACAAGGATTAATCACTTCATTCATTTCAAAATAAGAAAAGAAAGAAAGCATTCAGAAATGACTATCACACAATTGCTTGTTGAGTTTGGCAGACTACTGTTAATGAGGCAGTTCAGGACCAACCTTTGGTAGTATTCAATCTAACTGTAGCCCAAAACAACAATCACCTAAAATGGTCATGTTAAAATTGTCCACATTATACCGACTCTTGGACTTCAGCTAACGAACAAACTTACATTTTTTTTGTTATAAGATATTAGGTCCCACAGACGAATGAAAGCTATGTTGCATTACACACCGCCATATTTAGCAGATCACTCAGCCAACCACATTTGACATGGGACCAGAGCACTTATACTTTGTTGTGTTCACATACTTTTTATTTTGCAAACACATTCTTACACATATTATCTTTCCAAACAGGGCTTTGCCTGATGATGTGCAATACTAGTAACTGAAAATTGTTTACATTTTCAATATTCATATGCAGAAAACGAAGCTATTTCAAACTAACTCTTGTAAAATAGTTCATCTGGACAAAATTCACTGTGGAATAGAATCTATTAGGTAAATTCACATTTTCACATTTTGAAGCAAGTTTTGCACATATATTGCAAAATATGAATTCTTCCGGTCCTTACTTACGACTGTTTTCTACTACCATTTTCGTTATCTCTTACAAGATAACTATAATTGCCATTCTCTATTATGACTGGTGATGAACTGTTCATCAGGGACTGTTTATAAAAAGGAAGCAAGAAGACTTGGATTTTTGGTAGTATCCTTTATCCAAGTTACACCAAATGTGTATTATTTGTCATTCAAGTGCTGTAGTAATCCTACTTTAAAATGGCAATACGCTTCCCCAGTGTTGTCTCCTATTCCTTTTATGAATGACAACTGAGATGAAATTCCAATAGAAGTGACTGGCGGACCTCCCAAATACGTCCTGCAGGTATGAAAGAATTAGGAAATGAGGAGACATTTGGCTCTCAGTGACAGTGACAAAATGTGGATGCCACTGCTATGAGAACTATCTGCTTCCTCCTGTCCTTATCCTAACAATACTTTAGAACCTTTCATGTCAAACAGTTTCCCCTTTCCTACATAACACTCCCCCCCCCCCCACCCCCAAAAAGAAAATTTTATATATATAAGTGCTGGCAGGTCGACAGACACACAAACAAACACACAAAATTCAAGCTTTCGCAACAAACTGTTGCCTCATCAGGAAAGAGGGAAGGAGAGGGAAAGACGAAAGGATGTGGGTTTTAAGGGAGAGGGTAAGGAGTCATTCCAATCCCGGGAGCGGAAAGACTTACCTTAGGGGGAAAAAAGGACAGGTATACACACTCACACACACACATATCCATCCACACATACAGACACAAGCAGACATATTTAAAGACAAAGAGTTTGGGCAGAGATGTCAGTCGAGGCGGAAGTGTAGAGGCAAGAAAGTTGTTGAAAGACAGGTGAGGTATGAGTGGCGGCAACTTGAAATTAGCGGAGATTGAGGCCTGGCGGATAACGAGAAGAGAGGATATATTGAAGGGCAAATTCCTATCTCCAGAGTTCGGATAGGTTGGTGTTGGTGGGAAGTATCCAGATAACCCGGACGGTGTAACACTGTGCCAAGATGTGCTGGCTGTGCACCAAGACATGTTTAGCCAAAGGGTGATCCTCATTACCAACAAACACTGTCTGCCTGTGTCCATTCATGCGAATGGACAGTTTGTTGCTGGTCATTCCCACATAGAATGCATCACAGTGTAGGCAGGTCAGTTGGTAAATCACGTGGGTGCTTTCACACGTGGCTCTGCCTTTGATGGTGTACACCTTCCGGGTTACAGGACTGGAGTAGGTGGTGGTGGGAGGGTGCATGGGACAGGTTTTACACCGGGGGCGATTACAAGGGTAGGAGCCAGAGGGTAGGGAAGGTGGTTTGGGGATTTCATAGGGATAAACTAACAGGTTACGAAGGTTAGGTGGACGGCGGAAAGACACTCTTGGTGGAGTGGGGAGGATTTCATGAAGGATGGATATCATTTCAGGGTAGGATTTGAGGAAGTTGTATCCCTGCTGGAGAGCCACATTCGGAGTCTGATCCAGTCCCGGAAAGTATCCTGTCACAAGTGGGGCACTTTTGGGGTTCTACACCATGATGCCGGGTGTTGGCCCTGTGTGCCTCGGTCGTATGCAGTCCTGATTGTGGCGCTCACCTGCACGGCGCCAAACACGCATACGACCATCATTGGCACCAAGGCAGAAGCGACTCTCATCGCTGAAGACAACACGTCTCCATTCGTCCCTCCATTCACGCCTGTCGCGACACCACTGGAGGCAGGCTGCACGATGTTGGCGCGTGAGCGGAAGACGGCCTAACGGTGTGCGGGACCGTAGCCCAGCTTCATGGAGACGGTTGCGAATGGTCCTCGCCGATACCCCAGGAGCAACAGTGTCCCTAATTTGCTGGGAAGTGGCGGTGCGGTCCCCTACGGCACTGCGTAGGATCCTACGGTCTTGGCGTGCATCCGTGCGTCGCTGCGGTCCGGTCCCAGGTCGACGGGCACGTGCACTTTCCGCCGACCACTGGCGACAACATTGATGTACTGTGGAGACCTCACGCCCCACGTGTTGAGCAATTCGGCGGTACGTCCACCCGGCCTCCCGCATGCCCACTATACGCCCTCGCTCAAAGTCCGTCAACTGCACATACGGTTCACGTCCACGCTGTCGCGGCATGCTACCAGTGTTAAAGACTGCGATGGAGCTCCGTATGCCACGGCAAACTGGCTGACACTGACGGCGGCGGTGCACAAATGCTGCGCAGCTAGCGCCATTCGACGGCCAACACCGCGGTTCCTGGTGTGTCCGCTGTGCCGTGCGTGTGATCATTGCTTGTACAGCCTTCTCGCAGTGTCCGGAGCAAGTATGGTGGGTCTGACACACCGGTGTCAATGTGTTCTTTTTTCCATTTCCAGGAGAGTGTGTGTGTGTATATATATATATATATATATATATATATATAGCCTGCTCACAAAGCAGCATTTCTCCAGCCAACCGCAATGTGAAAGCTTTGAATAAAACATAATTTTCTGAGTAGCTTTGTGCCATATCATTCATTTGCTAGTGAGTGGTGCCTCTCAGTATTTCTTATCTGAAAATTTTCATCTAAATTCAACAGTTAGCATGCAACAATATCCTATATGAATATCTGATTACAGTACTACTTAAACCAAAAACATAATTTTAAAAAGGTACAATACCTGATACTGTTTAGGGCCACAAGCAGCAGCTACAGAATCAGAGCTGACAATAGCACTACTGATGGTCTGAATTTGTTGTTTCTGTTCTTCAATCTTCCTGTTCAGTTCCTCCATTTTTCGCTCTAGTTCTGATTTTGTGTTCAGTGGTGACTGCATGTTATCTTCCCCTGAATCTTCTTGATAGTCATCACTTTCACCAGGACTATATGGCGCATCATCGTCATCTGCAGTGTAAGGCTGGCCCGATTTCTTGAAACCTCGGACTTGATCATCTGTAGAATCTTTGTCAGAATCTCTGTCATCAGACCATCTGGACTGTAAACTGAGCTGTTGCTGTGATCCGGCATACAGTGACTGAGTTGGTGAAATTGGCGGTGTATAACTGTCAGACACACTTGGTGGAGGATGAGGGGGAGTCAAACTACCTACTGCATCAGGTCCTGCGCCAGGTAATGGTGGAGTATAGCTCCTCTCAACTATCCTCACTACACCACCATGTCTAGGTGCTTTAGCAACATACTCGTTCTCTGGTGCCAGCCTCTTTCTCTTGGTTCTCACCAAAATTCCAAGCAACAAATGAGGCCTGATATCTTCAAATCCAGTACCATCAATTGGCAACAGAATCTGGGGTAAAGGTGTGTGGCCTGAGAGTGGCATTATATAGAAGTCCTTGATTGTTCTTGACACACTACCAACAACTCCCATTCTGTTTCTTGCATTTAGATAGGAATACAGTGTCATATACGGTATTCTTTCAGCATCATTGGCTGCTGTAAATCGAAGGACTATTATTTCTTTTGTTCCAGTTTTTTTCATTTTTGATATATAATCCCAGACTGTATCAGGCATAATTCTACCAACAATTTCAATTGCAGAGGGAAGTTCAGAAGTAGTCACATCACCCGATGAAAGTTGCACAGTGGCATAAAATCTTGAAACATCTGGCATATTGACAAACCCTTGCCAGATGGTAACACCAAAGTCGAGTGAAGGAATACAGACCACATCAGGTATTCTTTCTTGATCTGCTTGCGAAGACTCCTGGTCAATAATTTCATCGATATCTTGTGATTCCACCTTAACAAATTGTACACTTGGTTTATACTCCTCAGTTTCTGTGAATCCTTTTCCAGTCTTATTATCATGGTCAGAATGTTTATGCTTGATTATTTCATCACTTTCACCCGAATCGCTCTTTTTGTACGATTTTTCCTCTTTATCATTCTCATCAGCTTTCTTTTCTTTCTTCACATCAGTATTGTAATGGTCCCTATTCTTCTCCAAATCATGTTTACTTTTTTCAGATCGTTTGTGTTTTTCTTTATGATCCCTACTTTCGTGTCGTTTGTCTCTATCACTTCGACTACAGCCATGATGATGATGGTGATGGTGATCCCGTTTTGAGGATTCTCTCTCATCCTTTCTATGTTTTTCACTTTTGTCTTTACTTGACTTCTTTTCATGTTTTGATTTTTCATTTTCAATATTTTTGTCTTTATCTTCCTTTTTAATTCTGTCTTTATCTTTAGAATCTTTAATTTTATCTTTGGTCTTTTCCTGTTCTTTCACCTCTGGTTTCTTCTCTCCAACTGTTGATGGAATTACGCTTCCTGAAAGAGAGGAAACATCAGGCACTGTCGATGGGTCAACCAATTCAGGCACTTCTGCTTTTATGGCCTCATCTGCCTCTATAACTTGTTCTCCTTTATGAGTTTTCATTACATAGGTTTTTGTTAGGGATAACAAATCTAATTCATTCTTTTTTATCATTTCTATTTGGTGTTTTGCCTCCCTTTCTCGCCATTGTGCTAATTCCTGATTTGCTAGTTCCTCAGGTGAAAGTCTCACTAGCTGATGAGGTGTAACTGATTTTTCAGCTATTTTTCGAAAAAGTGTTAAGTTTTTGGGATCTTTAATATTAAATACTAAACTTCTATATTTGGATTTGTACTTAATACCAGTATCCCTGAAATATGAATGCATTTCTTCCTCTATATTCAGGGCAATGTCCTGTATCTCTTCTTCAGTTACATGAAGATCAGAACATTCCTGGATGCGGGACTGCAACAGTTCTTTAAGCGTTTTGCGCACATTAAGCCTAATTGGTTCTGGGCCAGGATTTTTTTCTTTATCCTTTTCCTTTTCTCTCTCTTTCTCCTTTTCCTTATCTTTTTCTTTATCTTCCTCTTTCTTAGTTGAATCTGAGGAAAATCGTTTACTCTCCACCTTCTTTATTGGTGTTTTATCTGACTCCTTCACTGTTGGTGTAACTGAAACCTTTGGTAAAGCATTGATAGGCAATGGCTTTACATTCTGGATGTGTCCTTTGTTTGAGGGTGGGGGGGAAACTGGTGACTTAGGTTCCGATTTAGCACTACTAACAGCTGGCTTGGACACTGTTTTAACGCTCAGTTTATTTGTTTGCTCAGGAGGTATGAGAATAGTTTGTTTCTGGATCTTTGGTGCCTTCACTGAAGCAAATAGTACATGCTGTCCTTTAGGCTGGTCTGTAACATTATGTGACTTAATTATTACTTTCTGTGGGTGTGGTGCTGGTTTTGACTGTACCACTGAGTGTTTATTCTGGACACCTTGTTTCTGTTGAGATGCCTCTGTGTTAACAGCTTGATTTGCAGGCTGATAGTATGATAAAATACTTTTCTGCTGAGGTGATGGCTTTGGCTGTGATGGAGAAATCTTCTGCTGAGTTTCTTCCAAGTTTGCCTGTGGTGTCTGGACAGTTGTGTTCCTTGTATGTTGAAACATCAACTTCCCAGCTACTCGGCTTGATGTTACTTCACTAGGTTTCACTACTTCAAATGTAGGATTCTCCTTCAACCAGTTCTTTAGATTTCCCAAAGTTGGGGCATTTTTACCTGAAATTTTTTAAAATATGTGTGATTCCTTATATTAAGTAATAAAAAATTACAGAAATATTTCAGTTGCAACAAAATCTGAACATATCAGATTGTAAAATGAACTGATTCACAAATTATTATTAAATTAACAGTTGCTCAATCTCAATCTTTGGAGCTCTAATAAGGTAGGTGCGTGTGTGTGTGTGTGTGTGTGTGTGTGAGAGAGAGAGAGAGAGAGAGAGAGAGAGAGAGAGGTAAGAACAATTACAGTATCAAATAATGAACTTAATATTTCTAGATATATTGCAAGTGGGGAATAGACATGTTGATACATTTATGAATGAGGGGCTCCGAAGCAAATGGTTATAAGTACCCTTTTTGTAGTTTTGAGAAAACTGAAGTTAAAAGTTACACAGTTTCTGAATATTTTGATATTGCAATATGGATTTTTTAAATACATAAAAATAGTCTGTACCATTATCCATCTGCATACTGGAATAAAAGGTTAATATAAACAATCAGTTATATCATAATTTGTAAAAGTCTGATGCACTTGTATCCCTTTGATTCCAGAATAATGAGAGTTAAAAATTTGATTTATGTTTTGTTATGATTTGTTATTACATCAATTATTATAAAATTGCTATTTTGAGTTATAACAAAACATTTACATAATGTTTCATGAACACCACACCTTTTGTAGCTTGCCAAAACGAAACAAAATAAGAAAGAATGATTTTTAATGTGTCATCCCACTACTGAAAATAATTTCACACCACCTGGGATCATTCCCCCTCTTCTAGTGCAATATAAAAAGGTTATTGAGATAATATAGAACACTAATCATTATAACCTAATGCATTTTATTGATACACAATTTAAAGTAGCGCTACTAAATAAGAAACAGTCTATTCATAATCTGACTCCAGAAAGTTTTTCTCAATATCTGGTTTAAGCTCTTGAAGTGGGTCATCCCTAGTTGCTGTTCTTGGTTGTCCTTCTTGTGGTAGAATTAAAGTTGTATAGGCGGGATAAATGGAATGTATTTCCTGAAGATTTTCATATTTAGGAAGTTTAAGCATTCGAGTTTGGTTGTACAGAGGTGAAAAGATGACATTCGGAGAGTTTTGCCTTTTCTGTTGGGTTTTGTTAGGTACAAATGAACATTTCTCTCTTTGGTGCCAACTGCTTTGTGACATCTTGCAACTCTCTTTCCTCTTCTGTTTAAGGACTAGGTCTTAACTTTCTCTCTCATCCACTTCACATGGTCTTCCTCAACCTAGCACACCACCAGACTAGATGATGACATCCTCCTCTTTGACGGCTCCAGCTGCACCTCTGTCCACACTAAACCTACCAACCACCAACAGCACCCGCATTTTGACAGCTGTCATCCCTTTCACACCAAAAAATCCCTCCCATGTAGCCCTGGCCACCTGGGGACAGCATATCTGCAGTGACAAAAACCCCCTTGCTCAGTATGCTGAGGGTTTCACCAAGGCCTTCAAAGACAGGCACTATCTCCCAGACCTAGTCCACAACAGATCTCCTGTGCCATTTCCCCTGACATTCCCAATCCTCCCACCATCCCTCAGAACCAGCCACAAAGGAGTGTTCCCTTCATTACCCAGTACCATCGTGGAGTGGAACAGCTGAACCACATGCTTGGCCAGGGCTTTGATTACCTATCATCATGCCCTGAAATGAGAGACATCCTAGCCAAGATACTTGCCACACCTCCTAAAGTGGTGTCTGTAGCCCACTCAGCCTCCATAGCATCCTAGTCCATCCCTATTTTACTCCTGATCCCTACCCTTCGCCACAATGATCATATGCCTGTGGAAGACCCAAGTGCAAAACCTGCTCAATCCACCTACCCAGCACTTCCTATTCCTGTCCCATCACAGGTTTACTGTATCCCATCAGGAGTCGGGCCACTTGCAAAAGCAGTCATCTTATTTCCAGCTCTGCTGCAATCATTGCACAGATTTTTATATTGGTATGACTACCAACCAGCTGCCCACAAGGATGAACAGCCACCGTCCAACTGTGGCCAAGAGCAACGTAGACCACCCTGTGGCACAACATGCAGCTGAACATAACACACTTGATTTCAACGACTGCTTCACTACCCTAGCCATCTGGATCCTTCCCACCACCAGTAGCTTTTTTGATTCAAATGGTTCAAATGGCTCTGAGCACTATGGGACTTAACATCTGTGGTCATCAGTCCCCTAGAACTTAGAACTACTTAAACCTAACTAACCTAAGGACATCACACACATCCATGCGCGAGGCAGGATTCAAACCTGCGACCGTAGCAGTCGCGCGGTTCCGGACTGTGCGCCTAGAACCGCAAGACCACCACGGCCGGCAGCTTTTTTGAACTGCGCAGATGGAGGTTGGATAACCTAGCCAAGATACTTGCCACACCTCTTAAAGTGGTGTCTGTAGCCCACTCAGCCTCCATAGCATCCTAGTCCATCCCTATTTTACTCCTGATCCCTACCCTTCGCCACAATGATCTGTGCTCCTGCCCGGCCTAAACCTACAGTAACATACTGTCCCCACACCCTCCATCCAATGGTTACTACCTACTCTGTCCTATTGTCTTCTCCCCTTTCTTATTTCCCACCCTGTTTATTTCCACCCCTTTGTCAATGTATCCGCACATCTTTCCCCGCTCCTCTTCTTTTTTGCTGCTTTTTTTCCCCCACCTCCCTGCCCCATGACCTCACCTCCTCCCTGCACACTACCCCATAACACATTTCTCTCTCCCCCCATCCATACACTTGTACCCCTTCCCCTTCCCTGCCCCCTCCAGATTGCTGCTTGCATCCCAAGTGATAGCTGCATTCAGACCTGAGATGCATTCAGACCTGAGATGCTGGAATTGGCGACCATGTGCCAGCTGTGTGTGTGTGTGTGTGTGTGTGTGTGTGTGTGTGTGTGAACACGCACACGCACTTTTTTTTAACTGATGAAGTCTGTGGCCAAAAGGTTTATGTAAGTGTTTATTAATTGTGCCTGTCTGCAACTTGACATGTCTTCTAGAACGTAAGTAGCAATCTGTCTTTTCCTACACTGTTGATATTCCTACCTGGAGTTTCCACTGTTTAGTTTTCTTTTTGTTTACCACAGAGCAGCACACAGTGGTCTTTCACTTTTATCCCTTTGCCACAACAATATTACATGTTTTACCATGCTCTAGATACACTGTTCCCATTTTTCTGGGAACTGTCACTTGTACCCTTTTGCTTCTGAACCCCTCATATAATAGAGCATCTTAGGGTCCCTTGGCATCCCACTGTGCAGAATTTAACTGTAGAATTTTTTCTTAGGGTCATTTTGATTACAGTTTTGTTAGTACAAAGCATTCCTGAGAGGTATCAGTGAAGTGAACAGTCAGACTGCTGCTGATCCTTTTTGCTAAACCACTCGTGCATAGGAAGAGCGTTAGTGACACTCCCTTTCCCTCTTCGTTGGGGCACACCCAAACCAGTATTGCATAAGCTTGTCAAATAGACAAAAATTATCTGAACAAATGATATACTTGTGAAGATGCTGCTTATTATTGTATTTATGTTATCTGTCAACCTTGTGGCACTGCATCCAAAGCTTTTCAGATATCTTTGGAATGGCATATCAAGTGTTTGAAAGATATGAAACGAGGATAATTTTCAAAAACTCAATATGATAAGTTAATGATTGGCGAACTAGTACCACGGACAGTCTGAACAGTGTTTTCATATATCCCTACATCTAATGAAGCTCAAGGTTTGGCTTGATGATTTAAAAGGTCTGGTAGTATGTTGTTCAATACAGCACTGCAGAGGAATGTTTCAACATACCTACTACTCCATCAATTAGAATTTATTGTATGTATTACTCATATGCCATGACTCTTAATAATTAAACTGTAGGCTTGACCACTTGTGTAGGATAATTCTGCACAAGCATTTGGACAGCTTGAACTACCTGAAGCTTGATCGATTTTCTATTATGCACGCATACCAATGGAAACATGCTTGAGAGTGTGTACAAATCATACACACGTTTCTACAAGCAGATGTCAGTCACGAGGCTATCTTTATAGTGGCACTATGTTGAGTGATTTGAAGCATTTCAACTGCAAATTACGTGTATATGAAAGTCAGCATTAAATCAAAAGCCTTTCATAGTCAGGTGAAGAGAGCTGCTGCACACATTACACAATACATAGCAACTGATTGTCAGATAAATCATCATTAAAAAAAAAAAAACTGACAGATCATACTTGAGAAAGGAAAAAAATGGAACTACTTTATTAATCTGGGGCACGAAGAGAAACACTTTCATATTACAGATATCCATACATGCGTACTTGAGATTTCACAGCCCTATATATTGCGAGAGATCACAATAGTGCTTTCAGTCTTTCATGTGGTAGTGTCGTAATTTCATTATTCTCACCAGCTTTTTAACCAATGGCAATATGAGCAACAGGGGGGCCAGGTGTGTATCTCCACTGACCCTAAAAAAGATTACACATTTCATGTGCACGTATAAGCAATAGAAAGGGTAACAAAGTGAGAACTGGTTTTACGTTTTATTAACCAGTATTTGCACCACACATCATGTTTCCTCTACTTCTTTAATCTTCAACAAGGTTACATCAGCTACAGAATCTAATGTAAAGGACTGTATTAAGTTTCTTGTAGAGTGCATTAAGGGGCTATTTGTTGGGTAACTACTATAGCACAATTAAACAGTACCTTCAAAGGGCTCTTAAAATTAATGTAATAGGTTGTTATATTATATTAGAACTAAAATTTCAAACATGTAAATCTTTGTACTGCTCTTGAACACTATCTTCCACATTCTGGAGATCTCTTTGCAAAGGATCCATGAGACATGATTCATAGGCAGGGGGAAGGGGGAAGATGTGTTTATGCAGAACATGTTAAACTTTTACCCTGGCAATTTGTAATTTTACTACTTCTAGTTGTACATGCGATTCCTGCCATCTTTTTACCTCAGATGCTGCTTAGGAAGGAAATGTTAATTACACAATGACAATAAATATTTCTGTTTTAATGAATATGTTCCATGATATTAGTGAATACAGTGATTTTTATTTTCAAAAAACTGTAAATGTGATTCACACTAACTTATTTCAGTCACACAGCAATTCAAAATGAGTTTAACCTCTACATATTATTTTGTTTAAAGTACATCACTTACCACTCAGGAGTTTTCCAGTTCTTCTTTCATATACTATTACTCTAGTTTGTGGTTTTGGTATGTGGTGAGACAACTGGTCCACTGCATGCTTGTTTATTCCACCTGACTGGTTTGACTTTGTGACAGAAGCAGCTGTAGCAACATTCTGCTGCGACTCTTCTGCATGTTTCAAAATGCAAGCATGACTGCAGTAGATACTGGACTGCCGAGCTTCTTTCTTACATACAATACAGGATGTCACTGACCCAACATCTGCGTCACTGCAATCAATGCAAATTTGTTTCTTCTTACAATCAATGGAAGACAATAGAAAATCAACCACAAAAATACCATAGAATCAGTTTCATACTACATTTTTTTCTACATTTAAGTGAAAGCAGCAATGTAGGAATAAAGATATTACAGTAATGACAATTACAAGAACAAAACAATGAATAAAAATAAGGACAGGAAACTACTCCCCTTCAGCTGTTGGTGTGTGGAACATTTTACTACATTTCAATGTAGTACCTATTTTTGCAGTTTCAAGTACTGACATCCCCCCCCCCCCCAAACCACTGTTTGAGAAGTTCATAGGAACAAATGAGGGAGAGGTGGTGGTAGCAAAACAAGGAGAGGGTAATATAATCATGAAACTGTGTCACTGAATATGAGGGCTACAGTTTAACCCTTTTGCGGCTACACATGAGCTCTTTGCATCCCATGTTGAGGCTGCTTTTGTTATGGCTGTACTGCTCACAAATGCTGGTGCCTTTGCTGAGAGACGGCATTCCGGCTGATATGCAATACTTATCACCACTTTTTAAGAAAACTATTGGATAAAAAAATTTACTTGCACATCTTACAGTCTGATATCTTCCCTTGATAAAGGACTGAATTGCGTTTTTTATATGCCACAGTTACAGTGCTGCATCAAATTAAGTAAAACACTGCGTGAAATTTTAAAGATTTTGCAGAGGTAAATACGCATTGTGTAAACTTTGCTTGTGTTTGATTTTAGCTCATACATTGCAGTGAATGAAATTTAGATAAGATATCATTTTCAACCCAACCATCCCCAATTTTTATCAAATTTGATATTTTTATTGTACATGATGTGAGATGACAAATTACGGCACAAGTAGAACATAAGTAGCTGCCCGAATTTCTGAAAATGTGCTTAAAATTCAACAAAGGTAGCTGTAACTTCTGTTCTGACAGAGATAGCACAGTGGAACAAGTCATTCCGGAAAGGGATGGGGACAAGCTTTCAAATGATACACAACATGGCCATATTTAAACAATGTACACAATTAAGGTCAGTGCCCTTGTCCTTTGACCTCAAAAAAACGCTGGCAGGTCGATAGACACACAAACAAACACACAAAATTCAAGCTTTCGCAACCAACGGTTGCTTCATCAGGAAAGAGGGAAAGACGAAAGGATGTGGGTTTTAAGGGAGAGGGTAAGGAGTCATTCCAATCCCGGGAGTGGAAAGACTTACCTTAGGGGGAAAAAGGACAGGTATACACTCGCACACACACCCATATCCAACCGCACATACACAGACACAAGCAGACATGTCTAGGGAAAATATTTGGCGCAACTAACAACAATGGAATATGGATCAAGAAACCTACAGAGGAACTGTACAAACATAAGGAGACAATAACAGAAAAGATTAGAAAACGCAGACTACAATTCTATGGACACCTATACAGAACGCCATCACACAGGCTGACCAAACAGATCTTTGACTGGGTAACCACTAGAAACAACAAATGGGTGGCAGAGGTAGAAAACGACCTGAACCAACTCAACATAACAGCAGACACAATAAACGACAGAATAAAATTCAGAAACATCATTAACAAAAGTAAACTACATGAGATACAATTTGACAAACGAACAGGCATAAAATGGACCGAAGAACGCAAGCAAGATCACAGCCAGAAGATGAAAGAAATATGGGCAACCAAAAAGGCAATCAAGATGAAGCCGAAGACACAAAGCCGACAAGAAGCATGGACAGAGGACCGGAAACAGAAACACAGCGAGCGAATGAGGGAAGTTTGGGCAGCAAGGAAGGCAGCAAAAGGAACTGTCCAAATACGCTCTTTAAGGGCAAAACACCAATAATAATAATAATAATAATAATAATAATAATATATCTAAAAACAAAGATGATGTGGCTTACCAAATGAAAGTGCTGGCTGGTCGATAGACACACAAACAAACACAAACATACACACAAAATTCAAGCTTTCGCAACCAACGGTTGCTTCGTCAGGAAAGAGGGAAGGAGAGGGAAAGACGAAAGGATGTGGGTTTTAAGGGAGAGGGTAAGGAGTCATTCCAATCCCGGGAGCAGAAAGACTTACCTTAGGGGGAAAAAAGGGCAGGTATACACTCGCACACACACACATATCCATCCGCACACACACAGACACAAGCAGACATTTGTAAAGGCAAAGAGTTTGGGCAGAGATGTCAGTCGAGGTGAAAGTACAGAGGCAAAGATGTTGTTGACAGACAGGTGAGGTATGAGCGGCGGCAAATTGAAATTAGAAATTAGCGGAGATTGAGGCCTGGCAGATAACGAGAAGAGAGGAGATGCTGAAGGGCAAGTTCCCATCTCCGGAGTTCTGACAGGTTGGTGTTAGTGGGAAGTATCCAGATAACCCGGACGGTGTAACACTGTGCCAAGATGTGCTGGCTGTGCACCAAGGCGTGTTTAGCCACAGGGTGATCCTCATTACCAAAAAACACTGTCTGCCTGTGTCCATTCATGCGAATGGACAGTTTGTTGCTGGTCATTCCCACATAGAAAGCTTCACAGTGTAGGCAGGTCAGTTGGTAAATCACGTGGGGGCTTTCACACGTGGCTCTGCCTTTGATCATGTACACCTTCCGGGTTACAGGACTGGAGTAGGTGGTGGTGGGAGGGTGCATGGGACAGGTATTACACTGGGGGCGGTTACAAGGGTAGGAGCCAGAGGGTAGGGAAGGTGGTTTGGGTATTTCATAGGGATAAACTAACAGGTTACGAAGGTTAGGTGGACGGCGGAAAGACACTCTTGGTGGAGTGGGGAGGATTTCATGAAGGATGGATCTCATTTCAGGGTAGGATTTGAGGAAGTTGTATCCCTGCTGGAGAGCCACATTCAGAGTCTGATCCAGTCCCGGAAAGTATCCTGTCACAAGTGGGACACTTTTGGGGTTCTTCTGTGGGAGGTTCTGGGTTTGAGGAGATGAGGAAGTGGCTCTGGTTATTTGCTTCTGTACCAGGTCGGGAGGGTAGTTGCGGGATGCAAAAGCTGTTTTCAAGTTGTTGGTGTAATGGTTCAGGGATTCCGGACTGGAGCATATTCGTTTGCCACGAAGACCTAGGCTGTAGGGAAGGGACCGTTTGATGTGGAATGGGTGGCAGCTGTCATAATGGAGGTACTGTTGCTTGTTGGTGGTTTTGATGTGGACGGACGTGTGAAGCTGGCCATTGGACAGGTCGAGGTCAACATCAAGGAAAGTGGCATGGGATTTGGAGTAGGACCAGGTGAATCTGATGGAACCAAAGGAGTTGAGGTTGGAAACCATCCTTGTAACCATTGATGCCACTTCCTTATACACAAATATTCCGCACGTCCAGGGCCTCGCTGCAATGGAGCACTTCCTTCCACGCTGATCACCTGCCACCCTACCTAAAACCTCTTTTCTCATTACCTTAGCCAGCTTCATCCTGACCCACAACTTCTCCACTTTCGAAGGCCAGACATACCAACAATTAAAGGGAACAGCCATGGGTACCAGGACGGCCCCCTCGTACGCCAACCTATTCATGGGTCGCTTAGAGGAAGCCTTCTTGGTTACCCAGGCCTGCCAACCCAAAGTTTGGTACAGATTTATTGATGACATTTTCATGATCTGGGCTCACAGTGAAGAAGAACTCCAGAATTTCCTATCCGACCTCAACTCCTTTGGTTCCATCAGATCACCGGGTCCTACTTCAAATCCCATGCCACTTTCCTTGACGTTGACCTCCACCTGTCCAATGGCCAGCTTCACACGTCCGTCCACATCAAACCCACCAACAAGCAACAGTACCTCCATTATGACAGCTGCCACCCATTCCACATCAAACGGTCCCTTCCCTACAGCCTAGGTCTTCGTGGCAAACAAATCTGCACAAGTCCAAAATCCCTGAACCATTACACCAACAACCTGAAAACAGCTTTCGCATCCCGCAACTACCCTCCCGACCTGGTACAGAAGCAAATAACCAGAGCCACTTCCTCATCTCCTCAAACCCAGAACCTCCCACAGAAGAACCCCAAAAGTGCCCCACTTGTGACAGGATACTTTCCGGGACTGGATCAGACTCTGAATGTGGCTCTCCAGCAGGGATACAACTTCCACAAATCCTGCCCTGAAATGAGATCCATCCTTCATGAAATCCTCCCCACTCCACCAAGAGTGTCTTTCCGCCGTCCACCTAACCTTCGTAACCTGTTAGTTCATCCCTATGAAATCCCCAAACCACCTTCCATACCCTCTGGCTCCTACCCTTGTAACCGCCCCTGGTGTAAAACCTGTCCCATGCACCCTCCCACCACCACCTACTCCAGTCCTGTAACCCGGAAGGTGTACACGAACAAAGGCAGAGCCACGGGGGAAAGCACCCACAAGATTTACCAACTGACCTGCCTACACTGTGAAGCTTTCTATGTGGGAATGACCAGCAACAAACTGTCCATTCGCATGAATGGACACAGGCAGACAGTGGTTGTTGGTAATGAGGATCACCCTGCGGCTAAACATGCCTTGGTGCACGGCCAGCACATCTTGGCACAGTGTTACACCGTCCGGGTTATCTGGATACTTCCCACTAACACCAAACTGTCAGAACTCCGGAGATGGGAACTTGCCCTTCAGCATTTCCTCTCTTCTCGTTATCCGCCAGGCCTCAACCTCCGCTAATTTCAATTTGCCGCCACTCATACCTCACCTGTCTGTCAACAACATCTTTGCCTCTGTACTTCCACCTCGACTGACATCTCTGCCCAAACCCTTTGCCTTTACAAATGTCTGCTTGTGTCTGTGTATGTGCGGATGGATATGTGTGTGTGTGTGTGTGTGTGTGTGTGTGTGTGTGTGTGTGTGCGAGTGTATACCTGTCCTTTTTTCCCCCTAAGGTAAGTCTTTCCGCTCCCGGGATTGGAATGACTCCTTACCCTCTCCCTTAAAACCCACATCCTTTCGTCTTTCCCTCTCCTTCCCTCTTTCCTGACGAAGCAACCGTTGGTTGCGAAAGCTTGTATTTTGTGTGTATGTTTGTGTGTCTATCGACCTGCCAGCACTTTCGTTTGGTAAGTCACATCATCTTTGTTTTTAGATATATTATTCCCATGTGGAATGTTTCCCTCTATTATATTCATATTAATAATAATTAGATAATTAATAATATATATACGTACACACACACACACACACACACACACACACACACACACACACACACAAGATAACATACTAAAAAACCAAGCTAGAATGGCACTTCAATTACAACTACCCGATTAGAAAATGAGGTTTTTTCCCAAATTCGTCACTCAAAAAATCAGAGTCATCTTATATTTGCAGATTGAACTATTGCTGCTGATGGCGGCATTTTTACGTTGTTTAATAGAGCATATAGGGGTCACCTTACATTTACAGATGAAGCTTGGGCTATTGACATCATGCACAGATTTATTTTGAAAAATTCGGAAAGGCAGGGGTCAGCATCTGATATTCATGTTCTAATGGGCTCAAGATTTTCAGATATGCGTGCTTTATATAGAATTGACATTACTCAAACAATCACGTGACATTTGATTCGCATGACACTAGTGCAAGGGCTATGCGAGAAACTACGAGCTAGCTTCTACAAGAATCTACTGCTTTGCTTAAAATTTTACAATTTTCTTAAACACAAGAGGTAATAGCACTAAATTAAATCATTTTACAAATTCTTGTTGTACCTGAACAAGTTTGCAACAAAAGTTCTCATACTGAGAGACCGTAATGATTTACCAAACCGGTGCACATGTGAGAAATTCTGCCACTGTTTATGTATTAGTATACTGGGTAAAAACATTACCAGCTTTTAATCAGTTTTAGAACATGATGGTGACATTAAGATGAAAGAAGAAGGAAAATTAATCTAGAATGAAATGTCTAACAAACAAAATAAATTATAGTGGCAAGACTGATCGTGGAGATAGTGTAGGTACAGACGTCATTCGATCATGAGATGAGCGAAAGTTCGAAAACTGGAATGAATCATGACTGTGACCTTTTATTTACATATTAGTTGCTGTTCTTACACATGACTTGCACTGTAGGTAATGTTGCAGTCCATCTTTTGCATTTGCTCGAGCACAGAACTACAAAAGGCTTGGAAGAGGAACAGTGATACTAGCTTGGCTAAAAACTAGATGAGTGCAGGGAGGGGAGTATGAGCAGACAGCAAATTAAATCATGTTGCCAACCAGGGGAATCTATACTGCGTGCTTTGGCTTTTTAGGAACATCTAACATGTTTAAACTGTAGTTTGCTTGAATGCATTTGTAGTTAGAAGTGAAATGACTTTAAAATTGGACAACAGTCTTGATTTCTGCAGGAGACTATACAAATCTAGATAAGGGTCAGTGGCGCACTAAGGTATTTCATGCTGACATGTTGTTGACAGTCACTGTGACATGTCAAGAACGAAAGGGGGTGTGTGGTCCTACGCAGCCAATGAGAAAGCAGCCGGCAGACAATTAGTTTGGAAGCAAGAGACATTGTCTCATCACCACATAAGCAAAATCTGATATATATTTGGATAGAAACAACAGTGTTCTTAGATCCCACGGTAACCACAACCTATTGCAACATTTTCGGAAAAAATAGCAAAATATTTGCAACAATGAAGATTAAAAATAGTGATATCAAAGACGACAGGGTGAGTGAAAAATGTAGAAAAGAATGGTCAAATTAATGTAAACAATTTCTTTTCATTTATTTTATTTTATTTCTCCTTGCATTATCAATATGTAGACAATGTATTTAGAATAGGTGTTGTTTTAACTTTTTAGGCATTTATATTATGTCAATAAAGCGGTTTGTAATTTCGATTACTCAAAATATGTTAAAAATAAATTTTGCTTTAAAAGTCTCTTGGGGGGGGGGGGAGGTAGTCTTATATTTGGGTAAATACAGTAAATTAATATGCACAGCAATGTGACGCAGTAAAGCAATACAAATAGTATGCAGATTGCAACAATATGATACGAAGTGGCGAAAAACATGTTAACCATTAAAATGGCAATGTGATAGCAACACACAATAAGGAAGCAACACGAACAGGCCACTAGCAACCATTCGTATTTTGACCAACCACAGGTACACTGACAATCTGGAAAGAGGCCAATAGCATGCATTCTTGTTTTAACCAATTACATTAAACTCAGAAGGTGGGTAGACCAATAGCAAGTATTCTTGTGTAGCACGCTGCAAGGTCACTTACATGTTATTAAGTTTTGTTACCTGACAATAAGTCAGAAGATGGGAAATCATGAAAGTGAAGTGTTTCCTTTTGAAGCTTGGATGGCAACATAGATGCTGCATGTACAGAGGAAGTTACAGCAAAAGTGTCGTATTTTGTGATTATATACAAATCTACTGGTTGAAGGTAAGAGTTAGAAAGGATCACATATTTATGTAATCTCTTCAGGAAAAATGAACCCAACAGATACAAGAAAAGTTACGTCAAGTGTAAATGTGGATGGTTCATACGATCAGTGGCATAATGACACACCACAAAAAATGTAACACGGAAGGAAAAAATTAACACAATAACAAGGGCATGTGACTGAACAAAGTAAATTCAGACAGACAAAATTACAAGCCTGTGTAACTCATATGATTCAGACAAATCTGTAGCCCCAAATATAGCTTTAGTTGCATTAAATGATAGTCTGGTAACTCTTGGTGAGTAGAGACAGAGAAGAAGAGACAGAGAGAAAACATACGCACAGAAAATTTTTTAAAAAGTGTCAGAGCTAATCCTAATTAAATATGTACCCAGTGTGAGACAAAATGCACAGGGTAATACAAATATGTGGGGTGGAACAAATATGGAATCTGAAATTATAATGCAATTGAAAGAGTAATTCAGTAGTAGCACCAAAAGGAGTGAGAAGATCCAGATACTGACACTTCTTCGGAAAAAGCTGAAGCATTTGAAGGACTGAAAATTAATTTGGAGCCTCAAACTACTTAGCGAGAAAAGCAAAACATTTAGTAAAAAAATGTGGCATCTTAGCAATTCCTAATCTGAGACTTGGAAATATTTAAGTGAACACATTGTGAACTGTGTCACAGAATTTTACAACAGACAAGACATTAGCTGTTTTTTGTCTGGGAAGAAGGATTTTGTTTCTGTTAAGGAAAATGGTTACAGGGTTTATAAACGAAAACGACTGGTGTTGAGAAACCAGAACGAGCTGTATCAAGCATTCAGAGGTACACATCCAGAACTGAAAATATGCTTATTCAAATTTTGCCAATTATAACCTAAAAACTGCATTCAGGCTCGTGCAACCAGTACCCACATAGTGTGTATGTTTGCAGTATTTACCAAAGTGTGAAACTTATGTTGGAAGGTTGCAGAATGAAGGAGCTGGCACATGATGCTGACTACCAACTTAGCATGTACAAACACTGTCTGCCTTCAATAATTCGTAATTTCTCAAAGCTGAAAGGTTATATGTCAATAAGCAAAAACTGCCCAGTTCACATTCTTTCTTGACATACCTTGGACAGCTGTTTGACAAAAATAGAATTGGTGAGGTAACATACAAACTGGATATACCTACAAATAGAGCAACTCTCCAGACATGTCTATTTTCTGTGGAAGACTTCTTAGAAAACCTCATCAACAAAATGAAAAATCTCCAGCTATACTACTTCATAGGCCTCTAACAGTTTGACCCTTCATGACAATGAATACATCGTTATATGTGATTTTGTAGAAAATGATGAATTTGTCCTGCAGGATAAGGTCCAAGGGTTTCACTAGACCAACGCAAAGGCTACCATTCATCCATTTACTCTTTATTATAAATATCCAGAAGCCGATGCAATTGGATCACATTTCATTTGTCGTCATATCAGAATGCTTTACCATGACACTGTCAGTGTTTATCTTTTTTTTAAAAAAAAGGGTTCAAATGGCTCTGAGCACTATGGGACTTAACATCTGTGGTCATCAGTCCCCTAGAACTTGGAACTACTTAAACCTAACTAACCTAACGACATCACACACATCCATGCCCGAGGCAGGATTCGAACCTGTGACCGTACGGGTCACGCGGTTCCAGACTGAAGCGCCTAGAACCGCATGGCCACACCGGCCGGCTATCTTTTTCAACATCATTTGGTTAAATGAATGGTGTCTCAGTTCCATAGGACACCTGAGTACACATATTACTTCACAAATGGTGCTGCAGACTAGTATAAAAAAACCACAAGAATTTTGAAAACGTATCTTTTCATCAGAGTGCCCTCAATTTCTGTGCAGAGTGGCATTTGTTTGTCATATCACATAGCAAAGGACCATGTGATGGTATCTCTGGTGCATCAAGTGACTTGCTGTCCGTGCCAGTCTGCAGTGCATCCATAAGCCTCAGATAATGACACACAGATAGTTATTTGAATGGTTTTTCAAGAACGTTGCACTGTACCACTTTCATTATACAACCAACAGTCTAACAATGAGTATGATGAAGAATCATCTCTCTTCCAAGAGCACTTTGATCAGATTTGCACATTTGCTTGTACCCACCAGTTACATGGTATTATTGCCACTGGGCATAACAAAATTCAAATGAAAGTTTCCTCCAATTCACCAGACATAGCTAACACGGACTTAACAAGACTGATACCTTAATGATATCACAGAGTTTGTTGCATTTATGTACTAAAGTCACTGGATGTTTGGGGTGTTTTTAGTGTTAATGACGATACCAGTGGGGTTACAATTTAGCTTTCTACATTCTCAAAGTCCTTCACCTTCTTTTGTACACCCCGAGAAAACGACAGCTTTACTGTGGGCAAGAAAGACATTCCTACAAAGGCTGATGTGAGAACAGCAACAGGCCAAACGTACATCTTTCCACCAAAAGATGCACTAACAGCATTGCACCCTGTTGTACAATAAAGGAAGATTAGAGTTCAACATCCTGTTGACATCGAGGCTATTAGAGATGCAGCAGAAGCTCAGACTGGTCCAAGGATGGGAAAGGAAATCCGCCGTGACCCTTCAAAGGAACCATCTCACAGCATTTGTCTGGAGCGATTTAGGGAAATCATGGAAAACCTAATTCAAGACAGCCAGACGTGGGCTGGAACTGTCATCCTCCAGAATGCGAGTCCACTGTGCTAACTGCTGCGCCACTTCGCTCAGTCTCTTGCTATACAATATGGTAGATGCCGATGATGCATTTGTCATTGTGCTCGTTTGTTTGAATTTGAGTCTGTTTGCCATGCCTTCCAACATGTACTTTGGCTAAGGCGATTGTACAATGTTTCGCATTACTGGAAGTGAAGGTCTGGGGGTCATACTCTGTGACGTGGCGTAGTACAAATGCTTGCTATTGGCCTGTTCACATTACTTACTTAATGTGAGTTGCTATCATATCACCTTTCTAACAGTTAACAAGTTTTTCAGTATTTAACATTATTTTGTTGCAGTCTGCATACAATCTGTATTGTTGTGACCGTGAATATCAATTTGTCTCTCCTAATCCAAATGTCATCCCAACCTGACTTGTTAGTAGGTGTGCAATGTAACGTGAAGAAGCAAAAATAATTTTTTCAAAAATTCCGAAAGTGACATGTTTTGAGATATTCAAGGTCAAACGACACGGGCATTGACCATATTTGTATAAATAGTTTAAATATGGCCATGTTGGGTATCATCTGAAATTTTTATTACCTGTTTCACTGTCTTAGCTCTATTAGAACAGAAGTTACAGCCATTTGTGTCAGCAGAGTCTGTCAAATTTTAGGCACATTTTCAGAACTTTGGGAAGTCATTATTTTTGCTGTACTTGTGCTACAATTCTGTAATTTGCCGTTATTCATTCTCTTGTTGTGTACAATGAACACATCAAATCTGATTAAAATCAGAGGTGGTCAGGTTAGGAGATGTGCTCATTTGACATGAAAAGACTCATACAAGAAACGCACCACACCTTGTGGATGATGTTAATAGTTTTGCATGTAGCATTATTTGCTTCACAAGCTTCTATGCAACACAAATCAATCAGCTGGAGAAGACTGGTTGCCTACCCTCATTTTTGTTCATGAATTAAGCGGTTCATTTAATTGTGCCCATTAATACATAATATTACAAAATGCTTGTAGACAGTGGTTTAATATAATTAAACTAAAACTCTACTGTAACTACACATAAGGCTAAAATAAGGTTAATATAGTTACAAGCATTAAACCAGTTGAAAGATAAATTTTTAACAAAGAAGCAAGTACTAAGAGACTTACACTACTGGGAAAAAATAATGTCAAAAATCTACAATAGGAAATTATTATATTTCAATGTTTCCTTCGTCTCTACCTTAAGTATGATATTCGGGTTTGGGTTTTTCCAAGTTTCATAATTAAAAATTCCTTTTACCATAACAACAACTCCATTTTCAAATGGAGTTGACAGTTTTATCTGCTGACAACAGATTTCCACATGCTTTTGCCACCAAATTGTACCAAAAAATGACACTTTTTCATGATATCTTTAAAAGAGCATTAATCAAACTGCATATTTTTGTAGTACACAATTATAAAAATGAACACCATTAAATGCACCACTTTAACTTTACAAACATGTAAATGAACTTCACACCTGCATTGTTTTCTTGTATCAGCCAATCACAACACCAGATACGTGATATCACGCAAATGTGAATCTGGTGGTACGTTAGACCACTGAGTGTTTGTTTCAGTATTTATTCAATATCATTTTTACTATTCTGTGAAATCAAGTCAATTACCCAAACAGACATTTGCATACATCAGAACACTGCTTTGAGGATTCAGGGCGGCGCCACGACCCTGGACTGAATCCACATGATGGATAAACAACGAGAGTTGGTGTGCAGACTAGCCTGGATGTGGTTTTTTAAGCCGTTTCCCCCACATCCGAATAGTTGAATATTGAGCCAGTACTTATGCAAAGAATGACGTTAGATGCAGACTGAAAGGATCCACAAATTTCATCGAGGTGGGGAGGATGGTGACAGACAGGGCACCTGACCACCCTCTATGGTCACATCCAAAAATTAACATGCTGAATCCATGAAGATACAGAATATAAGGACAGGAAAAAGAAGAAATAAATGAAATCTGTGGCGATAGAACAATCTGTAGTACATCCGGAGGTCTGACTGGATGTCACACAAACCGCACAGGCGCCGCATCGATTTACACGTGAACGAAGTTGAAGTGTCACATTTGGTTTTTTCCATATTTATACTCGCATACTATGAAAACATAAAAGTTAAACCAATGCATCACATTAAAGATCTGCCTCTAGAATACAACGTCTTTTCTACGTTTTGTCGTACAAACCTGTTGGAAAGTATAGTGTTGACAGATAAAACTGTTACCACCTGATGTCATATCTAATGTGCTGCTACTTTAAACAGTACTTTTAACATTATGCGTGTACCTCAGACTTGAGAAAAAAAGTCAAGATACAACTTAGAACCTTTTTATACCTAGACGAGGAAAATGACAAATTTTACAACATTTTGTAACGAGCACTGATTTCGCATTACACAAATAAAAATCATCAATGTTATGTAATCCTCTCTCCCACACGAGGCAATCAAGGTGTAGGGGGAGAAGAAGAGGAGGAGGAGGAGGAGGAGGAGGAGATGATGATGATGATGATGATGATGATGATGATACATGTGGAACCTTTGAAATCATGTTCAAGAAAGCATTTCAACATTTTATTTAATTTGTAAATGCAGTAACTTCAGTGTGTCACCACTACAGGTTTCAATAGTACCATATACACTAAAAAATTTCAATGCTCAATGTAAAATGGCATGTAAATAGTTGCTAGTGAGTCTTCTGGGCTGTAAAGCTGTGCTCCAAGAAACATTTTGGTTCCTGATGTTTTGGCCAGAGCTGCACTGGACATCTTCAGCTGTGCTCCTGGGGCATGTGGTTGATTTTACATATGATCAGCAGAGATAATCATTATCAGAGGAAAAAAAATATAACTTTCTATTGTCACCTGCAAAGGATAAAACCTTATCTATTGATTCTGCAGAGCCACTTTTGATATATTATTTATGGCTTCTTGTTTTCTGTTAAGGTTATCATATTCTGCTTGATTCTGTATATAGACGTGGATTATAATTTTGTCATTGTAGATAAAATTCTGGTTACAGAAAACTTTCAATTCATGATATCTTATCTTGCTGCTGCTGATTTTTTCGTTTTTCCAGTCGCCGAAGACTTTAATGTTCTTTCAATCTTGTATTCATGCTTCTCTTGTTAGTTCCAATGTAGACCTCCAAGGAATCTTATATATCCCATGTCCTGTCAGAGGAGGGAGTTTATTCTTTACAGATTGGAGTGCCTGACGTATTTTCTTAGTTGGTCTAGAACCTGGTCTGATGTTATGTTTCTATAAAATCTTCCCAATCCGATTGTAACAATAAATTATTATCCAGTACTATATAGAGAAGCAATCAAAATACATAAGCATGGGTATAGTTATAACAGAAAAGAAGCGGCCATGAAACTTAGTGACAGTGGCTCTGCAGAACTAAGACAAGTTTTTATCCCTGACAGGTGACAGTCCATACTTAACTTTCACCTCTGACAAGGATTATACCTGCTGATTATGTCTAAACTCAACCACACCCATTGTACACAGTATTTATGTCACACTCTGACAAGAATCAGTGACGCCAGGAGCACTTCCGAAGACGTTCAACGCAGCTCTGGATGAAACATCAGGAACCAAAACCATTCTTGGACCACAGACATACAACCCAGAAGGCTCACCCGCAACTAAGACATCCAGTCATGAAAACCTGCACTGTAGGAACACAAATACAGTGCATCCGTTACTGCTATGTTTTATAGATGCAATTCTAATGTTCATTCCCTGATCAAAAATAGTATTAAAAATGAGAGACTTGTTTTAAGAACTAAAATACTATTAATATAAAAGCTACCTCTGATAGCTCTGGTTTGATTCATTCTCCACATTTTGCTTTGTATCTTCATTTGACAAAGGAGGCAGGTTATTCTGTCCAGTTATCTTCTCTTCATTCTGAAATTCTTTGACATCTTTCCCTTGTTCAGAACAAGTGGCAGGAGACAACAGGGGGCTGTCATCTTTTGTTTCTGTTTGGTTCTCAGTTTGTGTTGCTCTCCTTGTATCTTTATCTTTCCCAGATTTTCTCTTTGGATCTTTGTCTTTACTTTTTTCAGCTGACTCATTTTTTTTAGAACAATTAGGACATGACCATTCCAAGCCTTTATTTTCCATTTGTTGACCTGCCATGGAGAAAGCAGATGCCATTACTTATCAGCTATGGTATTTCTGACTTACAGCAATACAATCATCCTGTAACATTGCCATGAAGTAACTTGTTTGTATGACAGCCACAAAACATACAAAAGCAGACAGTCCCATTCCCTACTGCAGGACAACGTAAGTAAATATTTTTCAAAATTAAACTATTTGAAATGTATGGAAAAATCCATAAATAAAGCATGCCTAACAACAACAACAACAACAAACAAACAAACAAAACCCCATCCTTGCACTGTGAAGGTTACCAGGTACTAAAGGTGATGAACACAGCAAATACATAAGTAACAAAAATATGTTGATATACTTGCCATTGCAGCCACAACGGCCAGAGACAGCCGTCAGAGTGTGTGTGTGTGTGTGTGTGTGTGTGTGTGTGTGTGTGTAGGCGCGCGCGCTCTACTTCAAAAGAAGGCCTTTTGCCCAAAAGCCAAAATGGGTAGCTGTCTTTCTGTCATGCCTGTCGGCAACTCAATGTCTCCTGAATACAGGGAGCAGAAACCTATCCTTTTCATAATACTGTTGTCATTCAACCCTGGACATCCCATTTTTTGGTAATGTAGCTGCAGAATTATAGAATTTAAGATTTCTTCAAATGGAGCTAGGGAGGAAAAGGAAGAAACAATGACTGAACTACAGTAAGATGGACGTAAGCTTGGCAGTAGTTCACTTGCAGATGAATGGCAAAGGATGGATGATACAGACAGCTACTTAAAGAGATCATAAAACTACTTTGAATTTTGAACTTTTGATCTTTTACTACTGTCCATAGTTCCCCATCACACACAGCAGAAAACTGGCAGAAGTCGAAGAGTGAGGGGGCTTCACTGGAAGGAAAGAAACAGAAAGGAATGCATGGAGGGAAAAAATAAATATATAAAAAATAAAAAAGCTATGGCAAGAACAACATGAACAGTATAGTCGCAGATTGTGGAAAAAAAAGGACAAGAAGTAAATGAAAACACGGAGTTGAGGGTATGACATAGTATTTAATATCAATACAAAATACTGAGACATCAGGAAAGAACTTAACAATATTCAGTTAAGTGACAAACATGTGCTCACCGATCCCTTTCTTGTCACTGCACAAATTAAGTCCAAAATATCAATTACATTCTCAGTGAACGTACAAACAAGTTTTAGTGGCTGTGTGAAAACTATTCATACCACCACTGCTAAACCTATGGAAGCCTGAAGAATAAGAAGTCAAATGTGTAACACTATCTTTCATGATACATTCAGTAAATGTGCAGCTTGTGCCACTTTTGAATGGATTTGCTTTCAAAAACATTTGGACACCTGTCCATTTTTTGGATGAAAAAAATACTGTCATATATATTTAAAAAATTCTGTCTTGCAGAGAAAAGAAAAATAATGTTGATGTTGTTATCCCTGATTGAGGGTGCTAATATTGTGGTGCAAGCAACTGATAAGATTTGAAATAAAAGTTAAAAGTTGGAGAAGAACATAAAATGTAACAACAACAGAAAAAAGGGAATGAAAATATAGCAGTAGATGATTGGGTAAGGTTAGCAATGTGAAAGAAGCTGGCATATTTGAGCACTTATATGATAGTAGTAGTAAGGCAACAGGAAACTGCAGTGAGATGGTGATGATAATCACCAATATCTTGCTGCCCATTTACTAACAAGAACACATTACAGTAATTCATTCTCACAGAACTCAGTGGTAATTATTTCAATGAGTTACAATGACGGTGCTCTGTAGAATATTTCTGACATTTATTTTGGCAGCTGTCAGGCAGAGCCTAAGGGAGGCTTCTCAATACACCTATGAAGTAATGGAAAATAAATTAAGAGTTATCATGGAGGTAACTAATTGTGTTATAAATGTTAGGTTGACAAAGAAAAATACCCTGAGATTTATGGTAATATTTTTGAGGATCATAGTTGATTTTCAAAAAGATATAGCTGGAATATTTACAGATTCGCAATATGATTACATTATTAACAAACATCCTAAAATTGGAGCAGAATACTCTATTTGGGTAATTTGTATATAAGAAACTTGCTAGTAACTAGATGCTTTCTGCTATTCGCTCAGAGTTTATCTTTTGATTTTATTTCTTTGTAATTTATGATGCAGACGGTTTCTATCTTATGACATAAACTATGAATTATAGCCGATTCTTAGAATTCAATGTTCCTACCTTTATTTGCTGTCGAAATTAATTTTTTCATAATCACTGAAATTCTCCTATTTTAACCAACATTTTATGACTGAATACAATGTTTCTAAAATATGTTGTTTGCCAGTCATATATTTTATTTGATACTACTATAAAGAGGAAAACAAACAAAATCACAGAAATATGCCACAACCACCTACGTCTTTAAGTGTTCACAAGGTCACACGTGACTACAAACTATTGCATCTGTACACATTATGACACTCCATGTGTATCATAGTAAGATATACATACTGTCTCTGTTATACGGTTTTCACAGCCATCACAACAAATCATCAAACTACAATTCTATGATGAAAATATCAATTCCAGACTCACCCATTGCCTTCGTTATTCCAACACATTTTCCATGAAACCAGTCTTCACAGATGTCACAACAAATCATAAATCTATTGTTGTGTGGTTTTTTGCATATACACCACAGACGATCTGGGTCATCTTCTGAATTCCAGCTTTCTTCATCAGAAGAGGACAATAACTCATCTACTTCAGATTTCACTACAGATGAACGTCGTCTTCTGCACAAATACGGCATCAACAAATCAATAGCAAACTTATTTTAACTAAAATGTGGGTTTTACAAAGTCTTAACAAGACCAAAGACAGAAGAAAGGAGAATAGGATTTTACACACCTCCCCTTGCTCCTCCCTTGGCTGGCGCGAGAATCATCCAACTTTCTTTTATCCTTTACTTGTGCTTGTGCAGAATGTTTCAGGGTCTCCACCAGATCTCTGTCCATTATTAGGTCAGCATACATCTGTAGTAAATATGTGAAGTAAAAAAATGTATAAAAATAAAACAGTTGTGATTTTTATTGTGTGTGCCGTCCATCATTGCAATTACAGAAAATAATTTTAAATGTTGATTAAACAGTAACTGGGGCCATATATACACTCCTGGAAATTGAAATAAGAACACCGTGAATTCATTGTCCCAGGAAGGGGAAACTTTATTGACACATTCCTGAGGTCAGATACATCACATGATCACACTGACAGAACCACAGGCACGTAGACACAGGCAACAGAGCATGCACAATGTCGGCACTAGTACAGTGTATACCCACCTTTCGTAGCAATGCAGGCTGCTATTCTCCCATGGAGACGATCGTAGAGATGCTGGATGTAGTCCTGTGGAACGGCTTGCCATGCCATTTCCACCTGGCGCCTCAGTTGGACCAGCGTTCGTGCTGGACGTGCAGACCGCGTGAGACGACGCTTCATCCAGTCCCAAACATGCTCAATGGGGGACAGATCCGGAGATCTTGCTGGCCAGGGTAGTTGACTTACACCTTCTAGAGCACGTTGGGTGGCACGGGATACATGCGGACGTGCATTGTCCTGTTGGAACAGCAAGTTCCCTTGCCGGTCTAGGAATGGTAGAACGATGGGTTCGATGACGGTTTGGATGTACCGTGCACTATTCAGTGTCCCCTCGACGATCACCAGTGGTGTATGGCCAGTGTAGGAGATCGCTCCCCACACCATGATGCCGGGTGTTGGCCCTGTGTGCCTCGGTCATATGCAGTCCTGATTGTGGCGCTCACCTGCACGGCGCCAAACATGCATACGACCATCATTGGCACCAAGGCAGAAGCGACTCTCATCGCTGAAGACGACATGTCTCCATTCGTCCCTCCATTCACGCCTGTCGCGACACCACTGGAGGCGGGCTGCACAATGTTGGGGCGTGAGCGGAAGACGGCCTAACGGTGTGCAGGACCGTAGCCCAGCTTCATGGAGACGGTTGCGAATGGTCCTCTCCGATACCCCAGGAGCAACAGTGTCCCTAATTTGCTGGGAAGTGGCGGTGCGGTCCCCTACGGCACTGCGTAGGATCCTACGGTCTTGGCGTGCATCCGTGCGTCGCTGCGGTCCGGTCCCAGGTCGACGGGCACGTGCACCTTCCGCCGACCACTGGCGACAACATCGATGTACTGTGGAGACCTCACGCCCCACGTGTTGAGCAATTCGGTGGTACGTCCACCCGGCCTCCCGCATGCCCACTATACGCCCTCGCTCAAAGTCCGTCAACTGCACATACGGTTCACGTCCACGTTGTAGCGGCATGCTACCAGTGTTAAAGACTGCGATGGAGCTCCGTATGCCACGGCAAACTGGCTGACACTGACGGCGGCGGTGCACAAATGCTGCGCAGCTAGCGCCATTCGACGGCCAACACCGCGGTTCCTGGTGTGTCCGCTGTGCCGTGCGTGTGATCATTGCTTGTACAGCCCTCTCGCAGTGTCCGGAGCAAGTATGGTGGGTCTGACACACCGGTGTGAATGTGTTCTTTTTTCCATTTCCAGGAGTGTATAATGTTAAACTCGTTAAGTTAGTAACAAAGATGGAACTTGCATTTAGGAAAGAGCATGATTTCAGCAAATAAGAAATCAATAGGAAATTCCTAAAATAAAATTGGCTACTTGCAGCCAAGAGTGTGAGAAAGACAATAAGAGGACTGTAGAATATGCCAATCAAGAATATGAAATTTGATTCTACACATCTTTAATGCTGGCAGACAAACATAGCTCTAAAACTGAAACTGTATGACTTATATTTGTAGTGTATTTAAAAAACTGGTACAGGTTGTTCGTACTCAACTGAAAATGGATCCTAAAATACACATTAGGTGATGATAAAACTGCAAAATATAGCAAAACTTAAATAATATAAAATGTAGTCGCAAACAAATTGAGCTCTTCCACAAAAATAATGCTGCTTCTAGTTTATCATTAGGAATAACTAAGACAAACTTACATGGATATTACGTTTCCTGATTGGTCTAGTCGACACAGTTCTCTCCACCTTATTTTCAGCCTTTTCAGAAACAGGGTGCTGATTTTGTTCCTTTTGAAGTTCAGTGTCTGCAGTGGACACCAAGATATCCTTGACTGGTACAACAACTTCTGAATTTGTGTGATGATGTGATACCTGAAATCCAAAATAACAATCTACAATAATAAACGATTAGTCAGCACTGTTTCTTCACAACAAGAAACTTCACAATAGTTGTATCTCCTGTATCTTATATAAAATTATTAAATTACATCACACTGATGCCATAGAGAATAACATAACAACGCAATCCGGCCAATGAATGGACGTGCAAAAACAGCTGCAATGGCTATCAAAATAATAGTGGGACATCTCTACATCTATGCAAACAGTTGTATATTTCCTTTACAACAGGGGTTGTCACACTGTCACCAACGGACCAGTTATGGCCTGAATCATGTGTTTGTATGGCCCGTGGTTCTCAGCCAAATTTTACAATAATATGCATCAAGCCACGTCCTTTTTTTTTTTTTGTTTAAGCTATAAATATTGCCATGTTTAAATTAAAGTGCCTATACACCGAGAAAAAAACTGAAAATTTTTTCCTTAAAATTAGTAAGCACTATTAACCCTTTGTAGGTGATCAGCTACACAATGCATTCATGACTTACTAGGTACAGTAAATGTGACTACTGTCCTGCTTCTGTTTGTTACAAAGTCACTCATAATGTATTTGTTGTATGTGATTAACTACTTGTGTGTGGCAAGGAAGGATTATTAAAGCAAATAAATAGGAAATTAATACTGTAAATACTGAATGTTTATTGAAAATTACTATACACCTTTTTTATTTGTACAATAGGATATCCAGTTCCAACAGGTTTTTAACTAGACAACTGACAATCAATTTATATGAAAGTAGTTCTTGTGTTCCTGTAAGCATAATGCAACTGCACATTTATTACACTCCACCCACGAAAATCCTTACGCCCTGGCATTTTGCACTCTGTCCCACTCACATGTATGATGATAGATGATCTACTTGATCCAGCCTTATATCCAGTGGAGGAACATGTTATACAGATCCCTTTTTGTCTTCTTGGCCTGTATGTGATGTTCCAGTTCATTACTTGGCCTCCCTTGTGTTGTTGAAGTTTGACCAGAATGACACAGTGAGCAATCTCCATGAGAAATTCAGAAAGCTTCAAGTTTTTATGATCATGGTCTCTGATACTCTTCTGCACAACAGCCAGGAACTGATTACTCTCATGGCCCACAGGTAGTAAAACAACCTGCTGTACCATTTTTTACTTTTCATAAGAATTTTATGTCTACTCACGATGCACGAATTAAAGGGTTTCATGTGCTTAATTTTAAGTAACGTTGATGAAATAGTCTGTGAGATTAGCTCAGGGGGAGTGGGGCAAGTAGTTCACCCACTGTGGGATTAGAGGATGAGAGGGGGAAATGTTTGTTTGTTTGTCTTCCAGTACTGACAACTTCCAGGAATGCACAACTCGTACCAATCAGTAGCTGTGGTATAAATTTCAAATGTAACATGAAACTTTCTAGCAGAGTAAAACTGCATGCCAGACAGAGATTCAAACTAGGGACCTTTGCATTTTGCGGGCAAAGCATGACTCATGATTTGGGCGGAAGTAGAGTTGTGAGGATGGGTCGTGAGTTGCACTTGGGTAGCTCATCAGTAGAGCACTGCACTTCGGCAGCTCATCGGTAGAGCACTTCTCCGTGAAAGGCTAAGGTCCCAAGTCTAATGAGTCTCAGTCCGACAAACAGTTTAGTTTTAATTTGCCAGGACATTTCATATCAGCGCACACTCCGCTGCAGAGTGAAAATTTCATTTGGGAAATAACATGGATTTGTGAATGCACATTATAAAGATGGCCGTCTTCAAATATGGTACATTTTTGTAGCAAGAAATATTAAATTTATGCTGTTGTAATACAACACAGTAAGTAGAAGAAAAATAACATTCAAAACATTTATGATCATGTCTCATATTGCACTATACATTTAAACATCAATACAATTACTGCTATTAACACCCACTCACATACATACACGACAACACTTCCTCAGCCATTGAATGTCATAATATAACACTGTATGGGTTCACTGACAATGGTAGAAATGTGAAACAGAGAACAGTCAGTACGAAGTATTCTGAAATATGCCAACTTTTCCCGATAACTTTAACGATCCTTAATATAGCTAGTCTATTGGGGGACTTTTAACATACTAATTTATGAGTTTTACCAATTAATATAATGGTTCGTATGAGACTTAAGGTGCTGTCTCAAGCCTCAAAATGTCAGTATTGGCTCTTAATAAAAACAGTGTGATAACCGCTGCTTTAGGCTGTATCACCCAATAACGATAAGAAACAGATGAAAATTTTTTTGCAACCTACTCTCAACTATGCTCATGTTAAGAGCAAAGGGATGCTAGCTAAAAGAATCTAAGAGGATACAATGTTATACATGTATAGAAATGTAAAATGGGTGATTTGTTCAAAACATTACAGGTATCTTTTTTTATGAATTTACTTTTTTTTTCTAAATTGATGTCCATCCCTTCAAAATAGTCTATGCTATAATAGGTGTAGTAGGATGTCAAAATTGAAGAACAAAGTGAGAATGTCCTTCATATTTGAGTTTATTTTAATCTTACTGCTGATTCAGAATGCTTTCACTGGACCAATTGAGTCTTAATTTCAACATAATATCCATAAACCCATGATTGATCATCTGTTATGACATGTGTCTGTAGTTCTGTATAGTTGTTGACTTCAATTAGCAACCCCTGAGTAACTTGCATTCACTGCAGTTTTTGTTTGAAAATCAACTGCTTCACAATTAATTTTGCTATCATATGTTCCGAACCTGAAACATTTTCATGAGTTGAGGAAACTGATTCACCAACACTGACAGCTCCTTCTACAACTGTGATATGATAATCATTCATAATACTTTTTTTCAATTTTTCCATGATTTCATTAGTTGATAAGAAGCAGATGCATCCAGGGGGGGTCTACCTCTTCAAGGTCTTCTTCAAACTGCTTATACTCCTCATAAACCCTTGTTTCGCTCATAGCAGACTCAGCAGCAAGACTGATACTGGTACAGAGATTTCTCAAGTTTTCCAACATAACAGAAAAAAATTGCATGAATTGGCCTAATACAATACAAAACTACGAAATTCTCTTTATTTACTGATCACACCCCATAATTGGACAAATAAATGCTTTGAACATGAATTTTTTGCTTATTCACTGCATATGCTACAATATACCGCCTCTAGACAACAGCATTTGCAATATCATTGAACGATATGGACACATTACTTGAAGATGTCTGCCTGTCAACTATCATCATCATCATCATCATCATCATCCTTGACAGTTTCCAGCCTCTGGCCGGGTCTGTATGGAACATAAGCCTCTCCATCATCTTCTGTCTTGCCACCATCTCTCTGTCTTCACCTTGGTCCAGTCTTCTCCTTTCTTCTGGATGCACTCTTCTACTCCTTTCAGCCATCTGTCTCTCGGTCTTCTTCTTGGTCTCTTTCCTTCCAGTTTCATCTCGTGTGTCCTCCTGGGTACCCTCTTCTCCTCCGTACTCTTAATGTGTCCATACCATCTCAGCATTGATTTCTCTATCTCCTGCAACAGTTCCACCTTCATTAACTCTCTGATCTTATCATTTCTGTCTAACTTTGTCACTCCAATACTGTTTCTCAAGAATTTCATCTCACTAGCTTGTACTTTGCTTTTCTCTCTTCCTTTCATAACCCAGGTTTCTGATGCAAATGTCAGGATTGGGACATAATATGACTGGTATATAACCTTTTTACTGATTTGGGGTACATCCTTGCTCCATAACAGGCTTCTGACCTCTTCCAAAATGCTTCTGCTTTTCTTCCCCACTTGTTTATTTCTCTGTCGTTTTTTCTATCTTCCTGTATCAGGCTTCCTAGGTACTTGCAACTCTCCACTCTCTTCAATTGTTCCCCACCAATTGCTATTCCCGTTGTTCCTCTCTCCTTCTTTCTTGTTGTGATAATCATCTCACCCTTACTTATACTAAATTTCATTCCATATTCTTGTACTGTTCATTCCCATACGTCCAACTGCTCTTGTACTTCGTCCTCCTTAATCCCCCAAATCATCAGATCATCTGCAAACACCATAGCTTTCATATTCCTTTCACCAGTTACTTGTGCCACTATAATCATTATATCATCAATCACTACAATGACGAGTAATGGTGAAAGTATACTTCCCTGCCTCAAGCCATTGTTCTGTTCAATCCAAGCTGATCTCTCTCCTCCCACTTTCACACAGCTCACACTTGCATGGTACATTTCCCTTATCCTCCAAATAATCTGTTTTGCTACTCCTCTGATCTCCAGGGCTTTCCACACTTTGCTTTTTCAATGTCTGGGAAGGTCATTAGTAGATCTATTCCATATTCATAGTACTGTTCCTACAGTTGTCTTACAGCAAAAATTAGATCCACTGTGGACCTTACTGTTCTGAAGCCATGTTGCTCTTCTCTCATTCTTCCTTCTAATTTTGCCCTAATTTGTGCTTCCAAAATTTTCTCAAAAATCTTTGCACAATGACTCATCAATGTTATCCCCCATTAGTTCTTGCACTCTTTTCTATTTCCCTTCTTAAAGATCGGGATAATTATTCCCTTCTTCCAGTCTTCTGTCTCCACAAAATTTTCATTACTCGATGTAGCCACTGTATCCCCACATCTCCTGCTGCTCTCAGCATCTTTATGCTTAGCTCATCCAGACCTGGTGATTTCCTTCCCTTCAGCTTGCCCAATGCCTCTTCCACTTCTCCCCATGTAAGGTCCTTTTCTATTTGTTGTTCCTACTCCCACAGGTCTCCATTTGGGTTTAGGAGTTCGTCAAAACACTCCTTCCACATATTCTCAAGTTCCTCCTTATTCTCTACATCTTGTCCACTTTTGTTTTACCATTCAAGCATAATCTGTTGTACTGTTCTTCCTCTTACTTTTAATCACTCCATATAACACCTTTTTTGAACCTTCACTATCCTCCTCCGTCATTCTGGTCCACTGTTCTATCCACTTTCTTCTTTCCACCAACACCACTCTTTTTGCTTCTTACTTGCTTGCCTGGTACTCTTCTCTTGCCTCTACTGTTTTCTTCTGGGACCACACCCTAAAGGCTCTATTCTTCTTCTGTACTATATCCTTTGTTTCATCATTCCACCAGGGTGTTTCTTTCTCCCTCTTTTTGTTGCTTGTCCTTCCACATATTGCTTCTGCCGCACTTGCTAATGTTCCCTTGAATCTAACCCATTCCTCTACTACCATTTTTGGTTCATCCTTTGGAATGCTTTCCTTTACTACTTGCAGATACTGTAGCCTGCTTTCTTCCTCCTTCAACTTCCATTCCCTTATACAACTTTCCTGGTTTCTTGTCCCTTTATTATCCTTAGTCCCTTTCAGGTTCATTACCAGCAAACGGTAGTTGCTATCCAAGGCCTCTGATGGTATTACCTTAATGTCAATTATGTTCCTTTTCGTATCACTGTTGTACAGGAAATAGTCAACTAACGACTTTCTCTTTTTAAGTCTTGACTGTACCAGGTAATCTTGTGGTTCTCTCTTTTCCTGAACCAAGAGTTCGCAACCAGCAAGCCATTCCTTTGATAGAACTCCAATAGTCTTTCACCTCCCTCATTTCGGCAGCCCCAACCCTCTGGTCCAAGCACACTTTTGCAGCCTTGTCTTTCTCTTCCAGCGTGTGTGTTTAAATCTCCCATTACTATCTATCATATTCTTCCTTCCCATCTGCTTCTGCATTTCCTCTTCAAACTCTTGCTTCTCTGAGTGATATTTTGGTCTTCATTACCATATCACTTATTCTCTTCACTTCCTCTTATAATCCATCTCTTACTACTCTTCCGACTCCCATTTCTCCTTCCCCCCTCATTTCCACTCCAGTAAGGTCGGTAGCCTTTACTAAGTTCTCTCCTTACTTCTCCTTTCAGCTAAACCCAATAGGTCTAACTTCCTTCTTTCCATCATGTCTACCATATCCTCAACCTTTCCAGTCAATGTTTGTATATTTAATGTTCCACATCTTAGTCCTTGTTTATAGACAGTTTGTCGTCGATTAAATCTGTCCTTTCCGAGGCCCATTCTATTTTTGAAAGCAGACATCATAATCCACTCCTGGCTTGCTGGGCCTGTCGTAGCTACACCAGAGCCCCCTTAGCAGTCAATTTCAGGGTTCCTGTAGGACCTTCACATCTACTGTAGCGGTCCCGGGGCATACACAGTCCCCAACGGTACCTCACTCCTACAGGCAATCCCCTACTTCATGCCGTTGCCAATATTCCATGACATTGTGTCTTTTAGGGAATATTTTCTACTGTTGGTTACAAGAAGTCTCAATCCCACTTTTATTATGTGTACCATTCACTCACATACAATGGTAGACCTGTAGAAGGTGGCATGGGAAACTTCATAACTGGTTTACGAAAATCAACATAATGATCTCCAGTGAGTTAACAATTGTCCTTAAAGACTCATTTCTTAAATCCAGTGGTTATGGGAGGAACTGCAAGACCATTTAAGAGAACTGTCAAATGAACCACACAGCTATACAACTAAAGTGAGGTCAGAACTTAATTACCAATCCAAACAATCTGTATCTCTATGCGTAGCAAGATGGTAATGAGTTGGAATGATAAGACAGTTGCAGAAACTACTCTGGCAGTGTTTTTTTTTTTTTAATTTTTTTTTATTATTAAACATTTAGATGAGTCCATGGCAGTGCAGGGTGTAGTTTAAGGAGTCTTTCCGAACTCACTGTTATTCAACAAGGACAAATTAAGGACTCAATTTAAGTACACACCTTCCATAACAGTGAGAAAAAGGGAGGGATGGGGAGAATTGTGGTAAAGATGATCTACCGGTATCACTATATTTCCTCTGCCAATTTACAATGTTGCATATTTCAATGACTTTGTGGATGAACCTAGGCATACTGTCTGACTTGCCAGATCACCTATGAAGCAAATGTGGCTAGCTCCAGAGCAGACCACTCAGTGAAGATTTGCAATATCATTACTGCTAATGTAATTAAGACTGGATGAAAATCATACAAAATTTCTAAGGCTACAGTTGTAAGTTGTATGCTTACATTCCCCCCATGAACCATGGACCTTGCCGTTGGTGGGGAGGCTTGCGCGCCTCAGCGATACAGATAGCCGCACCTAAGTGATGATGCCGTCCTCTTGGGTAAATTATTCCAGAAGTAAAATAGTCCCTCATTCAGATCTCCGGACGGGGACTCCACTCAGGAGGATGTAGTTATCAAGAGAAACAAGACTGGCGTTCTACGAATCGGAGTGTGGAATGTCAGATCCCTTAATCGGGTAGGTACGTTAGAAAATTTAAGAGAGAAATGCATACATTAAAGTCAGATATTGTGGGAATTAGTGAAGTTCGGTGGCATGAAGAACAAGACTTCTGGTCAGGTGAATACAGGGCTATAAATAGAAAATCAAATAGGGGTAAAGCAGGAGTAGGTTTAATAACGAATAAAGAACTAGGAGTGCGGATAAGCTACTATAAACAGCATAGTGAACGCATTATTGTAGCCAAGACAGACACGAAAGCCCATGCCTACCACAGTAGTACAAGTTTATATGCCAACTAGCTCCGCAGATGATGAAGAGTTCGAAGAAATGTATAATGCGATAAAAGAAATTATTCAGATAGTTAAGGGAGACAAAAATTTAATAGTCATGGGGGACTGGAATTCAATAGCAGGGAAAGGAAGAGAAGGAAAAGTAGTAGGTGAATATGGACAGGGGTATGGAATGAGAGAGGAAGCTGTCTGGTAGAATGTTGTGCAGCACACAACATTATCACAGCTAAAACTTGGTTTAAGAATCATGAAAGAAGGTTATATATGGGGAAGAGGCCTGGAGACACTGGAAGATTTCAGACATATTATATAATGGTAAGACAGAGATTTAGGAACCAGGTTTTAAATTGTAAGACATTTCCAGTGGCAGATGTGGACTCTGACCACAATTTATTGGTTACGAACTGTAGATTAAAACTGAAGAAACTGCAAAAAGATAGGAAATTAGAGAGATGGCACCTGGATAAACTGAAAGAACCAGAGGCTGTTGAGGTTTCCAAAGGCAGTATTATGGAACGATTCACAAGAATAAAGGAAAGGAATACAGTACAAGAAGAATGGGTAGCTCTGAGAAATGAAATAGTGAAGGCTGCAGAGGATCAAGTAGGTAAAAAGACGAGGGCTAGTAGAAATTCTTGGGTTAACGGAATAAACATTGAATTTAATAAATGAAAGGAGAAAATATAAAAATGCAGTAAATGAAGCAGGCGAAAAGGAATACAAACGTCTCAAAAATGAGATCAACAGGAAGTGCAAAATAAATGCTAGCACGCATGCTAGAGGACAAATGTAAGGAGGTAGAGGCATATATCACTAGGGTTAAGATACTGCCTACAGAAAATTTAGAGAGACCTTTGGAGCAAAGAGAACCACTCATATGAATATCAAAAGTTCAGATGGAAAACAAGTCCTAAGCAAAGACGGGAAAGCAGACAGATGGAAGGAGTATAAAGAGGATCTATAAGTCGAAACAAGGCCCCGGGAATAGACAACGGTCCATTGGAGCTACTGATAGCCTTGGGAGAGTCAGCCATGACAAAACTCTACCATCTGGCGAGCAAGATGTAGGAGACAGGTGAAATATCCTCAAACTTCAAGAAGACTATAATAATTCTAATCTCAAAGATAGCAGGTGTCGACAGGTGTGAAAATTACCGACTCTGTCAAAGGACAGTACTGCCGGCAGAAAGCACTTCCCCCCCCCATCTCGCCAGCATACACCAGATTAACTATCAGTTTAATATAATAAGTCATGGCTGCAAAATTTTAACACACATTCTTTACAGACGAATGGAAAAACTGGTAGAAGCCGAACTTGGAGAAGATCAGTTTGGATTCCGTAGAAATGCTGGAACACATGAGGCAATACTGACCCTACGACTTATCTTAGAAAATAGATTAAGAAAAGGCAAACCTAAATTTCCAACATTTGTAGATTTAGAGAAAGCTTCTGACAATGTTGACTGTAATGCTCTCTTTAAAATTCTGAAGGCGGCAGGGGTAAAACACATGCAGTGAAAGGCTATTTACACTTTGTACAGAAACCAGATGGCAGTTATAAAAGTCGAGGGGCATGAAAGGGAAGCAGTGGTTGGGAAGGCAGTGAGACAGTGTTGTAGCCTATCGCAGATGTTGTTCAATCTGTGTATTGAGCAAGCAGTAAAGGAAACAAAAGAAAAATTTGGAGTAGGATTTAAAGTCCAAGGAGAAGCAATAAAAACTTTGAGGTTCGCCAATGACATTGTAATTCTGTCAGAGACAGCAAATGACCTGGAAGAGCAGCTGAACGGAATGGACAGTGTCTTGAAAGGAGGATATAAGATGAACATCAATAAAAGCAAAACGAAGATAATGGAATGTAGTCGAATGAAGTCAGGTGCCTCTGAGGGAGTTAGATTATGAAATGAGACATTTGAAGTAGTAAAGGAGTTTTGCTATTTGGGGAGCAAAATAACTGATGGTCAAAGTAGAGAGGATATAAAATGTAGACTGACTACAATGAGGAAAGTGTTTCTGAAGAAGAGAAGTTTGTTAACACTGAGTGTGGATTTAAGTGTCAGGAAGTCTTCTCTGAAAGTATTTGTATGGAGTGTAGCCATGTATGAAAGTGAAACATGGACGATAAATAGTATAGACAAGAAAAGAATAGAAGGTTTCGAAAGGTGATGCTACAGAAGAATGCTGAATATTAGATGAAGTTCACATAACTAATGAGGAGATACTGAATAGAATTGGAGAGAAGAGGGAATTGTGGCACAACCTGACTAAAAGAAGGGACCGGTTGGTATTACATGTTCTGGGGCACCAAGTGATCACTAATTTAGTATTGGAGGGAATTGTGGATGGTAAAAAACGTAGAGGTAGGCCAAGAGATGAATACACTAAGCAGATTCAGGAGGATGTAGGTTGCAGTAGTTACTCGGAGATGAAGAAGCTTGCACAGGATAGAGTAGTACTGAGAGCTGTATCAAACCAGTCTCTGGACTGAAGACAATGACGACGACGACGACGACGACAACGATGACGACAACGACGACAACAACATGCTTACATTCTAGGCTAACTGACATACAAAAAATGGACAAGTGCTATTCCAGTGTTCTAATTATTTAAATATCTGCATATTACTAAACTGTACAATAATGGATTGGTGAGTAACATATGGCAGTGTTCCACCAAGCACAATAATCTATCTCACTGTAATCGACTGAGCAATAGTTTTAGAACCACTTGGTTGTGAGTGCCTACTGACAAACTCAGCACTGTCCAGGCATTCATTTTGCCAATTTTCTATTAGGAATGAAAACAAGAAATGAACTGTGTTTGTAGCAGAAAATCATTTCAATGTATTAGTGAAAACACCTATGACATTGTGAAACAGTTTTTGTATGCTGCTTCATGTGTCAACAACATGACTTGATGAACACCTCTTATGGCACGCCTCTTCATAATTCTACTGTTTTCACCTATATCCATTTGCACTTCCCAGTTGTAAGCTGTCAAAAGTGCTGCCTGGAGTTGAAGACTTTTCTTAAGCTAACTCAATCATAGGAGTGTATCATTAGTAAAAAATAAATGTATCAAAACTTCATGGATGATGTGGTGTTTTTTCAAACATCTCAGTGTTTATGTCACCTGTTTTGAACTGTACATTGTACAAAGATATATTTGTGCAGGTACATACAGTGGCGTATGTGGACATTGTCTGCAAAACGTGTTGCAAAGAAGTACCCAATTTAAACATAATGCATAATGCCCAATTCACTGTTTATAATGTCTTATCTCGTGAACTATGACAGGTAGGTGGTTCTTGCGACTAAAGCGACTGTTGCCTGACAGTAACAAATACAAGTTTGGTTGAAATTGATCCAGTGGTTTAGGAGGAGATGTGGAACATATACACATAATTTTTTATAATATGTATGTATGAATATAATACAATAATTTTATGCATGGTCATTACTCTTGTCCTTCATAATAATGCTGCATAGAGCTCACTTTGGTATACAGGACCAGTGGTCTCTGGTGGCTCTTACACAGTAATTCAATTTCTTTTCCTTTCTTACCCCTTGTATTAGTGTTGCATTGAAATTATGTGAAGAACAGTGCAAATGTTGACAGTATGCAACGGCACTTTCTGTTGAAAACAGTAAGGCCTACTTTACTGTTTGTCCTTGAACTTGTATTAAGTACTGTTTGGTCCTGTCCAGGGTTTGATTCACTGGCAGCATTAGTTTTACATTAACAGTGATACACAGCAGTATGGATAGGTTTTCTCCTCCTCCATATCCATTAATGGATGTCAGCGACCACATAATGCATCTTTATTCTATGAATCACAATATGTAATAGTTTTCTGCACTTGGTAATCCAGTCAACTTTTATGTTATCTAACCAAGACATTCTTTTTTGCCCTTTTCTCTTCTATTATTGAATTTGATGTTCTGTAATATATGTATTACGTATGCAGTTTTCCTTCTTTTAAATTTTGTTAACATTTCTCACTGTTTGCGTGTTCTTCACAATACTAAGGCATGAGTACTCTTGTTGTCCATGGTGAAGCCACATTTCAAAGAGACTGATCTTTCTTGCTCATGTCATATTTAGTGTGCATCCTTCAGAACCTGGGAATATCTTTTTACTGATGAAGAATCAGCTGATATCCATCACGCCTATGGTTCCACTAAAGGCAAATGGAAAGAGGCATGTCGACGCTAGGCCCATCTCTTCCCGAAGCAACGCAACCATATCACAGTAGTTTTGCATCAATACATAGGCACCAATGGTTAACCAGATCCTTTCATGTTATTACATTTTGATGATTGCATTCTACAGGTATTTTAAATGTTGGTATGGTATTTTCAAAGAAATAATTTTGGTACACAAAGCCAAATAAATCATAATTACATTATTGGTCTGTAAAGAGCCATTGGAGACTGTAGGACCCTTATAAACCAAAATACTCAAGAACGTACCCCCAACCTACCTACGAAATTTTGCCTGTGGTGTTTGGTACATGCTGTACGTGACTTCTAGTTCAGGTTCTTATCAGTTATTCTTATTAAACACCTAAGAATTTAGAATGTTCTTTATAATTTCGTTTTGTACGATAGTTCTGATAGAATGTAAATACTCTAGCATTAAAGATCACTCACTGAAGGGCGGAAGCCTTCAGTCATCGACAGGTGAGGTTATGGTGAGAGTTGTGCCAGGTGAGGTCAAGAAGAAGGAGAGAGAGAGGCAGAAGGCAGGAAGAGGTATTGGGGATAATGGGCTAGCCCCTCACCAACAGCTAAATGGTTTGCTGTCTAGGAATGAGGGGAGCAAGTGGTTGCAGGAACACAGGTTAGACATGTGATGCACAGTTGTTGGAGATGGTGGAGAGCTTCACACACTCAAGGTGCCATTGGGACATGAATTTGGGAGGAGGTGACAGCAGAGAGGAATGGGAAACTGTTGGGTAGCGGGTGTGGGGGACAGTAGGTTACTGGCAACTGACGCCAGGATAATTAAAGAAGCAAAGAACGTGTTGCAAGGATAACTTCCATCTGCGTGATTTAGAGAAACTGTTGGAGGAAGGAAGTATCAAATGGCTCTGAGCACTATGGGACTTAACATCTGTGGTCATCAGTCCCCTAGAACTTAGAACTACTTAAACCTAACTAACCTAAGGACATCACACACATCCATGCCCAAGGCAGGATTCGAACCTGTGACCATAGCAGTCGCACGGTTCCGGACTGAGTGCCTAGAACCGCGAGACCACCGCGGCCGGCAAGGAAGTATCCAGTTGGCCTGGGCTGTGAAGTAGCAACTGAAATTGAGCACACTATGCTCTGCTGTGTGTTGTGCCACTAGATGATCAGCTTTGTTCTTGGCAATAGTTTGGCAGTGGCTATTCATCCTGTGGGGCGGATGGTTGGTAGTCATGCCTGCAGAAGAGGGTATGCTGAAAAGCAATATTTCTTAAGGCTTTTTAAATAAATTAGACGTTACTGAAAGTCTAGATCTTTATTCTTCATCTCCACACATTTGCAGCCCTCTGCCACTGGAGGGCTCTGAACTGTAACGTGTAACGTGGTGATGTGTAACATAACTATCAGTATTAGAAATAGTGTCTGTAATAAAGTTTCAAATTCACAGAGTTAGTCCACTCATGGAGCACTCTCCCCTTCAATTGACACTGTCAGAGCACAAATGAGCACTGTGAAATCTGCAACAACCTGACGTTTTTGGTTCAGTGTCATCCACTATCCTCCATTCAGTCCCAACTTAGCCCCATCCAGTTTTCATCTGTTTCTAAAACTTGAATGACATCTCTGTGGATTTCACTTTGATAGTGATGACATGGAGCAAGCAGGGGTGAGTTTGTGGCCCCATCAACAGACTCAAAATTTCCACAGTGATGATATCGATAAATTGGATTTTTACTGGAAGAAATGTGTTTGTCGTTATGACGACTATGTTGAGAAATAAATATGTAGACACAAAGAATAAAGATGTTGAATTTTAACTTAGTTTGTTTTACATAAAAAGCTATAAGGGTTTCCATATAAAAAATTGAGAGGCATTACGTTTTCAGCACACCCTAGTAAAAAACTGTGCAATATTTGCAACGGTATTAGTAATATGACATGGCTGCTTTCACAGGTCGCCTGGTCATTGATGGGGCAGGAGAAACCTGTGACACGACTGGAGTTGGAAGTGCTGGATGTGTGGATTGGGCAGGTCTTGCTCGTTGGAATTCTACAGGGTTACAATCCCTGTGGCAGGGGATTGGGAGTGTGGGTGTAGCAGGGGTGTACTAGGATTCCTTCCTTCCACCACCTCTGAGCTACACAAGTGGGAATTATCCTTGCAACACATGCTTCGCTCCCATAATCATTCTAGCCTCAATCTCAAAAAACTCACTGCTCCCACACCCTCTACCCAACAGTTTCCCCTTCTTCCGTACTGTCACAGCCCCTCTCAAATTCATGGCCTGATGTCAACTTCAGTGTGTGCCGCTCCTCACTGGCTCTGACACCAATGCATCATGTTTCATCTAGTCTGTGCTTCTGCTGCCACACCTCCCTCCTTCAATCCAGGCCGGCAAACTGGCTTCCTCCCACTGAGCTGCTAGCCAATCACCACAACCCCTCTCTCTGCCTCTCACCCCTCTACAAACCCTCTCCCTGCCTCCCGCCCCTCTACCCAGCCCACCTGACATGACTGACTGCCACCACAAACTACTCCAGCCTTCTGTGTCCAGCCAGCACCATGTAGGGCCTTAGATGTAAAATATAGAAGTTCCATCTGCATGTAATGTTCGAATAATTCAACCATCATTCAGTCTCAGCAAATTGTGTGTGTGTGTGTGTGTGTGTGTGTGTGTGTGTGCACGCGCGCGCGCACGCGCGCGCGCGCGCGCGTGTGTGGAGGGTCATGCGCACATGCCCTTTGCGTGGTGATTGATTGTGTTTTCTCTGTGTATTTGTGCTCTAGCTAGAAAAATGGACAACTATGGAAACTTGCAAGTTTTCTTTCTTCATGTAAAGTGTCCGTCAGTGAGTGTATACACCTGCTTTTCAATGAATGACCTCCTATAATTCAAAAGTATTTACATTCTACTGCAACTTTCCTACAAAATTATACTGCCTAGTGTCTTCCTTCCATCCTGAAAGTTGTATTGTCTATCCTACGTCAGCCTACTGTCCCATAATCCACATATACTTTGTTTCTCCTGTGTTGTACGTCTGTATGTTTTCCTATATTTTCCATCTCTCTCTGTTAAGCACACACTATGCCAATTCTGACCAATGGGCTGCGACTGTCTTCTGGGAGAAGCTACAACACTGGTTGTAGTCATTATGACTGTCTTACACACAGTTCTATGTACCACCCATCCACCGGATCACTGTTACGACACTTTCCAGCAACTAACTGCTACATTTCACCTCCAAATCCACCTGCCCCTCCTCACACATAGCTCATTTCAGAATTTTACAACTTTCATTTTTCTTTCCTGCATGTGGTGATAACTTACATGCATGATCAAATATCATAATGTCAAAAACTATACTACTGCCGTCAGCACAATTTCTTCTGTCCTTTTCACTCCCTAAACTAATGCTCCGTTACCCAATTCCCCTTACAACTAACTAAGCTTTCTCTTCTGCATTATTTCGTGTTTCCCTACACCATCCCTACCCCACTGGACCCTCTGCTCCATCTATCTGTGCCAATTCAGGAAAATATACCTCTTTCCCTGGCTAAAATCCAGTCTCTTATCTGTTTTTTAACACTAGAACTGGAAGTGGGTCACCTCTAATCAATTTCTTAATTCTTTCATTGGTCACTATTTTGTATTATTGCCAACGCTGCTGAGTTTCTATGACTTCATACTGAATAAAGTAATTAATCATCACACTTTTACTTTTTGTGGAGAAACATCAAAAGAGAAAATCTAGATTCGCCTAGAACCACAGATGGGTCAGTTCTGACCTCACTGCTGCAGCCGTTATACGAGGTGTGGCTAGAAAAAAACCGGACTAGTACTGGTGAAACAATAAAACGAATGCAATAAGGCTGAAAGTCGCGTAGCCTGTCATGTGAGTCTCGCTCCGCCTACTGCTCGAGTTTCATCTGCCTCCTGCACTCAGTCTGCCCGTGGTGTCTGTTTTAAGTAGTTGACGTTTTGTCTGTGCGTCGGAAAATGTTGAGTGTACAGAAAGAACAGCGTGTTAACATCAAATTTTGTTTCAAACTAGGAAAATCTGCAAGTGAAACGTTTGTAATGTTACAACAAGTGTACGGCGATGATTGTTTATCGCGAACACAAGTGTTTGAGTGGTTTAAACGATTTAAAGATGGCCGTGAAGACACCAGTGATGACACTCGCACTGGCAGACCATTGTCAGCAAAAACTGATGCAAACATTGAAAAAATCGGAAAACTTGTTCGACAAGATCGCCGTTTAACAATCAGAGCAGTGTCTGAGTTAACAGGAGTTGACAAGGAAAGTGTTAGGCAGATTCTTCATGAAAGTTTCAACATGAACAAAGTGTGTTCAAAAATGGTTCCAAAGTGTCTCACAATTGAACAGAAGGAACGCCGAAGAATGATTTGTTCTGACATCCTGGAAAACATTGAAAGTGATCCCACCTTCTTACAAAATGTTATTACTTGCAATGAATCGTGGTTTTTTACTTACGATCCCGAAACTAAACGCCAATCGATGCATTGGAAAACTCCTGGTTCTCCACGGCAAAAAAAAGCACGAATGTCAAAATCGAAATTCAAGGCAATGATGATTGTTTTTTTGACATCAAAGGGATTCTGCACATTGATTGGGTACCAGAGGGACAAACAGTGAAGCAGCATTACTACATTAGCGCCCTGGCTACCCTACGTGAGCGAGTACAGAGAAAACGGAACAATTTGTGGAGAAAAGAGTCATGGATCCTTCACCAAGACAATGCCCCAGCTCACAGTGCGTTGTCAGTGAAGACGTTTTTGGCAAAACACAACATTCCCATCTTAGATCATCCACCCTACTCACCTGATTTGGCCCCCTGTGACTTTTTTCTTTTCCCTAAAGTCAAGTCAGCTTTGAAAGGAACTAGATTTGAGACTGTTGAAGCAGTAAAAGAAAAAGCGACGGAAGTAATGTATGGACTTACCGAAAATGATCTGCAGCATTGCTATGAACAGCGGAAAATTCGTATGGAGCGGTGTAGAGACCGAGGAGGAGAGTACATTGAAGGAGATAACATGAAATTGTAAATAAATGTTTTTTCCAGCATCAGTCCGGTTTTTTTCTAGCCGCACCTCGTAGTAATTTCATACCTTGTGTCGCTTCATGTTTTGTCCAAAATCTCACTTTTCTGTCCCTGCCTGATGATGTTGCAGTTCTCCAGCAGAAGTTGAGGGAAGGGCACCAGGTTGAAACATGCCTGAATAAGTAGGTAAGTATTGTACAGCCAGTGCTTTGTTTCAAGCAATATGGTGTCAGTAATGGATTTTATATAAATATTATAAGATAAAATGAATATAAAAGCTCCAAAATTAGCTGTAATAACATAATATTTTTTAATATTTTACATGACAGGCCTGTTTTGGCTTACTGTCACTACCAAGTGACCTGAGAAAACAACATTGGTGAAATTATCTATATGTAAATTGTGGCTGTTTTATATTTATATTTGCATTGGTACTCATGTCTAGTTGGAAGTGACGACCATACTGCAGCTATAGTAAATTTTTTCTGTCATTTCTTCGTAAATATAATACTTTTGTTGTTACAAAACACAGAATATGTTTTTGTCAGATATGACAGGTCAAGTTTGACAGTTCTTTACTATAATGATATGACAGTTCTTTACTATAATGATATATGTTTACACAGTATTTACAGCTTATCAGAGATGACGTTACATTTCTCTGTTCTGTAAGTTTGGTTAACTGTCATTTCATTTTGTATTCTAATACGTCAATAAAATTTTCAAGGTAGTATTTATGTTTAAAATCTGTGTGTTCATTAAGAATTTCAAGTGTATGGATAGAAATTTCCAGTTCTTCAAGAATGTTCGTAGGGAATCCTTTCGGTATTTTATGTAATATTTCTAACACAGTTTCAATTTTCTCAGCTTTATTGAGTTGAGTTTTCAAATGTAAATAGAAGCATGACTGCTTACTATCACTATTTCTAATGTTTTCTTTAAGCCCGGTGTTATAAAATATTGGCCAAACCAGATGAGAAAATTGAAACTGCATTAGAAATATTATACACAACACCGAAGGACTTACTATGAACATTCTTGAGTAACTAGAAATTTGTATTCATACAAGGAAATAGCCATACAAAATTCTTAATGAAGGCTCAGATTTTAAACATACATACTATCTTGAAAATTTCATTGACTTAATAAAATATGAAATTAAACAGTCACAATGTTAACAAAACTTACACAAACCGATGTTAAAATTTAAAGGAAAGTTAGAACAATGAAATGTAACATCATATCTGATAAGTTGTATACACTTTGTAAACATACTGCATCATCGTAAAGAACTGTCGAGTAGAAACTGTCAAAACGTCTGACAAAAATGTATATTCTATGTTTCATAACAACAAAGTGTATTATATCTACCAAGAAACAATAGAAAAAATTTATTATTAATGCAATATGGTCATTTTTCCCGAGGGCATGCAGCTTTACTGTATGGTTAAATGATGATGGCATCCTCTTCGGTAAAAAATTCCGGAGGTAATATAGTCCCCCATTCGGATCTCCTGGTGGGGACTACTCAAGAGGAAGTCGTTTTCAGGAGAAAGAAAACTGGCATTCTACGGATTGGAGCATGGAATGTCAGATCCCTTAATCAGGCAGGTAAGTTAGAAAATTTAAAAAGGGAAATGGATAGGTAGTTAGATATCGTCAGAATTAGCAAAGTTCGGTGGCAAGAGGCACCAGACTTTTGGTCAGGTGAATACAGGGTTATAAATACAAAATCAAATAGGGGTAATGCAGGAATAGGTTTAATAAAGATTAAAAAAAATAGGAGTGTGGGTAAGCTACTACAAACAGCATAGTGAACGCCTTATTATGGCCAAGATAGATACGAAGCCCATGCCTAACACAGTAGTACAAGTTTATATGCCAACTAGCTCCGCAGATGACGAAGAAATTGAAGAAATGTATGATGAGATAAAATAAATTATTCAGATAGTGAAGGGAGACGAAAATTTAATAGTCATGGGTGACTGGAATTCGACAGAAGGAAAAGAAAGAGAAGGAAACATAGTAGGTGAATATGGATTGGGGGTAAGAAATGAAAGAGGAAGCCGCCTGGTAGAATTTTTCACAGAGCATAACTTCATCATAGCTAACACTTGGTTCAAGAATCATAAAAGAAGGCTGTAAACATGGAAGAAGCCCGGAGATACTGACAGGTTTCAGATAGATTATATAATAGTAAGACAGAGATTTAGGAACCAGGTTTTAAATTGTAAGACATTTCCAGGGGCAGATGTGGACTCAGGGAGAGCATAAGGGAACAATTGACAGGAATGGCGGAAAAAAATGCAGTAGAAGAAGAATGGGTAGCTTTGAGGGATGAAGTAGTGAAGGCAGCAAAGAACCAAGTAGGTAAAAAGACGAATGGTAGTAGAAATCTTTGGGTAACAGAAGAAATATTGAATTTAATTGATGAAAGAAGAAAATATAAAAATGCAGTAAACGAAACAGGCGAAAAGGAATACAAACGTCTCAAAAATGAGATCGACAGGAAGTGCAAAATGGCTAAGCAGGCATGGCTAGAGGACAAATGTAAGGATTTAGAGGCTTATCTCACTAGGGGTAAGATAGATACTGCCTACAGGAAAATTAAAGAGACCTTTGGAGAAAAGAGAACCACTTGTATGAATATCAAGAGCTCAGATGGAAACCCGGTTCTAAGCAAAGAGGGAAAAGCAGAAAGGTGGAAGGAGTATATAGAGGGTCTATACAAGGGCGATGTACTTGAGGACAATATTATGGAAATGGAAGAGGATGTAGATGAAAATGAAATGGGAGATACGATACTGCGTGAAGAGTTTGACAGAGCACTGAAAGACCAGAGTCAAAACAAGGCCCCGGGAGCAGATAACATTCCATTAGAACTACTGATAGCCTTGGGAGAGCCAGTCCTGACAAAACTCTACCATCCGGTGAGCAAGATGTACGAGACAGGCGAAATACCCTCAGACTTCAAGAAGAATATAATAATTCCAATCCCAAAGAAAGCAGGTGTTGACAAATGTGAAAATTACCGAACTATCAGTTTAATAAGTCACAGCTGCAAAATACTAACACAAATTATTTACAGACGAATGGAAAAACTGATAGAAGCCGACCTCGGGGAAGATCAGTTTGGATTCTGTAGAAATGTTGGAACACGTGAGGCAATACTGACCTTATGACTTATCTTAGAAGAAAGATTAAGGAAAGGTAAACCTACGTTTCTAGCATTTGTAGACTTAGAGAAAGCTTTTGACAATGTTGACTGGAATACTCTCTTTCAAATTCTAAAGGTGGCAGGGGTAAAATACAGGGAGCGAAAGGCTATTTACAATTTGTGCAGAAACCAGATGGCAGTTATAAAAGTCGAGGGGCATGAAAGGGAAGCAGTGGTTGGGAAGGGAGTGAGACCGGGTTGTAGCCTATCCCCAGTGTTATTCAATCTGTATATTGAGCAAGCAGTAAAGGAAACAAAAGAAACATTCAGAGTAGGTATTAAAAACAATGGAGAAGAAATAAAAGCTTTGAGGTTCGCCGATGACATTGTAATTCTGTCAGAGACAGAAAAGGACTTGGAAGAGCAGTTGAACGGATAGGAGGATATAAGATGAACATCAACAAAAGCAAAACGAGGATAATGGAATGTAGTCAAATTAAGTCGGGTGATGCTGAGGGAATTAGATTAGGAAATGAGACACTTAAAGTAGTAAAGGAGTTTTGCTATTTGGGGAGCAAAATAACTGATGATGGTCGAAGTAGAGAGGATATAAAATGTAGACTGGCAATGGCAAGGAAAGCGTTTCTGAAGAAGAGAAATTTGTTAACATCGAGTATAGTTTTAAGTGCCAGGAAGTTGTTTCTGAAAGTATTTGTATGGAGTGTAGCCATGTATGGAAGTGAAACATGGATGATAAATAGTTTGGACAAGAAGAGAATGGAAGCTTTGGAAATGTGGTGCTACATAAGAATGCTGAAGATTAGATGGGTAGATCACATAACTAATGAGGAGGTATTGAATTGAATTGGGGAGAAGAGGAGTTTGTGGCACAACTTGACTAGAAGAAGGGATTGGTTGGTAGGACATGTTCTGAGGCATCATGGGATCACCAATTTAGCATTGGAGGGCAGTGTGGAGGGTAAAAATCGAAGAGGGAGACCAAGAGATGAATACACTAAGCAGATTCAGAAGGATGTAGGCTGCAGTACGTACTGGGAGATGAAACAGCTTGCACAGGATATAGTAGCATGGAGAGCTGCATCAAACCAGTCTCAGGACTGAAGACAACAACAACAACAACAACAACAACAACAACATGGTCATAACTTCCAACTAGACTTAAGTACCAATGCAAACGTAAAGATAGAACAGCCATGATTCACATTTGGATAACCTTACCTATGTTATTTTTGCAGGTCACTTGATAGTGACAATAGGCAATAACAGGCCTGCTGTGTAAAATATTAAAAATATATTACCTTATTAAAGCTAATTATGGAGCATTCATTTTCATTATATCTTATACTGACGTATACTATGCAGAGGTCTCAAGAGACTGTAATGTATAAACAGTGCTTGCATATAACATTTGTTATAGCCCAACGTCTAAGAACAAAAGAGGACATTGCAAATGTCATAAATGAGATTTCGGTTCATGAATCTCAGGGTGAGCCATAGGAGTTTTCATCTTAGGAACCTGTAGTTTCATACACTTCTTCAGATGATTATGTTACACCACATGATGATTTACTTAACACTGATTAAGTTTTGCGGTTATATATTTATTTTGGAATTATTTATCTACAGGGTGTTTCAAAAACGACCGGTATATTTGAAACGGCAATAAAAACTAAACGAGCAGCGATAGAAATACACCGTTTGTTGCAATATGCTTGGGACAACAGTACATTTTCAGGCAGACAAACTTTCGAAATTACAGTAGTTACAATTTTCAACAACAGATGGCGCTGCGGTCTGGGAAACTCTATAGTACGATATTTTCCACATATCCACCATGCGTAGCAATAATATGGCGTAGTCTCTGAATGAAATTACCCGAAACCTTTGACAACGTGTCTGGCGGAATGGCTTCACATGCAGATGAGATGTACTGCTTCAGCTGTTCAATTGTTTCTGGATTCTGGCGGTACACCTGGTCTTTCAAGTGTCCCCACAGAAAGAAGTCACAGGGGTTCATGTCTGGCGAATAGGTAGGCCAATCCACACCGCCTCCTGTATGTTTTGGATAGCCCAAAGCAATCACACGATCATCGAAATATTCATTCAGGAAATTAAAGACATCGGCCGTGCGATGTGGCCGGGCACCATCTTGCATAAACCACGAGGTGTTCGCAGTGTCGTCTAAGGCAGTTTGTACCGCCACAAATTCACGAAGAATGTCCAGATAGCGTGATGCAGTAATCGTTTCGGATCTGAAAAATGGGCCAATGATTCCTTTGGAAGAAATGGCGGCCCAGACCAGTACTTTTTGAGGATGCAGGGATGATGGGACTGCAACATGGGGCTTTACGGTTCCCCATATGCGCCAGTTCTGTTTATTGACGAAGCCGTCCAGGTAAAAATAAGCTTCGTCAGTAAACCAAATGCTGCCCACATGCATATCGCCGTCATCAATCCTGTGCACTATATCGTTAGCGAATGTCTCTCGTGCAGCAATGGTAACGGCGCTGAGGGGTTGCCGCATTTGAATTTTGTATGGATAGAGGTGTTAACTCTGGCGCATGAGACGATACGTGGACGTTGGCATCATTTGGACCGCAGCTGCAACACGGCGAACAGAAACCCAAGGCCACTGTTGGCTCACCTGCTGCACTAGCTGTGCGTTGCCCTCTGTGGTTGCCGTACGCGGTCGCCCTACCTTTCCAGCACATTCATCCGTCACGTTCCCAGTCCGTTGAAATTTTTCAAACAGATCCTTTATTGTATCGCTTTTCGGTCCTTTGGTTACGTTAAACCTCCGTTGAAAACTTCGTCTTGTTGCAACAACACTGTGTTCTAGGCGGTGGAATTCCAACACCAGAAAAATCCTCTGTTCTAAGGAATAAACCATGTTGTCTACAGCACACTTGCACGTTGTGAACAGCACATGCTTACAGCAGAAAGACGACGTACAGAATGGCGCACCCACAGACTGCGTTGTCTTCTATATCTTTCACATCACTTGCAGTGCCATCTGTTGTTGAAAATTGTAACTACTGTAATTTCGAAAGTTTGTCCGCCTGAAAATGTACTGTTGTCCCAAGCATATTGCAACAAACGGTGTATTTCTATCGCTGCTCGTTTAGTTTTTATTGCCGTTTCAAATATACCGGTCATTTTTGAAACACCCTGTATGTGCTGCACACACCTACTTTTCAATTGCAGCCATACTTGTCTAAGGCAAGAAATGTAACATGTGACAATTTTTTCACCTCACTGGCTGTCACTCAAACCTTGAAAACAAGTACTGTGGGTACCACAAATCGATCTTGCACATATATATCAGTCTCTGCCAAGAAAGCAAAAGTGGAGTTATATAGCATAGCGTTGTTGAAGAAGAATGATACTGAATACATCACTGATTGTTTATCACAGGAAGAGCAAAAAGAATGTCCTGATTCTCAGCACTACACACCTGTATGTGAAAACCGAGTCTGGAAAAAAAGAAAGGGCCAGATAAAGTTACTAAACATGGGGTTGATGTGCACGGACAAATGGCTAGCAAATACTCAGCCGAAGTACAATCCAGACATTGGCCTGCTCACACATTTTCCAACTTGCTGGATTTACCTGGGATAAATGCCTAGGTACTGTACAATGTTCTAAATGAGAAAAAAAATGAAACGCAGAGGCTTCATGCTGCAGCTGAGGGAGGAGCTTGCTGGGAAGTACACAGCAACAAGCAAGATTAGTACCTACGACACTCCCGAAGATATTCCTGAGAGACATGAAATGCGGAATATGTGGCCCTGTAAAATCTGATTGCACTGGAAACAAATAATTTGTAAGGTGTTATATGTGTAAGAAATGATCTGCAGTAAATGCGCATCAAAAGACTATTATTTCTGCTCATTATGTTATGCTAGCAAATAAATGCACCCAGCAAATGTGTGCAAGTTTTCTTAACAATAGTTTATAATTTGAAAAAAAAAAAGTTATTTTATTTTTATTGATTTTATAATAAAATAACCAGTACTTCAAAGAATAGACCCATTAGCAGCCACATAAACCCAATGACAGCCGGATAATAGAACAGAAAGATACCTGGGTTGTAAGTGATTCAGCCGCATTTCTAGATATAGCCATATATCAGTGGTTGTAGTGTTAAATGCTGCCTAAATTATAACTCTTACATTTCTAGAATCTGTTACGTAATTATAAGTTTTATCTTCAAATTAGATATTTTCTATGAATGATCAGCTTTCAATTCCTATGTGTTATTTAGAGGCAGACATAACAGCTTGTTTTCTGAACCCCATATGTAACTCTCAGAGAGGAAACGTTTTGAACATATCTCTGCATTACAAATATTAGTTTTATCCTCTTAGTTGCATCAGTAAGTCAACATGTGCTGAACAGTAACTTTTTCAAGAAATGAAATTTCACACTAGAAAAATAGCTATTACAATAGAAACTATATAGCTGTCTGCACGTGAAAGCAAATTGACTTGAGAGACTGAAGCTAGTGAGAATGACTGGTCTGTTGACAGCCGGTAGCCCTGTCTAACGGAGTTTCACATAAAAGCCAGTATCCAGCTCTCTAGTTTACAACAGCTAACTGTATTGATAATGGTAATATTTAATTGAAAAATGCACCACTATCACTCTACAGACACACAATATTTAGGGGCAATACATCTGTACATCATTTGTTTTAGTAACAAGCTTTACCAACAGAGCCTGCTCCATGATATAGGCACCTATGCCACACTCATAAAATCTGGATCAAAGTCTAAGCTTCTGGAACATCAGGTGACGCCCTTCAGTTGTCTGACATGGATATAACAACATAGTTATCTCCAGCATGCAATAGTGACATCTGTGGGAACTGGACAACATAAATAAGGGTGTGCAAGTACATTGCATCTTGTATCTAATACTGCAGCAGCAACAACTCAAAGCAACTAAAAACAAAGAAGAAGTACAGTAAATGTAATCATCAAATGCCTCACCTGTGAATCAACCTCAGTTTTTTTGTTCTGACCAGCAACTACATCGTCAGGCAATTGCTCTTCCACTGTGGTGGTTGGCTGACTACTTGCTTCATTCTTTACCTCTCCTTCAGTGATGCTGATACTTGCTGGTTCACCTTATTACAAAAATAAGAATGATTCAAAATATACTTTCAATTAGAAAGAAGGGGGGCAAGCTCTCTCTCTCTCTCTCTCTCTCTCTCTCTCTCTCTCTCTCTCTCATGTATGTGTGCACCCATGCACACGCGCATGTGCGCCCCCCCCACACACACACAAAAGTGCAAATGTACACACGTACACGCAAAAAAAGTGGACACTGTGCTCATAACTGTCTCTTCATGTAGGAACTTTTACAGAAATGGCAAATGCAGCTTACTGGAGCCATTGCCTACAGCAACCCACGTTTCTCAACCTGTAAATCACATCACTTGGGTCTCGTAAAGTAAATACATACATGGCTTCATGGAAACTATTTAAATAATTGAAGAAGGAATGTCACAGTATTTGCTGCAATGAACATCTGTGATAAGAAATGGCCCTAAGTACTCCTGCCCAATAATACAATATAAAAGTATACTCATATGAAGTAGCTACAGTTACTAGAGTGACTAGATGCGCTAGCAGTGCATTAGGTCAGTGCCTGCTGAATGCTCGGTGTTTCCGTACTATATCTTCTGTTCTTCTGTGGTTTCAATCTTCTGTGGAACTCTGAACTGAAGTGTGTTTGGTAGTGAATGAAACACAGGAGCAAGGGCCTACACCAGTCAGTGTGCGTAAAGGGCAACGAGGCATTAAAAAACAACTAAGGTTGTCATATAGAATGTCCTGAAGATTTTTCTACTGATCTCGATAGCAGTGACGAAGCCAGGAATATTATAAATTTTGCACGGGTTCATAAAATGACAAGAAATCTTGTGATATTTCCATACCGATTATATTCCATATTGACAGTATAGTGACATTGGTGGACACTCTAGAAGCGAGCACATGTTTTGATTCTTCAAGAAAGGGATCGAACTGAAAAGGTAAATTACAGAATTCGACAATTTTGACAAAAAGTTGGTGCGTAGAACAGTGAAGAGTATCTGAGGGATAGAAAAATACAGAGTACACATAAGACAAATTTTGCTCGATATAAACAGAAATATCGCCCTGAAAGTACCATAAGTTACTTTTGCATAGCATATCGGTAATCTGGGTGATGGATACAGGACGAAGCACCAGTAGGAGCTACAAATAAAATTTTTTTCCGGGAGATAGGGAATATTCCGGGTTGTATCAAGGGTGGCCATCAGAACTAAAATCCTGGTGGCAGCATACAAGTACTTGCGTGCTGTAATGCATGGAGTCTCATAAACAAAATATGTTCATATATGACAATACAATAATGTCTCAGATGTTACCAAAATTAATTTCATAGTTTTCTTGACAACTTTCTAGCTGTAAGTTTCTACAAGATCCAACAGAATGCAAATTCAACAGAGACAACAGTTTTAGTTACAGAGGTGGAACAGTTTCACATCTCTTATGCTACTTTACTTTTTATCTCAGAATACTTTTATGTTTCATGATAAAATGTGTATCACATGCATCTATAAACTTTCAGAATTTTCCTACATTGTTTTCAGTCCAAATATTTCAGTGGTACTGTTGTTCCACAGCTTGAAGTACAAAAATATTTTTCTTCACAATTTCTTGTAATGTTAGTTTTTATTATGTTTGTAATAGCTGGCGAAATTTTCTTTTGGAAAGTACTTCAACATATTATATGCTAAATACAAAAAGAAAAAGATCTCTCATATTTTTCAGAGTTTTTACTAACAACTGAAAATGTCTAACTGACAATGCTACACGACAGTGGGATGACCTTGAGGTGCCTATTTTCGTGGTGGCCACTACAGTTGCAGGTTTGTCTCAGTTTGAAAAGCATGTTCAGATGGCTCAGCGGAAAGAACACCATCTGGACTTGGCAGTTTTAAATTGTTGTGAATGTTGAAATTATTAAAGCAGGAGTAGTGCAATCTGCAGTATGATTTTTCTAAGCTGATATTTGTGTGGTAATCAAGGCTTCAGATTTGCTTAACTGTCTCCAAGATGAAACAAATATCTTCATGTCCAACTCAGAACACGAAGTGAGCACATGATCAAGAGATTCACACATACAACTGCGCAAAATTAAACATTGAGATAATTCTGATTCTCTCTTGCTGCTTGCCATGCTTTGGAAGTGTCCACCTGACCTCATTTTGTAATAATGAAGCATGTCATTTATAGATTAGTGCCCGACTTGAAGCAATTTGTTACAAGTCATTCCATTCAGGCTTCTACCAAATGGTTAATATATCTTGTTTCCCATCTTTGGTATATGATGTAAAACACTGACTTGCCTAACTCATAACTGACATTCATTGGTAATATCCTGAACATTACAGAACTGCCTTCCAAACAATTCACACCGCAAGACTACTACAAATAACTTAATTCATTTTCAAAGCTCTGGGTTTTCCAAAGTATTTTAAGTACAAATATTATTGATGCATGAATAGAACTGGAAACTCGCTAAGTTCGCATTTTGTAGCCTACAAATGTTCTATGAGTGCCCCTCTGATCACACAATACACGTCAAAGTCAAGTTTGTTCCATAGTCAAGGTCAAGTTTATTCCATATCTCGTGTAGCAAAATCGTGTCAATGGTCATCATAGCAGCACTGATGCATTCTCAGAGCTGTTCCACTGTTCTTGGCAGTAATATATCAACACAGTCCTTAATGTACTTAAAAGGAAACAGTCACAGGATGTTAGGTCTGGCAATCTGGAGAGAGGGGTCGGAAGGCCGGGCACAACAGGGAACACAACTACATGATCTTCACTATTGCAACCAATCCAGCAATGCGGAAGTTCACCATTTAGGTAGCAACGAACACCAGCGCTCCAATGAGCAGTGCCCCGTCTTGTCGGAAGACGAAATTCTCGGAATCAGCTGACAGTTGTGGAAACAACCACAACTGCAGTATATCGAGGTAACAGGTGCAGTATTCTCACAGAAGAATAATGGCCCATACAGCTTCGTATACAACACTGCAGAGGAAACATTACCCTTCAGCAAATCTCATTCACATGCCACAATTTCATGGGGATTTTCAGTGCTTCACATTCTTAATTTGGGGCAACGAATCTTTCAGAACGTATACACAGACAAAAAAGCCCCTCATTTTCCCTGGTTAAAAACACACTTTCTCCTGGGTGAAAGTACACTATGTCCCATGTAAAGGTAAATTTTTGTGTGTTAAGTAATAATGCACTTTCCTTTGGAGCTGTAAATCTGATCAATCCTGTGAAGGTAAAGTTTTATACGCCACAGTACAGCTTCCCTGATACTTTAGGGAACAAAACGCAGCAAAAAAACAATGTGTTTTGGCAATGTCTTTGATGTGTGGTGACAGGTACACTGATATTTTCATATTACGAACTTTCGTAATACAAATTACCTCAAATACAACACGGTAGCTCCCAAAACACCGAAATTGAGATTGTGCTGTGTGATGAGCTATTGTCAGCCAATCATAGCTCATGTCGTGTGATCTCACCAGCGAATGACAGCAGATACTTAAAGCACTGGACACATTATGTAGTTAGCTAACAGCAACATCACTGTTAAGTAGCTCAAATACACAAATGGCAAAAGTTAATGGTTTAAGTTAATATATGTATAGCATAGTTACAAGAAAAGCTAAGCTTACACATATAATATTGGTCGTAATTCCCCCCCCCCCCCCCCCCCCCAAAGGGTGTGGTTAGGGAGGGTCCTAATGGCTCAGCTTAAATTGCAGTAGTTGATAAGTGCACTGATAAGTGCGATTATAAATTTCGCTGCTGTACACCAAACATTTTGTGGTTACTTGGCTGAATGCGTGTTCCGTTGAGGAATTCGACTTTTCCATTGGAAAGTCAGTTATGTGTGAAATTGCTCAAGTACTCACTTCACACTTGTTTTAATGATAACTATACTTTTTTTCCACAGTTACTGCGTAACTTATACTGTGAAAGAACTAAAATAAATACGAAAAACTAACCTTAAAGCTTGGTATTTTTTAGTGTACATTACCCTTTTGAAAGATATATCAAACACAAATGTACCCATGCAGTTTTAAATAATGGCATAAATGGCTGGTCTTCTGGGCCCAAAATTTTTCTAAGTGGCTGGTCCTAAAAGTGTTACGTTTTAAGTAAGGGTCAAATGCTCTGCGATTTGAGAAAATTCATCACACATTTTCACATTTAACATAGTTCATCCCCTGCAAAAGAAAATTTACTTTGAAAGTAACTCTTCTCAAACTACTATTCACAATATTTTACAGCAACTAGTTACAAATGTAAACAGTTATGATGTCATGCTCATTGAAAGCTGTTTGTTGTTACAGAGTATTATATAGTCTTTGTCCTAAAGCCTTTGATACATGTCATGCTCATCGAAAGCAGTTCATTGTTACACAGTATTATATAGTCTTTATCCTAAAGCCTTTGAGACATGCAGCTGTCGACGTATGATTGTGTGTGAATTATGTTTTGTTGCTGTAAATGGTGCATATTCATAAAGATTGTTTCGGTGTTACTGCCATAGGAAAATCTTCTATACTACTTTTCTGTTTATGCTTTACTGCTGGAGTATTAGACTGCAGTAGCTGGCTACAGTAGAATTCTTTGTTAGATTATCAATTCTTACAGAATTCTTTGTTAGATTATCAATTCTTACCAGTCTAAACTGCCACAATTTATCTGAAAATTAAAACAATGAAAAATTCCTGAGTTTTTCCCAGATTTACTGTGGCATTTACACCCTGGCGTTAGTACTGAGCAGTGAGCAGGAAGAACGAAATTAATTACCTTGTCTCTACATCAGCTCCACTGTAAACTACTGGCAGCTAAGTAACATAACTGAACAAAGTTTTCCCATCCTTCATGATTTCTATTTTATGGGCATTAGACCACTGTATACGGCATGTTTCAATGCCAAGTGTTTTGCCTCCCGATACTGGTAACATGAGTTTACATGTGAACATACAATGGTCTGGCCATGACACCCTCCAACCTCTGACAAAGAACCGCAGAGTCGTTCCAATTTGTGTACAGAGCTTTTGATGCAAAGAGTCAGTGCTGTTTCCTTTATTTAACAATAAGGCTCACAATTTATCTAATTACGGCCAACCTCCACTTCTGTTAAAGTTTTTGATGTTTTTAATTTCTGCGTGTCTCTGTATACACTAGCGTAGTAATGATTAGACAATGATAAAACTACAGCAGTGATTTTACAAATGGGAAGATGTAAATAATGGCTTTGAAAGGATGCACTATAAGATACAACACAAGATGTTTTTACTTCGAAAACAGAGCCCAATCTGACAGTTTCGCGTGTACTGCCAGCCAAATTTTTCTGGCACTGAATATTGATGACAAATTCCAAGAAACTTAAAAAGTTAAACAAAAAGGTAAAGTACACCACAAAGAGGCATTCAAAATAGTACATCTGGACTTCAACTGCACAGTTGTCCAGCTCCTAGAACATCAGTTTACTTAATTAATTAGTTAATTACAGTATAACTCCAATTTTACGTTCCTGGAATTAACATTTTCCCACCGTTTACGACATTTTTTATCGGTCCTATCAATTTCCAAAAGTCCACAATGTTAATTTGTACACGATTTTGCGTCAGCATATTTATAATTTTCCCGCAATTTACGCATTACGAAAAAACGTTTGTGGAGAAAAAATGATGTTGGCCGTCCAGTAGTGTTTACAAATATTACACGGTTAAGTTTCTTGACACCAGGGTACTCCACTCAGCAGATTTGACTCGGTAAACATGTAAAAGTTGGAATAATTCGTGCCATATCTCCCACCGCTGCCAAGCTCTACTTGGCTTGGCAGCTGATGGGAGTAACTAGGTTCATTCGAATTAAGGTATCATGACCAATCACAACCATTTCCAAACTGTCTCTACTGCGCAAACGCAGGTTCATGATTGTTGTGATCATCATGACACCTTTGTCAAACCATATTTAGCATGTTTCGGCATATGGCCACTTGGAGCGCTAGTTGACACCATCATTCACTTTGAGTTGCTCAAATGTTTTTAGTGTAAACACAGCACCAGTTACGTATTTTATTCACGCTGAGCAAAATGTGTTTTGAGAATTTATTCTCCTTGTCAAGTGCAGTATTTATGTACATATCTTTTGTGATGTTACACAAACAAACAATGTGAGTGATAGTTTGCATGTGTGTGTGGTTTCCTACATAACTGATAAAGCACTGTATCTGATAACTTCAAAAAGACAACTACAGTGCAAGAGACGTAGAATCACACGTATTCAAAGACCACACTATATACTTACTCACATATTTACACTTGGCAATGAAAAAAAATTCTCAAAACACATAGTGCTAGGCATGAAAAACAGGTAACTAGTGCTGCATTTCATTATTTAAATAATGAATTATAGCTGCAGGCTTTCAAAAACACCGATTATGACATAAGAAATTGAGTCAAACGTTCCTACTTCCCAGACAGTTATCAGTTCCTGTTACATCAGCGGTTTTTATTTGACAAAATACAAGTCCCTCACAAGTCTTTTGACGCCTATTATGTATTTATAACATACATGAAGTGCCAGGCGGTATCCTATATGTAGCTTTTACAGCTTAAAACGTTATTTCCCACATTTTACATTTTCCTGCATTTTACGCCATCTTTTGGAAGTCCTCTGAAAACAGTACAAGCAGGGTTTCATTGTAGTTAGTTTCATGTTGCATGGATCATTTTGCGTGATAAATCGTAATGATGTGGAACAATCATTTGACTTTAACTTAGCTCATTAATTTGTAAATATGGCTATACATATTGAACATTTATAAGTAGTAGTTGTTTTTAAAAATATGTTATTGGTCTCTTATGATTGTTATGTACTAACAGTGGTAATTCAATCAGTGACGCAACATCAACTAATGTGGGTACCTGATAATATGAATATCATGAATGTCGTGGCTACTATTCATGAGCGAACAAGAAATTGTCCAAACTCTTTAACAGACCATAGTTCATTGGCTTTATCAGTAAAATATTTAGGTTAATAAAGTGCCCACATAAATGAACAAATGAATCAGGACAACATATAGTACCTCTCTCTCGATTGCAATGTTGTTCTCTCTCTGAAAAGGGGTTAGAATATAGGTGACATTGCTGTAACTGCTGTAGTCACAGCCTAGGCAAACAATTATCTTGTGCATTATGACATCACTGCATATAATACACAAGTTGGTGAATTCCCTGCTGCATGTAAATATGATTGCTACAGAATTTTTTACACAACCTACAATCCTCATGTTACAACTGCAATATAACTGTGGCGATGATCAGAACTATACTACAATATTATGAAATCTTCACATTGAGCAACATGCACTGCGCAAAGGAAAAACTATATAGGAAAGGTACTAATATTGTTAAGATAATGACAGTAAAAAAGTAAGTGTACTATAGCATGGACACCACACCCAATGTGTAACCAGAAATATCAAATACACAGAACCAAGTATCAAAAATTTCTTCCTTTGAAAGGGGGAGCACAGGAGCGGCGATGGCAGGAGATGGGAAGGGGGGGAGTGCAAGAGTTGGAGTTAAAGAAGAGCAGAGCAACAAGTGTACGTTTTTCAACTTTCATACTCAATCTATATGTACCCAAATGCAGGAAAGGATTAACTGTAAGAATCACAGAATAAAGCAAATGAAATAAATTTATGAGCGGGAAGCAAGGGTATTACAAGAATTACTAATACCATGCGGAAAAAAGAGCAACACTAATAACATAATTTTTTGGGTAATGCTACCGATAATTATTACTGAGGCAATGCCAAAAAGGTATAAATCATTAGCCCAAACATAGGTAATTATCTCCCGTTTGTATTCATAACATGTGAATATGTAAGTGAATGTCCTACAAAAATAAACTGCTAAACAACATATAATTTTATCTAATACTCTAGCAAAAGACAATGTCCAAATGAAATTGTAAAGCTACAAATTTCATGACAAATTACACTCTCACATCTATCTCTTCTTCCCTTGTTTGTGCTTTTTCTCCTCTATCTCAACCATAAGCTGCTGCACTTTCAGTTTACTTCTCTCTCTCTCTCTCTCTCTCTCTCTCTCTCTCTCACACACACACACACTCCTAGGTGAGTGAGAGAGAGAGAGAGAGAGAGAGAGAGAGGGGGGGGAGGGAGGGAGGGAGGGAGGGGAGGGGGGGAGGGGGGGAGGGGAGAGGGGGAGAGAGGGGGGAGGGGAGAGGGGGAGAGAGGGGGGGGGGGAGAGAGAGAGAGAGAGAGAGAGAGAGAGAGAGAGAGAGAGAGAGAGAGAGAGAGGGGGAGAGAGAGAGAGAGAGAATTTAAATTAAAAAAATTAGCTGATGCCAAAATAACAAACAACAAAATATCTTGAAAACTATTACCTTTCTCCTCTGGTGGAGATGACACGACTTCTTGTATGGAATGGTCCACAGATTTTTTTGGAGCAGATCTTGTTTCTTCTTTCTTTAAATCTGTAGGAGGAAGTGACTTATGGTCACTTCCTGCATTTACTCTCCTAATTATGTCTGGCGTAGAGAAAAGTGCTGGACCTAACGCCTCGGCCAAATGTGCTGGGGGTTTCCTATTCTCTCGTTTAGGATAATTTTTTCGTATGTCTTGTTTATGGTCAGTTATAACGGATATTTTGCCAGGTGGAACAGGTGAGACAGGAGACACAGGTGAATCAGCCACAGAAGTCTGTTTCATAACAGCATTTTTTGTGGCACTCTTTGTGTCTGGTAGTACCTGTTCCAGCACTGGCTTACTCTCCTCTTCTTTCTGCTTCTCTGCAGGTGGTTCAACAGACTTTGAGGAAACTGCATCACTGTCCACATCGGATTTTCTTTTCCCCTGACTTCTTCCATATGACCTAATGGGTTTCCTGTTCAGGGAACTCTCCAACACAGCATCAGCACTCGAACTGTTGAGATTGGTTCTCACAACACTATTACTTCCAAAAATATGTTCACCTCGGGATGCCGCTGGCGCACTTTCAGAACTGTCCTGAGCCTTGTCCATTGCAGCTAAAGCAGCTGCCATTTCTGAATCTAACTTATGCACTTGTTCCACATCCTCTGACTTTGCTGCTCCCCGTCCACCACGACTGCCTCCACGTCGTCTTGCTCCTCCTCTCACACCACGGCTCCGATCCCACCCTCTACCCAATGAGCCCCTGGATCGTATGCCTCTTCCCCGATTTCCTCTCCCACCTCTGCTGGAGCCACGTTGTCGAATAGTCAAGCGGGCTCTGTAATCATCATCAGTGTCTGGATCGTCATCATCCTCCGATTCTTCAGTCTCATCATCACGTGGAAAATTAGCAAACTCTTCATCATCATCTAAAACAGGAAAAATGAAATAAAATTAATTTATGTTTATCAATTATAACATTAATTCAGAAAATAAAGGAAGTATTCAAACCTTCTGAACTATTTTTCAGGGGAATTTTGTGTGATTCTGAACTTCTAGAGGTTGGCTGTGCTCCCAGAAGTTGTGGTGGTATACTTGGCATCTTAGCCACAAGAACTTTTGCTTGACCAGTGTTTGCAGTCAAAGCTGTTGATGTCACTGAAAAAGTTAATGCCGAATTTACAAAGGAAAGTGTAATAACCTGGTAAAATTGAATGTACAGGAAAATTCAAATGGATGTATGTTCAAAGAGTATAGGAGGACAAGGAAAAAAATGTGTGGATTTTTCCCAGATTTCCCGGTTGAAAATATACTTTTTCCGTATTGAGTGACAGTATACTTTCCCCTGGAATGCTAAAATCCTTTGAATGGTTAAGAATTTGTAGAGTGTCATAGACCTTCTAAGCACTTAAAAACAAGAAGGATGCGTTTCAGAAAGATTTTGCTGGACATTCTTGTATTACGATATGCTGCATATTTTCATATTACAGAAGTATGAATTTGAACTCCACAAACACAGTATGTTAGTTTCCAAAGCACTTAAACTGAGGTTGTGATGTGCTTTTGTAAGCCAATCATAGCTCATGATCTCGTCAACCGATAGCAGCAGATATTCAGAGCATATGACACGTGATGTAGTCAACAATATCATTGTTAAGTAGCATGAAACCACAAATAGGGAAAGTTAATGGTTTAAATTGATACACATAATGTAGCTACAAGAAAAGCTAAGCTTTCACTTAAATAATAGTATTATTATTATTTTTTTTTTTTATTTTTTATTTTGCATGTGTTATAGTTTGTGACACATCATACAAATGTGCCAGTAGAATTTTAAATAATGACATAAATGTCTGGTCTTCTGGGCTTAAAATGCTTCTAAGGGGCTGGTCCTCAAAATGTTAAATTTTAAATGAGAGTCAAATGCTTTGTGATTTAAGAAACTCATCACACATTTTCACACATAACATAATTCATCTTGTTTAGAAGGAAATCTACTTTGAACATAACACTTTTCAAACCACCATTCACAATATTTTCCCGTGACCTGTTAGAAAGAGATTCTTTTCAGTACTTGCTAGAGAACACCAGAAAACAGGAGTTACTGTGCATACACAGCCACGATGACATACAACATTAAGAGATGTTAGATTACATCATAAAAGAAACAGGACATCGGAGGATACTCCGAGAGCATCAGAATTTTGCAAACCATACTAAAATGCACAATAAGGCTTAAAGCACACATTTGTATGTTCATATTAAAAATGAGGTGTGCCCAACTCGATATTAAGCTTTTCAGAGTTGTTTTTGGGGTGCAAATTCTCTTTGAGTACCAGTACTGTATTATCTCAAGTTTAGTTCTTTATTATGGCATAATGCCATACGTACTGAAAGGTGAAACCGTGCACTTAAAATTTAGCACACAGTTGAAACAAGCCAATAGTGTGGAATGAAACTTTTGTTTCAAATAAACTGACTTCTTCTGTGGAAAAGATTAAAATAAAAGCCAAAATTCTTTAGCAAACTGACAGAAATTACTTAATTGCTCCATAAGCCAATCAATGCTTGACCGCTAAAGATGTCAAAATAAAATCAGAAAACTGAAACTAATAACATATTTTAGCTTCTGTAACTACACAAATGTATTTTAATTCACTTGATAGCTCCTTGAGACAGACATCACTTTTGTTTTCATTTGATTTGGGGACTGTAAATGAAGAGGAAATAGCAAAATCACCAAATGTAAACACAGATCACACGGAGACTACCCCCTATCCACTACAAATCTGACTGCACTGCTCTGCACATGCATGAATGTGCAGACTTGGGTGTGCCAGATAAATTTTTCCAGTTAATACCTGGCTGCTTGTTGCTACTACTGCTACAGCTAACAGCCAGAAATGGAAGAAGATACTGCTCATACATGACTCAACTCTGCATATGCCTGAGCTGGCTGGCAACTGCTTTAACGAACCTAATGTACATAGTTGTGGCATCACGCTCTTCAGAAGCAGTTTGTAGTTATGAAGTATTGCATAGTCTTTGTCCTAAGGCCTTTGAGACATTTTGCAGTTGGCAGACACTTGCGTGGGAACTGTGTTTTGTTGTTGTAAATTGCACATTGCCTTGTCCTCTTTGGCACTGGTACTGTAAAAATATAATAAAAGGAATTTGGAGACGGTGAACTGTGAGAAATGAGACAGCACAAAAACGTACACAATATACTCGTCCATCTGTACGCAACCCCTGCTGCCAATCCCTTACCTCAACGCTCGTATCCCTGTAATAAAACTAGATGCAAGACCTGTCCCATACAGCCGCGTACCACCACCTACACCGGTCTGGTCCCCATCACCTATCCCATCAAAGGCAGGACTACCTGTGAAACCAGTCATGTGATCTACAAGCTAAGCTGCAACCTCTGTGCTGCAGTCTACGAACGCATGACAACCAACAAGCTGTCTGTCCGTATGAATGGCCGCTGATGAACTATGGCCAAGAAAGAACAGGACCTCTCTGTTGGTGAGCATACCGACTACGCGGCATTCTTCATTTCAATGACTGCTTCACAGCCTATGCCGTATGGATCCTTCCCACCACCACCAGCTTTTCTGAATTGCGCAGATTGAAACTTTCCCTGCAATATATCCTATGTTCTTGTAACCCTCCTGCCCTCAAACTTCATTAGTCATTTTCCTCACCCATCTAGCCCCTTCCTGTTCCCATTCCAGCACTACACAAGCCCTCTATTCCACCAACACGGCCAGTCTTTTTACTTCTCTCCTTTTCCATTACCCCCACCCCCCCCCCCACCCCACCTCACGCCCTACCCACCGTCGAACCTCCTGACTGCAACTAGCCGCCCTATCCCCTCTCCACCTCATCCCTGCAGACTCCTCAGCAACACATCACCTACCCCACCCCAACCATGCTATCCCTTCCCTTCCTAGCCCCAGCCTCCTCATCACTCCCATCCAGTTGCCTCTCCCAACAGGCACTGCTGCTGCTGCTCATAGTCTGACCTCAGCTGATAGAGACTGTGGTCATTTGCATGTGAATTGCATTTGCGCGTTTGTGTGTGTGTGTGTGTGTGTGTGTGTGTGTGTGTGTGTGTGTGTCCTCTATTTTTGACAAAGGCCTTGTTGGCTGAAAGATTATTTTGTGACAGTCTTTTTGTTGTGCCTAGTGCGACTCTGCATCTCTGTTATATGGTGAGTAGCAAGTATCCTTTTCATAATATTGTTACGTTTTATTTTATTTCTTTATTTATTTTTTCCACTCTCATTTATGTTTTATTGCTGCAGTAATATTCTGCAGTAGTGGGATAGAATAAAATTCTTTGTTACAATATCAGTTCTTACCAGTCAAAATTACATAAAGTTAACTGAAACTAACACAATGAAAAGTTCCCAGAATTCTAAAAAAAATACCAAGTTTTTCTCAGTTTTCTCCCACATGCAAAAACTCCTGGGTTTTTCCCACATTTTCTGGGATGTATACATACTGATGTTGCAGTGATTATGTGGAAGTGGCCAAAATTTAATCTCTTTCTTATGATCTAATAACTGGTTGACCAAAATGAAAAGCTAAATGGAGTAGCAGCATAGTTTCCCAGTGGGATTTGTGCAAGAAGCACAATTGCAAGGAATATCTGTGCATTACAACTCCATCACTAGTAGGTGACCAAAGCCTACACAGTACAGAACTCAGAAAAATGCCTGCAAGGTGAGAGGCAGGGAGTGGGGAAACAATAAAGTTCCTCACACTTTTCAGCCTAATGTTTGCCTAATTTTATCGACAGCCATTTTATGTTGTCTCATTACTCACAGTGCACCATCTCCAAATTGCTTTTATTATATTTTTAGCGTACCAGTCAAGGAGGAAATTTCTTGAGAAACTTACATACAGACATCATGACATCCACATTGTAAGTAAGAAAGAGTCATTGCAATCAACCACTGATGATGTCTTAATTGAGTAAAACGAAACGTGTTGTATGGAAACCACATTTTGATAGTTGCATACACAGTCATAGTCGTAATAAACTATTTATCAGCAGCTACTGATACCATGGCAACCGAAATGAAGAATTTTAACTATATAAATCTAGAAGTATCAGCCTGTAGTAAACAAGACATGGACTTAATATAATTACTTTACTCAAACTTCATCAAGTCAGTCACACATACACAAATCTTGAAGATGGACATGTGCTTAAGCGAGTGCCAACAGCATATCAAGGACAGTTTGTCGTGAAGGTGGAAGCTGACAACCCACACCAGCAAACAGAGCATTCAGCTAGTGAGACAGTACCACGTACAGCCATGGAGGCGATACTCAAGTATTCAGGTACTCTGCCCAAAAGGTTGAAGGCACCGCTTTGCGGTCACTTGGTACGGTCCTTCATTCACTTGGGAAAGGCCCATGCTTGTCTACATCTTCTATCAGTCATGGATGTGAAAAAACTGCAGTGCCAGCTTGCAGAGCCTACGTTCCACTTCAGCCATTTGAACATGGTCCAGGAGGCCAAGTCTTCACTCACGCAGCAACCAGTACACCACAATTTATCAACCAAATTATCCTGTAACTAGTAAGACTGTAGTCCGTCGGAATCGGAGACGCAGAAGGGATGACCATACATTGAGACTGTCTTCTGAATGGAGATATTTAAGTGGGACGCAACACCATCATAGATGCTGATGCCACTATCTGTCCTCATCATCCAGAGGTATCAGTGGACAAGCCCCACTGTGGTGTCTAAATTACAATGCATTTCCTTTGCCTTCGCAACTTCTGTCAGATAGGACACTGTAGAGCAGCCAAGCTTGGATGTTACATGCCATGGCTGAATACTGAAAGGCTTGCAAATGACGTACTGAGTCCTGTCACACTGTGCTGTTTACATTTCTTGATTACTCCTCGACTCAGTGTGGAAATGTACTCTGAATGGCGCCCAGCATTCTGCAACACCTGCACTCTTTTCATGCCCCAGGTACTGATCTGGACACATGGTACTGTAGTTACCTGCTGGTTGGTACAGCTACTGCAGTTTTAAGTTGAGCCACTATGGAAAGTGTTGGGCATGTCAGCATTTGAAAGACATGCCACACAATGAGCAAGGCAATCGGCAAGGGCGGCCCGATCGTCGACAGCAGTCACCACTGGCCCAAAACTTGTAAAAAGTATTGTTCCAGTGGCACTCATTGGGAACTGTATCTTGCATACTCGAGCCTCCAAGTTCTCAGTTGGCACAAATTCCAGTCGTGTGATTACTTTCTGTGTACCCACATTCTTGTTGTCACTTATCTGTCCCAATAGAACTTAGTTATTTAAGACCATGTTTCCTTCTACATCTACATCTACATCCATACTCCGCAAGCCACCTGACGGTGTGTGGCGGAGGGTACCCTGAGTACCTCTATCGGTTCTCCCTTCTATTCCAGTCTCGTATTGTTCGTGGAAAGAAGGATTGTTGGTATGCTTCTGTGTGGGCCCTAGTCTCTCTGATTTTATCCTCATGGTCTCTTCGCGAGATATACGTAGGAGGGAGCAATATACTGCTTGACTCTTCGGTGAAGGTATGTTCTCGAAACTTCAACAAAAGCCCGTACTGAGCTACTGAGAGTCTCTCCTGCAGAGCCTTCCACTGGAGTTTATCTATCATCTTCGTAACGCTTTCGCGATTACTAAATGATCCTGTAACGAAGCGTGCTGCTCTCCGTTGGATCTTCTCTATCTCTTCTATCAACCCTATCTGGTACGGATCCCACACTGCTGAGCAGTATTCAAGCAGTGGGCGAACAAGTGTACTGTAACCTACTTCCTTTGTTTTCGGATTGCATTTCCTTAGGATTCTTCCAATGAGTCTCAGTCTGGCATCTGCTTTACCGACGATCAACTTTATATGATCATTCCATTTTAAATCACTCCTAATGCGTACTCCCAGATAATTTATGGCATTTACTGCTTCCAGTTGCTGACCTGCTATTTTGTAGCTAAATGATAAGGGATCTATCTTTCTATGTATTCGCAGCACATTACACTTGTCTACATTGAGACTGAATTGCCATTCCCTGCACCATGCGTCAATTCGCTGCAGATCCTCCTGCATTTCAGAACAATTTTCCATTGTTACAACCTCTCGATACACCACAGCATCATCTGCAAAAAGCCCCAGTGAACTTCCAATGTCATTAACAAGGTCATTTATGTATATTGTGAATAGCAACGGTCCTATGACACTCCCCTGCGGCACACCTGAAATCACTCTTACTTCGGAAGACTTCTCTCCATTGAGAATGACATGCTGCGTTCTGTTATCAAGGAACTCTTCAATCCAATCACACAATTGGTCAGATAGTCCATATGCTCTTACTTTGTTCATTGAACAACTGTGGGGAACTGTATCGAACGCCTTGCGGAAGTCAAGAAACACGGCATCTACCTGCGAACCCGTGTCTATGACTCTCTGAGTCTCGTGGACGAACAGCGCGAGCTGGCTTTCACACGACCGTCTTTTTCGAAACCCATGCTGATTCCTACAGAGTAGATTTCTAGTCTCCAGAAAAGTCATTATACGAGAACATAATACGTGTTCCAAAATTCTACAACTGATCGACGTTAGAGATATAGGTCTACAGTTCTGCACATCTGTTCAACGTCCCTTCTTGAAAACGGGGATGACCTGTGCCCTTTCCCAATCCTTTGGAACGCTACGTTCTTCTAGAGACCTACGGTACACCGCTGCAAGAAAGGGGGCAAGTTCCTTCGCATACTCCGTGTAAAATCGAACTGGTATCCCATTAGGTCCAGCAGCCTTTCCTCTTTTGAGCGATTTTAATTGTTTCTCAATCCCTCTGTCGTGTATTTCGATATCTACCATTTTGTCATCTGTGCGACAATCTAGAGAAGGAACAACAGTGCAGTCTTCCTCTGTGAAACAGCTTTGGAAAAAGACATTTAGTATTTTGGCCTTTAGTCTGTCATCCCCTGTTTCAGTACCATTTTGGCCACAGAGCGTCTGGACATTTTGTTTTGATCCACCTACCGCTTTGACATAAGACCAAAATTTCTTAGTATTTTCTGCCAAGTCAGTACATAGAACTTTACTTTCGAATTCATTGAACGCCTCTCGCATAGCCCTCCTCACACTACATTTCGCATACCGTAATTTTTGTTTGTCTGCAAGGCTTTGACTATGTTTATGTTTGCTGTGAAGTTCCCTTTGCTTCCGCAGCAGTTTTCTAACTCGGTTGTTGTACCACGGTGGCTCTTTTCCATCTCTTACGATCTTGCTTGGCACATACTCATCTAACGCGTATTGTACGATGGTTTTGAACTTTGTCCACTGATCCTCAACACTATCTGTACTTGAGACAAAACTTTTGTGTTGAGCCGTCAGGTACTCTGTAATCTGCTTTTTGTCACTTTTGCTAAACAGAAGAATCTTCCTACCTTTTTTAATATTTCTATTTACGGCTGAAATCATCGATGCAGTAATCGCCTCATGATCGCTGATTCCCTGTTCTGCGTTAACTGTTTCAAATAGTCTGGGTCTGTGTCATCAGAAGGTCTAATATGTTATCGCCACGAGTCGGTTTTCTATTTAACTGCTCAAGGTAGTTTTCAGATAAAGCACTTCAAAAAATTTCACTGGATTCTTTGTCCCTGCCACCCGTTGTGAACGTTTGAGACTCCCAGTCTATATCTGGCAAATTAAAATCTCCACCCAGAACTATAACATGGTGGGGAAATCTACTAGAAATATTTTCCAAATTATCCTTCAGGTGGTCAGCCACAACAACTGCTGAGCCAGGGGGCCTATAGAGACATCCAATTACCGTGTCCAATTACCATGTCTGAGCCTGCTTTAACCGTGACCTGCACCCAAATTATTTCACATTTCGGATCTCCGTCAATTTCCTTTGATACTATTGCACTTCTTATCGCTATAAACACGCCTCCCCCTTCACTGTCCAGCCTGTCTCTGTGGTATACATTCCAATCTGAGTTTAGGATTTCTTTACTGTTTACATCTGGTTTCAGCCAACTTTCTGTCCCTGGTACTATATGGGCATTGTGACCATTTTTTAATGAGAGCAGTTCTGGGACCTTTCTATAGACGCTCCTGCAGTTAACTATTAGCACATTAATATTGTTATTCCCTGTTTCATTTTGCCTACTCCTACCTTGCCGCTTCTCAGGAGGCATCTTGTCAGGCCTAGGGAGGGAATTCTCTAACCTAAAAAAACCCACATGTGCACTCCACACGTACTCTGCTACCCTTGTAGCCACTTCCAGCGTGTAGTGCACGCCTGACCTATTCAGGGGGACCCTACATTTCTCCACCCGATAGCGGAGGTCGAGAAATTTGGACCCCAGATCTCCGCAGAATCGTCTGAGCCTCTGGTTTAAGCCTTCCACTTGGCTCCAAACCAGAGGACCGTGATCGGTTCTGGGAACGATGCTACAAATAGTTAGCTCTGATTCCACCCCGCGAGCGAGGCTTTCCGCCTTCACCAATTCTGCCAACCGCCTGTACGAACTGAGGATGACTTCTGAGCCCAGACGGCAGGAGTCATTGGTGCCGACATGAGCAACAATTTGCAGTCGGGTGCACCCAGTGCTCTCTATCGCTGCTGGCAGGGCCGCCTCCACATCTCAGGTGAGACCCCCCAGCAAGCAGACAGAGTGAACACTGGCCTTCTTCCCCGACCTTTCCGCTATTTCCTTAAGGGGTTCCATCACCCGCCTAACGTTGGAGCTCCCAATAACTAATAAACCCCTCCCCCCATGTGCCTGCTCGGACCTTGCTGAAGGAGCGGCCACATGTCCACTCACAGGCAGAGCGGGCCACGCCACACGGCCGGCCTCCACGTTTACCCTCCGCCTCGTGCGCCGCGAACGCCGCTGAACCCGCCACTCCCCTTGGGGAGAGGGTGGCCCAACCGTGCCCATTACCCGCGAAAATGTCTCGACAGCAGGGACAGTGAGTGAAGCATGTAACACCTGGGGTGTACCATGCGACGCACCAGACTCCCCACTGCCGCTACACTCCGAGGCAGCAGCCTGAAGACGGCTGACTGCGGCCATCAACACGTTCAGCTGTTCGCGAACAGTAGCCAGCTCCTCCTGCGTCCGTACACAGCAGTCACACATCCTATCCATCCTAAGAAATCAATTTACTGTAGAGAGTTAATCAACTTTTAACTAGACTGCTAATTGACTGAAGGCGGCTGATTGTTGACTAAACTGTGGTTGCTAGCCACTTCTTGTAGAAAACAATGAAAATAGCACTACCTGTCGCTGGACTGCATTGAAAACAAACACTAGCACTACTGGCACTATGGCTGACTAAAGGGACTCTCTCTGATTGTATTCAAAACAAACACGAAATCTATGGAACACTATTACTAGCACTCGACAATTAAAGCTTCCTAAAAGCAAAAACACACGGAAGAAGAAGTGACAAGTAAGAAAAACACAGTTAATACTTAAATTAAGGTAGCTCACTGCACAGAAAGAACATAAGTGCTAATGAGTAAGAGTAGGATTTTTGTGTGTTACGGATCCCGACGATTTACTGCTGTTATGCTCTACTACCATTTTGGAACTTTGTTGGCTATGTTGAATCTGGCAGTTGCCCACACCTTTGATGACACACACAAGGTTAGCTCCTCTGCAGGAACCAGTATTGCTTTCCTATTGACGATGTGTGTCGTTTGCTGTCGTCCTATCACCAAAAGTGTACTACACAAGTGGTCATGCACGTGTCTAATTCTACAAATGTTGCAAACAGCTGCAGCAATTGTATCAAAGCTGGGTGGCTGAGCTTCATGATTTTAGTCGAAAATGTCGCTTTGTCACAGCAGCTCAGGAATCATATGGGGACATCACGGTCCGAGATGCTATCATTCGTTCGGCCCCTGATAAGGAAGTGCACCACTGTGTCCTTCAGTTTGAGCACTCTACACTGGAAGTAGTTTCGAATACTGAACAGTAATTTGAAGTTTCCCGCACCGCAAGTCGACAGAGGCCTGGAATGAGGCTTGGAATAATGTCTCTGAGGGGAGGGGTCATGGCCCATCAACATTCCAATGGTTCTGAACAGCCTACTGCCTTTGCACCAAAAACACTTGACTCAACTGAACGACATTATTCTCAGGTGGAAAACAAAGCCCTTGCTATACTCTATACCAGGGCCCAGACCCCTTGTTCGAACAAGTGGAGCTGCTTTGTTTTCAACTGGAGGCACACATGCTAGATGGTTTTTCCGTATTGCCTCTGCTATGGCAGTATATCTGATGCTCTGGCAGGTCGTGTGCATGGTACAACAGAGGTGTCCAAAACGTCAACAGGCCAGGTGTTGGACCCCCTTCAGAATAATTACGCATTGCACCATCATTTCTCCCTCTTGGATGGCATTGTTCTCTTGTCAAGAGACAAATTTTCTTTCTGTGTTGTGATTCCAGCGGCTCTGTGGCGTGAGATCCTCTGTTTATTACATAACGGTCACTGGGTGTCCTCTCGCATGAATCTGTGATGTGGAACACTTTGTTGTGGCCTGCCATATGTTCCGGGACAACCAGTCAGCACCGTGCACGGTTTTTTCACCATGGCCGGCTCCTACATAGCCTTGGGAGTGTGTCCATATTGATTATGCTTGTACTTCTAAAGAACTTTTGGTTGTTGGCAACTGACCATTTTTTTCATTTTCCTTATGTCATTTGTTGTCTGGCTGCAACAGCAGATGCGAATTTCAAGGCCCTGTCAAAGATATTCTCCACCGAAAACTTGCTTGGTTTTGCACAATAGTCCTCAGTTCATGGCTCAATCTTCCAAGGACATTTATAACCACAATGGCATTAGTCATGTCACGGCTCCTCCTTTCCATTCACATTTGGAACGAGATGGAACATCTCATCGGGATGTTTGAGACACATGCGCAAGTACGTGGCAGATTTTCCCACTGGGGCAGCTCATATTTTTCTGAAGGTTGTACAGAATGAAGCCAGATTGGGGCCAAGAATCCCACCAAGCTCATGCAAGGCTGCCAACCATGGATGCTGCTGATACTGTGTCCCCTAGCATCACGGGTTTTATCAAAGTTCGCCTCTGGTGTGTCCAATTGGGCCAGAGGTTTCAGACATTCCCCCCCCCCCCCCCCCCCCCCCCTCCTGAATCACAGACATTTTCCATAGCCAGTGCGGCTTTTGTGTCTTCACAGTGGGCAGTAACGATCAGCTTGTGGCATGCCACTGGAACCAGTTGCATCTCAGGATGAGCACTGAGCTGCCTCTACAGGCCTAGGACCAGCTGCTGCATATTCATCTACCACTGCCAGTTTCCTGTTCTCCACTGCTGCTTCCTGTAGCCAGTGCCAGCCCCTCCTCCTGTGCTGAGCCTGCAACACCATCAGCAGGGTTTCCAACATTTCTCCTCACCAATTTGCTGCTGTTGTTCCCAGAGCTGGGGCCCTTCATCACGGACCCTGACATCAAGGTGGCTTCCTGCCCGCTGCGAGCCTACGACAATCGGAGTGCACTCCTCCCAGTCACTTTCGACTGTATGCATCAGTCCCAGTGGACGGGGAACTCCTCGCATCTCTTGCTGCCCTCATGAACACCCCAGACGTGTTGGCTGTTGCAGCATTGCTAGTTACCACACCCACCGTGATCATAAAGTTGGGCCACTAAGGCAAGCATAGCGTGTGCCGCATTCGAATGATGTGCTGCACAATGGGGCGGACACCAGGGCTGCTGTCGCCTGGCACAACAAGTGCATGCTGCTTAATACCACTGGTATCTGCCAGGAAAGTATCTTTGTATGTGCATACTCAGGCCTCTAAGCAGTCAGTTGTCAAATTTATTCCAGTTGGGTGGTTACTCCCTGTTTACTAATATACTTGTTCTATATAATAAAACTTGGTTATTTAGGACTGTGTGTTTCCCTCATGTTCCCAGTAAGAATATGTATGACCTGGACCTGGTTCTCTGCTGACTGCACCAAGCAATAATTTTAAAAATGTATATGCACACCTGGGAAATGGATCTGCTCTGCAACAATATTTTAATGATAAACCCTGACAGAAATCTTAAAAATTTATATGTACACCCGGAAACTGGATCTGCTATGCAACAGCAGTTTTATGATGCCTTGGTAGAAATCAGAGTCAACTCAGGATATGAAGTGTGCAAATATTCTATGGCATAATTCCAACACAATATGTCCAAACATAATTTACATATTACAAGGGATGTTAATAACAACTGAAATTACAAGTAGTCACTGGCATGCACAATATGAATCACAGTAAACTACTGTTGCTACCAGCCATGAATTTCACGGATAACTGGAAAGAAATTTTACTTTACACTTTACAGTATTAATTCTACATCGATGTTCTGTAAAACTTTACCTTGTGTAGGTGGACTCCTGTTGACTACAACCATATTGTTGCTTGTAACAACTGAATCACTAACACCAGAATTTTGCACTATGGTTCTATCAGATGTGTGCACAACCGTAGGTAAACTTAGCTCATGCAGAGGTACAGCTGTGTTGTTCGTAACTATAACTCTCTGCTGGCCTCCACTTGTTAAATGTCCTCCAGCTTTGGAAGCAAGAGAAACAAGCTGGGAACCTCCAGATGGTTGAGCTGTTGCCTGCAAATTAAACCATTTGTTCACAATAATAAATTCTTCATGAGTGAACATATCACACAGACCAAACAACATTTTCTAAATTTTCCTCATAAGACCTTATATAAGAGAAAAGCGAATATACCAAAAGTTTGCTACTCAACTGTACTTACGATTTTCCTGAAAATGTGCTGCACAGAAGACAGGGTTGTTCCTTACATGAAAACAGGGTTGTTCCTTACATGAAATATTTGAGTAAAAACAAGTGTGGGTAGGGGAAACAGAGGTGGGGCGACAGCAAGAGGGGAAGATGGAGAACGCACGACGGGGAAGGGGGGAAAGGCATGACGGGGAAGGGGGGAAAGGCACGACGGGGAAGGGGGAAAAGGAAGGAAGAGCAAGGAGGGAAAGGAGGGCCAAGAGCGAAGAGGAGGGAGGCCCAAGAGCGAAGAGGAGGGAGGCCCAAGAGCGAAGAGGAGGGAGGCCCAAGAGCGAAGAGGAGGGAGGCCCAAGAGCGAAGAGGAGGGAGGTCCAAGAGCGAAGAGGAGGGAGGCCCAAGAGCGAAGAGGAGGGAGGGCCAAGAGCGAAGAGGAGGGAGGGCCAAGAGCGAAGAGGAAGGCGGAGATAGAATGAAGAGACAGGAGGAGAAAGAAATAAGAGAAAGGAGGGGAAAGAAATAAGAGGAAGGAGGGGAAAGAAATAAGAGGAAGGAGGGGAAAGAAATAAGAGGAAGGAGGGGGAAAAAGGAGGAGGAGGAGGAGAGATGAATGGAAGAGGGCAGTAAGAAGTAGGAGGAAAGACGGACAGAGGGAGGCAGGGGGTGGGGGTGAGGGTGGGGGTGGGGTGAAGGAGTGCAGAAAAGAGAGGAGGAGTGCAGAAAAGAGAGGAGGAGTGCAGAAAAGAGAGGAGGAGTGCAGAAAAGAGAGGAGGAGTGCAGAAAAGAGAGGAGGAGTGCAGAAAAGAGAGGAGGAGTGCAGAAAAGAGAGGAGGAGTGCAGAAAAGAGAGGAGAAGTGCAGAAAGAGAGGAGGAGTGCAGAAAAGAGAGGAGAAGTGCAGAAAGAGAGGAGAAGTGCAGAAAAGAGAGGAGAAGTGCAGAAAGAGAGGAGAAGTGCAGAAAGAGAGGAGAAGTGCAGAAAAGAGAGGAGAAGGGAAGTGAAGACAGAGGGAGGACAAAGGAAAGAAAGACAAGAATAATTTAGCAAAAGGGACAGAAGAAAATAGGGATGAGGAAGGAAAATGAAGACTGGGAGTGGTGGGGGCAAAAGGAGGACAGGGGGGTGGGAGCATGGCAGTGGGAAGGGGGTTGGGAGCAGGGCAGAAGAAAGGAGGAGAGAGCAGGGCAGAAGAAAGGAGGAGAGAGCAGGGCAGAAGAAAGGAGGAGAGAGCAGGGCAGAAGAAAGGAGGAGAGAGCAGGGCAGAAGAAAGGAGGAGAGAGCAGGGCAGAAGAAAGGAGGAGAGAGCAGGGCAGAAGAAAGGAGGAGAGAGCAGGGCAGAAGAAAGGAGGAGAGAGCAGGGCAGAAGAAAGGAGGAGAGAGCAGGGCCGTGGCACGAGGGTGAGAGCAGGGGTGCAAGAGAGGTGAGATGAGGCAAGAAAGTCTGGGTAGAAAGAGGAGGGAATGAAGAGGAGGAGGGAACGAAGGGAGGGCAGGGAGGCTAGAGGTGAGGAAAGAAACAAGAGGATGTAATTAAGAAGGGGGTGTCATAAAGAGGGGGAGGGAAGAAAGATGGAGTGTGAAGGAGTGGTTGGGGGGTAAGTCATGGTGGGTGAGTCATGGCGGGGTTGCGTGGGTGAGTCATGGCGGGGTTGCGTGGGTGAGTCATGGTGGGGTTGCGTGGGTGAGTCAGGTCAGGAGAGTGGGAACATTGGGGCAGGGTAGCAGCAGGGTTAAGAAGCGAGCTGGGACAGGGGATGGGCTTGGTCGTCGCAGGGGGGAGGGTAGGAGCTGTGTAGAAGGGGGAGCTGAGCCGGGCCGAGGGGAGCTGAGCCGGGCCAGGGGGAGCTGAGCCGGGCCGGGGGGAAAAGCCGAATTGGGTGGGAGTCAGCTGGGTCGGCAGGGAGGGAAGCCGGGTAGTGGGAAACCCTGGGAAGGAGGAAAACCCGAGTGGAGGAAGTTGGGGCAGGGGGGGAGGGGTGGTAAGCTGAGGCGGGGAAGCGGTAAGCTGAGGCGGGGAAGCGGTAAGCTGAGGCGGGGAAGCGGTAAGCTGAGGCGGGGAAGCGGTAAGCTGAGGCGGGGAAGCGGTAAGCTGAGGCGGGGAAGCAGTAAGCTGAGGCGGGGAAGCGGTAAGCTGAGGCGGGGAAGCGGTAAGCTGAGGCGGGGAAGCGGTAAGCTGAGGCGGGGAAGCGGTAAGCTGAGGCGGGGAAGCGGTAAGCTGAGGCGGGGAAGCGGTAAGCTGAGGCGGGGAAGCGGTAAGCTGAGGCGGGGAAGCGGTAAGCTGAGGCGGGGAAGCGGTAAGCTGAGGCGGGGAAGCGGTAAGCTGAGGCGGGGAAGCGGTAAGCTGAGGCGGGGAAGCGGTAAGCTGAGGCGGGGAAGCGGTAAGCTGAGGCGGGGGGACAGATAGGTAAGCTGGGAGAGGGGGAGATTGGTAAGCTGTGGTGGGGGCAGTTGGCTGGGCACAGGCAGGGGGGGAAGGCAGTTAGCTTGGGTAAGACGGGGCAGTGGGGTAATACGGGGCGGTGGGGTAATACGGGGCGGTGCGGATTGAGATGGAGTGGGGGTAAGCCTGGGACAGTCCGGGGCACAGGGAGAGTCCGGGGCAGCAAGACAGGCCGGGCTGGTAGCACAACTGGGCAATGGCAAGCCAGCGTGGCAGTAAAACAGGGCAGTGGCAAGCCAGGGAGAGGAAGTCAGGCTGTGTGAAAGTCAGGATGGGGTGTAAGTTAGGGTGGAGGGGGAAAGTTGGGGTATGGGTCTTCGTGGGAGGGTGGTTGGGAATCAAATTCAGGGCAAGGGAGTGTTGATGGAATGTGGGTGAGCTGGGGGAACTCCTGGCAGGCAGGTGTTGAGGTCCTCACGTGCTAGGTGGGTGATAAGAACAATTGGTCAGGAGGGTCTGCCGGCGGGGGAGGGAGAGTGCCGGTGGGGGAGGGAGAGTGCCGGGGGAGTTGAGAAAGCAGCTGGGTAGGATGGGGGATTTGAGCAGGAGGGGGAAAAGCATCTGGGTGGGGTGGGGGAGTTGGGCAGGTGGGGGGAAAAGCTGCTGGGTGGGGTTGGCAGTTGAGCAAGAGGGAGGAAGCAGGTGGGTGGTGTGCGGAGTTAAGCAGGAAGGGGGGGAGTAGCTGCATCCGGTTGAGGGAGTTGGGCAGGAGGTGGGGAAGCAGCTGTTGAGGGGGGGGGGGGAGGTTGGACAGTGGATATGGGGGATGACCGAGTATGGGGGATGACCGAGTATGGGGGCTAGTGTAGCTGGGAATAGCAGCCAAGGGTAACTGACGGGAGGGGCAGGTGTAGCTGGGTAGGAGGGTGGAGGTAGGGGTGTCAGTGGGACCAAAGTTTGTATAAGCAGTAAGACAGGTCGCAGGTGGATGGCAGGGGACCAAGGCAGTTGCGGCAGGATGAGGGTTACAGTGTGACCTGGGAGGGAAGGCAGGCAGTAGGGCAAGAGGGCACTGTGTAGCGGGGAGGGGGCAGTGGGACTGAGGGGGGGGAGTACTATGAGCTGTGGGAGGGAGGGGTCAGCATGAACTGTGGGATTGGGGGCAGGGGAGGGTGGCAGAGTGAACTGTAGGGTGGGGGAAGGGGAGGGCGGCAGTGTGAACCGTGGGGCGTGGGAGAGGGGAGGGCGGCAGTGTGAACCGTGGGGCGGGGAGAGTGGAAGGCGTCAGTGTGAACCGTGGGGCGGGGAGAGGGGAAGGCGTCAGTGTGAACCGTGGGGCGGGGAGAGGGGAAGGCGTCAGTGTGAACTGTGGGGCGGGGGGAGGGGAGGGCGGCAGTTGATGTGCGGGCTCAGAGTGACTGAGGGGAAGGGCTGTGTGGCTGGGGGGAGCAGTGTGGCTGGGGGGAGCAGTGTGGCTGGGGGGGGAGCAGTGCAGCTGGGGGGGCAGCAGTGCAGCTGGGGGGGCAGCAGTGCAGCTGGGGGGGCAGCAGTGTAGCTGGGGGGGGCAGCAGTGTAGCTGGGGGGGGGCAGCAGTGCAGCTGGGGGGGGCAGTAGTGCAGCTGGGGGGGGGGGGCAGCAGTGCAGCTGGGGGGGGGGGGGAAAGCAGTGCAGCTGGGGGGGGGGGGGAAAGCAGTGCAGCTGGGGGGGGAGCAGTGCAGCTGGGGGGGGGGAGCAGTGTAGCTGGGGGTGGGGAGCAGTGCAGCTGGGTGGGGAGCAGTGAAGCTGGGGGGAGGGGCGCAGTGCAGCTGGTGGGAGGGGAGCAGTGCAGCTGGGGGGGGGAGCAGTGCAGCTGGGGGGGGGAGCAGTGCCGCTGGGGGGGGGGGGGGACCAGTGCAGCTGGGGGGGGAGCAGTGCAGCTGGGGGGGGGGGGAGCAGTGCAGCTGGGGGGGGGGAGCAGTGCAGCTGGGGGGGCGGGGAGCAGTGCAGCTGGGGGGGCGGGGAGCAGTGCAGCTGGGGGGGCGGGGAGCAGTGCAGCTGGGGGGGCGGGGAGCAGTGCAGCTGGGGCGGGGAGCAGTGCAGCTGGGGCGGGGAGCACTGCAGCTGGGGCGGGGAGCACTGCAGCTGGGGCGGGGAGCACTGCAGCTGGGGCGGGGGGAGTAGTGTGGTTGGGGGGGGGGGGGAGCGACCATGGCGCCTGGGGGGAGTAGTGTGGCTGGGGGGGGGGGGGAGTAGTGTGGCTGGGGGGGGAGTAGTGTGGTTGGGGGGGAGTTGTATGGCTGGGGGGGGGAGTAGTGTGTCTGGGGGGGGAAAGTAGTGTGGCTGGGGGGGGAGAGTAGTGTGGCTGGGGGGGAGCAGAGCATGGCGGCTGGGGGGGGGGGGGAGCGCGACCACGGCGGCTGGCGGGGGGGGGGGGGGGGGAGCGCGAGCACGGCGGCTGGCGGGGGGGGGGGGGAAGCGCGAGCACGGCGGCAGGGGGGGGGGAAGCGCGAGCACGGCGGCAGGGGGGGGGAAGCGCGAGCACGGCGGCAGGGGGGGGGAAGCGCGAGCACGGCGGCAGGAGGGGGGGGAGCGCGAGCACGGCGGCTGGCAGGAGTGGGAGACCGGGAGCACGGCGGCTGGCAGGGGGGGGGGGGACCGGGAGCACGGCGGCTGGGGGGGGAGCGCGAGCACGGCGGCTGGGGGGGGGAGCGCGAGCACGGCGGCTGGGGGGGGGAGCGCGAGCACGGCGGCTGGGGGGGGGGGGGAGCGCGAGCACGGCGGCTGGGGGGGGGGGAGCGCGAGCACGGCGGCTGGGGGGGGGGGGGAGCGCGAGCACGGCGGCTGGGGGGGGGGAGCGCGAGCACGGCGGCTGGGGGGGGGGAGCGCGAGCACGGCGGCTGGGGGGGGGAGCGCGAGCACGGCGGCTGGGGGGGGGGAGCGCGAGCACGGCTGCTGGGGGCGGGGGGGCGCGAGCACGGCGGCTGGGGGGGTGGGGGGGCGCGAGCACGGCGGCTGGGGGGGGGTGTGGGGGGGCGCGAGCACGGCGACTGGGGGGGGGCGGTGGGGGGGGGCGGTGGGGGGGGGGGCGGTGGGGGGGGGGCGGTGGGGGGGGGGCGCGAGCACGGCGGCTGGGGGTGTGTGGGGGCGCGAGCACGGCGGCTGGGGGGGTGTGGGGGCGCGAGCACGGCGGCTGGGGGGGGTGTGGGGGCGCGAGCACGGCTGCTGGGGGGGGGGGGGGCGCGAGCACGGCGGCTGGGGGGTGGGGGGCGCGAGCACGGCGGCTGGGGGGTGGGGGGCGCGAGCACGGCGGCTGGGGGGGGGGCGCGAGCACGGCGGCTGGGGAGGGGGGGAGCGCGAGCACGGCGACTTGAGGGGGGGGGCGCAAGCACGGCGACTGGGGAGAGCAGTGTGGCTGTGTGTGTGTGTGGGGCGGGAGGAGTGTGGCTGTGTGTGTGTGGGAGAGGGGGGGGGGAGGAGTGTGGCTGTGTGTGTGGGGGGGAGCAGTGTGGCTGTGTGTGTGTGGGGGGGGAGCAGTGTGGCTGTGTGTGTGTGGGGGGGGAGCAGTGTGGCTGTGTGTGTGGGGGGGGAGCAGTGTGGCTGTGTGTGTGTGTGGGGGGGGAGCAGTGTGGCTGTGTGTGTGTGTGGGGGGGGGGAGCAGTGTGGGTGTGTGTGTGGGGGGGGGAGCAGTGTGGGTGTGTGTGTGGGGGGGGGGGGGGAGAGCAGTGTGGCTGTGTGTGTGTGGGGGGGAGCAGTGTGGCTGTGTGTGGGGGGGGGGAGCAGTGCGGCTGTGGGGGGGGGGGGGGGGGGGCAGTGCGGCTGTGTGTGTGTGGGGGGGGGGGGGCAGTGTGGCTGTGTGGGGGGAGCAGTGTGGCTGTGTGTGTGGGGGGGGGCAGTGTGGCTGTGTGGGGGGGGGGAGCCGTGTGGCTGTTGGGTGGGGGGGGGGGGGCGAGCAACGTACCACATGGGTGGGACGGCGGGGCCTGTTAAATCTCAATGTGGGGGGGGGGGGGGGGGGGGTTGGGGGCATGTTCACAAACCGTAATTTCCTGAAAGCGACGAAGAGAAAAAATCAATGATTAACCTATGCAGAAAGTCAATGTCTAAAGATTTGTTCTCTCATATTCTGGCTATAGCACTCATTCGTTTACCACTGCTACATTAATTGTGTGCAAAAATGAAGATCTTCTTGTAGTGAAAATCAGAGCACACATTCTCCGGGCTGACACTGGAGCATGAAAACAATGACTACTTCGAAGTTGAAATATGTCACCTTTCGAGTTATTTGTACTCAAAACGTACACATTTTGTACAGCTCACGAGAAGAACACAGCAACTGGGATAATCCAAGTTCCCAGAAACTTCGCTCAGTGGAAGAAGGGTCAAAGCTTTAGAGGTATTTTCCCGGTACTTCATGTGCCTTTTAATGGGCAATATCTTCAGACGAAATTATGGTGCAGAGATTAGTGTTGGATCTTCTTAATTTTGTGCCCCATGTTCAAAACTTGATTATTACTTATGCTATTGTTTTTCATTTATATACCTATGTCTGATGAATGTTTTCCACAGTATATTGATATAACATTGTCCTTATTTGTAAACTATAATTGGAGTCACAAATGATGGTGGGCGATTTTAAGCTTTTTCTGCGCACCTAAATCACACGTATCTGACCCCCAATGAGTGATCAGTAGTGTTTTGAGCACTCTGTTGTGAATGCTGTAGTTGATGCGGGCATTGTAAGTGACTGTAGCGAGTTGTTTGGTGAATTTGTATTCCATCTGTTGTGAGTTGTCAGTGCTGATGGATACTGTAAGTGATGAAGTCTACATAAACAAGTTGCAAGATACACATTTTCTTCATGTGGAAAGCACGCACATGAGTGTAACACAACTGTTGCTTGAAACTGTTAACAATGCAAGCTGCACTGACATGCATGAACCACCACTGTTTGTGGACTGGACTATAATAGTATGTCAGATGAATGAATTAAAAAAAAGTAATTAATGAGAAAATTAGGAGATATTGTGGGCGAGTGCCAGGTTTTGGAAAATGATTCATTATGCATACTTTGCTGCAAAACTACTGCCAACATGCGAAATCTTCACCAATGTTAGGACTTCTCTTTCGTGAGTGTGATTCATCTGAAGGCATGTTACTATGGCAAACCTGCCTTCGTGTGATGCTCGTGGTGTTTGGAATATCTGTGTTTCGAATGTTTCTATGATTGGTATCATCCAATGGAATGCACCAAATCTTCCTAAAGAATAAACATATCAATGAAACATAAGAATATAAGAGTTGATATGAGAATGAAATATCAGAACATGAGAATTTAAAAAGTTTGTAATCCTTCAATATATCATACACATACCTGTTACTGTATGTGTGACACTTCTTGTAATTTTACAGTTAGTATAATGCTCTTGTATCCCCTAAGAAACATTCACATAGTAAAATTCTACGAACGTGGGTAGATAAAGGAAAACAACAAAAATAAAATACAATAACTGGGTTTTAAACATGGGGTGTAAAATTAAAAAGCCATAACTAAAATGCTCTATACATAACACGCATGATTTTCTTCATGCCAGTCTAGTCTTAATATGTTTGGGAATTAGGGAACAATGCACAGAGGCTAATCTAAATTGAATAATCAAAAACTTGTTGTAGCTTACCTTTTTGTGTGGAAAAGTTAGCCCTTGTCCAATGTGTACAGAGGAATTCTTATCATTTGGAAGGATTAAAGGCTTGATGAGAGGAACAAGTGAGGCAGATGGTGAATTTGGTGGTGGTGCAGTTATGTGTCTGATTTGCTGTACCATCACCAAGTTATTTGACGTGTCTGTCCCTGTAACTGGACCACGACCTGATCCTCGTCCTGAGCTAGCACCACGGTAAGACAAAGATGATCGCGCAGAACTCACATCCTTCCGTGGCCGTCCAGGACCCCTTCCCTGAAAAGAGACATTGGGAAGTATTTTTAAATTATGAAATGCAAGCGCTAATTTATCCTGTAACACCAAAAATAATGTGTTTTATTGTAAATATATGCTACAAATTTCAATTAACAAACAAAACCCCTACAAGAAACGGAAAATTAGACACAACTATTTTTTCTCATCAAGTAACAACAAACAGTAATGAGAGATTGGAATCTGTTTTAATACTACATTTTTATCTATGGAAAATGAAATACAATCTCACACAAGCAGAACAAAACTGTAAAATCTGGCAGTAGTTAAACAATGATTATTTGGTGTTACGGAATGTCATTTTGCTACATGGAAGGTAAAAAAAACACACACAACAAATTACAGCTGCATAATGTATAAAGACTCAATCGTAAGCACCAGTCTCACACATTGTTTTAAGTAGGCCTGCCTGTGTGTGGGCCTAAACAGGTCAAATAGACTAGGACTATCTAGAATACTTGAGATGTTTTGACTGAGCCAAAAGATCCACAAACAGTTTTAGGCTACAATAGATATTTTGGACATTCAGTAGTATAGAACGCACTTACAAAGTTGATGCAGCAGGGATTCTGCACAGAGACAAAATACTTTGCAGCAAAGCCAGTTTACTTTCTGTCAATGTTCCCTACCATTTACTACATGCCCCACTGTGTGCACTTCTCCCTTCTCTTTACAAAAGTGCACTCAAATATTACCACTCACACTTATTTAGGTAGTATTCATTGTATTTCCTCAGTCATTCTTTCAGAATGAATGTTACAATCGCAAAGAAGTATGTTGTCACATATAGGGTAACATGAAAATTGACATGCCTCCTTAAGTTTGCTTAATTGAGAGAATAATGATTCTGGCTAGTAGTGTTTCCAATCACATACTTCCTCTTGTCATTGCATATCTTCCATTCCAACCATTCCACCTTTGCATATGCTCACTACTCAATTTCAGTACATGAAATGTGGCAATTTAAAATGGAACTACTGTAAAGGAACTGGTTGCAAAAACTTTGGTTCATTTCTACTTTTTGACACGAAAATTTACTTCATTACATGTGGGCACAGGCCAAGCAAAACAGTGTGAATTGCTGGTTTCAAAACTGTTTTAGAGCTTTAGCAACTTAAAAGTGCAGAATTGAAAAATGTATTACCCAAAGTTACCTATCAACTATTATAATAATAATATTAATATTACACGTTACAGTGTTCCAATGGTGCGTTAAAAATCTGGACTGCTCAAAATTGTTTTGGAAAAAACAAATAGGGAATTTTTATACAGCACTTTCTTTGTCATTTATATTATTCGGAATATGTCACAAACTTCATAAGTAAACTATAGCTATGGTATGGTAATTCTTTAAAGAAAATGAAAACTGATTAATCCCCTCCAAACTTTACACCATGTTGTTAACAGTGGCTATTACACTGAATGCTGCATACTGAAGATGTAACAGTATATAAGTTTAAATTTATCTATGTAGCTTTGCAACAACCTACAAAAAAAGTATCAAATAAATAAGCCAAAATATAAGAATGAGTACAACATTCATCATCAAAATGACAAAGGAACAACCATGTATCTTATAAATGAATGAGTTTATAAGCAGCAACAGGTTACCCAATGGCCCTGTTTTCTCTTCATATACTACTTTCAATGTCATATTGATAAAACTGTTTCTTGTCGAAAACTTTGCAGAGAATACTGAATACGAAATCATGCCGAAACACCCCTTTCTACTATGGGAAGAAGAATTTAAGTAAAACATAAAATTTCCGCTTTGGGTCTCATGATGCTAAAGACTTCTGGTATTTACTGTTTTGTGACCTAATATAATAATCAGCTATAGATCAAATAATGGCCTGGATCTCACTCTATAAATGCTTCGGTAACATGTCGTATTACATCAATACATAAAACTGTAAAACCATGTTATGGTTAGCATTAAATATACATCCACTAATCTCTCAAAGATATAGGAGACAAGTTTAGATTTTTAACAAGAATGATTTAATACTCCATAAGACGACAACCTAAAATTTGTTAGATTAGATTAGGTTAGGTTAATGTTTAATGTCCTGTCAACAACGTGGTCATTAGAGACGGAGTGCAAGCTCGGATTAGGGAAGGATTGGGAAGGAAATCGGCCATGCCCTTTCAAAGGAACCATCCCGGCATTTGCCTGAAACGATTTAGGGAAATCATGGAAAACCTAAATTGGGATGGCTGGAGACGGGATCTAAAATTTGTGTTAAACACACATTTTGGTAATTTTTGGCAAATAAGGAGGTCCTCATAGTTAAAAAATTCCTTCAACAAGAACTTAGTTCCCAAAAAAGACCAAATGTGTGTTATTAAACACATTTAGAGGAAATGGCATGTGTTTCTTCAAGAAAACATTTCGGGTGTATTGCAGTATAAAATTCGACACCCAATTTAGTTACAGTCAGTCTCACTATGAACAAAGGACAACTTTCCACATAGAAACCAACCCTCCTTCCAGAAATGCAAACCTTCCACTTTCTCCACAGCGTCGTGGCGTTTTTGGAGTTATCAGTCCCCTAAGAATTCCTATCTTGTGCTAACCTCTTCCTCTAGGATTGGGATGTATTCCAAATTCTGTCTTTCTAAACACTTTTTAATCTCTAGTAACATGAAATTTATTCCCTGATATCTAATCACATGTCCTATCATCATGTCCCTTCTCTTCTTGACAGCATTTTCCCTAAGTTTCTTTCTTCACTGAATCAGTAGTGAGCCTCTTCATTTCTTATCTTGTCAACATCCCTCTATAGCATCACACCCCAAACACTTCAAATCTCTTCTTTTCTAGTTCCCCCTCCCCCAGTCATAATACACTCACACACACTACCAAGAAACGCTGCGGCCCCAATATACATTCTCATAAATTTCTTCCTAAAATTGAAGGTCTTTCTTTGATACTAGCAAGACTTGTATCTGGCAGGAATACCCTCTTTGCCTACACTAATCTGCTTTTTATGCCCTCCCTGCTTTGTCTGTCACACATTACTTTGTTTCAAAAGTAGTACAATTCTTTAACTTTGCCTACTTTGTGGTCCCCAGTTCTGATATTAAGCTTCTCATTATTCTCATTTCTACTACTCCTCATTACTTTGGACTTTCTTTGGTTTAAATTCCATCCCTATTCTGAGTTGATTAGACTGTTCATTCTATTGCACAATCTTGTACTTCTTCACTTTCACCGACGATAAAAATGTCAACAATTCTTAGCACTGACATCCTTTCATCCAGAATTTTAAAACCAGTCTTGAACCTTTCTTTGATTTTCGTCATTGGTTCTCTGATGTATAGACTGAACAGTGGGGAGAAATATTACATCCCTGTCTTACAGTGGGGAGGAATATTACAGCCCTGCCTTGCACCCTTTTTAATCCCAGAAGTACAGGTACAGTTCATAATTACTGTAATCTTTTATCAACTGTAAAGTAAAAGGGTTTCTTGTGTCCTCGCTTCGTATTCAAATTGGGATATTGCCCTGGCCCCCTGTGTGGAGTTTGTTAAAAAAACATTGGGCTGCTGAAACAAAATACTCAGGAAGGACCAAAATTAATACCATGTTAATGAACACGGAGGAGATTGAAGGTGGCCAGGTGAAAGAGAGAATAGGTACAAACTGGACCTGGATGCATTACACAAAGTGGCATGAGAGGACTTAGGCACCATCCATACTGAAAAGTAATTATTTTCTATGGTAAATGTGGCCAAGGACATGATCAAGGTGCAGGATTCTGTAAGAGCAAAGCTATGATGGCTAAATTTACTAAGTTTCTGTCAGTTAACCCAAAAATATGACTGACTGCAGCTAAGAAATAAAGTAAATTGATATTCTGAATATGGACATACTAACAGAAACAAGCACATCACACATCGAATATGCATTCAATGCAAAGGTGGTAGTAGTAACGGATGGTACACCAAACATATGATAACAACAACACAGCTAAAACGCAAGGAATGATGATCACAGAAAAGAATTTGAGAATACGACTGGTTTTGGAGGCTGTATGCATACATTAGTATGAAGGATAGAAGCACACGAGATGTGGCTAAGAAAAGATTTCATTCAGGGCAAAGCCTAGCTTGAAGAATTACACAAAACAACTCAATCAATCTTCAGAAGAGCCAAGAGAAAACTCTTTCACAACATAATCAAAGAAGCCAATGTGTAATAAGAATAAGAAAGTATACTGTGAACCACCACCTCCAAATCGGTCCTACACAATATAAGATCAAGGTAAAGGTGAAGGTGAAGATGAAAGTCAGAAACTGCAGTTACTACTGTCTTAACTAACTTCTGAAATCAGGTAGTCTTTCAACACAAATTAAAACTCCAATTACATAATAAAAGATCCTCATCTAAGCCAATGAAGAAACAAAATTATCTACACATATTCAAATGAAAGATTTTGAGGAAAATCTTTGAACCAGTAGGTCTACTTCTGTTACAACTGCACATCTGGCATAATTACAAAACTGAGGAAATGTCACGAATGCACTGAGTCGGGTAAGGAAAAAGTCACCCAAATAAATGGTTTATGATGGCCTTCCAAGTTAGAGGATTTCAAGTCACATGAAGAGAGACCAATTGGCGAACCAAGGCCAAGATGGAGTGACAGAATCATGAAAGACCTGAGACAAGTTGGTATGGAAGTTGACTGGTTACAAAGAGAGGCTGACATAAGCTAGCAGAGAAGAAATCTGGTTGCAGTGCACAGTCCCATGGGCCTGACTGCAGGATGACAATGACGACATTCCACTACCTATTCTGCGGGTAGTGTCAAATTAACTGAAGGAATTTTTCTCTGCACCAATCAACCCCCATGTGGCAAGGAAACATCATCCACAAGAATCTCCTAACTGCATAACTAACCATGACATTTCCACCTACATCATCTAATAATAAGTACAACAAGAAAACCAATAATGAGACTTTCTTCTCAAGTGACAGGCAATGAGGGTATTAGCACAACCATGCTAAAGGACCAAGCCGATAGCTTAATACCTGCCTTTGCAGACATATTTAATTTTTCTGTCGTGAATGGGTTATATTCCACTTCATGGAAAATAAGCAAAGTCCGACCTATTCCGAAGAACGAAAACCTCCAATCACCTTGTGATTACTGACCAATCAGCATATTACCTGCTGCTTCCAAAGCCCCGGAATATAAAGGATATTTAGAAATCCCCATTACAAACTTCTAGGGCTTGTAGAGGGGAGTCAGTTCACAATATTCTGAATATAAAGCGACGTCCGGATACATCTCGTTTCTGTTCTATGATGGTTTCAATTCAAATGTGTAAAGCGTCCACGTTTGCTGAGAGAAAGAGCAAAGTCTTAAGAGATTTCTCCTGGTATGCAAAAGGGTAGAGGGGATGACATGTACTATGTCAGCAGGTCACCTGATGTCATTTAACGTCTGCCTTGTGGCAAGATCTATTCAATGCCTACACATCCCTGATACAGTAAACATAGCTTAGTACATGTTTTCGGAATACACCGACACATTCCTTGTGTATGGCAAAGCTTGAGGTACCAGAATAGTTGCTAGTCACCTGTATCACAGACATTTTCTGTGACGTAGCACACCATAACACAAACTTTTTGCCCAAGTTCTGCAGTGGCTCAGAGACCTTCACTATGAGGAGGCGCAGGACAGGTGCTCCATGGCACCACCGCAAGTTTGTATTTGGAAATGTACTGTATTGTGTTGAAGAGAACCCAACAATGAGCACGTTCAATGGGTGTTGGTCGCAGTATCGTCTGGGATGTTCTGCATGCACAACAATTATAACCATACCACTCATAAAGGGCACACAGTATGGATCCAGCTGATTTTCCACAATGTGTTGCCTACTGCATGTGAGTCCTACACTGCTGGATCGACACATCCCTGTTTCCATGTCAAGTTCTGTTCACAGACAGATATAAGTTCACTAGGAACAGTTCTGAATTTGCAAAACAGCCACATCCACCCTTGTGCTGTGCATGTGCAGGGATTTCAGCACGGGTTTGGTACTAATGTTTCGGCAGGTATTCCGGACAGACATGTGATTGGGCCATTTCTCTTTCCACTCAAGTTAACTGGTCCTGCATACTTTATCTTCCTACAAAACATATTGGACATGTTTTTGGAAGCTGTGCCGCAGATTGTCCATCAAGAAATATAGTTTCATCACGATGGTGCTCCACCTCACTTCTCATGTGCTGTTCAGAGAAATCTCAACAGACAATATTGTGGAAGATGGATAGGCCTTGGCGGTTCATTGGTGAGGCTGCCATGATCACCAGATTTAACTCACATGGACTACTTCTTGTGAGGTCATACACAAAGTTTAATTTACGAGACTCTTGTAGAGACAAAGGAAGATCTGCTGTCATGAGTTCGCTGCGACACTAGAAATTAAAGAGACACCAGGAGGGGATGGAGTGTGTTCATCAGAATATGCTTTGTAGGCGCCATGTCTGTAACAAAGCTGGTGGTCACCAAACTGAACTGCTGTTGTAAACATCAGTACCATTTTATATGTACAGTATGCTGGGTTCTTTTTTGTTTTGGAATATCGTAAACACGCAATGTTTAGGTGTTAATACAAAACAATATATGATTATGTGACAAATAGATGTTTCATTATGTTTTCTTTTAAATTGTTGCCCGAAGATTCCTCTAGCAGAAGCGGATGAGTTAAGCACCTGAAGTGAAACAGTCATAGAACAAAAACCCTATGTTTCCAGATATAGGTTTCTATTCAAAATATTATGTACTCACTTCCCTCTACAAGTCCCAGGAGTTTGTACAGGAAATTCCGAAGCCTATGTTGTTCATGACCAAATTACTCAACACTACTGTGAATTCACCTTGACTGACAAATTATCAGCCCAGCTTTCATAAACACCTTAGCACAAACACTATACCAATGTAGGTAACTGATGAGCTGAAATATGCCATGCACAACCATGAGGCCACAATATCGATTTTACTAGATTTCAGCAAAGCTTTTAATACTGTCAACTTTGACATACTGCTCAGAAAAATGTGAACACTTAATTTCTCTGATAGTACCCTGAACTAGTCTGATATCTACTTGAAAAACAGACAGCAAAGTGCTGTCTGTAGGAATGAAAAATAGTCCTGAAAACATGTTCTTTCAGGAATGCCACAAGGTTCAGTCATGGGCCCACTTTTGTTTTCCTGGCATGACAATGATGTTCCATTGGTTCTGTCTTCCTGTAAACATCATTTCTATGCCAACCAACTCCAAATCTATCTAAGTGCCAAACCTGAAGATGTACATACTGTGATTGCCCAGATAAACAATGATCTTTCTTCAGTGGTAACATGGACAAAAAAAACCTGGGGCTTAAACTACACGCAAGAAAGTCGCAAGCAATCTTAGTATTCCTTCATAAATTAGTAAACAGAAATCTGCAATCAATTTATGGAATCCCAATACTGTAACCAAAATCAGTCAAGAACTTGGGTGTAATTTTGTATGAGCATTTAAATTGGGCAGAGAATACTGTCACCACATGCTGAAGACTTCCACTTGCCTCCATGCCCTCAAAAAGTTTCAGAATTCATTTCCACAGTATGTGAAACACACACTCCTGCAAGCAATTATTCTACTGAACCTCCGTTACTGTGGTGTAATTCAACTGGTACAATTAAAGGAGGGCTACTCACACTTTAAAAAAATCCCTGGGAATTTCAGGTGTGAGAGAGAAGACAGTGTCAAGAAGCTCCTGATAAATTAATGGTCAGCAGTTAGGGGGGTTGCAGGTACCACAATAATGAGTCTTCTTTCCTCTCAGCTGAGCTATATACAAGCCATAAGCAGTAGTTAAATCACAGTTTTAAATACTGATAATTTATAGAGAATAATATTCATATAATTAACACTATGAAATATTAAGTACTTTAAACTTTGTGATTTATAAAATTCAATTTCAATGCCGTGTTAGAGAAACAGAATTCCCTGACATTTCCAGGTTAAATGCAAATCTCCAGAATTCCAGGTTTTGCAGAAGAATCGCCATCCAGAATTAGTGAAAACACAAGACAGTTAGAGCTAATAGTGTACACTTGTGGGGATGACTTCTGCAACATTCGTCGATATGATTCATGTCCGTGCTTCATACACCCAGATACGTTAAGTGACTACCACATGCTATGTCTACTTCAGTGGCATTGGCAACTCAAGGTGCAAGCAGCTCAGTACCTTGCCTCAGAGATTAAAATTCTTTCATGCAATCATAATGGACACACAAGGTCTCACTTATCTAGTGTCCTAGCTGTGATGACTCATAAGACAAAAACATTGGCACTGCTGTTCCCCTATGGATCAAGGTGACCTGCACTCTTTGCACCAATTAGAAGTTCTGCTACTGTTAAGAAAAAATTGAAAAAATTCCTCCTGTCATCCTTGTAGTGCTTCACCAAAATTGACATATATGGCCAATTTCCACTCTGTCAAGAACAAAAGCCAATGCCAAATTTTCTCTCTAATATGCAAACCACATCATCTTCTCCTCCCTTACACTCTTTAACTGTGTGTTATGGCATTCATCTTTCCCTTCCTCATTCGTCCCTTTCTACATGCCCATTACTGCTAGCACACTCAATTAAAAACCTACCTTAATGTGAGCTCTAATTATTATTGTACTTACCATATAAACTATGTATATATTTTTTTATTATCTGTACTACAGTAATTTTTATTTTTTGAATTTAGTATAACATGCTGCTTGTAATATATACAATGTAAAATATATAGTAAAGCCTGGTTATATGTAAGAGAGGGCCTTATGACCCTAATCTTGCTAAGTTAAATAAATAATAATCCTTACATGAAGGCACAAACACTGCATATACCCTTTCAAGAAATAATCAATAGATATCAGCAAAGTGACTTTTTCACAAGCATACAATGGTCAGTAATCCAGGTTTTTGTTTTTTTTTATTTTCAATTAAGTAGAAAATATTTACACAGTTTTGAATCAACCAAAGTGATATCTTGCAACAAGCATAATTTGCAGTGTTGACAAAACTAAACAACTGAATTAATCCTCTTTTTACAGAAACTATATTTTCAATATTAAGAGTATGTAGCATTTTCTCCTTGCAGTTTTGTCTTCCAGCACCCACAGAGTAGACGGGATTTTGATAAAACTTCTCACAATGTAACAACGGAGTTCAAAGTCAAAAATCAAATGTGTGTTAAATGTCACAAATAGTTCCTTAATCATGTGAGTAGTCTTAATTCAATTGTGTTGATGTACTACACCACATTAACCACTAAGTAACAAACTATTTTTGTTGCCTGAAAATTTTTTACAAATTACGTGCAACTACACGAACACTGTAGAATTCGACCCAGACATTCTTACAAGAGCCACCTTTCAAGTTTCTACATTTACAACAACAATAATAATAATAATAATAATAAAACAAACATTTCTGATGCAAATAATTTTATTGATTCTGAAAATATTCACTTTTAAAACTTACACACTTTTGCATGTGTCAGAACCAATTCTGAAAACTTATTTATTTATTTTTTACACTGATGGAGATTCAATTGGGAACATATTTTTCCTTTAGGTAAAACTGAATGTGCTGCTGTCTTCAACACACTTAAGGATGCCTCTATCTCACAGCTCATCACATGCTGATCCACTTCAATCATGTTACACACGGCGTCAATGGTTTTTAAAAAACAGCTAATTTTGGCTGATCTCAACAAAAATTCAACACTGACGGAAGCAAAACCATGACAAAATTCTACAAATCAACTATAAGCAATCTTCTGTGAAGGTGATCGATTAACACAAGTTGAATGAAGCAATTCAAGGCATTGGTGTCAAGAGAGGCTTTCACAAAAATGATATGAAAAGAAACACACACCACATTAAAACTTCCATTTTTTACAACATTGTTCTTTTAAATCCTCAATCTAAACAAACTACTTGGCTAATTTCTGAGCTTCCATTGCTTTACCAACAGCAAATAACAAATTTTAAAACAATATAGCAGAGATCCTGAGTCGCAGATAGGCACAACAAAAAGACTTTCATAACTAAAGCTTTCAGCCATCGGCCTTCATCATCAACAACAACACACACACACACACACACACACACACACACACACACACACACACACACACAACTGTAGTCTCAGGCAACTGAAACCATGCTGCAAGCAGCAGTAACAGAGTGTGATGGGAGTGGCGACTGGGTGAGGGTAAGGAGGTGAGGGATAGTATAGTGGGGGTAGGGACAGACGGAGGGGAAGTAGGAGAGAAATAAAAAGACTGGGTGTGGTGGTGGAATTACGGGTGTGTAGTGCTAGAATGTGGACAGGGAAGGGGCTGGATGGGTGAGGTCAGTGACTAAAGAAGGTTGGGGCCAGGAGGGTTAAGGGAACATAGGTTGTATCAGGGAAAGTTCCCACCCGCGCAATTCAGAAAAGCTGATGTTGGTGGGAAGGATCCATATGGCACAGGCTGTGAAGCAGTCACTGAAATGAAGGATGCCATGTTCGGCAGCATGTTCAGCAACAGGGTGGTCCACATGTTTCTTGGCCACAGTTTGTCGGTGGCCATTCATGCGGACAGACAGCTTGTTGGTTGTCATGCGTACATAGAATGCAGCACAGCAGTTGCAGCTTAGCTTGTAGACCACTTGACTGGCTTCACAGGTAGCCCTGCCTTTGATGGGATAGGTGATGTTAGTGAATGGACTGGAGTAGGTGGCGGTGGGAGGATGTATGGGACAGGTCTTGCATCTAGGTCTATAACAGGGGTATGAGCCATGAGTTAAGGGATTGGGAGCAGGAGTTATATAAGGAGGGACAAGTATGTTGTGTAGGTTCGATGGACGGCGGAATACCACTGTGGGAGGGGTGGGAAGGACAGTGGGCACGACATTGTTACATTCCACCCTGGATTTTCCATTGTTTGATTTAAATTTTAAAACAATAGTTACGACATCTCAACAGTGACGTATAGTGCTTGTCTGTAAACTTATTAAGGCGATTCCTGTACAAAGTAATAACACTTATTTCCAAAAGTAAATTCTGAAGTAGTAATAATATGAACAGTGATTACATATTTTACACACTGTGAAAAAAAAAAAAAAAAAAAAAAAAAAAAAAAAAAAAAAAGACTGTTTCCTCCTTTCTCAAGCAGCTATGCTTCAGGCGAAAACCCACAACACCAATAGCCGACGGCAGAAATGATTTTCAGAGTTATTCAACTAAGACAAAACACAAGAAGCAATGATATTACTTTTGCAGTAGAAATTTTAATCTTCATAGAATAGAAGTTACTAACCCCACCAATGGTATTTCAATTGACAGCATCACTGTCAGTACTGAAAATGATATCGAAATCTCAAATAGTTTCAACAGTTTTAAAATGTAGTTATTTTAAAGTTTGCATTTTGGGGAACAGTCTCCAAAGAGAACTAGGTGAAAATGCAACTCGTGAAATAGTTGGATTACATGTAATTTCTCTTAATAATTTGCTTGCATTAAGTAAAACTGAAAATAAAATTACTTTCTACCTGATGTGCTGAACGTCGTAAAAGATACCGCATTTCTGAAGAGAGAGACGTAGAACTTCCCAGTTTCATCACATTAAATCAACACTAACAAGCATGATATAATCTGCACAGTGGTCTTAGCCCATTACTGCCCATACCAAAACTGAGTTCATAGTGTGGTTTAGCTCCCTGTGGTCCTCGTAATGCCAACAACTACCCTCAAAGGTATATATTCTACGTCTTTCAAACTCCAACATTTTGGATTGGACGTTAGGTGTGTAGCTGTTTCATTCCCCTCACACATGGTCTACACTTGGGGGCATCTTTCTCCATACCTTTGTGTGTACGTGTCTTTGTAAGTATCCCTTGGCCAGTCATTAGTCCTGCCATGAGATTGAGCTCTTTCATGTTCAAGTCAATTTCAGCATCATTAGCTTTCCATGCTTTTGTTTAACATCCCACATGCTGCCTCCTGATCCAGCTTTGTAGTTTTGGTTTTACCATCACCTTAGTGATGGTTTGGACAGGTTCCGGTCCACTAAATGGAGATGTCACACACATCCTGGCCAGCCTTCAGCTTGTTGACTGTCACTGATTCCAAGGACCCACAGCAGGTTTACCCCGTTGCATTCCCCTAGTCTCACAAAGACATCATGACATTTTACTATGATCTCTGATCTCATTGCAGAGGATAATTGAAATTTCAGAGCTGCTTGGCTGTCTGCATAAATATAGAAGATACCATTCTTGTAGTGCCTACTGAAGTTCTTCCCTGTGCACATTCTGACAGCAGATATTTGCACCTGGAATACGATACCCAGCTCACGACAGGTTGTTCTCTCTAGTCTAGCCTGGGATCGGTACATCCCCGCTCAAGCACCTTCATATGTTTTCGACCCATTAGTAAACTAGATTGTCTCCGAAACGGTTCATTATTCCCTCGGTTTCTTCTTCAAACTATATCACTGAAAGGTTTATTGAAGTTATTGTACGGTCAGTCAACATTTCCCCAACTATTCCTATAATTACCATTCACTATACTGGTGCGAGATTCTGGATATTTTAAGGAGTTTTAAACCTGTTGCACGCTGCCTCCACCGCAGCCCAAAGGTGGACTGGAGAAATGTCTAGCACAGTCAGCGGGTGTGCTGCTAATGCCGCCTGTTATGGTTAACCAGGCCAATCTCTGCACCGAGCCGAGCTCCTTAACAGCCACCTTCTATTGCACTTTATATTCCACCATACCATAGTCCCATTTATTCCACTTTAACATAGACCAACAAATTATCATAGGTCTTATTACAATAACGTATATGTAACTTTTGTCCTGGAATATACATTGACTAGCCAGAACATTATGACCACTGACGTACTATCGATGTAAATCTGTTCAGGTGATAGCAGGGTCATCTGGTAGGGAATGACTGCTAGTCAGACACACACACACACACGGCGCATCTGGTACCAGTGAGCACAGTGTAGTACGCGTAGAATGGGGAAAACGCACAAACTATCTGAGTTTGACCATGGGCAGACTGTGATGACTTGGAGGCTCAGCACAAGCATTTCACAAATTGCATGACCTGTCAGATGTTTGAGGAATGCTGTGGTGATTTTCTCCAACACATGGTGAAACCACACCCAGACATCATGGGGTTGGGCAGTCACCCCTCATTACATATGCTGGACATCGTAGCCTGGGCTGACTGGTGAAACAGGGCAGGCAGAAAACTGTGGTGGGACAAACAGACTTTAATGCTGGGCAGGCGACAAATGTGTCTGAAAACAAAGTGCACCAAACATTCATAATGATGGGCCTCTGCAGCCGACAACCCATGCATGTCCCAATGTTAATACCATGACATCAGCAACTACGACTGAACTGGAAACATGACCACTGGCACTGGACATTGGTACAGTGGCAGAGTGTTGCTGGGTCTGATGAATCCCAATACTTTCTTCATCATGCCAATGGGTGGGCACAAATACATTTTCTTCCAGGGCAACAGCTCCTTGACACCTGTACTGCAGGACAGAGACAAGCTGGCAGTAGCTCAATTATGCTCTTGGGAACATTCACAGAGACATCCATGGGTCCACTGGAGTCTTGCAAGGCACCATTATGGCCTAGGAGTATCATACACTGACTGCAAGCCATGTACACCCCTTCATGATGATCACATTTCCTGATAGCAGTGGCATTTTTCAACAAATCACAAGACCGAAAGTGTTATGGAGTGGTTCACGGAACACAGTGTTGAGTTCCAAATGATGTGCTGGCCCCCCAACTTGCCACTTCCGAACCCGATCAGACACACCTAGGAAGTGATTGAATGTGGCATGAGGGCTCGTCATCCCCATCTACGGGAATTAGGCGACATGAGCATGCAGAATTGGTGGCAACTCCCTCCAGCAACTTATCGAGGTCTTGCTGCTTCCATGCCACTACGCATCACCACTGTTATCCGTGTCAAAGATGGACCTGCTGAGAGAAGCTTAAGATTCCAGTATCTAATGGATATGCTTGCTCATAAATTGTACTACAACAGTTTTCTCAGAACTGACCCTTGATCCTATTTTCTGCAACAGTTTTACACAACTTTCAGTGCACATTGTGCAATTGATCAAACAGTAATAGCAAATTTGACAAGGATTAGTATGACCAAATCTGCTGCATGTCCTTCACAAACGTAGCCTCTAGTTTTTAACTCTTCAATGAGTTCATTCACCAGCATGTTCCACAGTAGTGAAGGCAAAACCCTTCCTTACACACACACACACACACACACACACACACACACACACACACACACACACACCAGTACTTTTGATAGCCATTTTCCCATTGAGCATGGTTGTTTTCACCACCCTACTCAGCATGGTCTTACTCCACCTGTATATTGTCTGCATGCCATACTCTTAAGCAGTTCTAACCATGGGCTAGAAGGTCATATTGCTAAAAGCCCACTCAGTATCCAGGGAGATGCCAAGAGCAATTTTCTGAAGTGTACAGGGTTATTCACCATCATAACAAGTTGGTGAAGTGCTGCTTCACATGATTTGCTTGGTGGATGTGTGTGTTGATTTACACGTTATCTCTTTTTTCTAACATTCACATTAACAAGTTTTTCAATATCTATATAAGAAACAGGGCAGACTGATAATTCTCATACCTTTAGCCTTGGTATGATCATTGGCTTCAGAATGAAAACAAACCTCACTCACCTCCAAGCATTAGGAACAATTCCTGCTGCTGAAATGACCTTACATAACCTACAAAGCAATCTAATTATCCCTCTCTTGCTTGTTGCAGTAGAGCTGGGAAGATTCCATCTTCAATGGAAACAGTCCCACTGCCTACTTTTAACAAGTACAGTGAGTTTTTATTTGGAATGAAACTACAGATATTAAAATAAACGCAATTTCTGAAAAACTTCATGTAAGAGTTTATTTTCTTTATGACATGCTATATCTCACCTGTCAGGAAGATTACAACATTCTGAATTTATTGAAGATATACGTATCTGCTTTTGCAACCATTTTCAGCATAAGATATACAACAGGCTCTGCAGTACATTCTATGCAAATATTTAATGTTCACAGTAAAATAGAGATGAAATTTTCTGTGAACCTACACAAATAAGTTGCTGGATGTGCTTACATCTACACCTGAATCAACATCAACATTCATAATCTGCAGCAACTGTGAAGTACATAGCAGACAGTACTTTCCATTGTACAGTAAAAACCTGTTAATCTTGCATCCGAGAATCTGGCACATTCATTAATGCAGCATCGCTTCATATATCGTGAGTGAAGAAACAATTCCGCGTAAGTAGCAAAATAAGAATTTTACACGAAAGACTAAAAACTGTCTAAAATGCCTAATACATTTCACAGCAGTGCTAAATTTGCATCATGGCACTACAAGGAAATATTGGATCAAATAAAAATGTGAAAAAAAATACACTTTAGAAAGTTTAATTATGGCACAGTATTTATGCTATGATCTGTTACTTACGCGGTATTTGTTTGTCAGTCTCCTGCCACGGCTTGACACATTTACGTCGGTATTTGGTGCTGAGAAAGCTAGTAAGAACACGTTTTGGAGCATTAATCATTTTTTATTGAAAGATTTCGTAGGAGTATTTTAAAGAATTATACCGTTTGCATAGTTCCGATAATGTCTGCACAAATCTTCAAGAAAAATCCTAAACGTCACTCAAAGCAGCAACAGAGTATTACACTGCAGTGATACTCATCACACAGTTACCTTCACAATAATTTTCATTCATAATGAATGTTGCCATAATAACTATGACAATCTTTAGGAAGAACAGATTTAAGTTGTTGTAAATCAGCCCATTTGAATTTCTTTTTTCCAGTCTTTCCTTGTATAGTTTCGGGAAGCAAACACCTCCAAGAATTTTCCTCGGACACCTCCGTAATTCTTGCCACACCTCGTTGAAAGAGCACTTGTAGTAAATAATACCATTGGGCGGTACTGTAGTGCCCTCAGATCGGTAACTGTAGGCTCAATTTTTTACAGCTCTTCCAGGCCTAACTGAGTCATACAGCCACAAACTTTCTCTGGGTAGTTGATGAAAAAGGAATAATCTAGGTAATGGACTTCATATGGCTGTGGCTTTTTTCACGCTTCTTTAGATATCATAGTGTATTGGCTAGGAAGTGTAACTTCCCGACCTTTAAGTTTGCACTCAATGGAACTGTGAACTAAGTCACATTCCATCTGGGTATGGCCTTTCTCCAAAAAAATTGTGTGTAATCAATACTCCAGTATCAATTGCTAATCGTAAAAGAGCATTTGATAATATCACATTTCTGCTTTGATATGTGCAGCCGCTACAATACAGAATGACTTGAACGGGATTTTCCTTAATCGTTCTGGATAGGGTGTCCACGATGCATGAGGCAAAACATGCAACGGAATCACCTTGTGTTTCATCGAACCAGTAACATACTGCATCACAACTTTCTAAATTATACATTGTAAAGTTATGAACAGCCAACTTTGTTTTATTATAAACTGCACTTGCACTTAAAAATGGAGCTACTTTCACAGCCTGTAAGTCCATGGTGTACACTGAGCAGAGCTTCTTTCTTGTCAGCATCTTTTTGCACCCTTGCCTGCTCTTTCTGTTCTGCGTGTTCCTTCCACATATATTCACACAAGTTACCAAGCCTGTAACTACAACACAAGTCGCACTGGTCTTTCTGGGGGGGGGGAAAATAGGCTAATATTACCATCTTCTAAAATCAAATTAAAGGTAGCCCGACTTAATGATGAAACCTTCTCTGCATGACATTTTTCCATGGAGATACAGCTGTTGTTTGGAATGCTGAATAGACTCAAGGTACAACTTTGAGGATGATTTCCTGCAGTAATGCGATGGAAGTTTTGGAAGAGAGTACATGAATTCTTTCATGAAAGTTCTCTCACCTTTCTTCTTCGTCTGTTTGATTTGAGGTCGTGATGAATCTGTCTCAGGACTCATCCCTTGTGTGGAATTATCCAGCCAATATCGGACAGTCCATCCTTTAATCCCAAGAGTACTGAGAAACATCTTTTTTGCATACTTTATGTTTCTCCAGCTTATTTTTCAAATGATAAATGAGCGCCCCTTTTCTCCTGTATTTGCCAATGTTCTTCCCTGGATGTTTGGTAGGAATTACGTCCACAAAGTTGATAACATAAACCTTCCTCTGATCCCATGACATTGTTTCCCAAAATGTGTTAAATACTGCCTGCCTATCATCAGCAGAAAACTGATGACACTTCCTTTGAATGGATTTCTGGCACATCTTTGAAGTACATGTTGGACCTAATTTTTGTGCCTCTATTGGAGTATCATGAGCAATTTTACCAATTTGACTTTTTTTTGTACCCAATATATGCCTGTTCACACATTCTCAGAATTCTGTTGGCATTTTTCTTTCAATCTTCAGGATGTGGTTTAGACTTCCTTTTCCTGTACTGCTTACATCGCATAGCAATGAGTGTGAAGTACTGTCGTCTCTAGTGGAAACTGTAACTGTGGTCTCATCTTGAGCATTGTGGGGTAGACCCACTGAAGTTTCCAGATGGAAAAAAATATTTATAAATTAATTTAAGCAGACAAAGATGAAGCTCAAATTCATGAATTTATGAGAATGACGGCATCATCAGTAATACTATTAACAATAATCACAAGAAAATTTACCTGTGTCATTAGATGTTGCAGCAACGGTAACTGAGAACCCCATATATGAAATTAATACTTCTTCAGTAAATGTAACTTCAGCGCTACAAATTTTCTCGCCTGTTGTTTGTTCTGCATTTACGGGAGATCCTACAAGAAAGTGGACAGTCTAATCTTTGGCATAAACGAATAAAGCACAGACCAAGTGAAGTGGGAGCGTTCTGATTTGTATCACAATAACAGATTTGCGGTGCTTCTAACATTCAAAGGTGAATAATAAAACAATTTTCTTACTGCTGTCAGTCACTCTCAGGAACGATTCTCCGCTTTCATCTGCTGATTTCAGCTGAGAAGCAACTTCTTCTTTAGGAAAAAGATCGTCATCTATATCGCTATCCATTATCACAAATGAAGCTACAAGCATGGAACCACTTTCGAGCACTGTTAAATACATAATAAGGCAGTAACAATGTGTTGTGGCTGCATGCGCTTTTGTATTTACGGGGTATTGTTTACAGTATCCATATATTGTAGATACATGGTATTTAATTCTCTACAGTTCCACGGTACTGCCATCCATTTATTTGCTGTGTCACAGAAGCGGTATTGTTTTAGATAATTTTTCATGGTAAATAATTAAAAATTCAGCATTATGGCATTAGGAGCAGGTGCGCGTACGGTCAACATCATCATCTGACTGAAAAACGAAAAATCGGCAATTTGTCAGTTACGGGGTATTGTTTCTTCATCGATAATATGCTGTTGTTGTAAAGTGTAATCACAATTGATGCTGTTCTATACTGCAATTAAAGTAGTGCTGCATACTGTTGTGGGAACGTTTTCTCCCCATCAGGCAATTGCTCTTGGCATCTGCCTGGATATTGAGTGGGCTTTTAGCAATAGAACTTCTAATCCGTGGTTAGAGCTGCTTAAGAACATGGCACGGAGACATGATATACAGTTGGAGTAAGACCATGCTGAGTAGGATGGTGGAAACAACCATGATGAATGGGAAAATGGCTGTGTGTGTGTGTGTGTGTGTGTGTGTGTGTGTGTGTGTGTGTGTGTGTGTGTGTGTGCGCGCGCATGAGTGCAAGGAAGCACCTCTCACAAAAAAGTGTGAGTGAAATATAAACACGTTACACGTATCATTAATGGGGTTGAGAAACTTTATACTAGAAATAAGATCATGGAAGAATATACAATTGATTCTTCAACAATCTATGATATTAGAAAGAATAAAGGTCACTTCAAAAGTTTGCCTCACAGATATTTACAGTAAAGGACACTAAATAACAAAAAAACTTTCAGTCTGATTAAATTTTGTAAAAGTGATTTTGTGCCAAAAAGTCCGAAGGAAAACCTCTACCTGGGGCTATAATTATGGAAAAAGATAAACAGTTCCATAATGATTTGGTGTTACCAGAAATCAAATGTGTATTTTCTTATGGTTGGCTACACTGGTTCAAAACTAGTCATGGAATTCAGAAACTAGATGTAGGTGATGACTTACAATTGGCAGATCAAGATGCAGCTGAAGAACACAGAGACACTTCTTGTGGTTTGGTTAAACACTGTAACTTAACTGCCAAACAAATCTGCAATGCTGATGAAACTTTGATGTTGTTTATCTACTTCTAATTTGGCAGGTAAAGATGAAAAGTGCGGCAAAAGTTTTTTTAAGAAAATCACGGGTCAGTTGAAGAAATTGGGAAAAACGTGTGTTAAATTCATTCACATTGCCTCAGTCAAATTCAAGTCATGCCAGAGACAGAGGCGCAAGCAAGAAGCGAGCCATTACGTCGCTAGTGGGTTAGGTTGACAAGATGTCTGCCAAATAGGAAATAGGCAATCATCAGAAAAGAGGACGGAAAATAGAAGGAAGCAAGACAGGTATATTCATTAGCTCCAAAGCCATGTTGCAAGAAACCTATCTATTTCATATGAGCAAGAAGCGAGGGACTGACATAGCAGTTAACAGCCTGTTAAATGAATGTAGCAGAATAAGGAAGACACATTCAATCATTACAAACCGAACTTTGTACCATAGTCTCACGCTAGGTCCCTATGAATACTACACCTCTTGTCATGAGTCTATCATTGGGATCAATTGTATTCACAGCAATAGCACTCAATTCCATTATTACAATACTGCAGCGAACCTGTCATAGATGCTCCAGCACAGTCTATGCACTAGCCGAAGATGTACTCAAGATGATGGCGTTCAATGGATGAAATTCATGCTGCTCGCCACCTACCATCTGCTGATGGCTGTCTTAACTACCGACACCAGGTACATCATGAATGGATCATCAAGGGTCATCGTAGAATTCAAAGTGGGATCACGTACACTCTGCAGCCAGTGCAAAAGAACCACTTCGTACTGGGCAGCCGCCACCAAAAATTTCGAATGGTTTTACAGAGCTTCTTGTCTTCAAGAGCTTATCAATTCAGATTGCTCAGTGGTGGATTTTCAAACAAAATTAATATTGAAGATACTATTTTTAGACCCGCTTTGGTATGGAATAAACTTTGGCCGGCTACTCTTTCGAAGTGCTGACAAAACTCTGGTCAAACCCTATTGAAAATGATGCTGTTGTTAAATAGTTAGATGTTGCTCAAAATTAAATACGAAATTTTCCATGAGATGAAGTTTTGGACCTATAGAAACTGACAATCAACTTGTAGTCGAAGAAATATCAGAGCAACTAACAGTGGAAAGTATGATACAGCAACAACAAACTCAACATTGCCATCTACCTGGAATGAAGCAGCTGCTGCTATTGATACAAAGATATGCTCACAGTAACAAATCATACAACACTACATAACTTTTTAATTTGTGTACTATATATAGAAGCTTTTGGGGGAAAAAACGAGGCTTTATGTCTTGGTCAAGTGAATAAAATATAGAAATGCTACATGTGGTGTTGTATAGAACATACACAGTATTGGACTACAGTATAATACTGTATCACTGAAGCACAAAATGTACGATAAATACTAGATGGTCGGTCACCCATTGTTCACATTGTGTGTCACACTCCGTACACTGCTATTTTTAGAAGACACTCAGTAATCCGGCACTGTCAAGGTCCTGAAGGTACTGGATTAGTGAGTTTCTACTGTACTAATTATTAGAGCTTCTGTTTGTTCCATGCATGTATGGAGCACAGGAAAAATGACTGTTTAAATGGCTCTGTGAACATTGCAATTAATTTAATCTTGTCCTCACAATCCCTAAAGGAGCAACACATATGGGATTATAACATGCTAATAAATTGATAATTTGAAGCTGGTACTTTAAATTTTGTGAGTAAATCTTTCTCGATAGTTCGTGTCTATCTTCAAACGTTTGTCAACTCAGTTTCTTTAGCATTTCCATGAGACACTCCCACAGGTCAAAAAACCCTGTGCTCCATTTCTCTGTATACAGTCAACATCCCATGTTAGTTCTATTTGGTAAAAGTCTCTCACACTTGGGAAATTTCCTAAGATGGGCTGCACAAGTGATTTGCAAGCAACCTCCTTTGTAGATTGAGTGTGTTTCCTTAGTATTCTACAAATGAACTGAAGTCTGCCACATGCTTTATCTATGACTGAGCCCAAGTGATCATTTCATTTCATATCCTTACAAAGAATGACACCTATATATGTGTTGAGTGATTCCTATTGACTTATTGGCACAGTAATCATATGATACTGTGTTTTTCCTTCTGGTGAACTGCAAACTTTTATGTTTCAAAACATTTAAACAAGTTTCTAATCTTAGCACCACTTTGAAATCTATTCCAAGATTTGGCTGAATATTTATGCAGCTTTTCTCAGAATATTTAATTATAGATAACTCCATCATCTGCTAGCAGATAAGAGGTTACAATTAATAGTGTCTGCATAGTCATTAACATAAAATGGACAGCAAGGTTCCAACATAGCTTCTGGGACACACTTGCAGTTAATTTGATGACTCTCCATCCAAGACATCAAGCTGCTTCCTTGGGCTATGGTCTAATATACTACACGTGGATGTCAAGGCTATTGGACAGTAGGTTTATGGATCAATTCTGCTATTCCTCTTCTGAACAAGTGTGATCAGTGCTTTCTTCCAACTACTGGGTACGTTTCATTAGAGGGGTCTATGGCAGATTATGGTTAAAAGAGGGGCTAACTCAGCTGCCAATTCAATATTATAGGAATTCAACCGTGACCTGGGGCTCTTTTTTAAATTTGACATATCTGCTGTTTCTGAGCTCCACTTAGACTAATATCTACATCACTGATCTCTGCAGTGGTGCATACGACTGGGTTTTTCTTGCTAAAGAAATATTTTGAAATGGTGTTCATTTCTGCTTTTGCTTTGCTATTCTCTGTTTCAGTTCCTGTCTGATCTACATGTGTCTGGACACTTGACTTTGGTGCCACTAACAACCTTTACTCACGATCAGAATTTCATACAGTTTTATGGGAGACCCTTCCCAAATTTTCTACTACAGTTGTCAAGTAAGGCTTTACTCATTGTCCTCAACAGCCAAATGCATTTTATTCAGCATCTTCCTATTTGTAGCCCTGCACTTTATTTTACACTTATTATGAAGTATTCTATTTCTTTAGAAGTTTCTTTACAGCAACTCTACACCGTGAAGGGTCCCTCCCATCACGAACTGTTCTATTAGATACATATCTATACATATTAAGTGCATGGTTAATTATTATTCTAAACCTGAGCCACAGTTTGTTCACATGCTTCTCTCCAGGGCTCAATATTTCAACTTTCTCATTGAGATAAGACACTACTGCCCCTTTACCTAGTTTGCTGAAAATAGAAATCCTTTTACTTGTTCTAATTGCCCTTTGTACTTTGGTAACCATTGTTGCGACAACTGACTCACGGTCACTGCTAACAGTTTCAACATTGACATCTCAAAGAGGTATATAAATGGAAATGCCGTGTGGCTAGGGCCTCCTGTCGGGTAGACCGTTCGCCTGGTGCAAGTCTTTCGAGTTGACGCCACTTCGGCGACTTGCATGTCAATGGGGATGAAATAATGATGAAAGACACACAACACCCAGTCATCACGAGGCAGAGAATATCCCTGGCCCCGCCGGAAATCGAACCCGGCACCCCGTGCGCGAGAAGCGAGAATGCTACCGCAAGACCACGAGCTGCGGACATCTCAAAGAGGTAAGTTCTATTTACTGCTGTTACAGCGAATATATTTCTACCATGAGAGCGCTACCAAAAAATTTACTCTGGATAGTTCTCATAGAAGGATTTTAGTAATGTTTTGTATGACATCTTGTCATGTCCACAACTTACAAAACTGTGATTTTTCCAACTGATTGTTGATAACAGCATGACATAATTTTCAGTTAGATCTGGTCAGTCTGGTGGTCGATAGAAGGATCCGATTGTAAGTTTATGCTCACTCTTGATACTGAGTCTTGCCCACACACACTCATATGAGTTGGGTTTTTTGTCTACTGCGTCAAATACACCACTTTCATCTACCTCAGCTTATCCTTTTGAGAGGTGTTTAAAAGTTTCACAATAAATCTCACTCCCATTAATTTTGGGTTTTAATCTTGTACCATATGCCATATCAGCTAATAACAATATTTCTGCAGTCTAACAATGGGAAATCCAGGATGGAATGTAACAATATGAGAGAAGGAAAGTTGCTACTCACCATACAGTGGAGATGCTGAGTCGTGATAGGCACAATAAAAAGATTCACACAATCATAGCTTTCGACCATTAAGGCCTTTGTCAGCAGTACACACACACACACACACACACACACACACACACACACACACACACACACACACACGACTCAGCATCTCCACTGTATGGTGAGTAGCAACTTTCCTTCTATGGTACTGTTTCATTCTGCAGTCTGTTACTTATGTTTTGGGGTACAGCCTCAACACTTAGCATTGATATATGGTAGATCAGGGCTTCACAACATACGTGCTCGCGGAGCAAGCTGTGAGCAGCAAGGCGCGAGCATGGAGCAGCGCAAGCACGTTACCCCCACTACCGGACCAGAGCGGAGAGTGGGGAGAGTCACATGGGGCACACAACAGCTGTCGCCAGTCAATGTAAATTCGCGGCCACCTGCAGGGATATCACTCACGAATTATTACTGTGACAAATAAAACAAATAAAGGAGAATGTACATGTGCCACATAATTTTATTAGCTTAGTGTATGCCTCTACATTTGTATTAATTTGTGATCTGTTACACAATAAAAGGTGTCACTGAAGTGTGGGATTCTCGGTTATCTTGTACTTTTTGCCCTTTACAATTGCGTCTATGTTCGGAGTAATTGTTCTTGTGCATTATAGGTGCAGCTTGCAGTTTAAATTTCGATCAGACAAGTCGTTTCTCAGGTGCGTCTTGTTACATTTCATTGCAGAGAACAGTTGTTCACAAACATACGTGGAACCGAACATTGATATTATTGTAGCCGCCAGTTTGTGCAAACGAGGAAATCTATCCTGAGGGAAGTGTCTGTAGAATTCCAAAATGTTTTCTTGTTCTGAAATTAGTCTCTGTATTCTCTGTCACACTGCAGGTCAATAATTTGTAGTTGCAGCTCAGGACGAATCTCTTCAATATTCGCTGAATATGGAGAAGAGAAAAGATCAAAATCACTGTCTAGTGCTGTCAGATCTTGAAAGAGTTGATCAAATTCTTCCTTAAGGGCAACTAAACTATGTGAATAACGTTCACAGTCTTTGTGAACATCTTGCATGGATGATAATTTAGGAAAATGAGCTAGATTTCCTGTTTCCAGCTGACTCACCCAAAGTGTCAATTTCATTTTAAAAGCTCGTATTCGATCTATGAAATGAGTAATTAGCAGATCTTTACCTTGTAGTGAAATGTTCAAAGCATTCAGATGGCTAGATAAATCTGCTAAGAACGCGAGATCACATTTCCATGAAGGCTTTTTCAATTCAGGAACACACATGTTATTTATTTCCATGAACATATTTATCTCATCTAATAGGCAAAAAAATCGATTTAATAATTCGCCACGACTAAGCCAGCAGACCTCGCTGTAATAAGGCAGACTACCATACTGGCTTTCTACATCCTCAAGAAAGCTTTTAAATTGCCTGTGTTGTAGCCCATGCTTCCTTTTATAATTGGTTGTACGAACAACAACTCTCGTCACATTTTTAGAGTGATACTCTTTGCACATAAGTATTCCTGGTGGATCACACAGTGAACGCCCCTTATTTCATCCGGCACGGTCAGTTTTTGCATTTTCTCCTTCAACAGCGCAACGAAACCTGATTTTTTCCCTGTCATAGCTGGTGCATCGTCTGTAGACACTGAAACTAAAGAATTCCACGACAAATATTTCCAACACTTTCTTCAACACTACTTAAAATATCACCTCCGGTTGTAGTGTTCTTCACGGCTACTACATCGAGGAGCTCCTCCCTCACCTGAAGATCTCTATTAACACCTGTAATAAATATGGCAAGCTGCGCTGTTCCAGTAGTATCAACAAATTCGTCCAGAGCTAGAGAATACGCCATAAAATCTTTACAGATATTTGCAAGCTGGCTCTGGACGTCGTCTGCCATGTCCTGTATGCGACGCGTAATGGTCATGTTAGATAATGGCACAATCCGAAACTGTTCAACTTGAGATGGACACAAATGTTCCGCTGCAACTACCAAACATTCTTTTATTAAATCGCCATCAGTGAAGGGGCGCAGGGATTTTGCTAAAAGCAAAGCAATTTTGTAACTCACTCTGAGAGCTGCCTCAGTTGATTTTTCTTCGTCGTCCAGATCTTCTTTGGATAGCTTCCTTTTAAGTTTAATAACTTCCTGTGCACGATCTGGTCCATCACATTTTCCACTTCCATAGTCTTTCGCGTGGTATGACATATAATGTCGTTGCAAATTAAATTTCCTAAAAGAATTCAGCGTTTTGTGACATATTAAACATTTTGCAACACAATCTTTTTCTGTAAACAGATACAATTCCTCCCAATGGGGGTTGAACTGTGAAAGCATGGTTGGGGTTACACAACGGCGACTTGACATGATTCTTAACCAGTGAAGTGACTGTTAGAGCTGATCGTAGTACTTTAAACGTTACACAGTCGGCGCGAATTCAATAGGCACGCTGCTGCCCTATTCAAATGTGTGCGCGCATTTCCCCTCCCTCCCTACTCCACGACCTTGCACGTGCTCGCGAGCACGTGCCTAAGCAGACGCGAGTACTCGCGCTCAAAGCCGGCCAGTTATTAAGCCCTGTGGTAGATGCTATTTCAGCACTGCGTTGTTCATTACAGATGATGGAAACAATAAATACGAAGATGTGACAATTATGTCATTTCACACAAATAATTTTTTCAAAAGATAAATGGGATCAAAAACAAGATTCCCATTTACAGAATTATAATGCTAGTTACCAGGAAAGAGAACTGTTGCAGCATACGCCTAGGTATGAAGAGGCAAACCACACTGGCGACATCACAAATTATGAACTTCCAAATCTTTTAGCACATTACTCTGGGAAGAAAATATCTGATCTGTGCTGTAAATAGCAAACATTGTGATCCAACCCATCTAACTGTAGTTGCTAGTGGATTACAGTGGACCTCTCTGCAGACCTCCCACTACCTGAAATATAACTAGACATAACATGTAGGAATGCACCACTGATGTCTGTCACCTCACCCTATGTCTATCCTGGAATTTCAATACTACGCAATGTCTTGTTTATCATTCATGCATAACTCTATAGTCTAAGTGAGTGGCAAGGTACCTCTCTCTATCCTGCAACAATACTGAATAGTTGTACGTCAAGTTGTCACATGTGCAATTCTCCTCACAATGTACAAGAAAATCTCTGATTTTACCAGTGTGGCTGATACACTGGGCCATCTGCCCAATATTTAATGTTGATCTTCCTTCTTGTTGTGTATTTTACCAGAGTTACATGTACCTATAAAAGATATGAAATTATCACAGCTTTCATGCATGCCATTTTAATTTTTTTACTGTGGCTTCATCATTTTGTTTGCTAGTATGATTTTTCCTGGCAAATTTGAAACAACTGTATGCTTCAAATTAATGAAGGGAACAGAAACTCCTCACTGCCAGATTTAGTGGCAATTTACAAACTACGCAAAATGCTATGCCTTGTCCAGTCTCTGATTAAGGGATCAGTTTTATCTGATTTGGATCTAAACAAAACCGTTGAATACTCGAAGATGAATAAATAAATTATGGTACATAGCATGAGTTCAAGGTGCAAAATACATACAACCTGGATCAGGATAACTAAATGATTGAGAGTTAGACACAAAAAGGGCTGGTCATCTCACTTCACCATTACCCTGCATACCCAATATGTCCATGACATCAACAAGTGTGCAATTCAGTACTGAATTTCTTCATGCACTTTCTGTTAATGAGGAGTACTGAGTTTACTTTGGATGACTGCAACAGCCTGATCACTTTTCTGCTCACCTTCTCTATTGGCATTCTTCTGCATATTAGAGATATTACAGTGGAAAACCAAACAGAAGGCACAGTTAAGTTTATTCTCTGGTTGGCTGCTGCTATGGTAGCTCTTTTGTAAACAACTGGTTGTCAATCACTAGGTTATTCGGACACTGATACAGGCCACACAACCTCAGAGCACTACTGGCTAATGCAAAATTATGAGATATACTGAGTTTAACTAATTTTAAAGAGTTATTTCAATTTTCAGTAGTTTAATCACAGCTGATCAGAGCCTCATAAAGAACAAATAATCTTTGGAGTTTCCTAACACTGTCTTGAATAATAGGTAAAAAAACTGGTGTTAACAAAAAAAAAAAAAAAAAGCCTTTAGAAACTGCTTCACCAAAGATCAAAGAACACTTCCAACTTTTGACAACTGTACACATGAGAAACAAATAAGTAACAGCAAAACTGAAACTGGTAAAAAACTCACTCTTGAAGGAAACATATTGGATTTCCTGGCAAGAAATAGGTGCAAATTTTTTGATTCAGTAAATTTGTATGGTAGGATCCATAATAATAATAATAATAATAATGCTGTTGTACTGTTGATTTTGCTTTAGTGTTCGAAGTTTGAAAGAAATTTTTGCTTAGCATGAGCAATAAGAAAATTATTTGAAACTACCAGTAAATTATTCAACTCTGAAGAGAATGTTGAAGATCTCTCGAATGAATCCAGACATGTTGTGGCCCATGTGCTATGTATATTTGTCTTGTGGAAGGTCGAGGATTGAACTGATGTTTATTCACTAACAGTATTGGTAAGTTCCACTGAAGTTAAAGAAACCAGCACCTCAAACTGTCCTAGGCCCTAATCTCAAGCGACAAGCAAAAGCTTGAGAAAATCAAAACAAGTGTAAGGAGAGCTAATTTTCTTAAATAATTTGAAACTAACATCTTACCTGTCAAGAAGTCAATTCTACATAAAATAAGTCTATTTAACAGAGATATCTCTCCTGATGGTTGCTGATTATGAAGGCACCAAATAGATAATAGACTAGGACTCAAATACAAAAAAGGCTTCTGAAACTGCTTCATCAAAGATCACAAAACAGTTACAACTTCTGACCACTCTCGCTTCGATCAACAGTTTATCACAGGTGTACATAACAACGAAATGTACCACATGCCTGTAAAATGGCACAGACTGTCTTCATCTATAGGAAAGGTTGCAGAACAGATATGCAGAACTGTAGACCCTCTGACAGACATCAATATACGGTAGAATTGCAGAATATTTGTTGTGTTCATGTATGACAACTTTCCTGGAGACAAAGCAACTGTTCTTTAAGAACCCGCTCGGTTTACAGAAGTACCATTTATGTAAAACTGAAATTGCTCTATTCATTTACAAATCCAGACAGCAGCAGATAGGAGAGTTCAGATTGATGCTGTGTTTCTTAACTTCCAGAAAACCTTCCATATGGCTAGTATACAAAATAAATATGCACCTAACATCCAAACCAAAATGCAATTGGATTTGCTAGTAAACAGAATTCAGTCGTGGCGCTATCAGAAGTGAAAGCAGTATAAACTGTTCCTCTAGAGAGAAGTAGGACCACTACTGTCTGTGGTATGACAAACCTGTCAGTGATCAGTCAGTTGAATCAATCACAACTGTCAAGTATTTTCGAAGTATCTCTCTAGCTCAATTAACATGGAACAACCACATAAATCTAGACACAGGGCAAGCAAATGACAGACTATGGAGTTCCTGACAAAAGCCTCACTCAATCAGTTTTTGAGCATCATTCGACAGTCTGTGACTTTTATCAATCTGACTGAACAGAGGAAATGGAGATGATTCTAAGAAAAGTACATTTCTTCATGAGTTCTTTAGCCAGTGTGCAAATGTCGCAGAACTGTTCAAAGATGTGCCATTGGGGAAACTACAAGAAAGATAGAGTATGCCAAAGAACTTTAATCCCAAAAATCCAAAGCTCACATTGCACAAGAATCATGATGATAAAATTAGACATTTTAGCTAAAGAGGTGACACCAATGTTCCTTCTAATATATCACCTGCAGCTGGAATAAGAGGCGAGGAAATTTACCAAGTATAATATGTAACCCCACTACGCATAAAGATGACTTACACATTAGCTATAACAATGAATAAATTACACAGTTTGCTTATATGCCAGTAAGCAGCTGTCCTCATTCAAAATTATTCACTGTTGATGTATGGGAAGTAGTTGAAATATTTTTTTTTTCTGGAACACCTAAAACTGATTTGCATACTTCCAACCATTAAGCAGCTGCTGCTCAGATAACAAGGTACAATATTGCTATGGCAGTGCTTCTCTACAAAAGTGTACCAGATTTGAAAGGCAGTTATTCCATCCTGTACCAATAAGTCTGAACTGCTTCAGTTTGTATGAATGACAACAGTCTGCTGGTATGCTTTATCTCTGGTATTCCTTGTCATCTGTCAGTGCCAGAAGAAAAACAGTAACATGTGCCAGAAGAAAGTGAGATAGTGTTCACTTGATGAAAGGAAAATTAGGGTTTAGTGTCTTTCACTGACAATGTCGTTATAGAAACTTGACTTGGAGAAGGGAACAGGTTTTTATTTATTTATACATTATTTTATTATTTCTGAGGGATGCGAAGCTGAGGGTTGGTGGGGAAAAGGGAGGAGGAGGGGGCGAGGGAGGGATAGAGGGAGGGATAGAGAGAGAGAGAGAGAGAGAGAGAGAGAGAGAGAGAGAGAGAGATTGGGGGGGGAAAGGGGGGGGGGGAATCAGCTGTGCCCTTCATTCCAGCATTTGCCATAAGCAATTGTGGAAAATCCAAATCTGGATGCCCAAGCACGAATTTCAACAGTCATCTTCCTGAACAAAGTCCATTGTCTCACAACCATTCCAACTTGCTCGGTTTCACTTTATGAAACAATTTGCAATACTTGCCTTTAGTGATGCTTAAAGTAGATATACGAAAGAAACAGCAAATGTTTGTGTACCCATCATTTGCTTACTAGACTAAAAAAGTGATTAGCGCTCTACAGAAAATTAAAGCCAAGGTCTCTTCACAAAACGAAGGCATGATAATAATAATAATAATAATAATAATAATAATAAAACAACTGTTTTTAAGCCAATCGAATTCTTTTCAGTTTGGTGTGCTCTATAGTTTTTTGTACCTTCTTCCTTCGAGTTGTCAATATTTTACTTATTATATATTAGTTACTGTGGTAAAACAGGACATCAACAGTTCTTTAGTTGTCAGAATAACCTTATGTTTTGCTACCACATTATTTCATTATTTACTTCCCGTTACAAAATAATGGAAGTTTCAAAATAACACAACTCAAGTTTTAACTACACTTAAAACAGTGCAAATGTTAATGGAAAGAAGCCAGAAGATTCGACAGCAAATTGGAACACCATGTTTTACTAAAATAGCGTTTACAATTTTTCAATTATATGTGACAATGTCATGAACAGTAGTGATCCACTTACAGGTGACTGTATAAACACTAGTGACTGGAGATCAATTCTGACCTTAGTTCAGATACTGAACTTAGTTTAAGAAACTGCTCTGTTGTGTAACACTAAACTTGAACCTACTGGATGATATTAACTTTTGATCTAAATTAGCATGAAACAATCCTGGCAACACCTGTAAACACATTTATCAACATGATTAGTGTGCTTCAACCAAATATAGTATTTATTGTAAAGATGCTGTGCTGTAAAGATGGAGGAAAGTAAACAGAAAAATCTCATAATTCTCCACAGTCATACAAGATTTACTGCTTTCTGCAAAGAAACTGATGACATTACCACAACCAACATTAGGAATGGAGCATGTTGCCATTGACTTAAATTCATTCAATACAAGGACAAATCATCACTGGAAAAATTTGAAAATATTATATATATTAATATGATATTAAATATTAAGAACAGTGTCAAGAAAGTATTTGAGCAGACAAGGTACAATTTCAAAACACCTTTCACAATTACGTAATTACATGAGTCATGTAAGCATAACAAAAACAGTGTCAAAACTGTTCAAGGCTGAAATACATAAAACTACACATAATAATTTTGTCAGCTTACTGTTACAAAAAGTGCACAGAAACTAACTGCAGCCTGAAAATCGTGCTTTATTCCAACACTTATGGTGTGGAGTTTCATGAAGAAGTTGTACACAGTGGTTTGCATACATTTTAATATGCTCAGATTACCTTTGGAGACAAATATTCTGCATAAATGGTAGTTTGTAATATTCATTACAATCTCGTTCATTTTCTGTTCTGATACAGATTTAAATAATATTGAAGGCACCAGTTATTTGCACCAGTAAATGAGATGGAGATGAAGGAGAGAATATTTATGTTGAGTTAGTAAGAACAATATTGTAAGTTAACTGTGACATCTAATTACAGGCAGACGTGCAACATGCGAGCCTAGTTTCTGTAACAGAACCTACAGTTTCAAATCACACAAAGTAAGTTATCTACGTTAAACACCACTGCCAATACGAAAATACACTGTATGCTCATGGAAAATGAAATAAGAATGTTAACACTGAAAACAGATACATTAAAGAACTAGAACCAAAAGAAATAGAAATGAAACCAGCTTTTCAAAATACCATTTTGTAAATTTATCTCAATTTTTAAACTGTTTTCATATAAAAGGCATGTTCAGAATGTAAGTACACTTTGACCGTAATCGGTAAGAAATACCACCAAGTGCGAGCCACATGCTGTGATTTGCTTCATATTTGCAGAAGCAGCAGGACCTGCCAAATTTTTTTGAGAATCTGAACGGTTTACGGTGAGCTTGTTATAAACAGAAAGATTGTATTTAAATGGTGAAGGGAGCTTAGTGGAGGCAGAACAAAGGTTTGTGACAAACAGAGAAATGGAAGACTGTCCATTTTGGCTGATGTGTTGGGGGGGGGGGGGGGGGGGGGGGGGAAATAATAATAATAATAATAATAATAAAGGAAACTCTTCATGAAGACCACGGATTGACAGTGGATGATATTTCTGTGATGTTCCCACAATTCTCCAAAACTCTCTTACACGAGACACTTAAGAAACACTGAGATACCGAAAACTGTGAGCAAGATTGGTCCCAAAACAGCTGACGGGGCATAACATGAAAAATAGAGTCCATAGCACCACATACTTTCTTGAGTGACTTGAATTGGATGGCGAGGATTTTCTGACCACTACTGACTGTAGATGAAATGAGGGTGACCCAGTACAAGCCTGAGACAAAATGAAAAGTCATCACAATGGCGCCACACCAATTCCTTATCTGCTAAAAAATTCAGAACCATGATTTCGGGCAAACATCATAGCTTCAGTGTTTAGGGATGGCATTTTATTGGTGGAATTTCTGCCTTGTGGGGCCACCATCAAAGCACAATGATACTGAGAGACCCTAAAAGAATTTAAAAAGAGAATTCAAAACAAAAGTAAGAGAACAATATAATGGAAGGAAACATTCCACGTGGGAAAAATTATATATAAAAACAAAGATGAGGTGACTTACCGAACAAAAGCGCTGGCAGGTCGATAGACACACAAACAAACACAGACAAACACACAAAATTCAAGCTTTCGCAACAAACTGTTGCCTCATCAGGAAAGAGGGAAGGAGAGAGGAAGACGAAAGGAAGTGGGTTTTAAGGGAGAGGGTAAGGAGTCATTTCAATCCCGGGAGCGGAAAGACTTACCTTAGGGGGAAAAAAGGACAGGTATACACTCGCACACACGCACATATCCATCCACACATACAGACACAAGCAGACATATTTCCTGCTTGTGTCTGTATGTGTGGATGGATATGTGCGTGTGTGCGAGTGTATACCTGTCCTTTTTTCCCCCTAAGGTAAGTCTTTCCGCTCCCGGGATTGAAATGACTCCTTACCCTCTCCCTTAAAACCCACTTCCTTTCGTCTTCCTCTCTCCTTCCCTCTTTCCTGATGAGGCAACAGTTTGTTGCGAAAGCTTGAATTTTGTGTGTATGTTTGTGTTTGTTTGTGTGTCTATCGACCTGCCAGCGCTTTTGTTCGGTAAGTCACCTCATCTTTGTTTTTATATATAACAAAAGTAAGAGAAAGTTGATGAGAGGAGTGTGCTTGTTGCATGACAAAACATGCACTCACACAGCCTTAGCCAACAAAGGGCTCTTGGACTTATTTGGATGGGATGTTTTACCCGTTGAAATATCGGCAGTCGTCAAGGACGTTGCATGGCTGCATTCCTATTCAGTTTTTTAAACATTTTACACACCAGGACAAACTCAAGTTTCACATATTTAGTAAGTATACAATTTGTTCACACCAGTCTTTGCTATTTTTGTGTCCGATCCAGTACACGACATTTCTGGGTGGAGCATGAGACCACTCTATAGCAAAATGCTCAGCTACTGATACCACATTGACTGGTTTCGAGGAAACATGTTGGAACGTTAGAGTTAAAGCTGTTCACTAATCTGTCACAAATGCCTAATTCAGACAGTCTCTTTTATTATGTGCTGCAAGTTGCAGTGATTTCTTCTCTTATTTGGAAGGGAGCCACACATGACCTCGGGTCCAGAGTATATGTTGGTAAACCCATAAAAAAATCTGACATCCTGGAAACACTTCCCACATGATGGCACATAAATGACAAACAATACGAGGTTCATCATTACCCTGCAGAAAGCCAAAATCTTGTTTCAATATGTGGAAGCAAGGAGAGGAAATGTCTTCTAGAATGTCACAACAGTAATTGATGCCTATGTTTCCACAAAAAGCAAATGTCCCTGTAACACTGAACAGCAGATTGGACACCACTCAATAAAGAGGTAAAGCAGTTTCTGTAGTTCAGTAAACGAAGTCAGCTTATCAACACTAGAACGGCAGAGTTTCAACAATCCTACAATGGCAGAAAGGGGTCATTTTGACCCCACATAAAATATTTTCATATTTTACTAACACAAGTACTTTTAAAGTGTTTGTTAATCCATAATTTATTTCTAGTAATCACAACAATTATTTACAATTAAAAATAATAATTACTAATTTCTTTGAACAACAAAGTATCATACAAATTTTTTGTAGCTACTGCTACAAGTTTCTTAACTATAGATTTTTATTTATTAAATATTCATACAAATTCTGGACACATTTAGTAAATTTGGTTCATTTTGCTCTCACATGTGTTTTACAAACAGCTCTGTATTACTTTTCAAAGTCATTTGCAGCTTGCTAAATGCACTTACCTCAGGTGATTTCTGTTTTGCGCGCACATTTTCTGCACATGGTTTTGTGGCACTTTACAAAGTTTTTGCTGGTCTTGTTGCTTTTGCAGAGGCTGATCTGGCGCTTTCTACGCGATTTCAGCCCCATATCCTCTTCCTTTGCCTGATGTTCTCGCTCTTTCGTTCCCTTGAATTCATTTGCCAGTTGAAATAAGAACGTCTTCCTTTGCTTTTTCTTGTCCATTACTATGTTATAGATGACCCATGCATTTATTGCCGCCATGTCCCGTATGTTGTAGAAGACATGCACTGTCCATCTCCTACATGCAACCTTCATAGTACATTTACATTTGATCAACCACGTCCACCCCGTACTTTGTTACATTGTAGAACATTACGGTTTCAGGTTTTTTCTTCCCTTCCTTGCTTCAGCATGCAGTGTCGTCATAAGAGTGACATTTTTATTCTTCTTTCCTTGGTATACAGTCAAGGTGCAGCCTATGTTGCCACTATTGTGCAGTATTGTGGTGGATTGTATTTCAGCATTCAGCTTCCTTACTTTATCGGGGATTTCACAGTGGATCTTGTTCATTGTACCACCTAATGAAGTTTTCTTTTCTTTCAGATTTTTTTAGCAAGTTGAAGAGACATAAAGAAGTTGTCTGTGGTCACATTTCTTCATTGATTTACAAGTGGCTCCATAAGATGCAGAACGAAGTACTCCCCAAGTGGTTGTTTCTCTCCGTGAGTGTCCTCTTTGCCGAGGTACGGGAAAACATTACATATATATTTTGTTGTTACATCCACAGCCAACCAGAATTTGAGATTATATTTGTCTGGTATGTTGGACATGAATTGAGTAAACCTGCATCTTGCTTTACTTGGTACCAGCTGCTTGCCAATGATTATATTTTCTCCAGGGCAGTAAGCACAAATACTGTTTTCAATGAACTTTCCCCAAATCTCAGATACAAGAGTGAATTTGTTGGCTGCCAGGCGTTCAGCACGGATTGATTTTTAATCAAAATGCATAAATCTGAGAAGCTCCAGAAATGTGTCCCTCAGCATAATGTCCTTGATAAAAGCAGGCCCCCAAGAGTGCGACCAGATATCATCAACAGGCATACCTCTTGTGCACAATACACCCCGAACATACACGATGGCTATCAGTTTCTCCCGTTCCTCAAGTGACACAGTCCACTCATTGTTTTTTAGTAATTTTCGTGCATCTGATTCTGTGTACTTCTTCATAAGATGTTGCATTGTTTCATCAAAAATAAGACTGTTGCATTGTTTCATCAAAAATAAGACTGAAGGCCCTGATGACAGAGCTGTCTATTCATTGGCAAGCATAAGCAGAGCGATCTCCTCTCTCCTTTACAACATTCACAGCTGACCGCCTTCCAGAAGATGAATAATTTCCAATCCCCCACATGGTTCCATCCCTTGCAATCACCTTTGTAGAAGCTTCCAACTGTACCTGCAGTGGTGAAAGAGGTGATGATTGACGCATATCAGCATCTGAATGCTCTCCCACTAATTGTCCCTTGTTCACCATATCTTCATCTTCACTTGTGTCAGGTACATAATCATCATCTTCATCAGTGAAGACAATTTCCAATTCAACTTCGTAATTCTCTAAGAGATGTAACACTTCTTCATCAGAAAGCCCATGTTTACGATACACGCTCAAAAACATGTTTCACGGACAAAAACTGCCCGAGTGACAACATAAGCTGAGGCCGACTGGAATGTACATGTGTCAAGTTGCAACAATGAGGGGCAGCTGCCCTGCATTACTGCTCACTGTAGCCACTGTATTGTTGGATAATTTACTTATGTTCAGAAGGGAAATTACAGCGGGGTCAAATTGACCCCTTCCACCGTTCTAGGTATACTGAATGAAATGGCGAAGAAAATTAAAATATTTTGTAAATACTAAAACATCTTCAGAAAGAGGAGAAAAAATTAGAAAAAGTCATAATTTCATTAACAAAGTAAGTAAATTGGATATGACAATGAATGTAAAACGTATGACAGAGGTCATTTTGACCCCTTCTACCGTTCTAGTGTTACCGAGATTAGAAAAAACAACAATGTGCTTCACTGTTGTTCCACACAGTGTCTAAAGGCAACTAAAAGGATTTCTTGATAAAAATCTTTCCACTTTCCAATGTCTTGCACAATCATAATTTTGTATACAAGTCAATGTAGCACAAGCTGACTAAAAAAAAAAAAAAAAAAAAAACCACAGAGACATTCACCTTAAGTAATTAACGGAAACCAAAGAAGCCCTAATTTGGCTACGTGAATAGGGATTTGAATACCATTCCTTCCAAACATGTCCACTGCCGTAACTACTGTACTGTCTTTCAGTATCACCCTCTAGCCTGGAGCAACAGTACTTGCACTTAGATGGGGGTGTGAATGAAATGCAATTACCAATTTACCGAATTCAAAAAATATTTAGATTGTGTAGACTTGTTATGGACTGGACCAATATGATATATCAACTGGTAAACCTTACGCTGCCTCAGCTGTTGTATCTCCCTAACACCCCCCCCCCCCCCTCGCCTTGTCAGTGGTGCTGTGTAAATTCAAGCCCATTTTGTTTTATCCTATAACTGGATGCAGTGTGAAAGCACATGATATTTTTTATTGTTGCAATAAATAATATATACATCCTCCTCACCCTGCCTCTTGTCCCACGTGCTGCTCCCCTACCAAAAGAGGTAGTTTTCTGCGACTCTGAATTTATGTGGTTAACAGCAGGTTGAACTTCAGATGCAGTAGTAGTAGTGCTCTCAGATGGTGTTGTAGATGGAGCAGAGGATGGAGACAAACTAGTGTAACAATGATCCATACGTATTGTTTCCTTCAGCTTTGATGCGTCTTCATCCACTGATAACATATCTGGAAACAACATACAGGCAAAATTACATAAATATTCAAGTTTGTTAAACCAATAAGAAATGAATGGCTGCAACTAAGAATTTTGAGAAGAAAAAAAAAAAAAGAAATCTTACTAAGCAGAAACATTACTCTAGCATTAAAAATGTGGCAGCACACAGTAGTGTCCCGAGATATAAAATATGGTACACAATGGTGCTTGGCTCTTAATCCCATTATTTTAATTTATTTTCAGGAATAATGGAAAAATTCACATAGAAATGTTCTAATTGATACTGCAAGCCATGCTTCACTACTGTGGCTCGCTGTAACAAAATTCACACACAATTCTTAAGATAACGGTATGATAAATTACGTGCAAATTATTTATCAGTGCTCATACAGGAGATGGGAAAAACTGTTTCAGCATAGGAGATAAGCAATGTAACAGTATTAACCGATAACCAGTAAATTGTCTCAGCATTAAAAATTCACAAAAATTTAAAGAAAAGTGAAAGATGATTTTCCACATGCCACATAGGCCTGCCTGTGCATCCAACCACACCCTACCCCAGTCCTGTCAAGACACATTTAACATGGTCAAAGGCAAGGCCAACCATGTAGGCAGTATAATCACCATATGCCTACACTGCCTTAATTTTTCCACAGCCTTTTACGTGGGTACAACCACCAGAAAGCTGTACATTTGTTTGAATAGCCCTTGTCAAACTGTGGCCAAGAGCAAATTTGATCACTCAATGACAGAACATGCCTGACTCCAATGGTTGGTTTACAACCCATGTAATTTTTATCCTTCCTAAACACTATCTTTTTTGATTGATGTAGACGAGAATTGTCCTTAAGGCCCTTTGGTCTTGAGAACTTCCTTGTCTCAGTCTCTGCCCCTATCACACAGATTTGCCCATCCCTGCCACTTCATTCCACACAACTACTCTCAGTCTTGTTTGTCCATGAACTCCCCCTTTGTTTTACCTCCTCCCCCCCCCCCCCCCCCCCACTCCTACAGCCCACTGTGTACCCCATTCAAATTCCCCTACCTGTGTTAGGCCTGGCTTGTGTGCTTTCTGGTGTTACTGTATATTATTAAAAAGTTTAGCAATGATTTCAATCTACATAGTGAATGGAATATAATATAAAGGGACAGATAAAACAATTTAATCACCAAATAACAGCAGTAGCTACACACAAGGCAGTTAGGGAAATGTGCAAGCTTTTGGAACCAGTGGATACAACTTTTGTCAGAAGAGTTGAAGATAAAGGAGGAGGGAAGAGGGAAAAGGACTGGCAATTATTAGGAAATGGAACGAGTTAAGGAAAAGTCACCCAGAATCCCGGGTCAGGGGAGACCTACAGGACAGTACGAGAAGGAAAGACCGACTGTTGGAGATTGCAAAGAATGAGATTTGAAAACCTGAGGGAACAAAGATGTAAGATAAGGTAACAAGCACGACAGAGATTACTGAAAAACTGTTGTGCATGAGTTGGTATCAGTGGAAAGCTAAGTGCAATATACTTGGTAAACAGATGTAGTAGCGGGAGTTAGCAGGTCAGGAAATAAAAGATACAGAGAACTAAAAGGGAGTAAAGAAAAGGAATAGTTGGTGAAAAGAAATGCCGAGACCAAAAAAAATTAATCTAACATAAATTCAGGCCAGGTGGATGGCAAGAACCAAGCACATGTTGTAATGGCAGTTCCCAACTGCAGCATTCAGAGAAACTGGTGTTAGTGTGTGTGTTGCCCATGTCCATTCATCCTAACTGATAACTTGATGGTAGTTACACCAATATAGAAGGCCAAGCAGTGTTTACGTATCAGTTGATACATGACATGTTTTACAGGTGGCTCTCTGATAGGAACTGTCAGGCCAGTTACAGGGTGGTGTAGGTGGTGGTAGGAAGGTTTGTAGGGCAAGTCTTACAGTGGGGATGGTCACAGGGGTAGGACCCATAGGGTAGGGAAATGGGTGCAGAAAGGGCACAGGGTGTAACAGCTACTCTAGGTGTGGTGGGCAAACCATCAGACAGAATGGGCCTAATTTCAGGGCATGATTTTAGAGTGTCAAACACACTTGCTGAAGTAGCTGCTCAATGCATTCATGACCAGGATAGGATCAAGGGATAAGAAGTTTGCAAAGTTGTTTTTGGAGGGATAAGCAGTGCCAAGATTGGATGTGATGGCCCAGGAAGTCTGCTTTCGAACTAGGCAGGTGGGATAAATATATCTAGTGAAGGGTGAGGTCAGAATGGGTGTGTATTGCTGTAAAGAGTCTGCATCTGAACATATCAGTTTACCTTGAATGCCAAGGTTGTATGGGAGGGAACATTTGGCATCGAAAGGATGTCAACTGTCAAAATGCAAGTATTGTTGTGTATTTGTATGTTTAATGGGAACAAAAGAGTGTAGCTGACCTTCAATGAGAATGAGGTCAACATCAAGGAATGTGAAATGGGATTTGGAACAGGACCTTGTAAAATTAGACTTTACGGCAATGATGGCATCACAGTATTTAAACCAAACTGGGGACTGAAAGTTTAAGGCTCCCAAGCAAGCACCATCCAAATGATCCATGAGAAGGTTGGCACAGGAAGGAGCCATTCTGGGTGCTACAACGATGCCCCTGATCTGCTTGTATGTCTGCCCGTCAAACGTAACGTGAGAGTTGGTAAGTATTAAGTTGATAAAGGTGAGCAGCAAGGACTTCATACATTTGGAATCAGGTGCGCACTGGTTGATGTAATGTTAGGCAGCAAACAGACCATGTATGTGGAGAATGCTGATACAGAGATAAGTAGCATCAAAGGTGACAAGCAAAGTATGTGGTGGGTGTGGGATAGGCACAGACTGCAGACAATCTAGGAAATGATACGTGTCCTTAATATAGGAGGGGATTGAAGCCAACCACTTTGGGATGGCCAGGATGATTGGGTTTGTGGTTCTTAGTAAGAAGGTAAAAGGTGGGCAGTGCGGTTTTGGTGAGGTAAGAAGTTCTATGGATTGAGGTGTTAGTCCTTGTGAGGGGTCTGATATTTTAAGGAGGGACTGTAGTTCAGTTTGAACCACGGGATGGGATACTTATAGCAGATACTGTACGTAGAAGTACAGACCCTCGGTAATACAGGGTGATTCAAAAAGAATACCACAACTTTAAAAATGTGTATTTAATGAAAGAAACATAATATAACCTTCTGTTATACATCACTACAAAGAGTATTTAAAAAGGTTTTTTCTCACTCAAAAACAAGTTCAGAGATGTTCAATATGGCCCCCTCCAGACACACGAGCAATATCAACCCGATACTCCAACTCGTTCCACACTCTCTGTAGCATATCAGGCGTAACAGTTTGGATAGCTGCTGTTATTTCTCGTTTCAAATCATCAATGGTGGCTGGGAGAGGTGGCCGAAACACCATATCCTTAACATACCCCCATAAGAAAAAATCGCAGGGGGTAAGATCAGGGCTTCTTGGAGGCCAGTGATGAAGTGCTCTGTCACGGGCTGCCTGGCGGCCGATCCATCGCCTCGGGTATTGACGTTCAGGTTTCATAACTAACCTTTTTTGTAGGACTCTCCATACTGTTGATTGTGGAATTTGCAGCTCTCTGCTAGCTCTGCGAGTCGATTTTCCTGGACTGCGAACAAATGCTTGCTGGATGCGTGCTACATTTTCATCACTCGTTCTCGGCCGTCCAGAACTTTTCCCTTTGCACAAACACCCATTCTCTGTAAACTGTTTATACCAACGTTTAATACACCACCTATCAGGAGGTTTAACACCATACTTCGTTCGAAATGCACGCTGAACAACTGTCATCGATTCACTTCTGCCATACTCAATAACACAAAAAGCTTTCTGTTGAGCGGTCGCCATCTTAGCATCAACTGACGCTGACGCCTAGTCAACAGCGCCTCAAGCGAACAAATGTACGACTAAATGAAACTTTATAGCTCCCTTAATTCGCCGACAGATAGTGCTTAGCTCTGCCTTTTGTCGTTGCAAAGTTTTAAATTCCTAAAGTTGTGGTATTCTTTTTGAATCACCCTGTATAATCCCATCGATCAATCACCGCAGTGGTGGATTCCTTGTTTCCTGGAAGAATGATGATGGCATCGTCACTTTAAGAAATGAAAAGCCTGGAGTTCTATAAAGGACAGGTTAGCGTAATATTGTAGAAACCTGAGAAACAGTTCTGAACCATTGCTGGATGTTAGGAATTCTTTGAAGGCTTTTTAGGGGCGATTTGAAGGTAGTGTTGGTGTATCAAGTTGGCATCATGGCCAGAACTATTCCAGGCGGGGTTCAGTGTCAGGTTTGTAGTTGGAAAGGTTTTGAGATTGGGTTGCAAATGATACTTCCAGGTGACATTACGTGGCAAGGAAAGTAGGTCCTTAACCAAAGCATCATTATTAAATGGAAGTTTAGAAAAGTGAGACTCTTGGATAATACAGATAATTCAGGTTGGGGAGAGGTAATTAGATGAGAGGTTGGGAACAGTATATTGTTGTAACTGATTCCTGTGATCATGAGTTTCCATTGTTCTGGGAAGCTATGGTGAAAGCTGGGTAATGTGAAGGAGGTTAGCCAAGCTCTGTTTGTAAGAGAGGAACAGTGGTTGATGCTGCAGCTGTTTAGGGAGCTGGAGTGGGACAAGAATGGCAACACCACCATTGTGGTAGTCTAGGAGAAGGTAGGACAGCTTTTGGAGGTGACGTATGGCCTGTTGTCGCAGTTTGAAGTTGGCTTGGTGGATGATACCATCTAAGTAAACATGAGAGGCAGATAACCATGGGTTTTTGTAGGAGGAGAGAAGTCTGGTGGAGTGGAAATTGGCACATGTGGTTTACAGGCCACAGATTTTCCAGGTAAACGTAACAGATTGCTGTATTTGAACCTATAAGAGTGGGATTTACACCCAGAAATGGAGACTTTCAAAGTTAGGCCTTTGGGGGGGGGGGGGGGGGGGGTAGCTCCCAGGGGCAAGCAGGTTTCAAGACACAATATATGCAACCTTACATTAGATAGTGTAAAAGCATGTTTTAGAAACAACTGAGTATTATATGTGATGGGATTCATCATGGCAAAATAGGAGGGTATTAGTACTGGAGATGGTGGGAGTGGTGCAAAACGAGCAGAGGAGGAAAACTGAGAGAAAAACAAAAACAAGCACAGCAAAAAAAATCAAAAAATTGAAGAATGTATAACATTTCAGAAAATTCCAACAAAAATTGTAAGGTCATTACTATATGGTAGAAAGAAATTTTGATAAGAGAAAATTACAACAAATCGCGACTTGGAAAGTTTGTAAAAAAGATGTGAAAACAGACAAAACCTTAAAAACAGGGCAAACAGAGAGAGGAAGTAATTGGAGCAAAAAAACCTTTTGTGTTAGGGAACTGGAATAATCACACTTATCTCCATCAACAAAGTCCTGCAGTTACGTGTTCCTCACCTTTCCTTGGATGGTATCATCAACCAAGCCAACTTCAAATTGCAACTAGAGGCTGCTTTGGTTAAAGACTTACTTCCCTTCCCATGTAATGACAACTGTAAGTAACGCTTTGCAATCCAACCTCAAACTTTCCAATGACAAACCTGACACTGAACCCTTACTTGAACAGTTAGGACCACGATCCCAACTTTATCGACCACCGCTACCTCAAAATCGCCCCTAACAAACCTTCCAGGAATTCCGAACATCCAACGTTTCATAGTATACATTTTGCCAGGTGCAGCAGAGACAAAAATATCCAGCAATTCTTCACAACTCTTTCTCAGGGCCCTATTACATGACCCTAGCCTGTCCTCTGCAAACAGCAGGCTTTTCTGCCTTTAAAAGTGATGGCTCTATCACTATCATCCTGGTGATCAATCACTGTAATCCTAGCAGACACGGGATGAACCATTGCGATACTTGACTGATGAGAGTATTGAAGTGATGGTCTACGCCAGCTTTCTGGCATTTCTACGTATGGCATCTGCCATCAAGATCCGATACCTGTCGAACAGACTTAAAGTCCCACCTTAATATCTAGGACCCCCTTACAAGGACTAACAAGTCAATCCATATAACTTCGTGCTCCACCCAAACCCCACACCCCCACCTACTACTACCTTCCTAAGACCCCTGGCTACCCAGAGTTGTTGGCTTCACTGCCCTCTCATATTAAGGATGCCAACCATTTCCTAGGTTGTCTGAAATCCATGCTCATTCCACTCCCATCACACACTTTCCTCATCACCTTTGATGCCACCTCTCTACATATCAAAATTTCCCGTACACATGGTCTGTCTGCTGCTTAACATTACATCAACCAGTGCACACCTGATTCCAAAACTGTGATGTTCTTGCTCCTCACCTTTATCAACTTTGTAGTTAACATCACTTACTATACTTTTGAGGGGCTGACATACAAACAGATCTGGGGCCTGACCATAGCAGCTTGGTTAGCTCCTTCCTATTAACTTTCTCATGGGTCAATTGGAGGATGCTTTCCTGGGATCTGTAAGTCTTTGGGCCCCAGCTTGGTTTAAATACTTAATGACATCTTTGCCATATGGTCTAATGGTGAGACTGCGACCTGTTAAAATTATTGGAATCTCAAAATACGTTATCCCAATTAAATTTCACTTGGTCGCCTTCCTAATTCCACACCACATTCCTTGATGTTGACCTCATCCTCACTCAAGGTCAGCTACACACTTATTTTCCCATTTAACATACAAACAGACAACAGTACTTACATTCTGATAGTTGCTACCCTTTCTACACCAAACATTCCCTCCCATACAACCCCGGCATTCAAGGCAAACTCATCTGTTCAGGTGCAGATTCTTTACGACAATACACCACCGTTCTCACCTCAACCTCCATTGGATCTAATTATCCCACCAACCTAGTTCAAAAGCAGATTTCCCAGGCCATTACAACCAATACTGGCACTGCTGATCCCTCAAGAAACAACTTAGTACATCTCCTGTCACTCGGTATTATATTTGTCATGAATGTACGAGGGTCATTCAATAATTAAAGAGACAAATTGGTCTAGGGAAAAAACTGTTAGTAGGGGAAGTTTGGTACTTTTATGGCTTTAAGTTGGCATCACTGGGATGAGCCCTGATCAACTGATGTATCAACACTGTTGTGAAGATGATGTGACTTACCAAACGAAAGCGCTGGCAGGTCGATAGGAACACAAACATACACACAAAATTCTAGCTTTCGCAACCAACGGTTGGCTCATCAGGAAAGAGGGAAGGAGAGGGAAAGACGAAAGGATGTGGGTTTTAAGGGAGAGGGTAAGGAGTCATTCCAATCCCGGGAGCGGAAAGACTTACCTTAGGGGGAAAAAAGGACAGGTATACACTCACACACACGCACATATCCATCCACACATATAAGTCTTTCCGCTCCCGGGATTGGAATGACTCCTTACCCTCTCCCTTAAAACCCACATCCTTTCGTCTTTCCCTCTCCTTCCCTCTTTCCTGATGAGGCAACCGTTGGTTGCGAAAGCTAGAATTTTGTGTGTATGTTTGTGTTCCTATCGACCTGCCAGCACTTTCGTTCGGTAAGTCACATCATCTTTGTTTTTTTTTTTTTTTTTCCCATGTGGAATGTTTCCCTATATATATCAATATAATAGAGGGAAACATTTCACGTGGGAAAAATTATATATAAAAACAAAGATGAGGTGACTTACCGAACGAAAGCGCTGGCAGGTCGATAGACACACAAACAAACACAAACATACACACAAAATTCAAGCTTTCGCAACAAACTGTTGCCTCATCAGGAAAGAGGGAAGGAGAGGGAAAGACGAAAGGAAGTGGGTTTTAAGGGAGAGGGTAAGGAGTCATTCCAATCCCGGGAGCGGAAAGACTTACCTTAGGGGGAAAAAAGGACAGGTATACACTCGCACACACACACACATATCCATCCACACATACAGACACAAGCAGATTATATATATATATATATATAACCTCAAAAATACATTTCAAGATGGTGAATTCACATGAAATGTCCACATTAGTTGAGTTATTCGTTTTTCACTTGCTGAAGGTGAGAAACCAGTGACAGTATATGTACTGTAGAATGTCTAAAATTTGCGGTGAAGGTTGTATGAATTGCGCAAATTTTTAGAAGTAGGTAGAGCAGTTCAGAAATGGTCATGACACCGTGACTGACTAACACCGTTCTGGCCGACCAGTTGTAGTTTCGACTCTCTCACTTGAAAGTAGGACTGATGACATTATTCATGCAGACTGCCATGTGACTGTAGAAATGATAGCTGATAAGGTTCAAGTTAGTACTGGTGCAATTCATAACATGATCTGTAACATGCCGGCCGGGGTGGCCGAGCGGTTCTAGGCGCTACAGTCTGGAATCACGCGATCGCTATGGTCGCAGGTTCGAATCCTGCCTCGGGCATGGATGTGTGTGATGTCCTTAGGTTAGTTAGGTTTAAGTAGTTCTAAGTTCTAGGGAACTGATGACCTCAGAAGTTAAGTCCCATAGTGCTCAGACCCATAGCCATCTGTAACAAGTTGAAGTACCACAAAACATGTGCAAGATGGGCCCCAAAGGAGTTGACGTGGCTACACAAGGAAACAAGGTTGAGAGTGTGCACAGAGCTAAAGGAACATTATTAAAGAGAAGGTGAGCCCTTCCTCAACAAAATTTTAACTTGTGATGAAACTTGGGTTAACTATTATGAGCCAGAATCAAAAAGACAAAGCATGGAGTGGAAGCACAGCAACTCACCTGTCCAGAAAAAAATTCAAACCCCAAGCATCAGCAGGAAAAGTCATGTTAATGGTGTTTTGGGATGCTGAAGGTCCAGTTTTTTGAGATTATCTTGAAGAGCAGTGTACAACAATGAACCACCAATACTACTCGGATTTGCTTTTAAACAAGGTGAAGCTAGCCATGAGAGAGATGTCGTGGACAGGTGTGATTCTCCTGCAAGGCTACGCACGTCATCATATTGCTCAACTAACCTGTGAAACCATCAACAAAATAGCCTGGGAAGTACTGCCTCATCTCTCTTACAGTCCTCATTTATAAAGTAGTGATTTCCATTTATTTGGTGCACTGAACGAGGCATTATGTGGGAAGAGGTTGCAGGACAACAAGGGCGTTAAAGTGCACAAATGTTCAAGGGGATTTTGTTGAACAGTAGAAAAAGTATTGTTTTGTAAAAGTAAATGATTTTTCCTCCAGATCAATTTGTCTCTCTAATTATTGAATGACCCTCGTACTATGCAGCTATTTAATAAGTTTGTGACACTCTAAAACCATGCCCTCAAATGACGCCCATTCTGCCTGACAGATTGCACACCACACCCAGAATAGCTGTCAGATCCTTTGCTCCTTCTGCACCCATTTCCCTACACTATGACTCCAGCTCCCGTGACCGTTCCGCCTGTAAAAGTTGCCCTACGCTACCCACTACCAAATGGAGAGCCACCTGGTAAAACAACACGTCATGTTGCTGCTGTTATGTAACACTGTTCAGTCTTTCACATTGACACTGGCATGACTACGACCAAGTTATTAGTTAGGATGAATGGGCATAGGAAGATGCTGTATACAGCAAACACACAATATCCTGTTGCTGATATCCTGATTGTTGGGAATAGCACCAAATGAGATTTGAAAATCTGAGAGCTTAAAGGTGGAAGATAGGGTAATAAGTAATACAGAAATTACAGAAAGAACATTGTGCACGAGTTAATGATAGTCAACACATAAGTCCAATATAGTTGGTAAACAGGTGAGGATGAGGGTGGAGGGATTAACAGGTCATAAAAGAAAAGATATGCTCTACAACATGGCAGTCGTGACCTCAATGCTTATATCACAACAAGAGCCAGATATCAGTTTTCTCAGAACTCGTTTGACCTTAATATACGTTAATTTCTCCAGCCTCGGCATTTCTTCTCAGTGGCTATTCCTTCCTTCACTCACTTTTAGTTTTAGCTTTTATTTTCTGACCGTTAATCCCCCACACTCTTCCTCAAATGTTTACTAAGCAAAACAGACTTAGCTTTCCACTCTTATTAACTTGTGCACAATGTTTTTTCAGTAATCTCTGTCTTGCTTATTACCCTTATCTTCCATCTTTAAGCTATAAAGTTTTCAAATTTCATTTGGTGCAGTCCCCAACAATCAATCTTTTCTTCTAGTGCCATCTGGTAAGTCTCCCCCGACACAGCATTCTTGGCGACTTTTCTTTAATTCTCTCAATTTCCTCAACCTCGCCAGTCCTCTTTCTTTGTCCCTCTTCCTTTCTCTTCAAAGCTTCTGCCAGAAGTGGTACCCACTGGTTCTGAAAACTTGCAAATTTCCATAACTTTTACATGTGTAGCTGCTGCCACCACTTTGTGAGTAGATTTTTTTTATCTAAGCAATTATATTTTCAAAAACTGATTATTTCTGTCGATATATAGCAAGTGATTAACTTTTTCTCGCAACATTCTCACAATTGGCGAGCCCCTCTCAACCTGGCATCTAAGTTGTCTGCTCCTCCTTCCCATCCTTCAAAAACTTCTAGCTCTTCCCTCCCTGAGGAATGCTAGGATTAGCTATTTCTGCTTCTAAATGTCATTATCAGCAGTACTGGACTTTCACCTCCTAAGGCTATGCTACTGACCTGCCACTCTGTCCCCTTATAATTCTACAATTTTTTCAAGTTAATTATCTTTTTCCTCTTTTTAATTTTCAACATTTATCTGCTATTGATGTGGTTAATAGGGGATGGATCTGACTGTACAACATGTACCTAACATTAACAATCAACTTTTTTTTAAAAAATTATTTTTGGGGGGATGGGTGTGATTGCTCACAAGCAACAAACTAAATATTCGCAACACAAACTTCATGACTGTTTTTGTGTTATTAGTAATGAATGAATGCTACATAAAAATAATGATGATAAAATAAAACCATGATTGTTATCCTTGTTTCTTTAACCATATTTGAATACACATACTGACTAAGTAATATTTTATCAGAAATAACTCTGAACTACCTCACACCACATAAAATTGTTACCTGTCTGTGGCAATGGCACTTCAGTCACAAGTGTTTGAATGACATATTTTATGGATATTGATATTTTGTCTTCACAAGTTAATTTATTCAAACACTGTACATCAGACAAAGACAAACTCATCATTCATACAACTACTGCTCAAGTGGTGATAATCCCTGAGGAAAGCATTTCTGTAAACATAACCATGATGTTTTATTTTGTCAATTTCTGACTGCGTACTGACACCGGCCACCAAGGACAAGTTCGAGAATATTTTTACGAACAAGCAACATATCATTTGGTGCCCACCACCCTCTTACTCCTTCAGACATTACTTGCCTTTCCTTGGACTCTAGGAAAGGCCACCGTAAGAATATATTATAATGTTTAACTTAGTTACACGAAGTGTGAAATTATACATATTGTATAAGAAGGAAATCCGCACTTTTCATATAGCAAAAGAAGTTTGCACGTGACACTAAGAGTGACTAAAGATTGAGACAGATTCTTGTTTGTAATGCCTTAATGAAGCTGCATTTTTGTGAAGGCTGTATAGTATGAAGGGCTAGATAGTCCCAAGACAGATATTTGATATTACTATATTCATCATTATTTAAAGATCACACTGCTTTTACTTTGATGAATGTTGGTGTATTTGCTGATTCTAAGAGTACAGTACTACATTAACAATATACAATTTTTAATACAACCCGTTTTTATATAGAAACAAGAATGCTCTTACAGATGCCAGTAATAGTTCAAATCTTGAAAGGGACAGTTGTAGCTGTAGGTAGTTCATCACCTAAGCTCACAGTATTCCTATTCGGAGAAACAGAATCTATTCTGGATGTTTTGCAGGTTTTTTTTTTTTTCTTTTATTTTCTTTCCTTTCTGGTGTTTTTCTTTTTCAATAGTATGTGTCACAATATCCCCCCCCCCCCCCCCCAAATATATTTCTGCTTGTTGGAAGAATTTGTTGTGGGAGATCATGGAATATTCCCCGTTTCAGCCCCTATAGTCTCATGAAGTTCCGACAGGTGGTGGCGCTATGTGTAGGTACAAAATGGCATCTGTAACAGAGATGCATTCCAAACACAGAGCTGTCTCAGAGTTTCCTTTAACGGGAAACCATAGCATCAATGACATTCATAGACACTTGCAGAATGTCTATGGAGACCTGGCAGTGAACAAAAGCACTTTGAGTCACTGGGCGAGGTATCATCATTGCTACGCAATGCAAACTGTCCAGTTGCTTGCAAACCAGCCAACTGCTCACAGCTGTGACCCCTACAATGTTGGAACATGCAGAAAATCTCATTCGAGATGATTGATGGTCCACAAGCAAACACCTCACTGCCCAACTGGATGTCTCTGTCGGTAGTGCCGACACACTCGTCCACCAATTTGGGTACTCAAACATGTGTGCTCATTGGGTTTCTCGCCACCTCACAGAAGACCTAAGGACCATTTGTGTGGAATTGCTTGCACTTTATGACAATTTTTTGTGAAAGATTGTATAGGTGATGAAACTGGGGTTCATCACTTGGAACCAGAAACAAAATGGCAATCCATGGAGTAGCACCATGCCACCTTACCTATGAAGAAAAAGTTCAAAGCTGCACCCTAACCTGGTAGTCATAGTGACGGTCTTCTGGGACTCTGAATGGGTTCTTCTGTTTGATGTCCTCTCTCAAGGTGTGACAGTCAACTCTGAAGTGTATTTTGTTACCTTCAGGAAATTGACGCAATGGCTCAAGTGTGTGTCACCACAAAAATTATAACGAACTTCTCCTTTGCCATGACAACCCAAGGCCTCACCCAACTCTGCACACTCAAGGGGAGCTAACGATATTTCATTGGTCTGTTCTTCCTCATCCACTCTACAACCCAGTTCTCACACCTTCCGACTTCAATCTGTTCGACCCAGTGAAGGATGCACTCTGCGGGAAGTATGCACTCTGCAGGAAGTAGTATGTGGATGATTGGGAGGTTATTGATGCAGCGCTAGTGTTGACAACAATCGACTGAAAACAACTGATTCAGTCAGTTGTCGAGAAACAATAGACTCATTCCGTTGTAGCTTTACATATCGGTTGAATTATTCATTCGTTCTATAGATTCAAACCAGTCTATGGGAGCAACTGAATGGAAAGAAGCAAATCGTCGCTTTACTTATTGGTTGGATTATTACACATTCATTTCTTTTGAGTGAATCCAGTCAACAGAAACCTTTAGTGTTCTGCATACTGGCCGAGTTATTCATTCATTCTTCTTCCTTTTTTTTAAGTGAAACCAACCAGTCTTTTTAGTTAGTTGTATCTGAGCATCCCGCATGCTCCATGTCAGTGTAATGTTGCTGCCAGCGCCAGGGTAGCAGTCGGCTTGAGGAGATCGCCTGTTCTTGTTAGTGCAGATCCTGGTAGTGCTATGCTCATGCTGGCCACACTACCTTCTCGCACCGGCTGGACCCCTGGCCCTGGCAGCAGCAAGAGGAGGCCATGGTGGTGGAACTGGGCGCCCACCCCCGACGAGCATTGCACCCACAGAAAATGGCACCCCCGACGAGCATTGCACCCACAGAAAATGGCAAAGTAGTATGGGATTGAAATCTCTCAAACCCAGAGACTGAGTGAAAACTTTCATATAAATGATGTAACCGACAGATGCGTGTCTCAGTTGGCTGTCTTGTACGTAATGAAACCAATCAAACGAGGTATGCGAGTTAAAACATTCGTATAACAGCTGCAATCGACAGAGACTTGTGTCAGTCGGTTGTCTTGAATTGAATGAAATCACACAAACCTAGTGAGTGAAAGGATTCATATAACAGCCACAGCCGATGGGGACTTGCTTTAATCGGCTGTCTCAAATTGAGTGGAACCACTTAAACCCAGTGAGTGAGGGAAAAAATTTGACTAGTTTCATTCGACTGAAAAAAATGATGGAAGGAAAACAACAAGTTGGTTGTTGAAAGTCTGTTACCCCATTACTATGCAGCACAACATTGGCTCTGATGTTGATCAGAGGAGTGGAACCTGAAAAATAGTTTTGTGGCAAAGAAGTGGTGAAATATTCGGACACTGGAATTGTGACTAAAACCAACCTGCTTTCAGAAAAAAACTGTTGTATTACATATTGAACACCCCTCATATTACCCAAAATGCCCCAAGGTTAATAAATTCAATCAGAAGCACTTTACTTATGTCATAAAGATAATGATCCCAATCTGTATCTGAATGGTAGTTTTTATGCTTCTCATGTGGTGGATTCGGGTTTGATTACTGGTGACAACACCAATTTAAACTAACTGATCCGCCACTGAAATGGCGTCAAATGAAAATATTCGCATCACTCTATGGAACACACAAGATTTATTATTTATTTATTTATCTATAAACAACAGAATGAGTGTATTATCCTACGTACAGGGTGAATCACAATTATTAGCAAATTCTGACACTTGTGAAAGTACACAATAACAGAATCAAAAAAAAGTTCCAGTAAACATGGGTTCACAAAGGAGCTGTTTGCAAGATCAATGTGAATCTGTGGTTACGAGCTACCACTGATCCCAGAACAAAATATTAGACTAGTTGATACAAAAGTATTCAAAATGTTAAATTTCTATTAAACCCTCATCTAAAGGGGAAAGATTTTCACCCAAGGATTATCTATCCTCGTGCAACAACGGGAAAATGGAACATGCATGATGGTGCACGCACATTCTGCTGTTTATGGAAGACGATATCTAATGTGACAATATGGTCCAAGATGGATAGATCAAGCACAGATTTTATACTGGCCTCCAAGGCCATCCAACCTCAGTCCTCTGGATTTTTCTATCAGTGATTGTCCTAAAAGTAGACTGTACAACTTGTCAAGATGTACAAGATAATCTGAAGATATCTGAAAGAATATGCAACTCAATGCAATAATGAACACAATATTGCCGCTCCCCCCCCCCCCCCCCCTCCCCCATGTGTGAGGCTTGACATGGGGAACACCTTTAACAGATAAAACAGCAGATAGTAAATTGTAGTATGCAACATGCAAATGTAGTATTTCTTGTTAATACAAGTCTTTGGTATGATTTGAGCCCAATGAAACGGGGGCTTCACCTGAAAGTTTACATTTCAAATACTTTTACGCTAACTAGAATAATGTTTGATACTGAAGTCAGTGGCAGGTCTTAAACATAATTTCACAATTATCTCATGAATGGTTCACTTGCAGATAAATGTTTACTGGATTGTTTTGCTTCTATTAGTGTACCTTTACACCTGTTTCAATTTTTGCTGCTAATTATGATACCCCAAAACACAAATTTTGTCTCAGCTTGGCATCCCAAGCAGCCAATTCTGTCATTACACAGACCCTGTGTCTGCCTGTAAACTTATCTAACAAATTCATCAATAGTTACTGGGACAGTTTAGCAGATCCATTACCTATCCCCTTTAAGGGGAACAGGAAGTGAAAATCACCAAAATGATGAATTCTTTTTTATTGTGTGTGACACGCCAGTCCTTCCAAAACAGAATACGTTTGGTTTTTGTATGTATGGTGCATATGAATAGGAAAGAAAGATCATTTTCTAAACAATACAACCCCTTCTGCTTCTGTTAATAGAGCTGTGCTTATCAGGGCTGCAGCTGACTTTGTCTTTTCTTTCTTATTTATTCTTTGATCACTGCTTTGCAAGTTGGTCAACTTGGTGCTAAGTGAGTGTAGGTAACAGCTAAACACCAGTTCAGCACTCAGTTTTAGTTTCACTTAAAAATTAATCTCCCTGTGTTCATAGTTACATTTCATCAGTGCAGATCAAAAATACTGGCATAATAAGGAAGTTTAACAATAGAAATAAGATTAAAGATAGCAGAGAACTCCCATCATTCTCTCTGTTCAAAGCACCCTACATCATGATGTAAGAATCAGAGCACTAGTGTAACTGCTGATGTATATAAAAATAACCATTCCCTACTAATGTCACTAGCAGATGCTGTAAAACCTATCTATAGAGTGTTAGCCAACAAAAACTTACTTGCTAAATGCATCCATGGGAGAACTGGTGGCATGGATGCAGTGTTGTATTTCAATGATGGGTAAGCCAGCAGGCTGGAAGTTTTCAATGGTATGGACATAGAACATGGACTGGACATGAAGAACGCACTTTTATCAATTGACCAGCTGAGGGTGCAGGAGGCTGAGGAAAGTGCCCTATATATGACAAAAGAGGCCACAATTCAAATGAGGGCCTCAAAGGTAAGCCAGGGTACAGAAACCCATAATGACGACAGCTACAGACCTTGTTAACTTTGATTGTAGGTTGAAAAGATGATCAAAAACTTTAAATGCATTTTCCTGGAGTTACAAAGTTTTTAGCTTTAGGTGCAATTTTCTCTGAAACCAAAACATCTACATCACTTAAACATGGTACATGTCTTTAACTAAAATGTACTCGAATTATGACAATCAAATAAAAGATTTGATAAATAATTTAATATTTTAAATGCCAGTTATTTAGATCATATACCTTTTTTCAAATATATACTATGATAAAAATGCGACATGACAACTTGTGCATGTTTCAAATTTAGTTTGATTTGAACAAATAGTTTTAGAGAAAAGCATACCAACACTAGTGTGGTCAACCATAGGAAATTTGTTCACAAATGGGACCCCTTGCGGCAGGCCAAAAGTAAGCAATTTTACAATATTCTCTTCAACACAACTTTAAGGCGAAATGCTTTATTTAATTAGCTGCAAAATTATCCACAAAACTGAAATACCGCACCACAAGATGTCAACTGCCAGAGGAGCGAGGGGCACAGGAGAGGATCATGCTCTGTTATCATGCACAACAAGAAGAATAGTCCAAGTGGCAAACCTCTTCCATCTCACTGCTATGAGTCTTAAGTGGCCAATGTTAGTAGTTCAGGCTACAGCATCAGCACCAGCTGACATGCATGTAAGTTGCAGCAATTTCTCTCGATGCATATATAGTACACAAACAAATGACCATTAGTTTCATTGATCATTCCATTACATGTGTCACAGAACTATACCTTCACCACCAGGATGATTTCTTTAAATTAACAAAACAGATGATTTGTACAAACACACTCCCACACATTGTGGGATACCTTGCAGCAACAGAAAACTAAACACAGGTCATCAATAAAAATGATTGGTTACAATTATCTGTGTATTTCAATCAATATTTGTTAATTAATTGTTAGCCCTAAAACACCATATTCACATTTAAAGATTATCCACAAATTTGTGTTAAGAAATACAATGCACAGTAGCGAGTATTACAAACCCTTTATACTAGCATAAAAAGTCCAGATAAAAAAGAATGTGCTGAATGAAGGAAAACTGTTCACATACATTAAATAAAGCATCACAAGAACAAAACTCTTATCATGTTTATGTTGTTGTTGTTTTGATTTTCCATCTTCAGTCAAAAGATTGGTTTGACTCAACTCTCCATGCTAGGCTATCCTTTGCAAGGCTCTTAATCTCTGTGTAATAACTGCAACGTACATCCATTTGAACCAGATTATTGTATTTTGTCCCGAGCTACCTTTATGATTTTTATCCCCACACTTCCATTACTAAGCTGATCATACCTTGATGTCTCACGATGTGTCCTATAAGTCTTTTAGTTACACTGTCCCTAAACTCCTTTCTCCCCCAGTTTGATTAAGGACCTCCTCACTGGCTACTCGATCTACCTGTCTAAATGTCAGCATCCTTCAGCAGCGCCGCATTTCAAAAGCTTCCATTCTTTTAACTTCCTGAAAAACATGTTTAAAAAAAAAAAAAAAAGACATCCCAAAATTTAAATTTATATTCAATGTTAAAAAATACCTCTTTTCAAAACTGCTTTTCTTGCTATTGTCTCTCTGTATTTTATATCCTATCTACTTTAGCCATCATCAATTATTTTTATGGCAAACAGAAAAATTCATTGATGACTTTCAGTGTCTCATTTTTTAAATGAATTCCCTCAGTATTCCCTGAGTTAATTCAATTATATCCTATTATCCCTGTTGACATTCATCTTATATTCTCTTTTAAAGACAATATCCAGACCATTCAACTGCTCTTCCGAGTCCCTTGCTGTCACTGATAGAATTACAATTTACAGCCATTTGTATCTCCTTTCCCTGAACTTTCAATCCTTTTCCAAATTTCTCCTTGGTTTCCTTCATAGTCTTACTCAATATACAGATTCAAGAACGTAAGGCATAGGTTACAACTTTATCTCAACCACTGCTTCCTTTTCATGCCTGGCAAATTTATGAATGTATTCCAGTCAACATTTTCAAAAGCTTTCTCTAAATCTACAAATGCTATAACCCTAGATTTCCCTTTCTTATCTTCTAAGATGTGTCAAAGGGTCATTAATGCCTCTCTTGTTCCTAAATTCCACTGGAACTCAAACTAATCTTGCCTGAGGTTGGCTTCTACCAGCTTTTCCATTCTATGTAAATAATGTGTGACAGTATTTTGCAACCATCAATTATTAAACTCATTGTTTTGTAATATTCACATCTGTCAGCACCTACCGTCTTTGGCACTAAAGTATTACATTCTTCCCGAAGTCTAAATGTATTTTGTCTGCCTTGCATATCTTAGCCATCAGATGTAATATTATATTATGGTAATACTTCTCATAGTTGGAAGTCTTCGTCTCTAGATACCTTGTTTTGACTTAGACCTACCAGTGTACCATCAAATTCTTTACTAAGTATCATCTCCCACCCCAATTTTCATTTACTTCTTTCCTTCCTATAATACTGCCTTCAAGTTCATTTCCCTTGTATAGTCCCGGCACACAACAAGAAATATGGATGGCGAGTGAAAGGCAGTGATGAAGGCTTTGACATCTCATGGCAGCTAGCCGACCGGGCAAGTAATGCAGATAGGCTGAGAGTGGGATTCTTCCTGAGACTTGAGCATGTGCACTTGCTTGATGGGCAGAGATGACTCAGTGGTGGCTAAGATGCATGAAATGAAGATGCATTTGTCACAAACCTACATTACAGAACCTAAAACCACTAAGTGGCTAACCCAAGTACACAGAAAAAAAAATCCCTGTAATGGGACAAGCTCATTCCAACTTCGAGCATGATTCCATGATAAATGTTAAGAAATTACATTTGCTTTAATTACAACAGATTACATTATAATAACTGAATCACTGGAGTGATCTGATCATGCAAAGTGCAAAATGAAAGCTGACAGCATCAGTAAACACGACAAGCTGCGTTTCAAATCATGCATGTACAAAAATAATTACAGAAAAGTTTTAAAAAAGTTTTTACATAAACATACAAAGACTTTAACCCTCCACAGTTAATTACTTAAGTACCTACTGTGGATTCAGTAGCATGTGACAGCACAGGCAAGATCTTTCTGCTGATCGGTGATCATTTTGCATTGGTTGGTCGTTGCTAGTGAGTCATTCTAGAGGACTGTGTAGACGAGCAGCAGCCTGAGTTACATACTTTAACTTTTCGTTTGGCTTGGCTTATTTGACTGTATTATCTATGATTCACAACTTTACACATTTCAACTGTTTTCGGTACATGAAGCAGCTGTGAACTGTAGTTATATGCAGCTAAAGGTATTTATGTTTGTGTGCGATGGACTTGTTACATATTTTCAGAGTGGTTGGTCAGGATAACAAACTTTTACATTATGAGGGACAGTGGGAAACTGTACTTTCAGAGTCAGTGTTTGCTGTTGGTTTTCATGAATTAAAGTGCAGTTAAATGAAGTTTGCTCCCACTTTTTACTGACTCAATGCCCTGCTCACACTACATACATTAATTATTGTTTAATTGTGTTTCTCATTTGAATCAAAAATTTATGTGAGGCCACCATTCACACATGAAATATTATTCAATTAACTTTTATCTGGTTTAATCTATAATCCTCAGGTCTCACTGATGTCATTAATTCTATAGAATTTATCCAGTCATTTCACTTATTCGTGGATTATTCACCAACTTGCCTACTTCCTTAAAAGGACTTCCATTTTAAATGTATGGTCTTTAAAGTGGTGGTGAATGATTGAACCCTCTGGAATCACAAGAAGTCAAGCAAACAAATTAGGTCAAGCATTGACAATATCAACAGTGGCCAATAATATCGCCAGCACACACAGGGTCCCTCCATATATTCCTCTCAGTTTTCTTTTGTTTGCTTAGTACTAGCTTGCCATCTGAGCTCTCGATATTAATGCACAAGCTTTCTTTTATCCAAAGGTTTCTCTAATTTTACTCTAAGTGGCACCTCTTTCCCTTAGTTATGCATGCATCTAAGGCCTTGCATTTGTCTTCTAGCCATTCCTGCTTAGCCATTTTGTACTTTATCAATCTTTTTTAATACTTCTCAATTCCCTTTCATTTGCTTCATTTGCAGCATTCTAATACTTCCTCACTAATTAAATTCATTATCTGCTGTATTATCCAAGGATTTCTACAAGACTGAAATCTTTTTACCTGTTTGACCTAAATTGACCTGACCTAACCTAACCTTACAGTCGCCACACAATTTGTGACCACTTTTCATAGTGAACCTGAAAGCTCTGACTCTCACTACAACATGGAAGACATAATCAGCAATGAAATATTTAGAGAATAAAGCCTCTAAAAGTTTTCTGAAGCAAAAACTTTCATTTCACAAGGACTCACCTAACATAGCTGTCACATTTTCTCCTAGGATCTGTTTTGCCTGTTCAGATTGCAAAGCAGTTTCTAACCGTTGGAGCTGCTCAGGATCCATTTCCAAGAATGGATCCAATGGTGTTTCACCAGCTGCTGCCAATGGTGCTGTAAGGCAAAAGATTAGAATTATAGGAAAAATATTGAGTAAGAAGTAGCTATTAAGTAACATTTTCTACGACAGAAACTGGTTACTTCTTTCCTTTCAATTTTTACACAGGAAAAGAGAGCATTTTTAGGGCAGTGATTCAACATATGAGATGATGTATTGCATTTATTTCAAGATAAGGCACGTGAATGCTAGAAATCAGGAAACAGTTCAAACTGAGGGAAGGAATTAAAACAACTTTAAACACAAATTGTAAAGATTAAAATGTTGTACAAGTACATGAGATGCATCTTACACAGATAGGAAGAAAAATTTCTTGCTCCATAGAATAAAAAACCTATAATACCTCAAATCAAACTAACAACCCTTGTAGTTGGAAGTTGTTCCAGATATAGCTTTCTGAGGTATTTATGTGAAAGTAATATCTTGGTAGCAGTAACAAATAAAGTCGATATCTGCAAATTCTTGGCAGAGGACTAAAGCAGTAATTTTTACCTGAACATGGGAGGTAAAATAAAATAAAATAAAACTCTCATAAAATTGGTACACGATTCACACAAACAAATACAACTATAATTTTTTAATTCTGACAACAATACGCAACTTTTACATTAGTGAAAAAAGTTAAATAAAGGTTAACAATGATAGTAGATTCTCATCCGAGACTGACAATGCATTCTCCCGTAGACTAATTTTGTTCCCAGGCTAGTAAGACATCTACACGAAAACGGAACATCAAGCGATTTGTGAGCACTGGAAGCTGCAAACTGATATTTAAACATATTCAATTCCAAATATGTTAGACTAACGCTAAAAGTTAACTCCCAAAAATATGCAAATAAATCATAAGACCTATTTATGGATAGCAAAATGTACATGATGCTCCATGTGTTCCCCTTATACGGTAATGTATCAAAACATCTGTGGAGAGTGTAAGCTGATCTGTTCATGCCAATCTCAACCTCTCCATTTCTAAGTGGGCATCTTCCGTAAATTTGAATACATCATCACAGCAGCATTTCTGCAAAAAGATGTTAAAGTGCAACCTTACAAAATCCAATTGGTGCAAGAATTAAAGCCTCATGATGCCGGACATAGGCTGCAGTTTGCTAATGATGTGACTGATTGCCCTTCATTTAACATCATGTCTTTGGGACAAGGCTCACTTTCACCCGAACGGTCATGTCAGTAAGCAAAATTGCCACTACTGGAGTGAAACGAATCCTAAACAGATGAATGAGAAACCTCTTCATTCGCCAAAAGTTTTTGTATAGGCTGCGATGTAGGCTCGAGGAATAATTGGTCTGTACTTTTTTGACGACGAGAACAGTCATGCAGTTACAGTTAAATCGGAGCATTATATGATGATGTTAAATGACTTTCTGGTGCTTGAACTGCAAAACTTTCCTTGCTATAACCAAAGAACATACGTTTCAGCACACATCCAAGTCATCTATAGTGAGACTTCATGAAATTTTCCTTGGCAATTATATCTCCAGGAGGGTGGCATAAATTGGCCAACAAGCAGTCCGGATTTGAGCCCCATGGATTTTCTTTTTATGGAGAGATATCAAATCCAAATTGTATGTCAATAATCCGACTTCTCTAGAGCAACTGAAAGAAAATATCCATAGTGAACTGGAAGCCATTCCAGTGTCTAAATGTCGAGCTGTCATACAAAATTTTGTTCATTGTTTAAATATGTGCCGCATGCACGCTGGATTGTATTTAAATGACATTATTTTTAAAGAGTAAATTCCTAAACTGTACATTTCAATGATGAATAAAGACACTGTTAACAGACTTCAACCTCTATTTTACTCTGACACACAAAATATAAACTTTCCTTGAGACACTCAGTGAAATAAAAACACTGCATGGTTACTTCTTAACTTGCAAAGAAATGTGACCCCTAAGCTAATGCAGCCTCTAACCTCAAATTTGTGGCAATAAAATAAGTCACAGAGTAATTAATGAAATTCTACGATCAGCACACTAACTACCAATTCCAACAGGCACCAAAAGTTTGAAGGTTTACAAAAGAGATTTCTACCATATAGAAAAACAATAAAAAAAACAATGAGGGAGAAATGTGTGTAATCAAAAAATGTCCAGAAACACATCAAAAAAGTTTTGCATTACCTCGGTCCCGAGAGTTCGGGAACGTGTACAGAAAATTGGAATAGAGATCAACATAAACATCATTTCCGCCCTTTTTATTGCTCACAAAAACCACACATTGCATGTTGTACCACCATTAAGTGAAACCTTCAGTGGTGGTGGTGCAGATTGCTGTGCATACCCGCCGTACCTCTAATACCCAGTAGCACATCCTTCTTGCATCGGCGCATGCCTGTATTTGTTGTGGCCAACTATGCACAAGTTCATCAAGGCACTGTTGGTCCAGATTGTTGCACTCCTCAAAGGCGATTCGGCGTAGATCCCTCAGAGTGGTTAGTGGGTCACGTTGTCCATAAACAGCCCTTATCAATCCATCCCAGGCATATTCAATAGGGTTCATGTCTGGAGAACATGCTGACCACTCTAGTCGAACAATTTTGTTATCCTGAAGGAAATCATTCAAAAGATGTGCATGATGGTGGCGCAAATTGTTCGTCCATGAAGACGAATGCCTCACCAATATGGTTGCAATATCGGCCGGAGGATGGCATTCACATATCGTACAGCTGTTACGGCGCCCTCCATGACCACCAGCGGCTCCACATAATGCCACCCCAAAACAGCAGGGTACCTCCACCTTACTGCACTCGCTGGACAGTGTGTCTAAGGCGTTCAGCCTGACCAGGTTGCCTCCAAACACGTCTCCGATGATTGTCTGGTTGAAGGCATATGCGACACTCATCAGTGAAGAGAATGTGATGTCAATCCTGAGCAGTCCATTTGGCATGTTGTTGGGCCCATCTGTAACGCGCTGCATGGTGTCATGGTTGCAAAGATGGACCTCACCATGGACGTCGGGAGTAAAGTTGTGCACCATGCAGCCTATTGCGCACAGTTTGAGTCTAAACACAACGTATTGTGGCTGCACGAAAAACATTATTCAACAAGGTGGCATTGGTGTCAGGGTTCCTCCAAGGCATAATCTGTAGGTAGCAGTCATCCACTGCATTAGTAGCCCTTGGGTGGCCTGAGCGAGGCATGTCATCGACAGTTCCTGTCTCTCTGTATCTCCTCCATGTCCGAACAACATCGCTTTGGTTCACTCCGAGATGCCTGGACACTTCCCTCGGTGAGGGCCCTTCCTGGCACAAAGTAATAATGCGGTTGCGATCGAACTACGGTCTTGACTGTCTAGGCATGGTTGAACTACAGATAACACGAGCCGTGTCCCTCCTTCCTGGTGGAATGACTGGAACTTATCAGCTGTCGGACGCCCTCCATCTAATAGGTGCTGCTCATGCATGGTTGTTTACATCTTTGGGCAGGTTTAGTGACATCTCTGAACAGTCAAAGGGACTGTGTCTGTGATACAATATCCACAGTCAACATCTATCTTCAGGAGTTCTGGAAACCAGGGTGATGCAAAACTTTTTCTGATGTGTGTATTATGCCTAGGAAGTTAAGACATTATACAAGTGACAAGTGATGGTGGAAAACGAAATGGAGACACATAAAGCAATTAGAAGGACTAATGCAAAATCAGTGCTCTCGCAAACGAAGAATATGTAAAACAAAAAGTAAGCACAAGCTCAGAATTTCAGATTGTGAGAGCTTGTGGGTGACAAACACAATTACAGAAGACAGTATTTTCCGGTCAACGCCATACACCTTTATAAAATTTATACATTCATAACATTAAATAAATACAAATACATTATGATAAAACTTCAGACAAAAGAATTTGCTGTGCACTAGTAAGTACAAGTTCCATAAAGAAAAACCAGAAATCAGATGGCCACAAAAGATTCCTCCACCAATGGGATGGCATTCATTGCAGGCAAGCATATAACAGACTGAAGAATGCTTTGAAAGTTTACAGAAAGAATGTCACTTTTTTGGGATGTCTGACTATGACTTACACACTTCTCAGTGCCCACATCCTAATGAATATGGCAAAGCCAAAAACAAAAAATATCAAGAATGCAAGAGATGACAGCATATTGGCAAAACCCTAGAAATGAGAAATTTGTAGGTCATCTAATCTGTAACACTTGTGAGGACATTTGGGTGGTGGTATGCCACTGCCTTCCTGTAACCCATGGACCAACTGATGACCTAACTCATGCTGTTCGCACATTACCTCATCAAGCACGAGCATTTGTGGCGCCCCTTGGTTCGCTCATCGGCAGGTAGCCTACACTAGTTGCCCCTGCCAGGCAGCCCAATTTAACATGTTCTGTATAGGTGCCAGCCTCTTGGTCACCCCCTGTGCATTATATTCAGCCTATGCAGCGCAGTCATGTAGGCTGCAGCCCAGCTGTCTGTCTGCTCACCTGTCAGCTGTTTGCCCATGCCTACCCACTTGTGCCAGTGGGCACCCTGCTGCTGGCTGGTGGGTCCACTGAGCTGAAAAGCCTGACCTAACTGATACCTGCATGATGAACCATTCAATAAAATTTGTGAATGATGTTGCTGGCAGGCCTAGGATCCCTGTACAGGGAAGATGGGGACTAGACAGAACTTTGGGTATTACATCCCCCCCCCCCCCCCCCCTCAACCAAAAAGTTCAAACTGATGTCTTCCACTACAACTGGAACTTAATCAGTGACAAGAGACATAGCACCAGTCAAGAGGCCATCTGACTCATATGTCAAAGGAAGGTAAATGCATATGAGATGAGTTGGTTCTATCAGTGCCAGCAGTTAGAACACAGGGCAAATAACAGTACCTCTTAGGAAAATGGTAGCAAGGGGTGGAAAGTATCACCTTGTGCACTCTGAGTGTATTCCAGCATGCTCGAAGTTCCAACAGGCAGGCACACTTGAGAGGGCCAGCTTTGCTCATTGAAGTTTAATGAAGCTCCCAATCTGCAGTATTTTCCACAGAACTGACCTTGACCTCCTGGTTCTGTATCAGGCGAAAAGCTCAAACCAAAAGCTTTAAAGGCTCTGTGATAAGTTAGGGTGCAATTTCCCACACTTGCACCAAAGGTAAGAAACTGTAGTGTCCACCTAAATTGGTCAGGAGTGTACTACACAACAGATGCAGCTACCCGGGTAGTTGACTGATGTGTAAGGTGCACACAACTGATATGTGATTGGGCAATTGTCCATCCAGATCAAATAATAATAGCTGTAGCAGAACCGAATGTATTAGAGTAAAATCCAATGTCATCCACAGACTGGATTACTAAAATTCCAACAATCAACTGCTGAAGCACTGACATCAAAGTGGCAGTTTGGATCCTTCCTAAAAAGCTGTGGAGACAATAATATACTAAATACAGAAAGTTAGTCGAAATTAAAAATTGGAAGAAGTGAGATTTTTGGTGGAAATATGAAGTGTTTATTGAAAGAATAGGCAAACAGGGATTGGTGATGGTTTGTCCCAGTAGACAAGATAGAAATTGTAGCTGCAGGCGATATTGTTTAAGACTCTTATGATGCATGGTATGAACTTATGACCATCAGACTCACCCCAAACTTCAGAGGAAATCTCAGCGAGTTAGCATGCGTTACAATTTTGTAAGTAGTGGGCATGAATCATCCTTGAAAACAATACTAAATGTGTCCTATGAAATCTACCTACACAGTTTGTTTGGAAGTCCACTCATGATGAAAATATATTGGATCTAATGGAAACAAATAACCGTGATTTCCTTGCAAAGGTCCACATTGAAGCTGGTATCACTGACCATACAGGAGGGTGTAGCATACAGATTACGTAAGTACAAAGGGCAACTAAAACAAGTAGAATGATTTACATGTTCAGCAAAATCTATACATGGAAACTCCAGGTAGTAATATTAACAATATTAGGAAAAGGATTGAGTGCCACTCACCGTAAAGATGACTATTGGGTTGCAGGCAGGTACAACAAAAAGACTGTTACATGTTAGAGAATTATTCTTCTCAGTGTCCATTCTCTCTCTCCCTCCCTGTACTTTTTCATCGCCCTCCAAATGGTACTTGCTCTACTGTGCACAATATTTTTGTTGTGTCTGTCTGTAACTCAATGGGTCATCTTTATGGTGAATAGCAAACTATTCCTTTCCTAATATTGTTATTTGTTCAGCAAACTAGATGAAGAGGCAGTGGTGCCACATTCCAATGAAGAAGGCTGAACACTTAGTTCTGGGCAGCAGTATGTGGTGGACTGTGGCTGAAGTTTATCACAATAGCTGACCTAACAATGCAGTAGAATAGTATATGATGGCAGGTATCCTCCCCGTGATATACAGAATCTGAAAAGAAACTTCTAAAGAAACAGTAACTGCTGCATAATAGGTGTAAAACAAAGCATAAGGCTACAGCTAGAGAAATACTAAATGAAACATGTCTGGCTGTAGAAAACACAATGTATGAAGCTTTAAATGACTACCTTACTGGAACAACCTTCCATAAATACTATAAAAAAAAATTCTGGTCATATTTAACAGCTGCCATTGGCAAAAAATTAAGTGTCAATCATGGATGACAAAGGAACTGAAACTGATGGTAGCAAAGCAAAAATGGCTGAACTCTTTGTTTTCAAATGTTCATTTGCACAGGCAGTGCCAGAAATCCTGCCATTGTTTTATTCTTGCAGCACTGCAAAGACAGCCAATGCAGATATTAACCCTCAACAGCATTGGGGGAGGGGGTACTTCATGCCCACTTTTGGAAATATTGTCATCTAGACATTGTAATGGTACTTGAATTACATAACCATTACGGCACCTCACCTCAACCTTTCGATACCAGCAATATTCTACTGTGTTTCTGTAGGATAGTTAACACATTTCTGAGACAACATTCAGATTTGATTTCATTAATGTAGAGGTATTTTGATACATCGAAATGTTTATATTGCAATGATATTATTCTTATGTGAATTCCTTCTTTTGTCACTATGATCTATGACATACTTGTAACTCTGATTTTTGGGTGCGTAAGCGATTATTAGAGTCAGACCTTTAAAGGGTCAAGTCTTGGTCGTCTTGTTGAAAAGACACAAATTGTAGTCAGTTCATAAAATGTGAAATTTAACAGTGAGGAAGATATTTTCAAGTATGTGTTATAATGTGATGTCTTGTGTGTTACGTGATACTGCAACAAAAGTAATAAAAAAGAAGTGTAACTTAAATTTGGAGTGCTGATTATTTTTTTACATCACAATTGTGCTAACTTTCAAAGGTGTAATCTTCAAGAATGGTTTGTGAAACACATCTATAAAACTTCTGAATATCGCAGAATAAAACCTAGGCCTCTTTGCATCCAAGCTTGGAATCACCACCACCTAGATTTTCGACGATAGAGCCATGATTTTACGAGGAGACCAGCATGGGAAACACGAAAAGATGAGTGCCTAGTTTATCCATTATTTCATTAAATGACTTTATTAACTGTGCTCTAATGACACCTGCCACATAAAATAACTTTGTTGTTGCCTGCAAATGCAGTATTTAGCAGCGTGAGCAACACTACAACCATAATTAATTTTTGACCTTTGTTATGGTAGGGTTTTTAGAACATGTACTTTACATTTTAAAATTATGAAAACAATATTTATTGTTTTTAATTATTTCTTATACCACATTTCATAATTATTTTGAATTTTTCAGTAAAATGTTACCAAAAAGTTTAAGTCTTAGATGTGAATGTGATTTTTTGCAACAAATGTCATTCATATTTTCAGATTCAGGATCCTCCTTACACATCTACATATGTTTAAAAAGTATATTTTGAATATATCTGTGACAATTAATGAAATTTTTTATTTTTTCCTAATTTTTTGTAGTGGCCATCATGTGTCTATGTACACATTATGGAAAATGTGTTGGTATTACTAAGATTGTCCCAAGAGATATTCTCATGTTCTGGAGCCTACTTGTATTTCAGGACTATTTTAAAAGTTTTGTGGTGGGCATAAAGTACCTCTCCTTGATAGTAGGAATTACGGAAAATGCATTGGTATTGCTGCGATTAAGGGACAGGACAACTGACAAACAGTTGAAATTGCTAAAACTGAGCAACACTCCAGGGGTCACAAGACAACAATAAAATATGAGTCACTACTGCCGTCAGTCAGCTCATACAAATACCTGGGTGTAATGATTTGTAGCTATATGAAATGGAATGATCACATAAACTCAGTGGTAGGTAAAAGAAGGTAGCAGATGTCAACAAACTGGTAGGATACTGGAAAATAGGATCAGTTTACAAAGTAAATTGCTTACTAAACACTCATGTGACTCATCCGAAAATTTGTTCCAGTGTGTGGTACCCATACCAAACAGGATTACTAGTAATTACTGAAAGTGAAAAAGACAGGCAGCATGAACAGGTTTGTCTAACCCATGGCAAAGGAGAGACACAAGCATAAAATCACCATGAACCTACTTAAAAAGTTCCAGGAGCCAGTATTATGTGAGGAATCTAGGAATACATTTGAACTCCCTACATATCACTCCTGACAGGATCCCAAAAACAAATTCAGATTAGTTACAGCACTCACAGAGGGATTTAAGTAATCATTCCGCCCAAACCCCATTCGTGAATGGATCAGACAGAAACCTTAATAAGTGGTACAATGGGAATTGCCATCTGCCACACACTTCACAGTGGTCTGCTGAGCATAGATATAAATGTAGATAGCTTTCTTTCTGAGGAAAACTGTGACAATCTGTAGAACAGAGGGTTGGACTTCATCTAAACTAATATGAAGTATGCACAAATATTTTAACTGTTTTTACACTTGTTTCTCAGGTGTAACATTGTTTAGGACAATCTGTGGAGAAGATTAAGAATTCGAAACACACAGCTTGTAGCAAAACATATGCAGATGGGCAGATAATAACTACTGACGGTGAGTACCACATTTGTGTCATTCCAAGTCAACTCACCAACACTTCCCTACTCGAGCTTCACGGATTTCATCGAAACGTTATGAACATTCGCACATGTCCCGCATGAACACTGGTGAAGTTTAACATTCGTTGAAGCAACGCTAGCAATATTATGCATTCCATAAAGAATAATAGTTAAAATAATTTTAAAAGCCATACTCTGCCAGAAACTTGAGGCAATATTGCCTGAAAAAATTTCAAAGCTTAGCTTCTTGTATCTGAAGGACTAAGTGTATGGCATACATTGAACTTGGACTGTAGTAACCCAATAACACAAAGTTCTCAAATAAAAAAGTTTCAATTATGTACCACTTTCCAACACTGACTAAATTAAGCATAAATTCGAAGATATAGTAAAAAGGTTAAATGCTGTATTTTTTATCTGATTTTGCAAAAAAATTACTTCTATAAAACTTTCCAAACTTTGCTCATTAGAAAGACCATATTTTTAACCAAAAAAGGTGTATCTGATTATCTAAAGCAGGTTAACAATGCCAGATAATTTGAATCAAAGTTGGTGCGAAAATTGCAGCATAAATAAAATGTAAACTTCAGGTTCTTACATATTGTAGAGTAAATGCACGCTTAACACGAAACTTAATATGCAATTCGTAAATAGCACAAGGATGCGGGTTACAAAATTCCACTCAGTATTTTCCAGTAGTCCACAAATTTTTTAATGTTGTTGTTGTTGTTGTTGTTGTTGTTGTTGTTGTTGTCTTCAGTCCTGAGACTGGCCTGATGCAGCTCTCCATGCTACTCTATCCTGTGCAAGCTTCTTCATCTCCCAGTACGTACTGCAGCCTACATCCCTCTGAATCTGCTTAGTGTATTCATCTCTTGGTCTACCTCTACAATTTTTACCCTCCACGCTGCCCTCCAATACTAAATTGGTGATCCCTTGATGCCTCAGAACATGTCCTACCAACCGATCCCTTCTTCTAGTCAAGTTGTACCACAAACTCCTCTTCTTCCCAATCCTATTCAGTACCTCCTCATTAGTTATGTGATCTACCCATCTAATCTTTAGCATTCTTCTGTAGCACCACATTTCGAAAGCTTCTATTCTCTTCTTGTCCAAACTTGTTATCGTCCATGTTTCACTTCCATACATGGCTACTCTCCATACATATACTTTCAGAAACGACTTCCTGACACTCAAATCTATACTCGACGTTAACAAATTTCTCTTCTTCAGAAACGCTTTCCTTGCCATTGCCAGTCTACATTTTATATCCTCTCTACTTCGACCATCATCAGTTTTTTGCTCCCAAATAGCAGAACTCATTTACTACTTTAAGTGTCTCATTTTCTAACCTAATTCCCTCAGCATCACCCGACTTAATTCGACTACATTCCATTATCCACGTTTTGCTTTTGTTGATGTTCATCTTATATCCTCTTTTCAAGACACTGTCCATTCCGTTCAACTGCTCTTCCAAGTCTTTGCTGTCAGAGACAGCAATTTGTAAATAAGGTGCCAATTTTTCTAGGAAGGTGAAAATTGGGTATATTCAACACTTCTTTTACAAATACAGTTTTTCTATTGAAATTTTTAAACCAATCTAATTCAAAATGTGTTTTAAGCCCAACCGAAATTAGTCTGAAATCAATTATGGAAAACATATTTTCTAAAAGCAGACAGCACGTGATCTTTTCTTCTTTTTGCTAGTGTGCTTCAATTAATGTAGCATTGTTAGCCAATGTTAGAAACTAAACCCATTACTCAGGGAAGGGTTGGGGGGAGGGGGAGGACAGGGGGGGCAGGCAGAGAGAGAGGGGGGGGGGCAGGCAGAGAGAGAGGGGGGGGCAGACAGAGAGAGAGGGGGTGGGGGCAGACAGAGAGAGAGGGGGTGGGGGCAGACAGAGAGAGAGAGAGAGAGAGAGAGGGGGGGTGGGGGCAGACAGAGAGAGAGAGAGGGGGGGTGGGGGCAGACAGAGAGAGAGAGAGGGGGGGTGGGGGCAGACAGAGAGAGAGAGAGGGGGGGTGGGGGCAGACAGAGAGAGAGAGAGAGGGGGGGTGGGGGCAGACAGAGAGAGAGAGAGAGGGGGGGTGGGGGCAGACAGAGAGAGAGAGAGAGGGGGGGTGGGGGCAGACAGAGAGAGAGAGGGGGGGTGGGGGCAGACAGAGAGAGAGAGGGGGGGTGGGGGCAGACAGAGAGAGAGAGGGGGGGTGGGGGCAGACAGAGAGAGAGAGGGGGGGGTGGGGGCAGACAGAGAGAGAGAGGGGGGGTGGGGGCAGACAGAGAGAGAGAGGGGGGGTGGGGGCAGACAGAGAGAGAGGGGGTGGGGGCAGACAGAGAGAGAGGGGGTGGGGGCAGACAGAGGGAGAGAGAGGGGGTGGGGGCGGGCAGAGGGAGAGAGAGGGGGTGGGGGCGGGCAGAGGGAGAGAGAGGGGGTGGGGGCGGGCAGAGAGAGAGAGAGAGGGGGGGTGGGGGCAGACAGAGAGAGAGAGAGAGAGAGAGAGGGGGGGGGGGGTGGGGGCAGACAGAGAGAGAGAGAGAGAGAGAGAGAGAGAGAGAGAGAGAGAGAGGGTGGGGGCAGACAGAGAGGGGGTGGGAGCAGACAGAGAGAGGGGGTGGGGGCAGACAGAGAGGGGGTGGGAGCAGACAGAGAGAGGGGGTGGGAGCAGACAGAGAGAGAGAGAGAGAGAGAGAGAGAGAGAGAGAGAGAGAGAGAGAGAGAGAGAGAGAGAGAGAGAGAGAGGGGGGGGGGACAGACAGAGAGAGAGAGAGAGAGAGAGAGGGGGGGGGGACAGACAGAGAGAGGGGGGGGCAGACAGAGAGAAGGGGGACAGACAGAGGGGGGCACAGACAGAGAGAGGGGGTGACTTGTTGCATTCTCAAATGAAGCAAAGGAAGTACGACTGTTTATATGCTCCCATACAAGCCCTGATTACTTTTATCTTGTCTAAGTGGACATTATGCAATATGTATGTTGGAGGTATTGGCTTCAGTTTGCAGTCAATCGCAAATACCAGTTTTCTCTGCTTCTATAAACTTTTGATAAAGTGTTCAGAAAAAGAAGCTCTTTTTCCCTAAAGAGACTCCCATATGAGTTCACAGAGAATTTCCATACCAATATGTTAATGGAACCTACTAACAGCAGGATGCCTCTGCAGTGTTTTTTTATCTTCCTTAACGCAACCTGGTGCCAATACCAAATAAGTGAGCAGACTCAAGAATGGGTCTACCAGCATTCAGTACACAGTTTCCTTTATAGATGAGTTTCACTTTAGATGAATTCTCCCAATAAACCAAAATTCAATATTCACCTTCTCTACAGCCAAACTTGCATGTTTGTTCCATTTCACATAGCTTTGCAATGTGACACCTAAATATTTAACAATTTCACTGTGTCAAGCTGCACACCACTAATACTTAATTTGACTGCATTTCATTGCTCATGTTTTACTTCTGTTAATATTCATATGATATCCTCTTTTGAGACACTATCCATCATCGCATTCAACTCATCTTCCAAGCCTTTTGCTGCTTATGATTCAATTACAATGTCGTCAACATCTGTGTGTTTCTTCTCTCTGAACTTCTTTTCCTTTTCTAAATTTCTCCTTGGTTTCACTCACAACCTTACTCAATGTACAGATTCAATACCATTGAGGATAGGCTACAGTTTTGTCCCACTCCTATTCCAACCACTGCTTCCCCCTCAGGCCCTTGAACTCTTGCAACTGTAGTCTGGTTCCCAAACCATTTTGTCCTCTAGTGGTTCAAGCTTCACCGTTTAGCATTTTCTTGTCAATCTCAATTCTTAATTCTTAGATGTCATTATTCCCCTTCACCTGCTTCATGTGCTGCACTTTTATAATTCCCTTTCTGTCAACTAAATTAATTGTTTTGTGTTATCCATGGATTTCTGTTGGTAGCTGTCTATTTGCCTATTTCATCCTCCGCTGCCTTTGCTTTTTCATCTCCCAAAATCTACCCATATGTCTTCTATTGTATTACTTTCCATTGTTATAGTTTAATGTTGTGATGTGTTCCATCTGAAACTAACAATAAGCTCTGGTTCTTTCAATTTATCTATTTGCCTCCATAATTTCCTACGTTTCTGCAATGTCTTCAATTTTAATCCACTGTTCACAACCAATAAATTGTGTCACAGTTCACATGTGCCCTGGAAATGTTTTGTAGTTTAAATCTGGCTTCGAAATGTCTTTTTTTAACAGTATGTAACTACACTCCTGGAAATGGAAAAAAGAACACATTGACACCGGTGTGTCAGACCCACCATACTGGCTCCGGACACTGCGAGAGGGCTGTACAAGCAATGATCACACGCACGGCACAGCGGACACACCAGGAACCGCGGTGTTGGCCGTCGAATGGCGCTAGCTGCGCAGCATTTGTGCACCGCCGCCGTCAGTGTCAGCCAGTTTGCCGTGGCATACAGAGCTCCATCGCAGTCTTTAACACTGGTAACATGCCACGACAGCGTGGACGTGAACCGTATGTGCAGTTGACGGACTTTGAGCAAGGGCGTATAGTGGGCACGCGGGAGGCCGGGTGGACGTACCGCCGAATTGCTCAACACGTGGGGCGTGAGGTCTCCACAGTACATCGATGTTGTCGCCAGTGGTCGGCGGAAGGTGCACGTGCCCGTCGACCTGGGACCGGACCGCAGCGACGCACGGATGCACGCCAAGACCGTAGGATCCTACGCAGTGCCGTAGGGGACCGCACCGCCACTTCCCAGCAAATTAGGGACACTGTTGCTCGTGGGGTATCGGCGAGGACCATTCGCAACCGTCTCCATGAAGCTGGGCTACGGTCCCGCACACCATTAGGCCGTCTTCCGCTCACGCCCCAACATCGTGCAGCCTGCCTCCAGTGGTGTTGCGACAGGCGTGAATGGAGGGACGAATGGAGACGTGTCGTCTTCAGCGATGAGAGTCGCTTCTGCCTTGGTGCCAATGATGGTCGTATGCGTGTTTGGCGCCGTGCAGGTGAGCGCCACAACCAGGACTGCATACGACCGAGGCACACAGGGCCAACACCCGGCATCATGGTGTGGGGAGCGATCTCCTCCACTGGCCGTACACCACTGGCGATCGTCGAGGGGACACTGAATAGTGTGTAAGTCAACTACCCTGGCCAGCAAGATCTCCGGATCTGTCCCCCATTGAGCATGTTTGGGACTGGATGAAGCGTCGTCTCACGCGGTCTGCACGTCCAGCACGAACGCTGGTCCAAGTGAGGCGCCAGGTGGAAATGGCATGGCAAGCCGTTCCACAGGACTACATCCAGCATCTCTACGATCGTCTCCATGGGAGAATAGCAGCCTGCATTGCTGCGAAAGGTGGATATACACTGTACTAGTGCCGACATTGTGCATGCTCTGTTGCCTGTGTCTATGTGCCTGTGGTTCTGTCAGTGTGATCATGTGATGTATCTGACCCCAGGAATGTGTCAATAAAGTTTCCCCTTCCTGGGACAATGAATTCACGGTGTTCTTATTTCAATTTCCAGGAGTGTATTTTAATTATCTGAAACCTTTCAGTGTCTTTTGGTCTCTTCCGTGGTACTTAAATAAAATGTTGCAATTATTAAATTGTGCTTCTGCTTCATTTCCTTTCCTCCAGTTCAAAATGTTCTATTTTCCTTCTCTTCTTATTCCCACCATTGTATTCCAGTGTCACATGATGTTTACTTTCTCTCCCTCAACTATCTGAATACTTTACCTCACCATACTTTTCAATCTCTTCATTATATGTACAGCTGGAACACATATAAGCTTGTACTATTGTTATGGGTAATGGTTTTGAACCTATCTTGGCTGTGATAATGCGGCTACTATACTGTTCATAGTACCTGGCCAATGTTCACTGTTGAAGAGCAATGGTGGGACATGAAAAAGGTAAGAAAGATAAATAAATGGACACATGTTATTAAAAAGTGATAAAATCTTTTTAAAACATGATTAAAAGATGACAAAATATTTCAATAAACATATGTCAAAAATCAAATAATTCAGGGTTGCTCCAAGTGAAATTCCACAATATTTCACAGATTTCCAGACAAGTTTTAGCATTTTTCCCTGACAAATTTGGAGATCTGAAGGGTAAGTTAGGACATAAGTTAACAATGTGTCTTTGCAGCTATGTTAAAAGATACAATAGTGCAAATAAGGAAATACCTAAAAAAAAAAACTTGCAAGCAGATGGTGTGAGCAAAAATCTTAAGTACTAACATCAACAGCTTTTGTAATGAACTGTTCTTAGATGGAGAAAGCAAACCAAAGGATGTGTGTGTTTCATTAAGACCACTAATGTCATTTTATTTCAAAAAAAAAAATAAAAATAAAAAAATAAAAAAAATAAATTCATTTCCTTGGAGCAGGGCATATTTTTTACCTTCACTGATTTCACAAATAACATCAGAAAAAGTAGGCCTCTTGATAGAGGTATATAAGATGGGGAAGAATTGTGTAAACCAACACTGTAAGTGACTGCCAATAAAATGTTGGTTCTATTATGTTCATTATTGTCAGTTATTACCCACTATGGTATACCTAATTTTTTTACAGATATTTTGTGATTCTTCTTTCGAGAAATATATGAGTATAAAGGTTACAAACTGCCAGCAACTGACAATTTTCTTCTTCTTATCATCCATACTTTTTAACATATAAACTACTACTTTTGTACGCCAAAATGTACTAGAACAAGTACAATGTCTATAAAACACCACACTGTACAATGCACTTGCGGTGAAACAGTCGCAATTCCTGAAATCCATCGCCCATGGCCTCTGGCCTGCTGAGGAGCACCCTGGCTCCATGGCTAAACCATGAAAATCCACTTCATTATGGCACACACAGACCCGGCCTGCAAGCAAATTGATAAGACTAGATCCGATGGGCAGTGCCTGCACATGGGAACTGAATGGCTTCAGACCAGCAGGCCTGATCCATTACAGATATCCACAGAAACTGCCTGTTGGTCTGAGCCATCATGCAAATCCACTAATGTGGCAGCTATTCATGAGCCAAAGACAACATGTTGATGAAATGAGCTCACGTAGATTGATCCATGCAACAGATAACTTGTTCAAATACTCTGAGAAGCAATAATAATGAGGATAGGTAGCAACTCTCAGGAAAGATGATTGCTGAGCAGCAGACTGGCATGCAGAAAATACAATCACACTCTCACAAATAAATTTTCAGCCAAAGCTTTTGTCAGAAAACGAGAGCGCGCACACGTTCACACAATCACTCAGAGACTACTCGTGTACACATGACCGCTGTCTCCGTCGACTGCGTCTACAGTCTCTGAGAATCAGATCCAAACAAACACTCCTCATGCCTCCCTGCCCGTCATCAGCAGCTGCACGGCTAGCAGCGAGAAGTGGTGTCAGCTCTGACTGCAAGCCAAGGGGAGTGGTAGGAAGGAGAGAAGCAGTAATAATGAGGGAGTAGGGAAGCAGCACACATACTCAGCTGCACCCATCCAGCGATCCTGCATGACACCTCCCCTCAGTAAACAAACCATTTCATCTACTGAGACCAAAAAGGGGTTTTTCCCATTTTTTTTTTTCAAATTTCCCTGATTTTCCTGTTGTGTTTAAAATTCACTGGTTTCCAGAACTTGTGGCAAACCTGTAATGGTTTTCACTTTTGATAATCCACTAAAATGCCAGTTAATACCATAATAAATTTCTCTATTATGATCATGGACAGGGCACAGCCATTTTTTTCCTTCACACAAATTTATTAACATATACAGGTACATTGGTAATCTGGTACTGATAATCTTAATTCACAAACAAAATCTACATCACATTTTTACAACTAATGACATTCTACATTAGAAAAACATCAATAAAATATTTTTCAATTATTGTTTCTTAGCAGCCTTAAGCATAAAATGATGTAATCTTCCTTATGAAGGTTTTTCTGAATGGTTTCCACCCCCGTTTCTTTCATTGTTCCCTCTACTTTTGTGACCTCAAAAGCATACTCTAGACCAATTTTGCTGTCTTTAAATAATTTCTGAGTACTTTCTTCAGTTTAGTTGAAGTTTGAGAGAGAAATACTTCTGCAACCTCATTAGATAGCTGGTGTTCTTTTTCCCCACAGAACGTAGGCTTCACCTCTAAGGATGTCTCCTGCAGTCGGAGATGAAACGTTAGGGGAAGTTTCACATATCATCCATAGCCTGCTATGTTGGAAGTATTATGTTAAGTTCTTTTCTTTTCTTTCAGCGCACATGTCTCATAGTCAACTGATGTGTCATGTTATTCATCTTCTTTGTAAGATGGCTTTGGTTTTGTACCTCTTTTTGCTTTACTTCCCAATCAAATTTTCTTTCCCTTTCACATTCTTCCCTGTGAGCAGTACACTTTGCACATGCTTGCTATCCATACATAATGTGCAGCAAGTCAATGGGCACAGACAGAAAATGGGGATATTATCCCAAAGCATTGCACACAGCCACAACACGTTTAAAAATCTGTCGGTCATCGCTGACCTGTCTTCTCCTAATGTGTGCCTCAAAAAGGATATCTTTTTTCCATGTCCGCATTTCCATGGGACAATGTAAGAGAAGTAGTTTTGAAACATTTGGACATTTTAACTCTGTGTATGGTGACACTTTTAGAGATGTGCAGCTACCAGTAATTGTCAACACCTTTGTTATCTAAAGTTGGGGTCATCTTTTTCAAACTATAGAATTTTCCACTCATCTAACAGAAATCTTGCAGACACATCGAACAACATTTTTGCAACCTTTAACACGCCAACGCAGCTTCTGATCTTGGTTCTTTCCTTGGTATGTAAAACTCTTATAACATTTCAGCGATACACTTCATAAGCAAAAATCTTTTCAATCCTTTTTTTTTTGCAAGTTGAGATGTAAGGTTTTTGAGCATTCTTTAGAAACCACAACTTGTTACTAAGCTACTCGGTTACCTGCGCACTAACAACCAGTTGTTCAAGAGGAAGCAGTATTATTATTATTATTATTATTATTATTATTATTATTATTATACTATAATCTGCTTCCTTTTGAACAACTGGTTGTTGCTGAAGAACTTTAGAAATACTATTTTTCTCAAATCAGAAACATTCAAAACACGAGCCAAAACTGTCTGAGATATGTTTTCTATTTCTACATGCAACTTGTCAATCAAAGGCATTTGGCTTCAAAAATGTTGTGTGAACTTACTAAACAGTTCTGTAGATGAAATTATGAAATGTAATTTGTTTTCATTTGAGTTAAGGATAGACAATAGCATTGTAAGATTTGGACTGAACAGTAGCAAAATTCTTTTTTTATAGGTATATGCTTAAGAAAGTAATACTGAATACGCTCCAACTGTTATAAAATCCTGTTTTTTGACGTTCTTGAAGTAAGTCATCTTGTGGGTGTATGCCTCAAAATCTTATGGTGCGGTAAATTAAATGTAGACTGAATTCCATCAAATTCTTCATATCTAACGGGCCAACCATTAAAGTAATTGTAAGTATTGACCAGAAATCTGATGCTTCTTGACCTAAACGCTCCAAATCCTTCACATAGGCATTAAGCATTGTACGAATGTTGCAAGTTCTGTTGTTTATAAGCTGTCAGCCTCGGATCTCTTGTACATCACTAACAAAGTCTAAACACTTTTTTTTTTTAACTGACATTAGTTCCATCTGATCCTGATGTAAGGCAGTTAGTTAAATACCAAGTTGGGTTCAGAAAGTGCTTCACATAATTCTTGAAATAACGTTTAACATCTGTTCTTAGGTGATGCATTATGCAACACACAACCTCTGACCAAACTGTAATGGTTATTTGTAATTCTTTTTTACCTTTAAAACTGGTAATTTCATTGAAATTCAATGCGTAATATGATGAACATCCTTCTCCTAAAATATGTTCCCGGAAAAATGGTGTCACTACATCGTATTTGGTTCCTCATGTTCTTACAGAAAAGTGAAAAATGTTCAGGAACATTATCAGGGAACATATCTTAAAAACGTTCTAAATATCAGTTGACAAATCCACAGAGTAATTGGAAATCACTGATTTCACTGTCCAAATCAATTTATAATTATCCTTGGTACTTAACATCTGTATTGTTGGTGCGTGTACCAAACTTGAAAGTTCTCTCTCATTGAAAGTTCTAAATGTAACTGATAAGGTCCACATTTAATTTGAAAGTTACACTTGTTTTGTTTAAAGTGTGTGGTTAAAAATTACCTGAAAACCTCTTGCCTCAAAATTAATGGAGCAAAAAACACACTAAAAATATTTCATTTTCCCCTACTCTTCCTCCTTGCAGAGACTTTACTTTTCAAACACTCTTTTTAAGCCAGTCATTACCGAATTCAATTTCAAAAGTTTATTTTCAAAACTGAACACAATATTACAGAGTGTGTTTTGTTACTACAGCAAAATTAGAAATTGGAACAAAGCTACAAGCAGGAGTAATACGACAATGTTCCGCAGCATGCATTTCGCCACAAAGTGAAGGGTATGACACAAACATAAGAAATTAAAGGATTTCAATTTTAGACATACCACAAACTTCTACACTTTTAAAGAAATTAACTGCAATTTACTTCCTTTGATTTTAGTCTCTAATTATGTAATATGTACTGATAACTGTTACATTTCCCAAGAAATTGGATGTAATTTATTTACTCAATACTGTCGTTATACTTTGCTCATCCTAAGTTACCATATGTTTATGAGGCTCCTTGAGGAAAAAAAAAAAAAAATTAAACATATTCTAACTAATCAAAATTACAAACTGTTTTACCAACAAGGTATCTGCCTAAAATGTTAACATTATACCTATTCCAAAATTAGGCCATCTATTGGTTGGCTATATTTTGATAACACAAGTAGAAATAAAACAAAGAAAAAGGAATGGTTTGCATTATTTCCTACCTTTTTTGCTTACTGAGCATGTCACCAGGGGTACCATTATTTTTTAATCACCACCATCAACCTAATAGCACAGCTGTGACGTTTATATCTTTGTTGTCACAAATATTTAGATGTTCCTTCCAAATATGTTATGAGTTCTAAGGTTGTGGTTGCGATGGGACATGAGAAGAAAGCTTTTTGAGCGTTTTTGGTGTGGTGACAAAACATGCCCAATCCCCCAGTATGTTGTACATGGTGAAAAACTCAGTAATGCTGCTATGGTTCCCAGTAAACTGAAACGACATTTGTGAAAACTATCTATTATGTAATGCGTAAACTATTTTTGTAGGTTGCTGGAACAAGATAAAAGCTGAGAGAAGCTCATGAATATGTCAGTACATGGAAAAAGAACAGGAGACAGCCATAAAGTACCCAAATTGATTTTGAAGGCCTAAAAACCAAACACAAAAGCAGAAACATTAAACAATCATAAAGAAATGGTAAAAATAGTCCTTGGTTCAGAAGCTGTTACTGAAATTTTAAAACATCCCCCCTGTCTGCTGACACAATCAGCTGCCTAAGTTAGTACCACGTCCAATTATTTTTATAGGGTGTATAAACGGACGAGAGACGGGGGGAGGGGAAATAAATAAATAATTCCTGGATTTTTCCCAGTTAAAAATATACTTTCCCTAGGACCTGTATAACTTATTAAACCTTTGAATCATGAAGGCTTTATACACAAGCATAGAAATTTCCGGTACTATAAGAAATGCAACCCAACAAAAAACAACCCATTTTGGAAAGGTCTTTGACGCGCGGCAACATGTGCACTGCATATTTTCATATTACGATAATATTAACACTAATTCCACCTATTACACCACAGTAGCTTCCAAACCACTGAAATCGAGATTGTGACACACTTTTATCAACAATCCACAGCTCATGTCCCCTGATGTCACCAGCCAGCGACAGCAGATATTCAGGAGGAAATGTGAGGTAGTCAGCCAATATCAACATCATTGTTACGGAGTGTGAACACACAAATTGAAAAAGTTAATGGTTTAAATTAATATACATACAGTATAACCAAAAGAAAAGCTAAGCTGTCATATATAATATTGACATCAACAATTTTGTTCTGTTTATTCCGAAGCTGTGGTTTGGCAGGATTCCAAGAGCACCAGCCTAAACTGCAGCAACTGAATAGTTCTCACAAGCATGATTATAAATTTCACTGCTGTGCACTGGGCCTTTCATGGGTTACCTTGCTGAATAAACATTCCGTTGAGCACTTCACCTTTTCCCATAGTTACATGTGAAATTGCTCAAGAACTCACTTCGCACTTTTTTTATACCTTTTGCCTTCATTATTGCACGTTTTGCAACCTGTGAAATAATTAAAACAAATATGAAAACTAACCTTTAAACTTGGTCTTTTTTAGCATGTGTTACCTTTTAAAGATATATAAAAACAGTTGGGCCAGTAAAATATTAAATAATGGCACAAATGATTGGTCTTCTGGAAGCCAAATTATTCAAACAGGCTGATCCTCAGTGTTAACCCTCGAACAGTTGCATGGGTGACATTTGTCACCCAGAGATTTTCTTTTAGTTGTGTTGTCGCTCATAGAGGTTGTCAATGGACATGAATTGATGTAACTTTGGGTTCCACTTTAAGGTCAGTGTTTCACCATTGTTGTTTGAATGTGGCTACTGTTAGGTAGTATAACAACAAGTTTATCCACATTGTGTGTCACTGGACTACTGCACAGTGAAGTTTCGAGTAAGAGTCTAAGCTCCATGTCATCGCACCTATTCACACTTACCGTAATCCATATTGTGTAAAAGGAAATTTACTTTGAAATTAATGCTTCTGAAACCACTATTCACAATATTTTCCCGCAACCTGTTAGAGATGTAAACAGTTGTGGTGTCACGCTCATTGAAACGAGGCCCAGAGGAAAGGCACACCTAAAGCACTTTGTTGTTAAGAAGTATTGGATAGTGTTTGACACTGCTGTCAGTTTGATGTTATTCTCTGGTTTATGTTTTATTGTTGCAGGATCATTCCGCATTAGCAGGCTAAAGTAAAATTTTTTGTTAGAGTATCAGTTCTTAATAATCAAAATTACAAAAACTTAATTGAAAACTAAAATAATGAAAAATTATCAGAAATCTAAAACAGTCCTGGGCTTTTCCCATATTTCTCCCGGGAGAAAAATTTCTCGGATTTTTCCCGGACTTCCTGGGGGATGTAAACCTTGATCTAAGAAATTTTGAATGAGAAGGTAAAGATCAGTCATAAGTTCTCATTTCAGATTGACGAGTCCACAGATATCTGAAGTCACGTACAATTTCTTTCCTACATAAGTTATGTTGATGGAGATGTAACTGCAAATAATTTCTTTTCTCACAAAGACTACTCGCTCGTACATCAGGTGAAGAAATATTTCATGTGACTGATGAATAATTTGGTCCGTATCAATCAACGTGGGAGGACTGTATCAGTGTTTGCACAGGTGAAGCTGCTTCTACGACAGGTTGAATGAAATGGTTCGTGGATAAAGTACGTGAAGTAAACCCTAACTTACAAAACAACTATTGTCTCATTCACCGCGAAGCCATTGTTGTTAAGTCTTTGGCATCTCCTCTGAAAATTGACAGATGAAGTAGTAAAAGCTGTTAAATTCATCTAATTGTGGTCCCAAAATACAGGGGATCATAGCACACTACAATTCTGGTACGTACAGAAATATGATGATTACCTCAAGGTAAAGTGTTACGGCGAATGTCCGAACTTAAGAAATTGGTACTTGCATTTTTTACTACTGAGAGGCACAAGTATGCAGATTTATTTGCAGATGAATGGGTACCTAGAAAAATGTAAGGTAGAAATGAAAATATTGTGGGTAGCATGGGTAACATTCAAGTGTTATTCGTAAGTTAAATTTAACGATATAGACAACCGAAAAATTTTGGAAAGCCTGTTGAAGATTTTGGCTGCGTTCATGACCCATTAGTGGATTTGAAACATTTTCCAAATAATTTACGGGTTCACCAAAGGAATTGGAAAGCATGAAAGTGCACAGACACTAAATCAAAATTTTTCAAAATGCTTTCGGATATATTTTGGTTGTCAATAAGTAGTGAATCTCAGAGATGGAAGTTAATGTTTTATTGCAGTTTTCAACTACATATTTGTGTGAACTGAAATTAAAACATCAATATCAATCACTGAAGCGGTGAGGCTTGATTGGTCAATGATTCCATGACAAATCAACATCACAAATGAGCCATCTGCATGTCTTTAAGCAGACTCAAGTATCACACTGAAGGTACGAGTAGTTATTTACTTTAAAACTCTTATTAGAAATCTCTATTTTCAACAGTTAATTTAAGTTAGTAAGTAGTTAATAAATTCATAAGTTTATTCCTATTTTATAATAATAATAATAATAATAAAAATTGTGTAGGACATTAACAACAGTATGACTGCAATGAATCTCAGTTTATCCTTCAGCCACACACAAACAAGTAAGAGTTGGGAATACAGACATCACAACAGAAACAAATCAGGTACTGATGTGAACAGTTGCTGACAATAAGAAAAAAACACAACACAGCGGGCGCACAAGTCATTTGGCCCACTGCAGGCGGCCTCTAATGGCCAGCCTGAAGAGATGTTGGTGGAACATTCGAAGTGTAGTGCACATGTGGCCTGGAGCCGCGGCACTTATCCAACTATTATTGTACCTTCCCCCCCATCTTGGTAAAAGGACGTTCCACCTATGTGTGGATCAGGTTGACTGTTGATACATCCATGGCCGCTGCTGCCGACACTACAAGCAATGAGGGTGGTGGTGGAAGGAGGTACTAGGACGGAACCAATGATTAGAGGAGGAACTTGCAGGACCAAGGATGCACACAGCAACTGATCCACTGAGAAGTCCCATAGAGAGGACCAGTGTCATAGGCACTGATTACATCTAGACATTCAGTTCCTCAACATGGTGGAACTGTGACAATTGCGATGGTGCCAGCCACTCAAGTCAGGGCAGTAGGGTTCCCAGTGTGTAAGGACACAAAGGCACTGGTCCAGCCAGTGGCGGACAGTTAAGTATCGCGTAATGACCCAGCAGCAGGAGCTGTGGGCCTAGACCCCAAAGAGAGTGACATCCACAAGGAGGGCAAAACTACCCTCGCAACAGAGATGTTCCACGAGGCTGGGACAGATGCTGAGAAGGGAAGCGACGGTACACCCACAACAAGAGGCGCAGCGAGTAGCAGGGGCACATCACCAATCCACCATTGATGCGCACCATACAGAAGCAGTAGCCTCGCAGTTGTGGACAGTGGGCAGACTCTACTTCAATTAGCAGCCAAAGCCCCAATCCCAGACCATGGAGCCAGAACCAAAACCGCAACGAGGGCCGCGCTGACAGGAGCAGTTGTGGAGGCTCAAGCAGATGCAGGAGGATGCATGGCAGGCGATTGTGGATTATTTCGGTCAGACTCTGATCCCCCACTACCGTAAACCTGTAGGAACTACAGAGGTGTGTCAATGCATCATCCATGGGGGAGTTTATGATACAATTCTTCGTTTGAATGATAAATGTGTGGATGAGATGTTCTGTTTGCCATTAGAGAGAATGAAATGGAGGAGTGGTCATGTGATGAATGCCTTGATGGGTGTATAAATTGTGAAAGGTCCGAGAAACAAAATGTTGAGCTTTATCCATCACAAGCATATAAGGTAATCCTTCAATAGAAAAACTTTTGGAGAGGCCCTGAATCGTACCCGCAGCAGATGTCTAAGGACAGCAGACAATATAGAAACCTAAAGAAACCATCAACAACTGACAACCAGTAAGAATGCAGGAAGGCTACCACGACATGAACATGGACATGTTCCCAAAGGTGCTGCGGAACTGCCCCAGACAGTGGTCACCTTCAAAGTTATCTGTTGGGTAGGAAATTAAAAGCAGACCGTGATAAGAACTACAATGTCACCGTCGATGGCGGACCAAAACACTTGCCAATGGGGAAATAATTTAGCACACGAGACCCCCTCTCAATGTGTGTGATGTTGGAGCTGGAGCATACCCCACCATCCAACAACTGGGACCACAAACCTAAGCAACAGCCCATCCATAGCTAAGAGAACAGCACCATCAAATACCAAAAGGCGATGATGGAGGGCAAAATAGTTACGCAAAGAATCAGAAGCTCTGCCCAGAGGCCTGTCCGGCCAATCACACTGAATGAAGTAAAGAACTTCAGGTAAAACTGGATAGGCAGTGACAGTGGCTATATGTTGTGCCTCAACATCTTAGCGAAAACAAAGGACTTCATCCTGATCAAAAGTAGGATCCAGCCCCATCAGAAGCAAGGGACAGCACAGAGGCATTAGAATGTTGAGCAGAAGGTTGAAAATGTATTTCAGAGCATTAGTGACACTGAATCAAGGCCCAAAGTGGGAGACAATGTGCTGCTTTGTCACACATTGAAGCCAAGGGCTTGTGGTCAATGATGATGAGGAAATCAAACCCGTACACAAACACAGAAACTTTTTGAGAGCATAAACAATAGGAAGCACTTCCTTTCCAACTTCAGAGTAGCGCTGCTGTTGAGTGTTTCTGACGCATATGTTATTCGACATTTGGAACCATCCTCATATCAATGTCTGTGAAAGGTCATGAGTCCGTAGCCAAAACTAGGCAGGGGCTACAATGGAAACAGCCAAACAAAGGAGCAGACTGTAATTTTGATTTCAAGAGCATGAATGCATGCTCACATCCACTGAAAGGAACACACTCTTGGAGCAACTCATGGAGTGGATGGACCAATGCAGCCACACTCGGAATAAATTTATTATAGTAAGCAATTTTACCTGGAAAGGCTTGGGGTTATGTTACATTTGTATGATGAGGCACAGCTGTAACGGCGGCGACATGGTGACATAAGGCGTAACACCATCCTGAGAAACCTTGTCCACCAAATACACAATGGATGGCTGATGGAAGTATGAATTGGTCAAGCTGCATTCCAACCCTACAGTTTGTATAAGACTGTGAATAACATGTGAAAGTTACGAAAATGCTCATCCACGGATGCAGCCATCACTATGATGTCATCAAGATAGTCAATGCATCCTGGAACAGACATCATCAATTGTTCCAAAGAACGCTGAAAAATTGCTGGGTGTTAGCCACACCGAACGTGCTCTAAGCTGAAGGACATATTCATTACAAGGAGTCATTTAGAGTCCCCATGAAATGGAACCTGTAATAGGCTTGAGATAAATCACTGTTGGTGAAATACTGGCCCCCAGTAAGATTAACCCATAAATCATCTGGACGGGTAAAAGGGTAAGTGTCAATAAAAGATTAACTGAAACTTTAAAGCCACTGCAGAGGCGAAGCTGAACAAGTGGCCTCTCCAATCACGAGGGGGATAGACCACTCAGTCAATGCAATAGGCTGTATGACCCCCGATGACGTCAGCCTGTACAATTCTGTTTTCACTTCATTGTGCAAAGCCATTGTAATTGAGTGTACACAGAAAGAAACAAAGCTGCATTGTAGGTTTCAGAGTAATGTGGGTCATAAAGTTAGCATCAGTGACACACCCCAACCCATCCGAGAGAAGAGGTGAGAACTCGGAACACAGAGAATCTAATTGCTGGTAAAGGACCTGGTCGGAAAAGCGGTGCACCCCACCCGAAATAGAAAAACCAAAAGCATTGAAAACATCAAAATGGAACAAATTTGCTGTATCTGCATCATCCACTACCAAAAATTCAAGGGACGAACCACAACTTTATACACAGTGGGAGCCATAAACTGACACAAAATTGGAATATGCTGTTGCTGTAACTCACCAAACATCAAATAACCAGAGACAATGCCGGAGGCCGGCCGAAGTGGCCGTGTGGTTAAAGGCGCTGCAGTCTGGAACCACAAGACTGCTACGGTCGCAGGATCAAATCCTGCCTCGGGCATGGATGTTTGTGATGTCCTTAGGTTAGTTTGGTTTAACTAGTTCTCAGTTCTAGGGGACTAATGACCTCAGCAGTTGAGTCCCATAGTGCTCAGAGCCATTTGAACAATGCCAGAGATCCAAGTCCACCTCCAGTCTGAGCAATTTGTTCCTCATTTTCACTTCAATGGTTCCTCATTTTCACTTCAATGAACAGTCTGTTATGATTCATAAGCACTGGAGACACATAGGTAACATAAATGCGTACGACTACAAGAGGGCACTGAGAAAGACTCACAGATGCTGTATGTCCTTTTTTCCCTACAGATGTTGCAGGTTGCCCAGCACTTAGGGCACACAGCCATCACGTTGCACGAGAACAGTACAGGCAAGATGGGATTGCTGCTGCTGCTGCTGTTGTTCTGCTGCTGTTGTTGTTGTTGTTGTTTGGAGCATCTCTGTCCAGCATGGTGCCGAGGACACGGTTGTATGGTGCCAAGCTGCCCTGACTGACGCCCAACAACCATGACCACGAACCACCACGGTGAAGACACACCAAGTGTCAATTTGATCACCCACACCATGAGATACCTTGAAAGATCGAGCAATATTTAATGTGTCAGCCAAAGATAGAGTCTCAGATTGTAGTGCTTGTTGACACACTTCTACATCAGGAGCCAACGGAATGATGGCGCCACAGAGCATAGGATCAGCATAGGAATCATGATGAGCATCGTTAACTGTAATTTGCGACTGAGCCTGTGGAGTTCAGCTGCCCAGGCCCGACAGGACTGGCGGAGCTGTTTACAATGAGAATAGAATTCTACATATGCGGCAATGATGCAACCTACACACTTCGTCGAATGAGTGTGATGCAGGTTCCGGGAGTGGGGCTAACTGGCACAGTAATTGGTAGGAGAAATCTGAGAAAGGAACAAATCTATACACACATTTGCATCACTGATGCCAAAGGCGAGGAAGCGTTGCCGAAGCTGCTTTTCATAAGCCTCTCAAATCTTCGGTTGTATCATCGTAAGGGGGCAAGAGTGGTGGGTACACCGACAGCGTGGAAGCATGTGCAGTTAATGTGGCCAACAAGTTCAAGATAGCAACACTATGAGCCTGCTGCTGCACAAGGAGAGATTTGAGCACTGCCTCCATGGCCAGAAAAACTGAAGGAACAACCAATAAACTGAAGACGAGGAAGTGAACACCAAACTCATCACCAACTGTGTCATAATATAAAGACACAAACAATGGTACAGCCACAACGAACTGAAGTTTATTCTTATTCCACGTACAAGCAAACAACAGTTGAGAACCTACGCGCAAAGACAGAAACAATCCAGGTAATGATACAAGGAACTGCCGACAGTAAGAAAGAACACAACATGTGAGCAAGTGCAAGCTGCACAGTGCTTATAAAGAGGAGAACTCCAGCAGATATCATGGCAGGATCCTGGGTCGTGTACCCAAGTTGCGGGGCCCACGGCAGGTGCCCTCTGATGGCAAACCCATGCAGATGCCACTGGCAGAACATTCTGAACGTAGCACGCTGCCGATCTGGTGGAATGGCGCAGTGCCAAGTGTTACGCAGAGGGTTATAGCAGCAGCAGCAAATTACATGACGATGTAGCTGTTTGTAAATATATTAGATTCACATATTTTGTGGAGACAAACATTTTCATGTGCTGTGATGAGTCTAGGCCTATCTGCATGTACCCTAAGTAATAAAAAGTTAAAGATCACTGTAATAGAGGACTATTTGATGCTATTAACAGTTGCACAAAGTATGAAAAACACAAATAATCGAAAAGGAACAGTCTACCTCAAATTTCCGAGGTTCTTCATCATTGAGACATTCAAAAACGTAAATGAACGAATATTAATACACAAATTGGGAACCAAAAGCAAATAACTTATTTTCTTCATAAAAGTGCTAAGACAGCTATTGTAAAACGTCATAAATACACAATGTTCACGATACAGAAAAAATGTAAACATCTGGGGTGGGGTGGGAAGGGGGGGGGGGGGGGGCGCAGGAGGGGTGCGGTGGATGTAAAATCAATGCACTCTCCAAAACGTGCTGGGAGGCAAAATTTGTTGGCACAACATGTCACGAAAGGAGTGCCATTCGTTGTGGTGAGTTTTATCTCAAACATTAATGCCACTGACACTCGAGTTTTTGACTTCATGCATTGAGAATGCAGTTGCTGCTGCATCAAATGGTGAGGTGGCCAAGAACTTACGTAAGTATGTGAATCAGACCCATGGGTCACCAAAGTTGCCCATGCATTGTCAAGCTAGGTATCAACAGATACATAACTGCAGCCATAATGAGTCTACACCAAGAAAGTAATTTCTGCCACAATACGTCAACAAAGAGAATTGAAGTTTGAGTAAGGCGTTATGTTGCACATAAGGGAATTTCATTACGGAGCTTTGAAAGTAGTGACACATGCCAAGGAAGAATTGGTAACAATACTGTGAAGTGGAAATGCCAGTAAAGCACAATATCTAATCACGGCTCTAGCAGGTATAACAAAGTACTCAATAGGAAGCATACTAGAGCAATTGCTACTCACCATGTAGAGATGACATTGAATTGCTGCCAGGCACAACAAAGAGACAGCTATACATTTGAACTTTTGGCCAAAATGTCTTCTTGTAAAGTAGAAAAAACACACAAATTCATAGCAGCTCAACTCACACACATATTGACAACTGTTTCTGGCCGCCAGAGACAGTGTGTGTGTGTGTGTGTGTGTGTGTGTGTGTGTGTGTGTGTGCGCGCGCGCACGTGCGTACATGCATGCTACTTTAGAATAAGGCATTTTGGCCAACTGTGTAGCTGTCTTTTTGTTGTGCCTGGTTGCAACTCAACATCTGTTCTATATGGTAACAATCTATTCTTTTCGTAATACTGTCATTATTCCATCCTGGATTTTCCACTGTTTGGTACTATAGAAACTAATAGATGCTCTCATCAATTACTGACAAAGACTCATGTTACGAATTTGCAGTGTTTAACAGTGATGACATTTCATCAATAGGAATTACAATTCTACTTCATGGTCATACAAACAATGTCATCATTAATTGGTGAAGCAGGGGGAGGAGATTTTATTGAGTTACAAGCCACAATATGTGATGTGGCACTTGGAGAAGAATATGTGGACCTGATAAATACCAGAGAAGCCATAATTTTTCTTGCAATAGTCAAAACTTGATGGATGTGGTGTGATGGTCTGGAACTTTGTCCCAGGTCTGAATGCACACTGCTAGTCCCGATATTAATGATAAAAGTGAACACAAGTGTTTAATAAAATATTTTGGCAGCACCACACTTCCCATACTGAGGCAACAATTTGGAATATTATATCCTCTCCAGCTAAAGGATAATGCTGATGCTCACGAGGTAAGGATCACTGCATCATCGTACAGTAAAATCAAGTGATCCTGCTGGACTGTTCAAAAATCTGACAAGAACAAAAAATACAGACTGAACTAGCACATCTGATTCATGCCAGATCGTTTGCCCAGACACCCAGGAATAGCTATTCGCCAGATTTTGGCAGGAAATGGAACAAGTTCCAACTCCAGTATATCAGAACAGTGAAATACCAGCAACAAGGTCAAATTTGTGTAATTTTCACCATGTTACCTTTCATTAGAAATGAGGGTGCAATCAATGGTTGTGATATGGCTTTCAAATGATAGAGTACAGCAATCAGTCATCCTTTTCTTTCAGGTTTTATTAGGCAAATATACAATTCACCTAGTGACTAGCCATTATCAATGCACTATTTCTTAATATCAATGCATTTCCTAGTACACTAGTCCCCTGCCGTTTGGACTTGTCACAGTTCGTTCAAGAGTACTGTATAATCAAGGTAGGCTTTGCAAAGAACACATCGGTTGGTTGTAATTTTGTAGTGTACATCAACACTGCTAATAAAATTACCTACCTTAACTAGAATTAAAACAAACAACTTACGATCAGCATTGGGAGGCTGAGGTTCAGCAGGATGCTCAGGTGGAGGCTCTGCTGGAGAATAGAATCCCTCGACAGTAAGGCTGACATGGGGATTGCCATCTCCTTGGCTATCACAGGTACCATTTGAGTCCTGACTGTTTTCATCACCTTGAGATGAAGTCCCAACACGAATGACACTGACTGGTGCATCTTCTGGATTTGCTGTAACAATAAAAACATAATTCTTTACTAATCAGAACCCATAATTGGATTTCTACTGAGAACGCAGCACTGTGATCTAGGAATATCTACATGCAGAATACAGAGGCTTGCCAATTTTGCTATGCTTACTGCACAATTTCAAAATTTCAATTCCTTTCACCACAATGTCGTTTTTAAACATCAGTAGGCCAACAACAAATGCTCATTGGAGACATCACTTTACCTGAGGTATAAATTGAAAGTGTCAGCAATTAGAAGATAAAAATTCCTTTGCAGTGTTAGAAGGTGTCTTGTTAAATTTGGTAAAACAAGCAGGTTACCAGTTGACTCAAGCTTAATAAGCTTCTCTCTAAATTAGTGTTGTTAGAATTTATTACAGTTGTATAGATAATCACAATTTGTAAAAGCAGATCTTCTTATTACCTAAACAATAATTCCAATATATTAAAAACTGCAATGATTTCTGTTAACATGACTGATCCAATATGAACACTTACCCACTTATCGAAGAGTCAATGTTCTCTGTGCGTGTTTACTTCTTGACAACTGCAACAATGCACTCACCCCCTGTGGGTTCATCTGGTCTAGTTATAATTTATATTAAATTACTTGAGCCTCAAATTTTTATTTTCAAGATTGTCCACAACACAAATATCATATAGAGTATTTACTTAAATTCGTATGTAGCAAGTGACAAGAAACAACGTCACCACACATTGGAGTACAAACTATGAAGCACCTTACTTACATCTAATACTACTCATTTAGTGTCATCTCCCTATACAGAAGTCAAAAATAGACATTTATCCTAATTCATTAGTTAAAAATACCTATTTTGTCAAAAAGAATTATAATGCAATTTTTTTAAAAAATCACTGCAGTCTTTCACGCAATGTTACTGATACAATTGGAGAAAAATGTCATAAAAAATGGCAACATAGTCAATACTTCGATATATCATTGAAGCAGAATGTCATTGCACTTTTAACAACCAAAATGTATGACAAACTGCACAAAAAAGGAATTGAATTTCTCGAGTTTGTATAAAATATCTAGATCTTCTGTTCATATCCTTTAAACTAAAATACAATCAAAATTTATATGCCATCTAGTGTTAATGCAATAGTAAGTGAACAATTAACTACTAGAAAGAATAGCTGTCACTTTTTACACAACAAAAGCAACTAAAACGGAGCAGATGAGCAGAACTTTTGTTAAGAAGTAAGTCACATATTTCATGACAACAGATAAAAGAAACATTCAGTTTGAGATGTCGTATGACTAGGGCCTCCCGTTGGGTAGACAGTTCGCCTGGTGCAAGTCTTTCAATTTGATGCCACTTCAGTGACTTACGCATCAATGGGGATGAAATGATGATTAGGACAACACAACACCCAATCCCTGAGCGGAGAAAATCTCCATCCCAGCCAGGAATCGAACCCGGGCCCTTATGATTGACATTCTGTCAAGCTGACCATTCAGCTACTGGGAGCGGACGGTACTAAATACATTTTATGATGTGGTTTGCAATCCAAGCTTAAAAATTTTACACCTGACAGTGGAAAGAATTTACTTGGGCAGCACAGCAAGTAATTTACAGTCCTAATAAACAGATGCCATATCAGTTCGGTGGATGCAGTTCTTTGTAAGAAATCAGCTGATTGTGAATTATTCATGTCAAAGCAAGTGCCCGAAACTGCACAGTGGGGCACTCAACTCAAACATGTCATTACAAGAGAAAGACAGCCCAAGAATATTTCACTAAGACATCTCCAATACAGCAAGAAATTAAACATGTGATTCTGTTTTGTCCTATTCATGGAATAGTTAAAGTCATTATTATTCTATACAGTTTACAGAAACATACCCAAAGTAAAACAAGAAACACCAACAGTTAACATTTCAGTTTATTTTAAAGTTTTACTGGTGGAACATACAAAACATCAAATACTCTCACATAGAAACAGCCTATTTCTCTTTTTAACCAGTTCTTCATTCACAAAATAGCAGAATCAGTAGTGAAGTTAACACAGACAATTCAAAACAATGAACAAAACTGTTTCCCCTATAACATACACAGAGAATGATAGTACAATGCCACAACATTCTCATCTTTCCATTTACTGTATATCTTTTAAGTATATTTCTAATAGCTCACATTACATATTTTCATTCAAAACTGGAATCAATTGCAACAGCTTACATCAATTTCAACACTAAAGACTGTGTGAGGGTTTCAAAATAAACCATAAAGAATAAACAGTAGTAGCACACTCCCAAAACACCAGTACCAGATGCAAGACAGAAGTTTATTTTAAAAGTGTAGAAAATTAGTCACGTAATTTAGGAGTCACAAAATAAATGAACTCTACTTTGAAACAAGAATAATTTAAGCCTGATGGTCTTATAAAAATAAGTTCATGTCATTATGTTATAAATGTCCTCGTAGAAGGGGAACTTGCTCAGTTGCAATGAGGATAGGATGGAACTAAGCAGAAATAATCATTGCTGGATTTCAAACAACCAAAGACTACACAAATTAAGACTACCAATGAGATCATAATTGCACCTTACTCCTCTCATACTTAGTTATCAGAGTCAATTTTTTACACCATTCAGTGCTGTAAAGGGGTATGCCAAACATGTAGAAAATAGTTTTCTAAAGGTGTGCAAAGACTAATAGTTTCTCGGGAGACAACGGATTACTTTTTTTTATGTCACATTAGTTTGTGCTTCAACGATTACATTACCATTTATTTATATCAAGTACACTACTTATCACACTGCCCCATTTTCCATGGGAGAGGGTAGATCTTCAAAATGCGTTTCAAGTTTTGGACGCATCATGAAAGCAATTTTTATCACACACTATGCTCTACACAACAGGCCTTTGTTTTAGACTCGGAAGGAACTAGCTCTGCCACAGCCTATAGTCATCAGGAAACTATTTATTGCACAAAACATTAACAAAAACTGCACACAATGTTGTGTGTTACAGAGAAAATTTAAAACTGGTGAGAAACTTCATGACTGTAGACATTCTATTAAGAATATGTGCACATCTTTACTACAAATATGGTAAAGAAGCAACGACGAATGAAAGGAGCTTTTAAATTTCTATTTCTTGATCCTCATTTCAAATCTGTCTGTAAGAAATTTATGTCAGGATTGCTGAGGTTTTCCTCCTCAATAAAATTTTTCATATTGCCGGGTACACATTGAAATATGGAATTTTATTGATAGTCAATTGTAAAAAATTTATACAACAGATTTAGTCTTCAAAGGTAGTTGTTATGCGAAAGCCAATTAACTCAATGCTGTTATAACAAATGCACAAATTATGACACTATTTACCACATCTACAACATGCTGTATTAAGTATCATGAAGATGCAATGTTTTAAGAACAATATAAAAGGACTGAACTCAATATGGAGGTGAAATTCACAACATTGAAAGATCAATGCTTATAACAAATGAAAGTGACAATTTTTGTACCTAGAAAAATACAGATGGTGACAATGTAGGCTTCTCAACACTTTGCTTTCTTCTTCTTCCTCCTCCTCCTGAAATAATTCTGTTTCTGCAGACCATTCACACAGCCTCTTCTAATCTTCTCTTTTATCCCACAGCCTATTTTTCAGTATTTCCTCCCATTGTAGTCCTCTTCAGTTCCCATCATCCTCCATGTGCTCTCTCCACCTTGTTCCTGATCTTCAAATTGGTCTTTTTGTGGATTTTGTACATTCTAGAGGTATTGCTGATAGTCTTCTTTGTCCCATTCTTTTTTATGTGGCCAAACCATATCAGTCTATTTCTCTCCATATTTATATGTGTGTTGTATTGTTTCATTCCTTATCCTGCTCCTTCTCACCTTACCCAGGATCCCCAATATAAAGCGCACCTCTGTCACTTGTATTCTGCTCAGATCTTTCTTTGTCCAAGACAAACCCTCTCATCAATAAGTCAAGACTGGTAGATAATATGACTTGTACATCATGAACTTTGCTTTGGCAGCTATTTTTCAACTTCAACTACATCTAATACACAATGACAAAATTTTGAGCAATTTTCTATCATGTTCAAAATTTCATTCTTGAGGATTCCTTTCTTGGTTAGTTTACCCACTAGACATTTGGGAAACATCTACTTAATAATTTTTTGAAAACAACTTTCACCCTTCACTTTTCATGCTGATCTTCACTACTTCACTTTTTGTTAAGCTTATTTCTATCCTTGCTTCTTCAATTACCCTCCACCAGTTATTTCGTTCTTCCAACTTCTGCTAATTGTCTTCCGAAATTATCAGACTGACTGCATATGCTATGGTTTTCACATCATCTGCTGCTGATCCCTGACAAACTTTCCATGTGATGTCCATAACTATAGCGAAGAGCATTGATGAGACCACAGTTCTTGCCAATTGCCAAATCCTTCAATCTGTTCTAAATCATTCTGATTTTTTAGCATCTATTACAACACACTCCAGGCATTTGTTATACGAGGCATATTTGATAAGTAACGAAACTAATTTTTTATTGAAAGTATGTTGGTTTGAGCCAGGATTCCAATACATCATCACATTATTCACCACTCTTTTGGCTACAAAACCCCCTTTTTTTTCTTCAAATTAATCTCCATTTAGGTCACCTCACTGGAATGGCTTGTACATCCGCATGGTACCACTCTACTGGTCAATGTAAGAGCCAATATCATGGATCAATAACCTCCCCACCATTCACGTATTGCTTCCTGTGGAGTGAATCCTCCTTCGGATCAAACAGGTGGAAATCTGAAGTTGAGAGATCCGAGCTGTAGGATGGATGAGGAAGAACAGTCCAATAAAGTTTTAAGAGTTCCTCTCCGATGCGCAGACTTGTGCACAGTCTTGCGTTGTCATGGAGAAGGAGAAGTTCACTTGTATTTTTGTGGCAACAAACACACTGAAGTCATTTCTTCAGTTTCCTGAAGGTAGCACAGCTGTGTGTGGCCAGTTGGCTGTGGGAGATCAGACAGGTTTGCATGATATTGTTTCAATGACAACAAATGCCTCAGCCAATGATTCACTGTGCTTTCTTTCATTGCCAGGTCTCCACAGACATTCTGCAAGCACCTTTAAATATCAACAATCCTCTGGTTTTCTGCCAAAAGAAATTCAGTGACAGATCTCTGCTTGAAATGCACCTCAATTACAGATACCGTTTTGAAGGCTACATATAGATTCAGAAGGATGTAGGTTGCAGTAGGTACTGGGAGATGAAGGAGCTTGCACAGGATAGATTAGCATGGAGAGCTGCATCAAACCAGTCTCAGGACTGAAGACCACAACAACAACAGTGCCATCACCTATTGCAACTTCATGAAACTATAGAAGCTGAAGCGGAAATATGCCATGATGTCCGAGAACGAATTCTGCATTTTTTCAACCAAACTTGGCTGAGAAAACAAATGTGTTGCCTTACTTACTGAAAATCCCTCATACACGTTTCCCATACCAGCTGCATGCCTTATAACAGTTCCTTTTTTTTATGAATGCAACTAAAATGTCTTGGCCACATTCCCATTTCTTCTCTATTACCTATCTAGCTGTAAACATAGCACCTATAGTTGATCTTCCAGGACAAAATCCTTGTTGTTGTTCTCTTATTTGTGGCAGTATGTCATTCCTAATTTTCTCCAAAATTATCTTTGCATAAATCTTCATGCAATTGCAATGTAATGTCATTCCTCTGTAGTTCTCTCTGAGCACCTTGTTACACTTCCCAAAAAGATTTATAACAACTGCCTTTTTCCAATCACCACCAATCCTACACCTGCAGATCATCTCTATTTCTACTATAGTAGTGTTATTTCTTCAACTCTTATTTCATTATGTATATTTACTTCATCTTGTCCTTCATGTACATTTTGGAAGAATTCTTCCCATATTTTCAAAACTAGAATTTCCTCCTACACAGGTTTCCCTTCTTTATTAATGCTGTTTCAAGTATTTTATTTCCGCTACCTTCTGTCACTAATAAGCAGTATAACATCATCTTGTCATCCTTAAAATTCTCTCTTATTTTGCAAAATTTCTCAATTTCATCTTAGTGGTTGCTATCATTTTTCTTGGTGCTCTGCTTAGTCATTTCCATTTGTCTCTATTATAATATGTTTCGATAAAACCCATAGTGGTACAATAATAATTACAGCTTCAATTCAGTTTCGTCAAAATATAATTTTAAGTGCACTGATTGACTTTTCCATCAGTTATTGATAGCATATTTTATACATTATGAGCAAGACACACACAACACTAAAGTAATGCTCTACAATATTTGTTAGTTGTTACATGATCCGGTTTTTGACTGTTACACCCTCAATAGGCACAGAGATAGGTATGTGGTGCAGTGAAATTTTGTTCAAATGGCTCTAAGCACTATGGGACTTAACATCTGAGGGTGTCAGTCCCCTAGACTTAGAACTACTTAAACCTAACTAACCTAAGGACATAACACACATCCATGCCCGAGGCAGGATTCGAACCTGCGACTGTAGCAGCAGTGCGGTTCCGGACTGAAGCGCATAGAACCGCTCAGCCACAGCAGCCGGCCGATATTTTGTTGGATCAAATATTTTAAACTAATGCATGTTTTTAGATTTGATTTATTGTGTACCAAAGTTTAACGGAGTCTTTTAAGCACTCATGTGGCTGACCCTACACTTCTCATAATTTAGGGTCAATTGCCAATTTATGCACCATACATATAACTTCTCTACACCATTTTGCAATTGGCTTTGATCTGCTGATGACGTTAATAGATGATAAACAAAAGCATCCTCTGAAAACAACCTGAGACAGCTGTTCACGTTGTCTCCTAAATCATTTATACAGATAAGGAACAGCTGAGGCCCAATATCATCATCTTTTGGGAAGGCCAGAAATAACTTCTGTTTTACTGGACGAGTTTCTGTAGGTTACTACGAACTGTGACGTCTCTGACAGGAAAACACGAATCCAATTGTACAACTGAGACAGCAGGCAATTTGATTACAAGCTGCTTGTGTGATACAGTGGCAGAAATCTTAAACAAATCTAGAAATACGGAATCAGTTTGAAATCCCATGTTGATAGCACTCAATACTTTGTGTGAGTAAACAACTAGTTGTGTTTCAGAAGAATGTTGTTTTCTAAATCCTTATTGACCGTGTGTCAATACACCATTCTCTTAGAGGTAATTCATAACGTTCAAACACAATACATATTCCAGAAGATTGCTGCATATCAATGGTAATGGTATGGGCCTGTAATTTAGTGGACTACTCCTATTACCTTCTTGAATATTGGCATGATCTGTGCAACTTTCCAGTCTCTGGGGTACGGATCTTTCATCGAGCGAACTGTTGTATATGATTGTTAAATATGGAGCTATTGCATCAGCATACTCTAAAAGAAATCTCATTGGTATACAGTCTGGAGTGGAAGACTTGCTTTTTTATTAAGTGACTTAAGTTGCTTCACCTCCAAGGATGTGTGCTTCTAAGTTACTCATTTTGGCAGCTGTTCTTGATTTAAATTCTGGAATATTTACTTCATCTTCTTTGGTGAAGAAATTCCGGAAGGCTGTGTTTAGCACCTCTATTTCAGCAAAACTCTCAATAATAGTATTTCCATTCGTATCACGCAGAAAAGGCATTAATTGTGGCTTGCCATTATCATGCTTTAAGAGCACAATCTCTCTGAATTTTCTGCCAGGTTTCTAGACACAGTTTTGTTGTGGAAACTATTATAAGCACCTTGTATTGAAGCCTGTGCTAAATTTTGAGCTTCTGTAAAAGAAGGCCAATCTTGGGGATTTTGCATTTGTTTAAATTCAGCATGCTTTTTTTCTGCAACAGTGTTCTGACCTGCTTTGTGCACCATGGGAGATCAGCTCCGTCTTTTGTTAATTTATGTGGTATAAATATCTCAATTGCTGTCGATACTATTTCTGTGAATTCCAGCCACATTTCATCTAGACTTACACTGTTAATTTGGAAGGAGTGGAGACTGTCTCTCAGGAAGGTGTCAAGCAAATTTTTATCTGCTTTTTGAATAGGTATATTTTTCGTTTATTTTTGGTGGATTAGGGAGTTATGGTATTCAGTTTCTCTACAGCATCCCTGTGTTCACTGACCCTTTATCCATTTTGATACTTGTTATCATCTCATGATTACTCGTTGCCCAGAGGTCAAATGTGTTTTCACAAGCGTTTACATTTGAATGGGCTTATGAACTGATTGCTCAAAATAATTTTCAGAGAATGCGTTTAGCACAATTTCAGATGTTTTATGCTTACTTCTGGATTAAAACATTTATTTTTGCCAACATGTGAGGGTAGACTGAAATCACCACCAACTATAATAGTATAAGTCAGGTATGTGTTTGAAATAATAATAACCGAAGAAATCCTAAAAATTGAAGGAATCAGAGATGCCTGACAGAAATGAAAGTTATATGAAGCATTAATCTCAGTGGCGATTAAACTGTTGATAGGGACATGGAAGAAATTCAGAAAGTATGTAAACAGTAGAAAAAGACAGGCAAAATTCAAGTAGTAAAGACAGAGAAATCCAAGAGAATACATGAAAAAGATTAGGACAGTTGCTAGAGATGAGAGGGAGGATGAGATAAAAAATTGTGGTGGTTCAAATGGGCTCTAGTCAAGGAGCGGAAGAAGCATGTGGAACGATATCAGTAAAAGTGAGGGATAAACAAACTCCATGGTGGAATGAAAGCGTTTCAGAAGCAGGCTAGAGAAAGAATAATGCATGGAAGGAACAGTGGGTCAGGGGAGGCTTACTGGAAGGGATGAGAAGGTCTTTCCTTGGTGAGTAGATTTTTTTATCTGTCCAGTTACATTATATTGTCAAAAATTGACTGTTTTCATTATTATACTTAATTGTAAGGAATCCCTGTACCATGCCAACTGATCCACTGAGTTACCTAGGCATGCTAAAACAGGCCATTGTTCCATGCTAGACTTGTGCTTAATGAAAGTGACTTTTCTAGGTCTTTAAGATGGGAACCCAATAGTGCAGTGTGTGCTTTATGCTGAGTGTTAGAAAGAAATATGTATCATCGTTCACAGAGTAAGTAGAAGCAAACACAGCGGCACTAGTTAATTTACATGTGAAACCCACTACCTGATTAGATAAAGCAGAGGTGTGAAAATTATTAAATTCACATAAAAAAATATCACGAATTGGTTCACTCCTTCCCCAAACAAATATATTCATATGCCTCTCTACATTGTTTGTAACATACTTTAATTACATTATCTTGATAAATTTGTTATTTCTGTCTATGAAAAAGGACTGATAGCACCGGCTGAGTAATTCCGTTATTTATTTTTTTACGCAAATTTCTTTCATCAACAAGCTGATCTAGACAATTAAACAAATTGGTGTATTTTTAAACAATAAACTAAATATATTTTATTAGAATTTTATACAGATAATATTTTAAGGATACTTTTGCTTCCTTTTACATTTTTGGGGTTTCATGCAGAAAAAAGTGTCTGTTCACCTATGAAATATGTGGTTGTAAAGGTCTTAGGGTACAGCTATTTGTGCTTTTTTCCAGCAGGTTCGAGTTGGAAGAAATGAGGCAGAAGTATAATGGCAGCATCTAAAAGACTGGCCACACTAAACTGGAATTCATGCCACTGCTGCAGAGGCAAGGAGCATCTTTTAAGGTCATGTGCAGCAGATCCAACTCAGCCCATTTATTTGCAGGAATTCCAGTTGCCCGTGCAGCCACACTAGCTGTTTTTTTTCACACAGTATTCAGTCTATTGCGCACCCATGACCAGAATATTTCAGTGTTTATGTGCAACATGGACATGCGGACAGTTAGCTGTTAATTCTGGGTATATGAAAATATCTGCATTTAAGACATATGGTGCCCAGACCATAAAAAAAGAAATATGAAGACAGTAAAATGTCTAGCAATTTCCATAGCACTTTTTGCGGGACAGTGGGAGAAAAATGGAGTGAGAAGAAAGAAATAAAGTTGACACCTAAAAATTAAACATTTTATAATTTTTTATTACATCACATACACATATAAGCAAATTGTTGTTCATATTCCAGTTAGAACATCCGCTCAAGATTTACTACTTGTCTCAGTTTTCTCAAGGCACTGATCCACAATCAACAGCAAGCCTGAGAAGTGAGGTCTGACAAGTTTTCCACTTCTATTGCTTCTACTTCCACACTTTTCACAGATATGCCAGTGACCTAAAAGTACTAATTGCCAACATCATCACATAACTGTTACATACACAACATGTTCTAACTATCACATCAACAAACTCAATACCCATGTTTATTGGCAAATGCATATTTCACTGTTTTCTTGCTAAAATATCAAATGCATGTTCAATAAAACTTAGATCTTGATAATTTGTCGCTGAAAACTTGTTTGAGCCATTAAGTTTTTTCCTGGAAAAAGTCTTAAGACATTTTCTCATAGAGGAAATGCCTTATCAGCCACAAATATGAATGGAGGAAGTGTTCGTTTAGGACAGTTTGCAATAGGATTTAGCTGAGGCAAATTTAATGTATGTGCGTAATTTGTTTCTCACTAGCTCAGTTGCTTTGAACAAATCTGAATCTCCTTCATGTCCATAGCTCCCCCCACATAATTGTACCAAACAGTAGTTGTTATATGCCACAGCTACTAGAAGAATCGGAAAGACCAATCCCTGACCACCACGTATGTTTTACAATTTACACTGTAGATAACGGTTCTCTCAATGAATTAACTGACGTTTGATAATATTCAAAAATATGGTCGGATATTCCTTCACTTCCTAATATTGGTGAACAAAATTTCCTTTAGTCGACTTTTCACACGGTGAAGGGTGAATTCACCATTTCTTCTTCTGTCTGAGTTTGATGAATAACAAACATAGTGTGCGAACTGATTTGCTATCGGAAGAAATGATGTCCATTCCTGTTCTGAGAAGTTGCTTATGGTCATCTGACTGTCTACATTGCAGTTTTTCCTGATCTGTGTTGCTTTAACACTTGCTAAAATTACTGTCACATCTTTTCCAGCTCGAAAAGATAACGTGTGGTTCCAGCCTTACCACAAGAAAAGTAGTATTCAAGCAGCTAGACAGCTACAAACTTCCCAAACATCACTTTGCTGTTAAGTCAGACATTATTTAACAGGCATGACTAGCATTCTGTTTGACAAGGTAGTTGTAGATGAGAGTAAACTGAGTAAAATAATTCAACACAAATTCATCTGAATTGCCAAAGCGACAGGAGGGTCACCACATAAGAGTCAAAGAATCACCTGGAAGAGGGTGTATCTCCACTGTTTGCAAAAAAAAACAGCCAAGAAAGAAAGACAAGTTAATACCTGCAGTGACTAAGAAGAGATTTAGTAATGCTTATTACATGAAAAATTCATTTTGGATGTAACGGGGAAGATTCTCAGCATTAGTATTTTTCTAAAAAAATATACACGCCCTTCAGGACACGCAACTCAAATAAATCCAATTTTTTCATGTGTTACCAAAGAGCTAGTATGTGAAGAAAGCAACTGATGGAGTTTCCTTTGTTACATGTAACTCAAATCACGAAGCACCCAAATTCTGTTATAGTGCAGGGCACCATTTCTGTACTTAGCACAGTTAGTCCTTACTGTCTTAACACATTGAGAACTGGGTGGCTAGGCTGTCGTTCAATTTGCTGATAATGCGCATTTTCACAGTTTCTCTGAATTTTTTGTAGCAGGCTCTACTGCAAAGAATTTAGATCAGTTAATTGCATTTCAGAGACTTACCTTATTTCTACTAAATGCTACAAAGAAAAACACTTGCATGACAACATTTTTTTTAATATATTGAAATGAAGATGCGTTGTTTTCACAACCATTTTTTTGTCTTTAATTTACTAAATGAAGATAAGATTAGAATTTGTTACCACTAAAAATAAAACTGTCTGATAATGTGTCTTTCTATGTTAACCAAAGACTCTACCAATTCAGTAACGAACTGAACAATATGTTTATTAGTAGGCATCAACTTTTTATATAGAACATATTAATTTACAAGCAATGAAAATAATTCTCTCACCATTTTGTTTCTTCTCAAAAGGGTAGTAGCCTGTCAGCTGGGCGCTGTGGTCCACACCAGCCTTGTTTTCATTTCAATCCAAAATACAATGAGGCATTATTTTCTCTATGCTTTCTACCTACTTTGTTCTGACAGTCTGATAAGATGCTCTCATTTTGTGTTTTGTTATCAAAATAAGTAACATCTCTAGAGTCTTTCACTTCCACAAACATCAAATGGTCTCGTCTGTAAAAGTGTGCTCACTTTTTTCAGTCTCTGTGCTGTTAGATCTTTAGCTAGCCCTTTTCTATTTTTCGTCACTGAACTCACTTCCTTGGTTTTGTTTTTCCATAAATGATGGAACAGATCACGGCTAGTACAAAAATTATCCATACACAGAGTGTGGCCTTCACTTTAAAAACTTTCACAGTTTGTTTACTATATGCAAAATGCTGTTATTAACATTTGGCTGACTACCAGGATGTATTTCACATTTCAAAAAATATCCACTTTTCCTTTCAAATAATAATAAAAAAATGTTACGTCATATCTAACAATGGAAAATCCAAGATGAAATGTGACAATATAATGAAAAGGATACTTGCTATTCACCATATAGCAGACATGTTGACTCACAGAACGGCACAACAAAAAGACTGTCAGAAAGTTAGCTTTCAGCCAACAAGGCCTTTGTCAAAAGAAAACATCATTCGTGTGTGTGTGTGTGTGTGTGTGTGTGTGTGTGTGTGTGTGTGTGTGTTTTCTCTACTTTTGACAAAGGCTTCGTTGGCCAAAAGCTAACTTTCTGACTGTGTTTTTGCTGTGGCTTTCTGCGGCTCAGCATCTCCACTTTATGTCATATCTGTTACTCTTATTTTTCATGTAGACCTTGAAACTAAGTGTTTCATGAGAAGGGCAAATTCCTTCATCTAGGGTGAGATTTTCTCCTGGTTTTTGTGCTCTTCCACTTTTAGTCACAACTAAATCAAAGATAAAAAGATGTGTCTTACCTTACGAATAGGTTCATGACCACCTTGATTTTTTGAAATAAAAGTCCCACTGTCTATGAGATGTAACATTTGCAGAATTGGCAAAAAATGATCTCTTCGGGAACATTTTCCTGCAAATGTGGTTTGCAGCACAGAAACTGTAGCCCAACAGTCAGTCAATTTCGGTTTTCTAGTAACGCACATATGCAAAACCAAACCAAAAAGTTACACTGTTCACGAAGTTCCGCACTACTTCAATTATGCCAAACGAGAGCAATTTCAGATTTCCTGTTGCATTTAGCTTATCAAGAGTTGTCATAGTACAGCTGTTTGTCATTTTTGTCACTATCTTCAGCAGTCCTTTATAACAAAAAGTATGTGAGAATTAAATACAGAACTGTGGTGATCTCTCTGATTTGAATTTTGCTTGATTTTTCAAGAACTGGAAGCTGTGGAGCAGTAGTGTCCTCATCTGCTCATTGGCCGGTCAAAAGAGGCAGACTAATAGGCTGAGACGGAGGGCTCTCTGATGCAGCACCAATGTCAGCTGGTTCATCATTAGGGCCCACTGACTCTTCCATCATCTTAAATGCCTTCTTTTTCTATAGCATAAACCGTAACAATTAACTTTCTCGTGTACATCAGACAAAATGAACACTTACATAAAAACTGCGATGCCAGCTTACCATCACTACTTTTAAAACAAGAAATTTGTTCAGAAATATCAGAATCACCAATGCTCAACGAAAACTTTTCTCTCATCATTGCATAAGACCATCTAGAAGACTAACATGAAGCATGAAGCCAACAACACAGACCATTCATTCAGGCCCTTTGCTCTGCACGCAACCTCCTGAGGCTCTGCACATGGCAATAAATGAAACAGCATGTCAAAAAGCAAGTAACACTCCTTTCCCGCCAATACGAGTGAAGATGCTGCCAACTCCAATATTTTCATGATAGAAAAAGAATCACAGAATAACTTTACACAGATGACAGACATAACACCATTGTTTGCATACATTTACAAAGCTGAAAACCTGCAGACGTAGCTCCTATATTGACTAACATTTAAGAATAGATCCATATTCAATGTACCCATAGCAATATTAAAAGGTTCTGGAAAAAAATCTTCTGTCTCAGTTGAAGGATTGGTGCCCATGTGACATTTGTTTTCACACACAATTGAGCATGATATCATAAAGTCAATGGTGCAATTCTTCACAGAAAATGGTGTAAGAACTTTGTCATGAACTGTGAATAGCCCGAGATGTGAATCCAATGAAGAAGCAGTGGGCATTTGTGAATCTAAGATTAATGAAACTCACCATTACAATGAAAGGTGTGACTCCAAAACACAAGAGAAATGTGGCTCCTGAGGAAGAAATTTAAAATCTTTGACCTATTGTAATGGAAAGCATGCCAAGGAGAACTGAAGTGTTAACAGAGATGGAAGGAATCCACAGAAAATATTAGTGTACCATTTACGTGTTAAATAGCTGAGTATATGACAAAAAAGTGTCCTTTATGCCAAGGTTCTGCTTGCATCTAAAAATTTGCACACCTCTGTACACTGATCGTAAAATAGACGTACAGTCTTCAGGTCAAATTTTCACACTTAGATGGAGATATATACTGCACTGAACTTTCTGCATATATTTAGAAATTAAGTGAAGTTATGAAGATTGAAATTCCTACATTTTTTCCCATTCACAAGAAGCATGCTTATCATTGAAAAACTGCCTATGTATAACTTTATAACATAAAATTTCTTTCCCAAAAAGAAGTTTTTACTGTATACTGTTTTTCATACACTGATCACATAAATTAATTAAAATATGCACAGAAAATTTTACATCCAGATACAGTACAATGTGCTGGTATACACCAATTTCGGTACACTGTAATTCCTATCTAGATAAATGATATGACAATATTTGCACTGAAATGAAATGATTGTATGACACTAATGGCCAGGAGTCCCCCCCTCAGGAAGAGCTATTATCTCCAAATATGTAAAAGTCAAGGAAGATGCTGGCTTAGCCACAATACATCTTGCAAGTTAATTGTAGGCGTGTTCTATCAAAGCAAAATCTAACAAGCCGTACCCATAAAATTGTTATACTTTGAAGTTTTATAATACCTCTGAACACTGAGCTTGGATGGAGACAACTACCATCACCCATGAAATAAAAAGAATGTCACTGTACCAGCATATAACTGGTCAACAAAGAAGTCCTCCCTACACATTCAAGTTTTCACTGTGGAGACTGTTCCTTACATCCACAAACATTTCTTGTTAACACCATCAGCCCCCTAACATGATGGTACGTGCATATGGGGATGCTCTAGGTTCATTTAGTATGCCATCATCCATAAAATACATCTTCCATATTCCTCTGACCATTGGTGTTAAATTTTTTATAGATCTGCACCATTGGCGTCCCCAGACACAGACCACATCTCAATCTCACTGCAGTCCACCCAAGCTGTATAGATGGCCCTGTTCTCGTTTGTAAGCATCTCTGCAGATGAATTGAATGATTCTGTCTATTCTGGTGGGGTATAAGCAATAAATAAGAACTGGCAGCTTGCGTTTGTTTGAGAACAAGCAAGCACTTAACTTCAATTACCTCCTGTTGTTTAAATGTAATACAACAGCCACAAAATACACTAACTACAGTAGATTACAACAGCATCTGGCATATCACATAGTGGCTTGCTACTTTAGACCTTGCCAATTGGTATTTAGGTTATCACATTACTATGAAATTGCTCGACTTTATCTCTTACCATACTGAACTAAGCATGTAATTGCTACTGCAATTGCAACACTTAAATCAATACACCACTTGCTAGTTACACTTTGTTGGAAGTTATGGCATGTCCCACACACAAAATATTCTTGCCAGAGCATACCAAGATATATTAACCCACACGCTATTTTCATCTATGCAAGTAAACATTACTTAAAAGCCAAAGAAATCATCATCATCATCATCATCATCATCACGATCGAAAAATACAAGGTTTAGTCGATAAGTTTCCTTTTTATTCACTCCATTTATGCTGTACTTGAGTTTGTAGCTGCTATTTAGTCCTACTCCAATGTAATACTCTAACATATTTGTGTATACTATGACAAAACTTAATCTTTTTGTGTTAGACATAGATTTCCATCCATTTTCATGAATGTGTCTTTTGAATAGCTGTATTTCCCTCAATAGTCTTGCAACTGGCACAGATGGAACTTGACAATACAAATAAGTCTGTCACTCTTCTGTCATCTCACACAGAACTGCTTTTAATGGTGTGAGAATTTATAGTTGCCCTCATTCAAGGAGTCAGGTCACAACGTAGACTGAAAACAGCTAATGTGCCCCTGTCCATCAAGGCATTTCATGCCTTTTGCTTAAAGAAAATATATTAGGCTAAGCAAGTATTGCCTGTTTCTCTCCAACAAATTCTGACAAGTAGAGGACATTTAATAATCAAAGACACAGTACATGAATTAATCAGAGTTCAAGGTAACAGTTGTGAACAATTTAATAAAAAAAAATAATAATAATAAATAATTAAAAAAAAGCCACCAGGACTTAGGACATGTCAATGACTATACATCTGTGCACTGCCAAGAATAAACTAAAATCTGACTACTGCTAGTCAATTAACAGTTAATGAACAAAAGAAATGTGAGTTACAGCAAACAGTCTCAAAACAGAAAAGTTACACTTCTTTTAAAAAAAATCCTATCTCCCATTCAATGAAGAATACAAGATACATCACTCAAATCAAAAATTTCTCATGATTAAAAATAAAACAAGGTGCCTTTACTCTTACACCATTTGACTCTTCAAAAGAATGCAAGGAGTCAGATTCCTGCAAAAATGAATGGAGGAGCAACCACACCCAAAGCTTCACCTGTTGTAATACTTTTGCCATCTCAGTGATTGATTGATAACAGTGCAGGATCCCCCCCCCCCCCTTTCCCTCCCCCCCCCCTCTCACTCTCTAGTGAGTGTGAGTGTGAGTGTGTGTGTGTGTGTGTGTGGTGAGCACAATTACATGCTTCTGCCAAAGTGAATCAAGAAGCTGGCAAAGCAAATTGCATCCCCAGTGTGGTATGCAAAAGACAGGCATGATGACATGCAACTATGCTGAAAGATAAAGTTATTTTTAGAACGTGATTTTACTTACACACACACACACACACACACACACACACACACACACACACACACACACCACATTAAATGAGTGCCTGACAAACACTACTTTAGGTATGATTGTTAAATCAGCATGCTTAAGTGTTTTTTGAAATGACAATTTCTGAATTCCTAACTTTAATAAACTGCAAGGGCTAGCGCTATGCAGAGTTCTGGCAATAACAAACACGACTTTAAAATGAAGCATATAAGACCACCTTTTAAGCTTCTATAAAATTGAAAGAAAAAGATTTTTTTTATCTGGTACAGTTTTTCTGTTTCTTGATATATTCACCTTTAAAATTTACACACTTTTGCTAACATTTCAACCAATTCTGGGAAACTGTTTTCCACTCTGATGTCAGTACTTCGAAACATAGTTTTTGAAGGATTAATCATGCTTTTAGATGAAAATAATTGGTAACATATTTTTGTGCAACAGTGACAAAAAATGAGTCATTAGGCAACACATCAGGTGAATAATGGCAATGAGACAATAATTTCATGTTTTCCTCTGGCAAACAAATCAACTGTCTGTATTTGTAGGTTGTGTTATAGGTGGGATTGTCATGATGAATGAAGCATAATTTTCAGTTGTTTTCCATGATTTCAAATCATTCAGCATTAATTGTTCTCTGGTGCTCTACAGTAACAGTTGCTACATTTCCAGTGCAACCAAAAAATTAAAGTAATAATTCTCTTGGCAGTGCTGCACAAATAACCCATTTTTGTTGGCTTTGTTTCGTACTGAAACACACAAACAGCTAATCACTGCTTAATTTCCAGTTTGTATGAACATATCAGAATTTCACCTCCTTTTACCAGGCTATGTTTTGCTTTTCAACAGTCGATTTTTTCTTTTAATTGAAGATTGCCGTGCACAAACTGACAAGAGCCTGCTTTGAGCTTGTGAGTAATAACATTGGGAGGAGACCTTCTTCACACAAAATTGAATACGCTACAGCCTTTGATGTGTTTACAGTTGCCTCTATCATACATGTCACATCTCACACTCTTCAATCATGTTGCACACAGCACTGGTCACTTTTATAACATCCAATTTTGCTAGAATTTCATAAGATCATGACGAAATTCTGTAAAGCAAATGTAAGTAGCTTTTTCATGATGATTAATTACTAAAGTTCAATGAAGTGATTTAAAGTGGCGCTGTTAAGTTAGGGTGCTTCTATTTGGGGGGGGGGGGGGGGGGGGGGAGGGAGGGGGGGGGGGAGAAGAGATCTCTCTCTCTCACACAAAATTTCCATATTTTCACAAAACTGTTTCTTTGAATGCTCACTGCAAACAAATTACTTGGCCCAACGAACAATCTATGTCAAGTTAGTGAGCAGGCAATGGAATGATCTAAAAATTTAAAACATACTTGTATACACTCCTGGAAATGGAAAAAAGAACACATTGACACCGGTGTGTCAGACCCACCATACTTTCTCCGGACACTGCGAGAGGGCTGTACAAGCAATGATCACACGCACGGCACAGCGGACACACCAGGAACCGCGGTGTTGGCCGTCGAATGGCGCTAGCTGCGCAGCATTTGTGCACCGCCGCCGTCAGTGTCAGCCAGTTTGCCGTGGCATACGGAGCTCCATCGCAGTCTTTAACACTGGTAGCATGCCGCGACAGCGTGGACGTGAACCGTACGTGCAGTTGACGGACTTTGAGCGAGGGCGTATAGTGGGCATGCGGGAGGCCGGGTGGACGTACCGCCGAATTGCTCAACACGTGGGGCGTGAGGTCTCCACAGTACATCGATGTTGTCGCCAGTGGTCGGCGGAAGGTGCATGTGCCCGTCGACCTGGGACCGGACCGCAGCGACGCACGGATGCACGCCAAGACCGTAGGATCCTACGCAGTGACGTAGGGGACCGCACCGCCACTTCCCAGCAAATTAGGGACACTGTTGCTCCTGGGGTACCGGCGAGGACCATTCGCAACCGTCTCCATGAAGCTGGGCTACGGTCCCCCACACCGTTAGGCCGCCTTCCGCTCACGCCCCAACATCGTGCAGCCCGCCTCCAGTGGTGTCACGACAGGCGTGAATGGAGGGACGAATGGAGACGTGTCGTCTTCAGCGATGAGAGTCGCTTCTGCCTTGGTGCCAATGATGGTCGTATGCGTGTTTGGCGCCGTGCAGGTGAGCGCCACAATCAGGACTGCATACGACCGAGGCACACAGGGCCAACACCCGGCATCATGGTGTGGGGAGCAATCTCCTACACTGGCCGTACACCACTGGTGATCGTCGAGGGGACACTGAATAGTGCACGGTACATCCAAACCGTCATCGAACCCATCGTTCTACCATTCCTAGACCGACAAGGGAACTTGCTGTTCCAACAGGACAATGCACGTCCGCATGTATCCCGTGCCACCCAACGTGCTCTAGAAGGTGTAAGTCAACTACCCTGGCCAGCAAGATCTCCGGATCTGTCCCCCATTGAGCATGTTTGGGACTGGATGAAGCGTCGTCTCACGCGGTCTGCACGTCCAGCACGAACGCTGGTCCAACTGAGGCGCCAGGTGGATATGGCATGGCAAGCCGTTCCACAGGACTACATCCAGCATCTCTACGATCGTCTCCATGGGAGAATAGCAGCCTGCATTGCTGCGAAAGGTGGATATACACTGTACTAGTGCCGACATTGTGCATGCTCTGTTGCCTGTGTCTATGTGCCTGTGGTTCTGTCAGTGTGATCATGTGATGTATCTGACCCCAGGAATGTGTCAATAAAGTTTCCCCTTCCTGGGACAATGAATTCACGGTGTTCTTATTTCAATTTCCAGGAGTGTATTTGCCATGCACCCGATGTTTTGTTGTTTCCTCTACCTCCCTTACAGACATCCTTCTACCCTCCAATTCATACATTCCGTGTTGTCTCTCAGTGTTTATCAGCACCTGACATTGTTTTTGCATAATTACATTTTCCTTCCAGAAAACTGTTATCCTTTAAAGCCAACTGTGTGAGATAGTTTTATTTGAAAATATAGTCGAAACGTCATTAATCTTTTGATTTCTGGGTTTTCAATATTAGTCCTCTGAAATTTACTACCTTTCCCTTGCTCCTGAGGAAAGGATGATTAACACAATTCCATAAGCTGGTAAGCCAATCATACTTTCAATTTTCCTGTATCAGCCATTATTCTGTAAACTGTTTCAGAATCTAATCTATTATAAACATGACCAGCAATTGTTACAACCGCAGAATTCTTGGACTCTATAAATCATTTGTTAGATTATCAGGGTTCCCACAAGTTTCCTGAAAGGAAATTCCCTAATGTTTCCCAGATTTTCAGACAAGTTATAGCATTTTTCCCTGACGAATTTTGAGATCTCAAGGGCAAGTTAGGGTGTAAGTTGACAATCTGTCTTTGCAGCTATGGTAAAAGAAACAATAGTGCAAACAAGGAAATATCTTAAAAACTTGCAAGCATATGGTGTTTCCTGATGTTAGTACTTAAGATTTTTGGTCACACCAACAGCTTTTTTTTAGTAATGAACTGTTTTTAGATGGAGAAAGTAAACCAATGGGTGTGTGTGTTTCATTAAGAGCACTGATGTTATTTTATACAGGGTATTACAAAAAGGTACGGCAAAACTTTCAGGAAACATTCCTCACACACAAATAAAGAAAAGATGTTATGTGGACATGTGTCCAGAAACGCTTAATTTCCATGTTAGAGCTCATTTTAGTTTCGTCAGTATGTACTATACTTCCTCGATTCATCGCCAGTTGGCCCAATTGGAGGAAGGTAATGTTGACTTCGGTGCTTGTGTTGACATGCGACTCATTGCTCTACAGTAGCCCACAGTGCCGCGTCACCTTGAATAAAGGAGACCACGAACTGTATTCTTTGTCCTTCCGTCCATGTCCTGGGAAACACATTCCTGAAGTTCTTAATTAATACCACGGATGGACGCGGCACTGTGGGCTACTGTAGAGCAATGAGTCACATGTCAACACAAGTACCAAGCACATCAGTACGTAGCATCAACAAGTTAGTGTTCATCACGAACATGATTTTGCAGTCAGTGCAATGTTTACAAATGCGGAGTTGGTAGATGCCCATTTGATGTATGGATTAGCACGGGGCAATAGCCGTGGCGCGGTACGTTTGTATCGAGACAGATTTCCAGAACGAAGGTGTCCCGACAGGAAGACGTTCGAAGCAATTGATCGGCGTCTTAGGGAGCACGGAACATTCTAGCCTATGACTCGCGACTGGGGAAGACCTAGAACGACGAGGACACCTGCAATGGATGAGGCAATTCTTCGCACAGTTGACAATAACCCTAATGTCAGCGTCAGCGATGTTGCTGCTGTACAAGGTAACATTGACCACGTCACTGTATGGAGAGTGCTACAGGAGAACCAGTTGTTTCCGTACCATGTACAGCGTGTGCAGGCACTATCAGCAGCTGATTGGCCTCCATGGGTACACTTCTGCGAATTCATTTCCTGTAACAAAGTGTTTGAAGTCACGCTGGTACGTTCTGTTGCTGTGTGTTTCCATTCCATGATTAATGTGATTTGAAGAGAAGTAATAAAATGAGCTCCAACATGGAAAGTAAGCGTTTCCGGACACATGTCCACATAACATATTTTCTTTCTTTGTGTGTTAGGAATGTTTCCTAAAAGTTTGGCCGTACCTTTTTGTAACACCCTGTAAAAAAAAAAAAAAAAAAAAAAAAAAAAAAAAAAAAAAAAAAAAAAAAAAAAAATGCATTTCCTTGGAGCTGCAGGACAGATTTAAAATACCTTCACTGATTTCAGACATAACCTCTTGAAAGAAGTGTGCAAGATGGGGAAGAATTGTGTAAACCAACACTCTAGGTGACTGCCAATAAAATGTTGGTTCTACTATGTTCATTATTGTTGGTTATTACCCACTATGATAAATCTATTATTTTACAGATATTTTGTGATTCTTCTTTCGAGAAATATGTGAGTACAAAGGGTACAAACCACCAGCATTTGACAATTTTCTTCTTCTTATCGTCCATACTTTTTAACAAATTAACTACTACTTTTGTACGCCAAAATGTACTAGAACAAGTGCAAAGTCTATAAAACACCACACTGTACAACGCACTTGCAGTGAAACAGTCACAATTCCTGAAATCCATTGCCCATGGCCTCTGGCCTGCTGAGGAGCACCACAGTCCTGAGTCCACGGATAAACCATGAAAATTCACTGCATTACGCCACATTCAGACAGACCCAGCCTGCAGGCAGATCAATGAGACTAGATCCAATAGTCAGGGCCTGCACATTATTGGGAATCTAATGGCTTCAGACCAGCAGATCCAATCCATTACAGATACCTGCAGAAACGACATGTGGGTTTGGCCTGTCAAAGGAAATCCCCTTGCGTCGCCAGCTATTCACGAGCCACAGACAACATGTTGATGAAATGAGACCACGACAATCGATCCATGCAACAGATAACTTGTTCAAATATTCTGAGAATCAATAATAATGAGGATAGATAGCAACTCACAGGAAAGATGATTGCTGGACTGCAGACAGGCACATAGAAAAGACAATCACAGCCTTACATCTAAATTTTCAGCCACAGCTTTTATCAGAAAACAGGAGCACACACACATTCACACAATCACTCACAGACAACTCATGTACACATGACCGCTGTCTCCATCCGCTGTAACCACAGTCTCTGATAAACAAATCCAAATAAACCACTTTTCATGCCTCCCTGCCTCTCATTGGCAGCTGCAAGGCTAGTGGCACGAAGTGGTGTCAGCACTGACTGCAAGCTGCGGGGACTGATAGGAAGGGGAGAAGCAATAGTAATGAGGGAGTAGGGAAGTGGCAAATGTAATCAGCTGCACCCAGCCGGCGATGATGCATTATACCTCACCTCAGTAAACAAACCACTTCATCTACTGAGACAAAAATGATGTTTTTCCAGTGTTTTTTTTCAAATTTCCAGAATCTGTGGCAACCCTGGATTATACTCTAATCATGTTCAGAAATTTAACAAACAGGCTTAAAAATTTCACTCGTGTGTGATCTACAGAATGAGCAACATAAAAGACTTGAGCCCATAATAAAACCACTACTCCAACACTAGACATCCATGTGACTAGCAGATGTATATGTTCCTAATGATTGTTACTGCCATTCATCAATAATTATGTGTCAGTGCAGAACTATTGTGAGTGCAGTTATCCTTGTATAAAAAGCCTAATTCAATCCAGGAGAGGATAGGTACGGTTGAGGCCTACATTTATTCTCAGTCATTTGAAGAAGCATGTCAACTTTTTGCAGAAAAACATCCAAATATCAGTACTCAGCAGGAAGCAGCATAAACAATTTAATACAAAAATGGTGTAAAACAAGTTTGGTTTCATCTGCAAAAGAAATAGGCAACTTTGAATTAGGGGTTCATAGGCCGTTGCTGATACTGAAATAATTACTGCCAGTATAAAAACGTCAATATGCAAGTTATCCGAGAAATCTGATGTTAAATACATACCTTATCATAAAATTATTTATTAATTAAACCTGAAACAATACTACATTACAACTGGGTCCCAGCTGATGGAAACAGACAAACCAAAACCAATTATTGCAATTGGTTTCCCTTAAGTATCATTGATGGATAGATGGACCCCCAAGTTATATTTCATGTCAGATGAGGCATGATTTCATCTAACCGGCTACGCTAATTGCAGAACACCAGGTACAGCATGACAAGGAATACAGACAAGATATTCAAGCAGTCATTTCATGATGAGAAATTAGTGTTTTGGTGTGCCATTTCCATTTTATAGCAAGATCAATATTTTTTGGCCACACTGTTAATATAGAAGTTCACACCACAACTTTCAAAGAATTTTATATGCAGTTAACTGATAATGAAGAACAATACAGCTTCTTCCAAAAGACAAAGTAATGTGTTTCGCATAAAATATTCTACAAAGTGCACAAGTTATCAGCAGAGGACTGAGGTCTCCACAATGCCCTGAGTTTTCTACTTAAGATTTTTTTCCTTTGGGGCTATTTGAAAGAGAGTTTATGCATCTGACCCCACTATATTGATGAAGTAAAGACGAACATTCAATGAGACATCAATGTAACTGACAACCACATTTAGCACTGCATGACTCTCAATATGATCAATCAAGCACTGAAGTGCACTGATGGTCAGGTTGATAATTTTGGACATCTTTTGTAAAAACAATGTTAATAAAAGCAACACTTAAATTACGTGTCATTCACAAAATTTCATTTCAACATCAACTACCAATTTTGCAGTAATGTTGTGGGTTTGGTTTTATGCTGCCTACCCTGTATAACACTACATTGTATCTATGATATGTTTACTTGTCAACAGAAATGTCTTATCAGGACACAAAGTGTGTCATGCTCAAATGCTGGTCATTGCAGCAATCACAAAACTATCTCTTTGGGCACATTCATGGCTGCCCCCTGCATATTTCAGCCACCACACTTTTGCACATGTTTTGCTGGCCAGGTACTGTCCCTGCCTCACCTATGGGTTTGTTTATAAATGCTAGAGGCAAGATAACATGTACCGTCAAGCTGCCAGCAGCCACTATGGGGCATACAAGTTGCAGCAAACAGCACTGCAGTCGCAGGCACTAGTTTGCATCGGTGAGGTCACATGCTCATGTGATACTGCACATTTGTATCCTTCAACATGCATATATTTAGGGAGGTGCTCCACTTAGGGAGAGCCAGTTATATTTTGAGCTCTGAGCAAACGACAGCACTTAAAGTCTCCACTATGGACCCTGCCTGTCGCTGCTCACCATGGTGCCGCACTCGTCCTGAGCCACATTCAACAATATGCTTTCACCTGCCGCTCCAAGTGCATCGCTTCGCAGTATTCGTTGTGACTGCACGGCACCTTGCTACTCACCAGTGGACTTTGCTACAATCTCCCAGCCTCATACAACTGTGTTATTACCAGTCAACTGTCTATGAGTTCCCAGTATGCGCGCGCGCGCGCGCGCACACACACACACACACACACACACACACACACACACACACACACACACACAAGAGCAAAGAAAATGTCATCAACATCAGTCTACATCTAGATATATTCATGGGCATGGAACATGTACCAGAATAAACTCACATAAAAAACAGGATTTTCTACTAGAGAACAAAACTGTACAATAAACTGTCCAGGGAGACTAAAGAGACAACTAAAACCCAAATATTGAAATAATCAATTAAACCATACCTCTTAAATAATTGATATTACAAAGTCAAGGATTATTTAGGTAACACAGGTTAGAAAATGGTAAAAGCTTGACATTATCCCTTAACTCAACATCTTGCTGGCTCATATTCTGCTCTTTTATACACAGCAAGGGACAACACAAATATTCTACATTTCTAGAAGGCTAAAGTGATTCATGGTGAACAATCCCAAATGCAGGACGCCTTTCCAACATTTTCAAGGACCAACAAAAATTTGTTTTCAGCACTTCATGTAACTAGTGGCCAAATTTAAAACTTTAACGTGCCATCATTAAGATAATGTGAATCGAAGAGGACTAAAATCAGAGGAAATGCTGAACAACAAACTGTGGGAGAATAGAGAAGATAGGAAGAGGCTTCGTGAACAGCCTGCAATAAGCAGAAATGTTTCAGGAAGAACAAGAATATTATGCTTAAAAATTTAACATAGTAAGACAAGTATTACAATAGCAATTTATGTATACGTCTTGAGGCTATGTAACTCATAACGCAAAAATTACACAGACTACATTCGTCCAGTATTTGAGGAGGAGGGCACTTTGTGACTTCCAACAAACTTTACACATAATTTCAAATTTTTGTAAGTTATACCTAGCTTACATGCTTAACAACAAATATTTAATACAGTAACTCATTTGTAAAATAATCTGTCATTTGAAACACAGGAGTTCAAATTCTTTGAAGACTTGGGGATGGGAGGTGTTTGCTGGTTCAATTGAATGATGGAAGTTTTCCAATTAAGATCATGTATTTTGTAAATGATCTAAGGATGAACAAACAAATAACCGTGCAAATGTTACATTTAACAGTTACCATCAACACCACCAAATAACAAAGACAATTAACAACCAAAATAGGCACCACGCAGAACACTTACAAACTTATCCCACTGAAGTCACATGTGCCGAATCTCAGTGAGTCATTGGAAAAAGGATTTATAGAACATACTATACACCTGTAACAATAATGTTTCTCACTTGCTACTGCAATAATGATACAACCTCGATGCCTAAATTAAAGCCCTTGCTAATATTTGAGTTTGATATGACAAATCGGACACAGGAAGTAGCATGTATACTCAATGGCATTGGACAATAGAAAAGTAAATCTTCAGAGGTAATAAACCTCAAAGTAGTATGATTTTTCCTTCCATCACACTTCCCCACAAAAATCAAAACCAAGTTTATTTTCATCTCAATTTAATAGCTGAGAAGAACATTTTACATTCACAAACTGCTTGTATTTTTTAAAAAAACTGTCCAACATAACTGACTATTCTGTATAATTTTGGCAGTATTCTCAATTTCAGCCCTTTCAATGAACCCTCGATAGAAAAAAAATGAATATTGAAATATATCATAAATTTTATTAATTGAATTTACTTTTATCAAAATACCAGTCTGCTGTATTATCAAAACAAGGCATCTTTTTATGGCAAGTTATAGACTATGCTGATTTCTTAGGCCCAATTCCTAGCACTGGATGAGAAATGGGCCACATCGCACAAGCCAAAACTGAAACGCCAACGAATTGCATCATTAGGGGTCGCCACGAAAGACGAAAGTGCGTCAGAGCCCCAGTATGGTGAAAGTTATGGTGATTCTCGTGTATGACTGTGATGGTGTTATTCTAACGCATTACGTTCCTCCACGGCAGACTGTCGACACACAGTATTACTGATCATATTTGGAGCATCACCTGCGACCAGCTTTGCCAAAGACTCGGCGACACTTTCTGCGCAACCCCCCCATCATTTCGCATGACAATGCGTGGGCGCATACAGTGCAAGCTGTGGCTCCTCTGTACCATCCACCATACTCCCCGAACTGAAGTCCTTGTGACTTCGATTTGAGTCCGAAGATGAAGGAATCACTTTGTGGCATCTGCTTCAGAACTGTTCCAGAGATTCTACATCTACATACATACTCCACAATCCACGATACGGTGTGTGGCGGAGGGTACCTCGTACCACAACTAGCATCATCTTTCTCTGTTCCACTCCCAAACAGAACGAGGGAAAAATGACTACCTATATGCCTCTGTACGAGCCCTAATCTCTCTTATCTTATCTTTGTGGTCTTTCCGCGAAATATAAGTTGGCAGCAGTAAAATTGTATTGCAGTCAGCTTCAAATTCTGGTTCTCTAAATTTCCTCAGTTCATGAAAAGAACACCTCCTTTCCTCTAGAGACTCCGACCCGAGTTCCTGAAGCATTTCCGTAACACTCGCATGATGATCAAACCTACCAGTAACAAATCTAGCAGCCCACCTCTGAATTGATTCTATGTCCTCCCTCAATCCAACCTGATAGGGATCCCAAACGCACGAGCAGCACTCAAGAATAGGTCGTATTAGTGTTTTATAAGCGGTCTCCTTTACAGCTGAACCACATCTTCCCAAAATTCTACCAATGAACCGAAGACGACTATCCGCCTTCTCCACAACTGCCATTACATGCTTGTCCCACTTCATATCGCTCTGCAATGTTACGCCCAAATATTTAATCGACGTGACTGTGTCAAGTGCTATACTACTAATTGAGTATTCAAACATTATGGGATTCTTTTTCCTATTCATCTGCATTAATTTACATTTATCTATATTTAGAGTTAGCTGCCATTCTTTACACCAATCACAAATCCTGTCCAAGTCATCTTGTATCCTCCTACAGTCACTCAACGACGACACCTTCCCGTACACCACAGTGTCATCTGCAAACAGCCGCACATTGCTACCCACCTTATCCAAAAGATCATTTATGTAGATAGAAAACAACAGGAGACCTACCACACTTCCCCGGGGCACTCCAGATGATACCCTCCCTCACCTCCGATGAACACTGACCATCGAGGACAACATACTGGGTTCTATTACTTAAGAAGTCTTCGAGCCATTCACGTATTGGGGAACCAATCCCATGTGCTCGTACCTTAGTTAGGGTCACCGAGTTAGGGGCACCGAGTCAAACACTTTCTGGAAGTCAAGGAATATGGCATCCGTCTGATACCCTTCATCCATGGTTCGCAAGATATCATGTGAAAAAAGAGCGAGTTGCATTTCGCAGGCAGTAGACCGCTCCATTCGCAATATCAACACAAGAAGCTCTGCTAATGGTATACTACACCTTCCACATCACTGGCAATGGGTTCTACACAACGCTGGTGACTACTTTGAAGGACAGTAACAGGTGCAAACACGTAACTCTTTTGTATAGGTTGTGAATAAGTAGTTGCCACTATTTAAGTTCCAACCCTCGTATTTTGCCACATGGACAAGTAGGTTGCAGGAAGGGGACTTTTACACTGAACAGTCTGCAGCTCCTCTATTTTTTTTCTAAAAAGCAACTGAATCTGTGTTTCTAACAAAGCTGCCACCGCCAAAGAAAAGAAAAGCAGACTAGACTTCACAACTACTGAAGTTGATAAATCATCAATATGTCAGTGTTACACCACAACTTCTTAAAGTCAAAAATTCTTCCAAAAATTCCTCGCAGACCAGCTAGTCAATAATCAGCTCTAAATAAAATCCATCTCTCTGAACTTGAAACAGTGTCACTGCAAGTATGATGACCAATACAGTCGAGTCTCTCTCTCTCTCTCTCTCTCTCTCTCTCTCTCTCTCTCTCTCTCTCTCTCTCTCTCTGACGTCCTTATACTAACGAATGGAATGATGGAAATTTTGAAAGCACCTCCATGACGTTAATGTAATGCTTCTTTCATGTGGAGGGGGGGAGGAGGTGAATCACTTCCTTTAAGGTGAGAAAGATCTACCTATCTCGCCCATGTTAAATAGTGTAATTTCTGGTACACTTCAAAGAAAATCTAGAAGGGTAGCTGCTTGTGATTTTCAAATATTTTTGTGTGTATATTAATGAATAATATGAAGAAGGATTGTTAGCAGAAAAAAATTTTCACTTCGTAGGAATTTAAGAAAGAGCAAATTTGTACTCCAAAACACAAATTAAAAATTTTATTTTATTTTCAATATTATGTACAGGAAAACATGTTTTTATTGTTTATTTGGATTATGTTGTTGCACAGAGAAACAATTATGTGCCAAGTTTTATTAGTTTGCTTACAATGTGTATCAAGGTGAAAGAAATCATGTAACTGAGAAAAATGACAAAGTCTTTAGGGGACTATTCACCGCAGTCCGTTCCCACAGCTTAGATTACTGCTGTCTTTTTTCATGGCTTTCAAGTTTCTCTAAATTCTTCTTGCCTCTTAGCCATTTCTTCCTCCTCTATACCTGCTTTCTTCCAATGAATTTCATCCAACTCTTTCAAAATATTCACAGGTTTGAATCCTGGTTTAATGTTCAACTTTTGTAGCACTTTAGCCCTGCCAACATTTACATCATTGAATAATAAAACAGCATCAGATATTTCTAACTGAAATGTGTTAGCATGAACAAAAACGATCTTTGGAATTCTCGTCCACATGATATTGTTGAACGCTACAGTCACATTCTGCTTTCTTACACGGAAGCACTTTTTCAAAGGTCAGGATGCGCAGAGTCCCTATACTCTAGCTTTATAACAGCAGCTACAGCAGGGAGTAATCCATGGGGTTTATAATTTGGAACTATCTCATTATATTTGCACCTTGAATTCTCTCTTTAGGACAAAGTCCATGCATCTATTTTCACATGCTGCGGTGAGATGAAGTAAGTAGCCCCATGATTCTACATTCATTCCTGACAAATCTGGTATGTTATTTTTAATAGCTTGGCCATATTAATTCTGCAAGCAGTCAATCATGCTGTGACAAATCCATCTGCCCCACCAATACCTTTCCCATCAGACAATTTTTTCCAAACATGCCCCTTCTTTCAGTTTACAGAGCCTTGCAGATCTTACGCATGGCAGTTTCTCTGATAGAATGTTTTCTCCATATGGCTCACTCTCCATCACCTTCATGAACCCTTTCCTATCTCCAGCTCCCAGTACTGTTTACATACTATTGCTTTTGTTTCAAGGGACCTTTGAAATATTCGCACTGTGCCTTCAGCTGCTATTTTTACACTCTATCCCTCAGAATATATAACACAGGTTTTTTTTTTTTTTTTGCATCTATTCACTCTTGTTCTCACAAACATAGCAGAATTTATTAATCATTTCTACATCTAGCACCTTTCCAGTGTCAACAGAAGTAGCTGCCACAACACCATAAAGAGAAGTATGTCCACTCATGTCCACTCTTATGCAAAGTCCCATCTACAGCAATTGCTACATCTGTCCCCCCATCATTACACTGCACCACTTCTTTGGCAGTTTGCACATGCTATCTTCTGAAACACTTCTCATACCCACGATAATACCTTCACCAATCTTGTGGAATTTCACTAGGGGCCTTAGGTAAGTTCATTTCAGATCACAAGTTTTACCTGCAGAGTTCCCCTTGCCTATACATTCCATTGCCTAATATTTCACTCTGTATTTTAGAGAGAAGTCCAAAAGTACTAACACTCAATTAGTAACCATACTGATTTAAACAAGGAGGTTAATGGTCCAGTGTTTGTGATGGACAGTCCAGAGGGCTACACAGCCATAGTGGCACTTGTTGATTTCAATCTCTGCTAACCATATGAAAAAAAAAACTATATATATATATATATATATATATATATATATATATATATATAATAGAGGGAAACATTCCACGTGGGAAAAATATATCTAAAAAGAAAGATGATGAAACTTACCAAACAAAAGCGCTGGCAGGTCGATAGACACACAAACAAACACAAACATACACACAAAATTCTAGCTTTCGCAACCAATGGTTGCCTCGTCAGGAAAGAGGGAAGGAGAAGGAAAGACAAAAGGATATGGGTTTTAAGGGAGAGGGTAAGGAGTCATTCCAATCCCGGGAGCGGAAAGACTTACCTTAGGGGGAAAAAAGGACAGGTATACACTCGCACACACACACATATCCATCCACACATACACAGACACAAGCAGTGAATTGTCTGCTTGTGTCTGTGTATGTGTGGATGGATATGTGTGTGTGTGCGAGTGTATACCTGTCCTTTTTTCCCCCTAAGGTAAGTCTTTCCGCTCCCGGGATTGGAATGACTCCTTACCCTCTCCCTTAAAACCCATATCCTTTTGTCTTTCCTTCTCCTTCCCTCTTTCCTGACGAGGCAACCATTGGTTGCGAAAGCTAGAATTTTGTGTGTATGTTTGTGTTTGTTTGTGTGTCTATCGACCTGCCAGCGCTTTTGTTTGGTAAGTTTCATCATCTTTCTTTATATATATATATATATATATATATATATATATAGTCACACACACACTCTGAGATGAAGGTCCATGTCAAACTGTAGTCCCTCGTAACATGCTAGGAGAAGCTAGTTCATGAATCAAAGACATGCACAAGTGCCACAGTATGTCCAATGAAGTGATGAACACTAAATATGTGTTGCATCCAAACAAACTTGTACGTCAATGACTGCTTCTTCTCTGATGTACACTGGTGTCCAAAATTAAAGCAACAAACAGAAATTTTGAAAGGTTGTTTATATTTCGGTACAAAACAGTATAAACAGGAGATGGTAATATAGGAACAATGTAACGAATACAGAATGTAAACAACTGCAACATGCGTAATGGTAGACAAAATTATTCTTCATTTTTTCCAACTTAATGGGTTTGCACACACATTTTAACAATCGGTTATGTGCTCAGTATGAGCTGTGACCACCTCTGGCAGCAATGGAGGCCTGACAATGATGGGCTATGCTGTGGATGGTATCAACAGTCTCCTGTTGAGGCAATAATGTCTTTTCTTCCTGGAGAGCTGCTTGCAGTCTTGGAGAGCAGTTGGTGGACGCTGATGTGATGCAAGCTGCCACTCTGGTGCATCCCAGACGTGCTCTACCTGAGAGCAGTTAAACCTTGCCGATTCAAGCGCACAATGTCATGAAGAGAAGTTCGAGTGGTAAACATAATCCCTGCCCACACCATTGGGAATCTTCCTCGATATTGGTCTCTTTCCATAATGTTTGGGTCCTGAAATCGTGTTCCACATTCCCTATAGATGTGAATCCATCGAGAATCACTCTCCAGACTAAACCGGGATTCATCTGTGAAAAAAACATTGGCCCACTGTTCGACTGTCCAGGTGACCCTCCCTCTAGATCAGGGCCGGCCAGAAATTCTGCACGTGTGCGGTGCTCCTGCACATGTACAACTTCCGGGTCACAGTGTGCACGCCGCAGCCGTCAGCGTTCATGTAGTGCAGGTTTCTACGCACAGATGTCGCTTTATCCACTTGCTGGGATACTCTGTACCGGGGCATTTTAGTGCTCTTTCCACAGCTTGCAAGCCAACCATGGGAAGGTATTTCGCGTATTAAACATTTAAAATACTGTCACAGACTACTCATTGAGACGTCTAATTTTATGTTAACAGTTTAACCCATTGAGACAAGTAATACAGCTAACAACCGTGGGTTTTTATTAAGGCAGCTTGACTGACGGCACGTAAATACAAGTAATGTTTTTGATCTAGTATTTAAGAAAGAGAGCACTTAGCGACTTCCAACGAACCTTATTCATGATTTCAAATAACATTAAACTAATGCAAGGTTTCCTATAACTAACTCTCGGTGCCCTCAGTTACACCCACATAATTTCTGTCTCACTGACCTCTGAACAGAATGATAACCGCAGACCTCTCGATGATCACCTGTTATTTCAATACCATTATTGCTACATCTTTCATCAACTCCGTCTGAAATCTGCATAATAACCGACAATTAGATGAATGTTACGTTTTATCGACTTCAGCTGAGCGTAGCCCTTTTAAAAAAAAAAAAAAAAAAAAAAAAAAAAAAAAAAAAAAAAAAAAAAAAAAAAAAACCGTAAATGTAAGTATACAGTGGAACAATCGGTTTAATGACTAACTTTCCTGATAATAATGTAACATGGAGCAGAATGAGGCACTAATGCACAATTAGTAAACAATAATTTTTAATTATGAAAGGAATAAATCCAAACACGTTTACCACTGGTCATGAGAAATGATAATCGAGTTGATGTGTCTCATCCATTTTCTTAAGGACATTTAATTTTGCTTGCTGTTCTTCACTCTTGAGTACACTACACTCGTCTTTGTGATATGTACTGTAGTGTCTTTCAATTGAAAACTTACGCTGGCCGCCTATTATTCGGCGGCATAGCAAACACTGTGAGTTTTCGCCAACGGCTACAAAAAAGGAATTGCAGTTGCCAGTCATTTTTAAACGACTGAGAACATAGATCTCCCGTCCTTTGCTTCTTCACAGTACCTGTCATTTCTCATTACTTCTCTGTTAAGGTTACGGTTACCAGGGGTAAACGAGACTGGGTATGTTGCGCTCTTGCTTGTACCAAATAAACAGGGAAGTGAAGCCGCCGCCGTTCATTTAGGACACCTGTCTAATAACAGATGTCGCTGTCGCACATGTGCAGCACTCCCGCACGTCTGCACACTGTGCAGCGTTTGGCCGGCCCTGCTCTAGATGTTCTCTTCTGTGAAGACATGTCGGAGGTAGACACACAGCAGGTCTCTGACAAAGCCACTCTGTCAAAGCCTTCTGCCCACAGTTTGCCTAAATACAACATGTTCAATGGGTGCTGCGAGTTCACGTGCCAGTTGCCGTGTAGTACTAAGGCGATACTATCGTGTCCTTACAGTCATCTCTTCTGAAGTCACACGTGGTCGCCCCTGCCCTGGTCTTCTGGACACAGTTTCAGTCTTTACACACTGTCGCCACGGCCGAGAAACAACAGAACAATTAAAACTACGCCATCAGCCCACATTAGTTCGCGACTGTCCTGTTTTCTTTCTTTCCCTGGCCCTCCACCCCAGAGTGTCTGGTAAGCATCTTCTCTGTGCATACTGCACAGTCTGTGACTGTGTACACAGCGATTGTGGATGTGGGGCTACCCAGCAAACACTACCTTGTTTAATAATCGCCCTTACGTCATTGTTGGCATGGTTGTCTGTTGACCAGAATGCCATTTTCCATGCAGAACACGATCGTATGGACATCTGGTTAACAGTTTGTACGATTATATCATGAACTAGACACAGGATGGGGGAAAGAAAGCAACAGGATATCTTTCTATTCTAACACTGTGAAGGTCACTAACATTTATAAGAAAGTTTCTGGTTTTCACCATATTTACTGATCTTCAGGTGTTGCAATCAATAAGTTCTAGGATCACAGAAATAACATCCCATTGGGACAAAAATTAAGCTTTATATGAATCAGCATTATACATACTTAACATCCAGCAGCACTGAAGCCAAACATTCATGTAAATGTTATCTCTTTTGACATATATTTAAATACTGTATTGACCCAAAAATAAGTCGCACTTTTTATCCAAATTCCACCTCCGAAAAGTTAGCTTGCAGCTTATATCTGCTTCCTTGTCTTTTTACAAACAATTGCTGTACTAAAGTTCAGCTCACTTGCAACAACACAACTAGTGTATGTAGCCAAAACTGGTGACAAGGCATTCTACGAGGTGCATTCAAGTTCTAAGGCCTCAGATTTTTTTTCTCCGGACTGGAAAGAGATAGAAACATGCGCATTCTTTTAAAATGAGGCCGCGTTCATTGTCAATACGTCCCAGAGATGGCAGCACCGTACGGCAGATGGAATTTTACCGCCAGCGGCGAGAATGAGAACTGTTTTAAATACTTAAAATGGCGACGTTTTCCTTACTTGAACAGCGTGCAATCATTCGTTTTCTGAATTTGCGTGGTGTGAAACCAATTGAAATTCATCGACAGCTGAAGGAGACATGTGGTGATGGACTTATGGATGTGTCGAAAGTGCATTCGTGGGTGCGACAGTTTAATGAAGGCAGAACATCGTGTGACAACAAACCGAAACAACCTCGGGCTCGCACAAGCCGGTCTGACGACATGATCGAGAAAGTGGAGAGAATTGTTTTGGGGGATCGCCGAATGACTGTTGAACAGATCGTCTCCAGAGTTGGCATTTCTGTGGGTTATGTGCACACAATCCTGCATGACGACCTGAAAATGCGAAAAGTGTCATCCAGGTGGGTGCCACGAATGCTGACGGACGACCACATGGTTGCCCGTGTGGCATGTTGCCAAGCAATGTTGACACGCAACGACAGCATGAATGGGACTTTCTTTTCGTCGGTTGTGACAATGGATGAGACGTGGCTGCCATTTTTCAATCCAGAAACAAAGCGCCAGTCAGCTCAATGGAAGCACACAGATTCACCGCCACCAAAAAAATTTCGGGTAACCACCAGTACTGAAAAAATGATGGTGTCCATGTTCTGGGACAGCGAGGGCATAATCCTTACCCATTGCGTTCCAAAGGGCACTACGGTAACAGGTGCATCCTACAAAAATGTTTTGAAGAACAAATTCCTTCCTGCACTGCAACAAAAACGTCCGGGAAGGGCTGCGCATGTGCTGTTTCACCAAGACAATGCACTCGCACATCGAGGTAACGTTACGGAACAGTTTCTTCGTGATAACAACTTTGAAGTGATTCCTCATGCTCCCCACTCACCTGACCTGGCTCCTAGTGACTTTTGGCTTTTTCCAACAATGAAAGACACTCTCCGTGGCCGCACATTCACCAGCCGTGCTGCTATTGCCTCAGCGATTTTCCAGTGGTCACAACAGACTCCTAAAGAAGCCTTCGCCGCTGCCATGGAATCATGGCGTCATCGTTGTGAAAAATGTGTACGTCTGCAGGGCGATTACGTCGAGAAGTAACACCAGTTTCATCGATTTCGTGTGAGTAGTTAATTAGAAAAAAACTGGAGGCCTTAGAACTTGAATGCACCTCGTATTATGAAACAAACAAACAAACTTTTACTGATGTCTTATTGGCGTTAACATTGTGTACATCCACCAGTATTGTTCCGTTACCTTATAATTCAGTTTCAGTTAGACACTGGTACGAAAACCTGATTTACGACAATATGAACAACCGCTTAGAGCAAAAAGCATCGTCAAGGTAAGGAATTCAGTGTAGTTATGATGCCAAAACCACAAGAAACAGAGGTTGGAAGAAAGTACACAGTGAACATCTATTGTGTGACTTTTGGTTCTTCACAAGAAAAATGGAAGAGGGCAGTTTCAATCAGAACTGCTCAGGGGAGGACTTGAACCTAAGGTTCTTTCCTATGTGCGGGAAAGAGGAACAATGGGATGCCTATCTCATGAGAAATTATCCAACTGAAGCCCTTGAATATTGCAAAGTCTTGTGAGTAATGGTTGGTATTGTCGTTTAAGCACAGGAGAGTCCCCATTCTACGAGGAAGTGCTACACAAGCCCAGAGAACGCCAGCAGACTTTGAGGAGAAGCTGGTCAACTTCCAGCAATTAATAGTCCTGTTTCAAAGGTGACACTCATGCCCTTTCCATCAGATTGACAATACTAGCAGAAAACTATTATTTTCTGACACGCCAAGCAATACGGCAGAAGACATGAAATGGGCACAAAATATCTCATTAAAAGAAACTGTGGCGTAAGTTGCTACAGCCAATGACTAAGTTACAGTTACCCTTACGTCATTCTGAAGAAAAAAAAGACATGCCCAAAAAAAATTTTTCTATAAGTGTAGCAAATCGCTGCCAAGAAAAGGGCTGACTTTTTGGAATCACAGATCTGTGCTACTGCTTGCTAAGAGTGTCATGATGGTTTTCGATGCTTTTAGGGAACATCAAACTGCTGATGTAAAATATAAACTTGCTGCACAAAATACAGATCTTGTCATAATGCCTGGAGAAATGACTTCAAAGCTACAGATACTAGATTTGGCCATAAACAAACCGTTCAAGGACAATCACCAATAAATGTATTCACATTGCCTCTTGGAAGAAGATCATGTCCTTACACCGTCTGGTAAGATTAAGAAGCCACGTCACCCTTTTGTGAGTGGATTCTTGCTTCATGGTTCTCAATATCATCAAAGTCCATCATCAAAGTGTTCAAGAAATGCTGCATATTGAATGTGTTGGATGGCAGTGAGGTTGACGTACTGTGGGAAGAGAATGAAGAAAATGATAGGAGTGAGAGTGATGAAGTGAATATTGGTACTAATAGTGATGAGAGTAAATATGACAACATCTGTTGCCATTGTGTTATGTCAAATGTTAAAATAAATGTTTACGGTACATATCTCTGTCTTAAATGTTAAGTACGAGTAAGTTTTTGGAAATTTTTTCCTCCTCTCAATTCAGTGTGGGACTTATTTTTGTGAAAGAACTCTTTCACGTTTTTTTGGTCTTCAAAATGTAAGCATGCAGTTCATATGCAGTAACTGTTTCTTTCTGGGCCCATAAGGTACTTTCTAAATGACCAATAACTGCACACTATTTTGAATTTTATGTCTAACATTACTGAGTTGACACATCAATAAACACACAAGGAGCCAAGACCCATAAACTGCGAAAAATTTTGGCAATAAGGAAGTTGCAAAAAATTTGCACATTAACAAAGAAAGATCGAGGGAGGGAGCGAGCGAAAGATCGAGGGAGCGAAAGGGGGAGGGAGGGAACAAAAGGGGGAGGGAGGAAGGGCGGGAGCGAGAGAGGGAGGGAGTGAGCGAAAGAGCGAGAGAGGGAGGGAGGGAGCGAGCGAGCGAAAGAAAGAGAGAGAGAGAGAGAGAGAGAGAGAGAGAGAGAGAGAGAGAGAGAGAGAGAGAGAGAGGGAGCGAGCGAGCGGGAGGGAGAGAGAGGGAGGGAGGGAGAGAGAGGGAGGGAGGGAGGGAGGGAGGGAGCGAGCGAAAGAGGGAGGGAGGGAGGGAGCGAGCGAGCAAAAGAGGGAGGGAGGGAGGGAGGGAGCGAGCGAAAGAGGGAGGGAGGGAGGGAGCGAGCGAGCGAAAGAGGGAGGGAGGGAGGGAGCGAGCGAGCGAAAGAGGGAGGGAGGGAGGGAGCGAGCGAAAGAGAGAGGGAGGGAGCGAGCGAAAGAGAGAGGGAGGGAGGGAGGGAGGGAGGGAGGGAGGGAGGGAGGGAGGGAGGGAGGGAGCGAGCAAAAGAGAGAGGGAGGGAGAGAGGGAGGGAGGGAGGGAGGGAGGGAGGGAGGGAGCGAGCAAAAGAGAGAGGGAGGGAGAGAGGGAGGGAGGGAGCGAGCGAGCGAAAGAGGGAGGGAGCGAGCGAGCGAAAGAGGGAGGGAGCGAGCGAGCGAAAGAGGGAGGGAGGGAGCGAGCGAAAGAGGGAGGGAGGGAGCGAGCGAAAGAGGGAGGGAGGGAGCGAGCGAAAGAGGGAGGGAGGGAGGGAGCGAGCGAAAGAGGGAGGGAGGGAGGGAGCGAGCGAAAGAGGGAGGGAGGGAGGGAGCGAGCGAAAGAGGGAGGGAGGGAGGGAGCGAGCGAAAGAGGGAGGGAGGGAGGGAGCGAGCGAAAGAGGGAGGGAGGGAGGGAGCGAGCGAAAGAGGGAGGGAGGGAGGGAGCGAGCGAAAGAGGGAGGGAGGGAGGGAGGGAGCGAGCGAAAGAGGGAGGGAGGGAGGGAGGGAGGGAGCGAGCGAAAGAGGGAGGGAGGGAGGGAGGGAGGGAGCGAGCGAAAGAGGGAGGGAGGGAGGGAGGGAGCGAGCGAAAGAGGGAGGGAGGGAGGGCGGGAGCGAAAGAGGGAGGGAGGGAGGGCGGGAGCGAAAGAGGGAGGGAGGGAGGGCGGGAGCGAAAGAGGGAGGGAGGGAGGGCGGGAGCGAAAGAGGGAGGGAGGGAGGGCGGGAGCGAAAGAGGGAGGGAGGGAGGGAGGGCGGGAGCGAAAGAGGGAGGGAGGGCGGGAGCGAAAGAGGGAGGGAGGGCGGGAGCGAAAGAGGGAGGGAGGGCGGGAGCGAAAGAGGGAGGGAGGGCGGGAGCGAAAGAGGGAGGGAGGGCGGGAGCGAAAGAGGGAGGGAGGGCGGGAGCGAAAGAGGGAGGGAGGGCGGGAGCGAAAGAGGGAGGGAGGGCGGGAGCGAAAGAGGGAGGGAGGGCGGGAGCGAAAGAGGGAGGGAGGGCGGGAGCGAAAGAGGGAGGGAGGGCGGGAGCGAAAGAGGGAGGGCGGGAGCGAAAGAGGGAGGGCGGGAGCGAAAGAGGGAGGGCGGGAGCGAAAGAGGGAGGGCGGGAGCGAAAGAGGGAGGGCGGGAGCGAAAGAGGGAGGGCGGGAAAGGGGGAGGGAGGAAGAATTTTGCTACAATAAACTGCATTGCTTACCAGACTGTTCTGAAACAGTGACATTCATGTAGCTCAATGATCTGCATAAAAATAATTTTGTTACACCTTGGTACACACATACAGAACTATCATGAAGGACAGTGCCTTTATGGTCAATGCTTTGGGGTGTCTCATTATTCACCACACTTTTTCTGAAAGCATGGCATGCAGGATAGCGGCAGAGAATGAAGTTAGAGCTTGAGGCATGTTTGGATACCTTGTTGTTATAATCTGCAATGGTGTTTCAATACCAAAACCTCTGAGAAGTGATGTGACACCACATAAAAATATTAGGTATTCCCACATCATCAACAAGTAATACCACTATCAAACAAGTAAGTACCATTATCAATGAGAAGGCAACGGTGAAAGCAACTAGTTCAAATCCCAAATTTATGATGTTCTTCCTAACATATATTACTAGCAAAGGTAGGCTTTTTCAGAACAAGGAGTTGAGCTTACAATAGAGCTTGAAACACCAACACAAAAAATTACTAAAGGATGACCAACAATAAAAAACAGAAAAGTAACAACACAGTACACTCAAGTCCATAATGACACCCAAAAAATGAATGCAGTTATTGCTATGAGCTTATCACTACCAGCCACACACGTACATCACAAGTGTTGCAACCAATAATGATGCAAACTTAGCATTATGAATGTTTGTTTTAAATACGTGGTACTGCAGTAATGAATTTCTACAGAGAATAATATTTGTATATGGATTTCCTTAATCAAATACTGAAATGCGTGAAAGTACATATTCTATCATCACTAAATTTCTGTTTAATATAATAATACAATCAAAGCTGTTCCATACGTCTTCTGTTACCTTCATTTCTTTGTTCTCAAGAAGTTATCACTACCCAAACATCAGCCCGAACACGAAAATACTGAATCTACTAATACTCCTTATCCGCTGACTAATGACACCATCAAAATGATGACATTACTCACTTGTTGAAATGCTATATACGAAACATGTGCCATAAAAGTTATTAGTTATTCTCATCAAAGTCATTGCCTGAGAACTAAATTGCTGTCCTTTAATCAGGTCTAGAATTCAAGCTATTCCAGAGTTTCTCACCACAACCTATATTCCTCAAAATGTGACCCTGTGAGTGTGAATATATATGTCTCAAGTTCAGTTGTTATTCATTTGTTAGCTCCAAAGGACACAGTCCTAAGTTTTCAGTCATGTTTGTATGCTTTTCAACCACTTAACCATAAGCAGAGTGGTTGCTTTTACTCTTTACATTATTGTAATAAAAAAAAAATTAAAATGGAAGCAATTACATATATTATCAGTGTTCAAGCTCCATTAGCACATGTTCATGTATCAAACCCAAATCCTGTATAAATAGGTTCAACCCAATCCGCTCTCACCAAAATTCTCTGCTACAAGCCTAAGCCTAGCTCATATATCACCAAACCAGTACGAGGACAGATCTCAGAACATGGAATTCAAAAAGCAATTCTGTAGAGCACAACAGTACAACACAACAAGGGACCATCCACAGTCTAATCTCCGTGTGTGTATGTGTGTTGGGGACGTGTGTCTAAAGTGGACATGGGAAGTTACGATGGCGGAACAACTGGTATGCACAGTCAATGATGTTATCAGGTTTTCAGTTCAATTGCAGAAGAAGTAACGTACTCTGTGTTACGCATGTGAGATCAATTTTTTTTTAATGGTGAACACTTCATTTGCATGGGAAAATACACACAAATAACTAAAAGCTAAATTTACATTTTCTGCAGCAATCTGTTCTTCTGTTACTGATATATGCAGCCTGCTGCAAACCCCTGGATGCAAGCAAATGGAAAATAATGGAAATTAAAGTCCTAGTATTTCTACATGTAGAATGTACTACCACACAGAAAAGGAATCAAACTGCAAAAGAATTGAAATCTTATTTTTTATAGATGTATATCACTGAATGGGCACAGATAAAATTAATATGTCTTGGACACTGATTTGGTGGGAAAAACTTAGCGGACAACCTACAAAACCATGTACAAGGTTATTACAAATAACTGAAGTTATTTCATAAAACCAATGTAGCTACATTAATTGACATATTGTCAAAAAACTGAACACTCATAAAACTCGAAAAGTTTTGTATTGTTGCTGCTGTACTTCAGATTTCTGCCACACGAGTGCAGCAATGAGTAATTAAACAAGATGGACGCTGGGGCCGAGAAAGCATATGTTGTGCTTCAAATGCAGTAACATCAGTCTGTTTTAACAGTGCAACGACACTTCAGACAGAAGTTCAACAAAGATTCACCAACTTCAAACATGATTCACCAGTGGTGTGCACATTTCAAATCTTCAGAATGGCTTTGTGCTGGGAATCAACATGCTGGACTGATGTGAGCGAAGGAAATGGCTGACCACATGCAGGTGTGTTTTGCACTTGGCCCACAGAGCAAGCAGAGGGCTGAACATACCACAACCAACTATTTGGACAATCCTAAGGGACAATCTGAAACTAAAGCCTTACTGCTCGTAACTGCTACAAGCCCTGACTCTTTACGACAAAAACAGTTTAAAGTTTCAGTACAGTTGCAACAGCTTATGGAAGAGGATGGGTTTTCTTAAAAACTCATCTTCAGGGATGAAGAAACATTTTTGTGAACAACACAATTTGCATATCTGGGCGAGGGTCGTTCCATGTAAAAGAGGAATCATCAAAAAATTAATTTTTCTGTGGGAATATTTTCCCCTGTTACATATGTAGGTTGGGCATTGAATTTTGTTGACAAGATTGATTTTTCCCTCCAAAACCTATTGTTTACTTGTGGGAGCCACTGTTTTGAAGACAATATTGTTGAGTTTGTTCATGCAGAAGATTTGATCAATTTCAAGGCAAGGAAAAAAAAAATCATGAAATTTATAATAATTCTTTATGGTTCATATACAACTTTAAAGAGCATAACTTCTTCTCTTTCTATTTAGTATAGTTTTTAGAAGCAAACCCTTTAAGCATGATAAATACAAAAACATTTATATAACCTAACCCAAAATGTGTAACATGAGTTATCAAATGCCATTTTTTACAGATTTTCACAAAATACATTTAAGTATAGAAACTTATATGCCATGCTGTCCTTCACATAAGTGTACATGATAAATTGGTGTCTCAAATAAATTTCCTCCTGGAAGCCTTCTCCTGGTATAGGATATTTAATTCAAATAATTTGAGTTACCTTTATTTATGCAATGTGAGTTACCATAATTTTTGTAGTATTAGCTATAATTTTGACCATTCAGTTTGGTTCTGAATTACAATAACACAACTAACAATATATTTCAATGTATTTAATGCGTATTTACCTCCATATGCCACATAAAATCCCATAGGGAATAGCTATTTCTACTTTACAACAATTTGCAATTTTTTCAGAATGCCTTTAAGTGCAGCTGAAAAGTTGAGAAGAAAAAGGCAGAAATTGAAAGATGAAAGCAGATATGAAGAGTATAAAATCAAACACAAGAAAACTATGAAAAAATTCAGGAAAAAGAAGCAGCAACAGGAAAAATGTTTGGGTAAAAGAGAAGAAGAAAGTATTGCTGCAGACAAGAAACGTAATGTTAGAGAAAGAGTTGCCAAGCACAGGAAGCGGCTGAAGGAAGCATCTTCAGTTACACCAAGTAGTTCTGCCTCTACACCATATAAAAATAGGTCTTCACTGAGAAAAGCCATATCAAAATTGAAACGTGTACTTCCAGCATCATCCAGAAACCAAAAATGTGTTATTAGAAGGTTGTATCACACATTCGTTGAACCTTTAGAAGTAGAAAGAATCTGTAAACAAATAATAAGTGCAGTGAGCAAATTCTATGAAAGGGATGACATTAGCAGACAGGCCCTTGGACACAAAGACGATATGGCTGTACAAGATGAGAAACGTAAGAGTAAATTGCAAGTACGACACTCGACATCATCTTTGAAAGAAGCCCATGCAATGTTTTGTGAAGAAAATGGCAAAGTGATTGGTAAAAGTAAATTCACAGAATTAAGACCCAAATATGTCATGCTTGCCAATAAACTTCCACACAATGTTTGTCTCTGCAGATATCACAAGAATTTCATCTGTGCTATTATCTCTCTGCATAGCATAGTACCTCAAATACTTAAGTACACCAGTAACTAACCAGAATTTTTTCTGTGTACAGAGCCTACAGCCCATTGTTGGTTGGGAAAGTGCATGAAATGTAAAGATTTATTGGCAGTTAAACTTCTTGGTTTATGTATTAGTGTACAAGAGTACGGCGTGAAATGGTATGTGTGGCAGGAGAGTGGCGACAGGATTTTGAAAGTAGAGGAAGAAGGTACGTTACAGAATGTTATTGACCATATTCTTACCATGGTACCTAAAGTTTTAGAGCACTGCTACTTTAAGAGAGAACAATCAAAGAACTATCAGAGTGATAAGGAATCACTGCCTTCTGCAATGCTAACTGCAATGATGCAAATTGATTTTTCTAAAAATTTTACATGTGTAAGTCAAGATTAAATTCAAAGTGCACTTTGGCAGCCAAATCAAATTAGTATTTATATTGCTATGATTTGGCATTTAGGTACTTCTCACCCCGGCAATCAGGTACTTCTCACCTATGTGTTGGTATCTGATAATCTGGATCACACAAAAAACACTGTCATTCCCTGTGTTGCTACACTTTTTTAAGAACTACCAAAAATATTAGAGAAGTTACAATCTGGTCAAATGGTCCTGCTTCCCAGTTTAAAAGCATATGTATTGCAGAGTCTATAAAAGTTGTAAGTAAGAGTCGTGCCAAAGAATTACATGGAAGTACTTTGCAACTCCTCATTGAAAGGGGCCAGTGGATTGAATTGGTGGGGCTGTAAAATGCAAATTTTGGACTCCTGTGAAAAGCAGGAAACGTGTTGTAAACAACGCAACAGATTTTGTAAAAGCATTGTTGAATTCTTCTTCTAATGTGACAGCAGTTCTTATGGGTGAAAAAGGCTTTAGCCAAAGAAGCAAAAAAACTACATCTCTCAGCATTAATCAAGAACTGCAAGCCTTTCTTGAACATTTCTAAAGTTCATCACTCTATAATAATAAAGTTGTAGGGACACACCACTCCATCAGCTGCAGAGGAAAATGCTAACAGAACAGAAAAATCACTGGATATACAAGCAGATGACTGGGTGGTGGTAAAATATGACAATTCATATTTTTCTGGTAATGTTACTAAAATTAAAAATGGTGAGTTTGAAGTCGATGCTATGATGAAAGATGGGAAGTGGCCTGAAATGAGATACGAGATATACTACACTTAGGACAAGCGTGTCAGAAAAGTGAACCCTCCAAGTGTTCTAAATTCCCGTGGTTATTTCACGTTTGACTGTGATCTGTGACAATGTAACATGAGTTACCATATGTTGTAACACGAGTTAACTGTTCATTATGTTTTAATATTTATTTTATTGCAGATTAAATGTTTGCAACTTTGTTAAAATACTTTTAAGATCTGGTATTGTGTGTAAAACTTACAAGAAATGTTCACATAAAACAGAGCAGACTTTTGTATATGCAAAAGCCATTTCTTGGAAATGTATCGCAAATTAGCAAGAATAATCATAAGATTTGGTTTTCTAATTATAGTAATGTAACAATTATTGTGATATAGGTTTATAGAGCATTCTGTATAAAGTATGTTTTGAGGTATAAAAAATATTTAATAGAAACGTTTCCTTCTGTTAATTGTCCGAAACTTATAATACAAACATCACTTTGTAACATGAGTTAGCATGGAATGATCCGGGACAGAGAATCCCAACACTATTGTAAAACACAATCGAGAAACTTCCTGGCAGATTAAAACTGTGTGCCGGACCGAGACTCGAACTCGGGACCTTTGCCTTTTGGGGGCGAGTGCTCTACCAACGGAGCTACCCAAGCACGACTCATGCCCTGTCCTCACAGCTTTACTTCCACCAGTACCTCGCCTCCCACCTTCCAAGTTCTGGAAACACAATCGAGATTCACCAAGAGTTAATGTGTTCTGTGGAGTCTCATGATTTAAAGTTTACAATACCTTTATCCTTCTGCCAAAAGGCAATTACAGTACACGTCTTTGGACATGCTGGAAAACTGCCTCACGTCACAACTGGAGACTGACAGTGTGAATTTCATCTACCAACAGAATGGTGTTCCACCCCACTTCCATCATGATGTTCATGAATTCTTCACAAGAAATTAAGCAATGGACTGATCTTGTGGAGCTGTTGATCAGAAATTCATAATATGGCGAAAGATTCAGTGCTTAAGTCTCCTGTTGCAATAAACCTACCAGAACAGCAAGCTTGCATCAACAGCACTTAATGATAGGGGGCATGCTACACCAAACATGGAAAGAACTTGATACTGCAGAATCAGAAATGAGACATATATGGAGCACATTTACTCTGTCAGCTTTACACTTCCACACAGTATTTTGTGCTAGCCACAAAAATTCTAAATAAAAGTTGACAAGCAAATATTACAAGCACTGATGGGTGTAACATGTTAAAAATACAAGATGAATATTCAAACAAAAATGACCAGATGAAAGAACCATGAATCGATTATGTCACAAAACACAGAAAAAGAGAGGGAGAAATGTATAAAACACAAAGACCTAGTAAAACTGAACAAATGCGGCAACATTTCATATTTTTCAAAGTGACAGGTGGAATTGTTTTATTACACTTTTTGCTATCAGCCACAATGAAACCCTTGACTGGTCATAGAAAGTTATTTCAAAAACAAAGCCACTGTTTGAACAGTGAAAGATTTTCGCCATGTCTGATGGATAAAATAAACAGATCATCATTCGAAACTTCCTGGTGCACGTTCCGCTGTGGAGTGAAAATTTCATTCTAGTTCACCATTTATTAGCAATTCAATCAAAATTTTTAATCCTTTTTTATAAGGTAAAAACTTCTTTCATAGCCCAATACAAAGTGATAAACTGAAAATGTAAACAGTGACAACAAAGTGTGTGTGTGTGTGTGTGTGTGTACACAAAATCACAATTCACATAAGAAGGTCTTGCATTCATATCCACAGACGTGATGATGGAAATGTTCCAACAGGAAATACAAACTTAAAACAATTAAATAACCGGCACCACTGACAGTCACCAAAACAAAAACTTCATAAACTGTTTCGTGTCATTTCGATATGTAGCAGTGTATGTTTACGACAGAACTAAGAAAATATTTTTGTTATATCAACCCTTTCGTTCCAAACCTCTGACTATTATATCGTTATAAATACACATAAACAACAACAGCAATAAGCCATATTTCCGTTACTGTAACTATTTACGTTCGCACCACGTCAATATTATTGACTTACCGATTATATTCTGTAGTGTATCAGGATCTACTGAAATTGTCCCGTCATTATTAACGATGATGATAAGGGTGTTGTCCGATTTACGATCATCAGCTGTGTCAGCAACAAAGGTGCTCGACATTGCACGTTACCTGCAAACCATATCAAAAGGTTATGGTAAAGTTTGCAGTATAACATCACGTGCATACACCTGACATTGTTTTGTTTATATGCTCCGTAATACATGCCATGATCAGATGATACACTCTGCCGGAAATAACACACACATCGCGCGCACAGCCATCAACCATAAAAACTTTAACAGTTACTTCACTAACATGACAAGCCTAGGAAATCATCTCAGTTTACGGGGCCCAGCACGGTCCAAAATAAACGCGCCCAAATAATCGGCCATCTTGTATGATAGCACAGCAACCAGAATACACACGGACACCGTAACTGCGCAAAAATCAGACATTCGTACACACCTTATCTCCTGATGGCGAGTTTCATGTATCTTCTTATCGTACAACTGAACATTTGAAAACAAAACAAAACCATAACCCTAAAGTGCACTACAACCTACAGAAATACGAAATAACATCTCTCTGGACGACATTCTAAAACTCCACAGATACCACGTTACAGTCGCATCAAAGATGCCTAACACTGGCTTTTTATCTATGGTAACCATTGCTTCCTAATTACATTCTTTGAAATAAAATAGCCATTACCGTTTTCAAAACATAAAATTATTTTCATTGAACTTAATGGGAATTGTCACATTTATGTGCATGTCCGTTCCTGAGTGACAGTCGGACTTTGTAACGAAAGGGTCCATGGTCTGCGAGGCCCATTTATAAACACAAAAATACCCATCCAAGTTTCAACAACTCCGTTTCGCCGTTACGAAATATGTTTGCAAGCATTTTACTTCCTTTCGTCTTTAAACTGGTAAAACTCTACGTGATTATTTATTAGGAGGCACATTGTCTGTAGACCTTTCCGAAACCACAATTACACCCTTACTTCAACTTCCAATGAGATTCTATGATACTGTAACATACACTTTTGACACCCCACAAATGTTACACATTTCATTTACGTAACACGAGAATAAAAACCCGCCACTCATTTTAATTTCAATTTTAAATGTTATCTGTCGTACATTCTTATGTCGATAACATTGGCTCAACGATCTAGTCAAGACCATTATTTAAAATACATAACACGTGAATCATTCTTGGCATTATGGGGTACAAGGTGCGGACTATTTGCAACAGTGAACATAACGGAACTAATATTCACAGTCAACAACCACGACTTATAAACTCTCGCTTATGTGGTTCGTTACTGTGTAAAGCTTTTCTACCCCACTCTACCATTTATTTAGGAGTAGTAATTGGAAGTGAGTGGGGGGGGGGGGGATGTTTACATCTTGTAGAAGGGGGGGGGGGGATGTTTACATCTTGTAGAACAGTATTTTTGGAAGCTATATGCAAACAAACACAGATTGTGTTCCACAGCAGGACTCTGTTGACTAAAGCAATACCAGTATTATTTATGTTGTTACCACACAGAAATGTCACTGGACAGTTCAAAACAATAGACTGATACAGGAAAGGTACGCTACATGAAAGGATTAAGGCACGGCCGCCTGTATTAGAGGCCGGAGGACTGAAATGTGGCAACGTTACGTTAAGGCCTACCGCATGCTGTGCCTATAAGGTAGCGAACAGAAGCAGTTGTTTACGTTCTTTCGCGGTGTCTGTTTTATCTGACATTTCAGTGTAATTATGCTATACTGGACTTCTGTTATTTCAGAAGTTGTTGAATATTCTTTCAGTGGTGTAGGGGTGCAGTATCTTCTGACGGGAAAACTACAAATTGATAATTTGGATTCACGGTTTAGTAGGTATTGTCAATTATCGGGTGGAAACTACAATGTTTCTGTAACCCAGGTATTTGAACGGATGTTGACGTGAATCCGTTTGTAAGTGTTTTGAACAACGTAGGCAATGAAAATGTTGATGTATACCAATCTGTGCTTCTGTATGTTTGTCGTTATGCAGCACACAAAACAACACAATTGCTCAGTTGTACAACATGCACTGATTTTGTTTTAGGCACACACACCACAGAAAAATATCCGAAGTGGATTGACTGTACCATCAGATATTGTTGTGGAAATTGGCACTTTTGTATATACAGTTATGCAGCTTTTAATATCTGAAGAGTATGAAACAAAATTCTTCACTTGTCAAAATTTAAAGCAGTTACTACTCAATCTGGTTGGCCAAGGAGTTGAATCACATGTTTATCTGCAAATATTTGTAACAGATTCATGTCTCTGTGGCAGGCCACTTACTGATATCTACAAAAAGCCGGTTTCCATTATGTGTAACATTTTGTTAAATAATTATACCAAACTCCAAAATGATCATTTAATATGTTCCAAGAAGGAGGGAGTTAATAGAAAATTAAAAACATTACATAACTTTTGACACAAAATTATGAAACTTCTTTCTTACCCACAACCTCAGTCCTTAAATGCTCTGATTAGTACTGGCAAGGAGGAGGTGGCCACTACGAAATAAACTTTTATGCACTGATAAATTTCAGTCATGCTTCTTATGCAAATCCTACAGCAAGGTCACCAGTTCATTCTAACTCAGAAAGATGTGTGAAAGTATTTAAATATATTGTGTATGACCTGTGATTAAAAAAAAATCTAACATACTAATGAACAATAAAAAAAAAAAAACGTTCGTTAAAAATTATTATTATTATGCCACCGTCATATACAAAGGTGTGAAAGATATGTTGCAGCTGTCAGAAACTTTTATATTAGTTTGTCATTTATATAGGAAGGTACATGATAATACATTTCAAATAACAGACTGAAATAATTGCAAGTCTGCAAATAATGTTAGAAGGCACCTCACAAAATTGTTTCTTGAACTTGTATCTCCAAATCTCGGGTAAGAAATGTCATAATATACTGCTATGAAGCACATGTGAGTTATTGAAAAGTTCATCGTTACAAGGAAACGAGAATAAAATGCGTAATTCCGACATGAAGTCGGCGTAATACGTGATTGCATATTTATATCTGACACGTCGCCTGCATTCGACGAAATCTAAACTTCAGTCTCGGACTAGTTGGTCACGCTAGCCGGCCTACTGATGTCACAGGCTACGACGTTGTCAGCTTGACGACTCCGGCCTCTAATACAGGCGGCCGTGTGATTAAGGCCAACAGTGAAATAGCAATGAGATATGTAGGTACTGGCAAAGAATAACAAAGAAAATTAAAACAACACCTACGAGGAGGAAGGATGATTAGCAGATAACATCCTCTCAATGTTCACAAGGCTGGAGATAGACATCAGCCACAACTATTTCCAAGGGAACCAACCTGGCATGTGCCATAGTGATTTAGGGAAAGCTCAGAAATTTTATATCTGGATATACGTGTGGGGATCTGAACATCACTCATCCAGAATATAAATCCATTGTCTTAATCACTACACCACCTTGCTCGGTCTTACACAAAAAGTGAAAGTTCAAGATCTAGCGTGACTTTCTAAGCTTCAAGATTGTGCAATCCATCATTCACCAGTTGGTGAGTGACCGCCTGCCTTTTTTTGCATTAGTATTTATCCAGGAATTTCCAGTCTCATAAATATGTGAGTACTGAGAGGTATCACTCAACAGCTTTGATGAGAATAATATCTAACATCGATTTGTCGATCCTGCCTAGGAAAAAAATTTAATTTTCTTAAAAAGAAGCCTTTTTAGTTTTATTCTCCCATTCTGTTGTTTCCTAAGCTATAGGATGGTACTGTACTATCACTACCACAGGCTGACAGAATTGATGGCTACTACGAAGTTAAGACTGAGCTGACATTTCATGAATAACTGCAATACATTAGAGGTTTTTCCATCTGTCAGAAATTCCTGTTCATGAAATGTCTAAGCAGCTAATACCTCTGACATCATTAGGAGTAAGATATACAAAATAGTAGATTTGATGGATAAAAAGTAAGCAAGCATAAAAAGTATGGTTGTGGACACTACTGAAATTGTTTGGAAATGAGAAACCACAAGGATGGCAATTTTACAGAGAAATCCTTCATTTAAAACAAATGCAGACTGTACAAAAACGTTAGTTGGCTATGAAAAAGATACGATAGCAAAGGAGAGTGTGGGAATACGAGAAACTACATGCCATCAATGGGAATACATCACCAGCAGACAACCTTGAAAGGAAGCAGATAACTTTTATATAAGAAGATCAAGCCATGAATGGTTACTGAGGACAGATATGCATCAGTTTTAGGGAAATATCAGGTAAAAGAACAATTGGTATGAAGACTTAATCATCTATTTTTTCACTCTGCTACTGTGCAATAATTTTTCAAATTGCAACTTCTTTGGAGTAATTTTTATACTACATTTAAGAAGAGGTCTTACATTACCACAAAGTCACCAACTAAAAAACAGGAAGAAATTCATGAAATATTTGAAAGAAGCCTATCTCCAAGGATGGCATTTTAAATTTATAAGTCTGTATTGGCAAAACAACAAAACACTTCACAAAAAATTCATTCACTGCAGTTTTCTCTCACTAAAACATTCTGTCACTGATTTATGATAAAGGACTAACAGAGATATTTCTTTTAATATAGCAACTGACAACTAGTGGATTACCTCTGAAAAAAAAAAAAAAAAAAAAACTAACTTTAGCATGATGTTGCTAAGAGCAGTGTGGCCTTTATGCCTGCTAGATTTTACATTTGAGCGGAATGTTGCTAACTATATGATGCCAATACTGTAGAATTATTATACGAATGGTTATATTAGTTAATATCTTGCAGTATATCAACCATGAAGAATTCCACTAAAATCTTTCTTAGTATGGTAATGAGAGTTACTAACAATCTGCCAAAAATACATGCACCAACTATGGGCCTTTCTTGTCAAACACACTGACCTTATTGCAGGAATAATTTTATCGAGTTGCATTTTTAAATCTATTTACACAAAATCAGATCCTGTAGTATATGATACTACATAATGATTAATATTTAACACTATTATTTATTTATTAGTATTCTTATCCTTCATTACATTATTTGCAATGACAGTCATTCTTCAGTATTTCATTTACAAAGCAAATGTTGTAGTATATGTAGTCAGTGTTTACCCACTGAACTAACGCAAAGAGAAATGAACACTTCTGTACAGCAAAATACAAATTACCCCATGCAAGTATACTTCTCATCATTAATCAATGCAATAAAAAAGTCCTGCTCCACTTGACAGCAAGTTATTCACAGCACCTGACTTGTATGAAATTCTCTCACTGTTCTAATTGCGGAACATTTTCAGCAGAAACTCAGCAGTAAGCCATAAAATAATTATATAAAAGGCACACTTCACTTTCAGTAGTCTTCTTCCATCTATGAAGATGATGTAGACTTTTAAATATCTAAATTTCTACTGAAATATGATGCACATAGAATACGGAGAGATTTTATAAAGTAAATTTGTCAATTATTGCACATTTTATCAATGTAATTTGTAATTACAAATTAATTACTAGACTTTGGAACAGTGGGAAATACTGCCTCATACTTCTTGATAAAGGAGTGTGCCAATGAAATATAAATGGGATCCACTTCTTAGATCTTAATTTGTTTCTTGTAATCTGTGAACAAATACATAACTTAGATTTTCATGCGATGACAACAAAAAGTGACTAATGTAAGTATATATGATCACTATCTATTAGAAAGTAACATCTGGTAACCCAGGTGGTTCCAGACATTAGAATTTCCCCAAATGAAAGTGCCATCAACATTTGAGTCTTCTATTCTTAGGATCTGCGAAGGAAAACGCAGTTGTTTCCAAAATACTTCACAACATATTGGACAACAACTGAAATGGGAGAATTCCCCATAACCACAGGGTACAAAGTATGTTATCAATAGCTTCATAGACACTACTTCTGCAGGGCAAACATCTAGTTCCACTACAAATCGATTTTCTTTTTCCTTCTGGTATTTTGTACTCAGTACATTCAGTACTCAGATGATCAAATCTTGCAACTGGCCTAACTATTGGCATGGATCAAAACAAATAAATATCTTACTCAGGCCGAGTGATCTAGAAACTAAATTGCCAAGGTGCCGCTTCTCCCGCTATGCAGATGTACCATTTTCATGCTACCCATGAATATAAAAAATACCAATTTGGTTATCACATGAGGTGGATTTTTCATTCAAGGTTTGAACCATAAATGTCTTTATCAGCAGATAAATGTTTTTGCTTGGTCCAATGGCTATGAAAAATCAATAATAATGCCAAACAATATTTTTCTAACAAGGGAAACTCCCCAGCACACCCCCTTCAGATATAGTGGTAAGAGGGCTCTAAGGACAGCCCATCGCAAACTGAACACAGCTCAAGCATAAAAACAGGAAGATGGTGTACCGGACTGTGAAGAAAAAGCAAAATAGAAACAGCGAACGGCCTAAGAACAAGAAGTGTAATATGGAGCAGCCAGGAAGAAAAGTGGCGTCGTGTTAAGTGGTTAGGGTGTTGGACTGCCTGGCGGACATGCCATGTTCAAACCTTCTTTGTGCCAATACTCTCTCTTCCTTCCTCCCCCCTCCCGCTGTTCACTTTATTCAGGTTCAGGTGGTTTGGGGAAGGAGACCAAACAGCGAGGTCATCGGTCTCATCGGATTAGGGAAGGATGGGGAAGGAAGTCAGTCGTGCCCTTTCAAAGGAACCATCCCGGCATTTGCCTGGAGCGATTTAGGGAAATCACGGAAAACCTAAATCAGGATGGCCGGAGGCGGGATTGAACCGTCGTCCTCCCGAATGCGAGTCCAGTGTCTAACCACTGCGCCACCTCGCTCGGTCACTTTATTCAAATTTGTGTGTGTGTATCATGGTGTAACGCTCGTTCGCAGCAGAGATGCGTAAAGTAGGAACCTATAGTGACAGTTGATTCTGTACTATTGCTCTATTAACAGATTTCAAATCTAAACTGAAAACGTTTGATGACAAGGCAACAAAACAACTTAATCCTGTACCAGATGTCTGATGGGTCATACACAGCAATAGTGACAGTACATTTTTGAAGTTGTGTTTCATTTTGGAAGCACTGACTCTTGAGTTCCTGTGTTGTAACTTAGTTCACACCTGTTTATTTGTTTTCATTTCTGTGAGTTGTCTATGTGATACCTTGAATGCTCTCATTATTAATCACATTTATTTGTGACAGTAACGTATTCTTACCACATGGCTCATATTCTATAACCAACGTATAGCATGAGAACTGCCACGAATACAGAAAGAACAAACATTTCAACGACCAGATGGACAGTTTATAAAGTTGTGGGAAAAAAAGGTGAAATGAGATAATTTTGAACATGGTCCACTCACTTTGCAGCCCAACACCATGACCACTTTATTATACTTCTTGTTCTTGAACCATTCTGTTTCTATTTTCAAAGTTCAGTACACCTTTCTGTTTTCGTGCTTGATCTGTGTTCAGGTTTTGACTGGCTATCCATTGGGCCATCTTATCACTAAATCTTAGGGGTGTGCGATGGGGGAGTTTCCCTTGTAAGTTAACTAATACTCACTAAACTTGGTAATGCCAATGGCCTTACTGCAGTGGTAACACCGGTTCCTGTCAGATCACCGAAGTTAAGTGCTGTTGGGCTGGGCTAGCATTTGGATGGGTGACCATCTGGTCTACCGAGCACTGTTGACAAGCGAGGTGCACTCAGCCCTTGTGAGGCAAACTGAGGAGCATCTTGACTGAGAAGTAGTGGCTCCGGTCTCTTAAACTGACATACAGCTGGGAGAGCAGTGTGCTGACCACATGTCCCCCATATCCACATCCAGTGATGCCTGTGAGCTGAGGATGACACGACGGCCGGGCGGTACCGTTGGGCCTTCCAAGGCCTGTTCGGACAGCGTTTAGTTTAAACTTGGAAATAAAACTTCAATGTGTAATCAAGAACTAATATTGAAATGAAAATCATTAAACCAAATAGGAAGTTCTATAAATGATAAACATACTGCTAGGAATCAACATGTATTTTATTTACAATGTAGGAAAAGATAGATTGCTACTTACTGTACAGATGACACATTAACTCGCAGACAGGCACAATTTAAAGACTCTTGCATGCAAGCTTTTGGCCACAGCCTTCATCCGAAAAAGAAAGAGAAATACATACCAGTCATTCACACAAAGAAGCACACCTCAGGTACACATGACAGCAAACTCCAGCTGCTTGGATCACAACAGGCTCTGGTCTGAGCTGCCAGAGTTGGTGGTTGTGTATGCGTGAGATGTGCTTGCTTCTCTGAATGGTGTGTTTTCCCCTTTCTTTTTCTGACGAAGCCTGTGCCTGAAAGCTTACATGTAAGTGTCTTAATTGTGCCAGTCAGCAACTGAATGTATGATCTTTACAGTTAGCAGCAAGCTATATTTTCCCACGCTGTTGGTATTCCAATCTGGAATTTCTGTTTGATGTATTTTATTTGTTATTCTTTTTAACTTATATTCAGGCAACATTTTCCAGAAGTGGACAATGGACATTAATCAAGACAATCAAATGAATTAATGCCACAATACTGACTTCACTGTCATACTTCCTGAAAGCAAAGGTTTCTAATCCCTCACAGATTATGTGCTCAAAACAGGTATTAATTTTAAAAAATTAATATGTACAAAGAGAGCAACAGGCTGGAAGTTCAAATCACCTGTACGCAATCAAAACCTACAATATAATACACTATGGTACAGTCTAGTACAATACAACACCCAACCCGAACTTTAAGGCCACACTCTTTCTTACCAAGTTGTCTACACTTACATCCACAACAACTGAGCAACTAGATCTGCTAACTTCTTACAATTTTTTTTAATCTTATGTCCATCGATAATATCACATGTTTAGCTCTACTCTCTCTTGCCTCTTTGAATGTTGCACACATTCTTCTTATCTACATAATACCCAGCATACCACTGCAAAATGCAGCATCATATATTACAGTTTCTTTCAATTCCAATCATATTTGGAGTGTGAGAATAATGACTGCTTGAATGCCCCTGTGCATGCTGGAATTAGATTAACTTTCTCTTCATGGCAGGGGGCTGAAGACTATCTCTAGATTCTTCACCCAAGTTCTTGAACTTTTGTAAGTGAACTTTCATGGAGTAATTTATCTACAAGTGTCTGCCAATACAGATTTTTCAAAATTTCCCTTATGATTTCCCACGAGTCAAATGAACCTGTGACCATTTGGACAGCCCTTCTTTGTACACATTCATTCAGCATTGCTGGTTGATCTATTTGGCAATTTTTCCTTCATGTGAAGCCACAGTTATATAAAACTCACAGAAAGATATAAATGCCATCTGACTGTATGATATGCTTTATAACATGATCTAGAATTCAGCCTTATGCCATTTTCAAATATTACAAATGTCAAAAATCATCTGACTTGGGTGGAACACAAGTTAACATTAAGATATATATATTTGACACAATTAAAATACAGAAAGTCAGATGTTGCTATTAATATTGCCGGCCACATTATTAACATATAACATGAACAACAAGCATGCCTAAAATTACTTCTATTTCTCTCGGTGACTCTCCGTCTGAGATTACATGCTGGGCCCTCCCTACCAGTAAAGCCTCAATCCACTCACAAAGTTAGATTGATATCCCACATGATTGCACTTTCAGCAGTAAGTGCATGTCTTATACTGTGTCAAATGCTTTTCGGAAGCCAAGAAAACCTGCACCTACACAACTGCCTTGGTCCACAACTTTCAAGGTGTTACATGAGAAAAGCGAAAGTAGAGTTTCACATGATTGGTGTTTTTTGAATACATGCTGGTTAACAAACAGGTGGTCGTTCTATAGAGGTACCTCATTATGTTCAAATTGATAATGTGTTCTAGGATTCTACAAAATGTACATGCCAACTGAACTATAGTCTCTTAGATCACTTTTGTTAGCCTTCTTGTACATGGGTTGGACTGGAGCTTTTTTTCCAACCATTGGGCACAGGTTTTTCATCACGGGATGTATGCCATATTATGGTTGAAATGGGAGCTAATTAAGCTGCAAATATTGTATAGAATCTGATAGGGCTCCCACTGGGTCCTGGGCCCTGTTTAATTTTAGTTATTTTAGATGTTTCTCAATGCCAAGAGACACACACACACACACACACACACACACACACACACACAGACAGACAGAAATGAAAGATTGTGTGTTATTATTGGCTGGGAGAACCCATCTGGGGTAGTTTGGCCACTGGGTGAAAGTCTTTCTACTTAATGCAACTTTGGTGACTTGCACCTTGATCATGATGATGAGATGAAAAGATCAGGATAGCATAAACACCCAGTCTCTCAATGAAGCAATCTCGAACCTGGCTACGAATTAAACATGGGACCCTGCTATCTAGAGGCAGTGATGCTAAGCATTAGATCATGAGCTTTGCAAGGACAGGGACGGAAGGACAGGGACGGAAGGACAGGGACGGAAGGACAGGGACGGAAGGACAGGGACGGACACACGTGTTTTTTCATGTTTTGAGGAAGAGAGAGAGAGAGAGAGAGAGAGAGAGAGAGAGAGAGAGAGAGAGAGAGAGAGAGAGAGATATTCACAGTACTGTGATTTATATAATGAATTTTGGTTTTACTCTTTAACAGATTCATGGTTTACAATACATCAATGTTTTGGACAATGTAACTTCAGGCCAGCTCACCCAAACATGTCATCAAGACTGTGCAATTATATGAATAAAACAGAAACTTATGTACTGTCAGACCTGTTATATGAAATAGACAGTGTAACAAGTTGCAATAACTTCAAACGTTGCAAATGTGGTCATGTCAAGGCTTTGGTAGCTCAGTTGGTAGAGCACTTGCACATGAAAGGCAAAGGTCCTGAGTTCGAGCCTCAATACAGCACACAGTTTTAATCTGCCAGGAAGTTTCATATCAGTGCACACTCCACTGTAGAGTGAAAATTTCATTCTAGAAACAACCCCCAGGCTGTGTCTCTGCAGTATCCTGAGTCCGGCAACCGAAGATGAAGTTGCAGGGCAGCCAAAGAAGGACATAGCGAAGAATATGGGCCATGTCAACCGGGCGCCGCACCGACACTGAGGTGGGTCTTCATGGTGCACGAGGTAGCCATGGGTCAGTCAAGCATGGCCAATACGGAGCCGGCAGAGAACCACAGAGTCCCTGCGAGAGGCCCTCATCGAGGACTTACAAATTCGCGGTCCCCTAAATGGTTCGCAGTTTGTTGTGCGTACTGAGATTTCGCCATTCTGTCTCCCAAAGCTGAAAAACCTTGCGGCGTAATAACGAACGCAGGTCAGTTGCGGGGATGCCCATCTCCAGAAGTGGTTTCTGTGTAGCCTGTTCGGCCATCCTGTCAGCAAGTTCATTTCCTGGAATTCCGACATGACCAGGGGTCCAGATGACCACCACTGCTGGACCATTCCAGGGCATAGATGGACTCATGGATGGATGTTACCAAAGGATGACGAGGGTAGCACTGGTCAAAAGTTTTCAGGCTGCTCAAGGAGTCAGTACATAAAAGAAAAGACTCCCCAGGGCATAAATGAAGATACTGAAGTGCACAAGAAATGGCCACCAGCTCTGCTGTGAATACACTGCAGCCGTCAGGTAAGGAATGCTGTTCAGTATGGGTGCCGTGCACGTAGGGAAAGCCAATGCGACCATCAGCCATCAAGCCGTCGCTGTAAGCCTCTTCAGAGCCCCAGAATACGTCAAGAATTGAGAGGAAGTGACAGCAGAAAGCCGCAGGATTAATGGAGTCCTTAAGACCATGTGGAAGGTCCAGAAGAAGCTGCGGGCAAGGCGTACACTATGGAGGCGTACGTGAACGGACCACAAGTAAAGGTAGTGAAGGGAAGGACTCCAGTTCAGAGAGAAGGGACCACACACAAACCACAATCGTTAGCCCCGACCTGGGCCACTGAGGTGGGAGATTGACTGCTGTGGGCGGGAAAAGGAGACAGCAATTCAGATGCTCAGAGGAATGTGTGCTGTGTAACTGGCGAGCAGTTGTGCATGTCTGATCTGCAATGGAGGGACACCAGCCTCCACCAGTACGCTGGTCACTGGACTCGCCCTAAAAGCTCCTGTTGCTAATCGAACCCCACAGTGGTGCACAAGGTCGAGTAAATGCACTGCTGAAGGCGCTGCCGAACCATAAACCACACTCCCATAGTCAATTCGGGATTGGACAAGGGCTCTGCAGCAGTGTAGAGCGATCTGCACCCCAAATGGTGTTGCTCAGGCAATGGAGGGCATTGAGGTGCTGACAGCACTTCTGCTTAAGCTGACGAAGATAAGGGAGCCAAGTCAATCGAGCATCGAAAACCAGCCCTAGGAATCGATATGTCTCCACTACAGCGAGTGGATCATCATTAAGGTAATGTGCTGGTTCTGGATGAACAGTACGACGCCAACAGAAGTGCATGAACGCAACTTTGCAGCTGAAAACTGGAAGCCGTGGGCTAGAGCCCATGACTGTGCCTTGTGGATGGCTCCCTGTAGGCACCGCGCAGCAACAACAGTACTGGAGCAGAAGTATGAAATGCAGAAGTCATCTGCATACAGAGAAGGTGAGACGGAGGGTTCGACAGCTGCTGCTAGACCGTTAATGTCCACTAAAAATAGAGTGACACTTAATACAGAACTCTGCAGGACTCCGTTCTCCTGGATATGGATGGAACTATTGGAGGCACCAACTTGGAAATGGAAAGCACAGAGTGACAGGAACTCTTGGATAAAACTCAGGAGCTGGCCCCGGAGACCCCACTCATACAATGTGGCGAGGATATGATTTCGCCAGGTCGTGTCATATGCTTTACGTAAGTCAAAAAAGATGGCAACCAGGTGTTGCCGACTGGAAAGGGCTGTTCGGATGGCACACTCGAGGGACACAAGATTATCAGTAGTAGGGTGACCCTGGCGGAAGCCGCCCTGACATGATGCCAACAGGCCACGTGACTCCAGGACCCAACCCAACTGCTGACATACTATATGTTCCAGCAGCTTACAGAGAACGTTGGTGAGGCTGATGGGCTGATAGTTATCCACATCAAGTGGGTTTTTACCGGGTTTGAGCACCGGAATGATGGTGCTCTCCCGTCATTGCGATGGAAAGACACTATCGCATCAGATCCGGTTGAAGATAATGAGAAGATGTTGCTTGCAGTCACATAAGAGGTGTTTAATCATCTGACTGTGGATCCAATACGGCCCAGGAGCAGTGTCGGGGCAATGTGCAAGGGCACTGAGGAGCTCCCACTATGTAAATGGGGCATTACAGGATTCGCTGTGGCGTGTAATGAACGAGAGGATTTTTCCTTCCAGCCGCCGTTTGAGAGTGTGAAAGGCTGGGGTATAATTCTCCAATGCAGAGGCTCGAGCATAGTGCTCAGCAAAGTGCTCAGCAATCGCGTTGCGTCGGTAGATAACACGCCATTTATGTTAACACCGAGAACATCTGTTGGGGTCTAGTACCCAAAAACACGTTTGATCTTTGCCCAGACTTGGGAATGTGACGTATGGCACCCAATCAATGGTTGAGACGTATCTCCCCCAACACTCAGCCTGCATCCGTCGTTTGATAATGTAGCGACCACAGGCACAGAGCCGTTTAAAGGCTATGAGGTGCTCCAGGGAAGGGTGCCGCTTATGCCGCTGTAGAGCTCGCCGATGCCCCTTAATTGCTTCAGCAACTTCCGGCGACCACCAAGGGACTGCATGACGCCTTGGGCACCCTAAAGAGCAAGGGATCGCATTTTCTGTCACGGAAACAATTGTTGTAGTCATCTGCTCAACCATCACAACAATGTTACCGTATAGGGGAGATTCAACGGTGACAGCAGAGGTGTAAGTTTCCCAGTCCGCCTTGTTTAAAGCCCATCTGGGCAGATGTCCTTGGACCTGACGCTGGGGCAGTGACAGGAAGATGGAGAAGTGGTCACTACCACATAGGTCATCATGTTCTCTCCAGTGGATAAATGGGAGAAGTCCTGGGCTGCAAACTGATAAATCAATGGCCCAGTAACTACCATGAGCCACACTGAAATGTGTGGCAGCCCCAGTATTTAAGAGGCAGAGGTTGAACTGAGACAGTAAAGTTTCGACATCTCTGCCACAGCCAGTAAGCATGGTACCACCCCACAAGGGGTTACGGGCATTAATTCTCCCGTAAGCAGGAAAGGTTTTGGGAGTTGATCAATCAGTGCAGCTAATACATTCAGGGGTACTGCACCATCTGGAGGAAGATATACACTGCAGACAGTTATTTCCTGCGTTGCCCTTATTCTGACAGCCACAGCTTCAAAAGGGGTTTGAAGGAGCACATGTTCACTACAGACTAAGTTTAGGACATGAACGCAAACTACACCTGACACACTATTATAGTCGCTACTGTTCCTAAAATATCCCTTATAGCCGCAGAGGGCAGGGGTCCGCATTGCCGGGAACCAGGTTTCCTGGAGGGCAATGCAGAAAGCAGGTGTATAGCTTAACAGTTGCTGTAGCTCAGCCAGGTGGTGGAAAAAACCGCCACCATTCCACTAGAGGATGACGTGTGAGACTAGGAAGGCATGGAACATTCAATTGGGCAGTTAATGCCTCAGAGTCACCTACTGCCACTGTCTGATTACTTGAGCAGTCCATATCAATTGTGTCTGAGGGTTTGGTGAGATCTAGGTAATCAGCAGGTGCCAAAATCTCCACCCCATCCTCAGACACAGAGCTTGTAGGTAGTGGTGGTGTGGGTGCCAATGCAATTTCCTTGGTCTTAGGGGTTTTCTTTTTGAATTTCTCTCACTGCTCCTTGGGTTTCCCTGGCTGGTAGGACTTCACTGGCTCAGTCTCCAGTACTGAGGATGTGTGTGAAGCCCTACAACCAGCTGCTTTTGGGCTATTCGGCCATTGGCAGGTGTCATCTTTCCCACTAGCAGAAACCTGGGAAGGGAGTGACCCAAGGGACCCGTTCCTAGTGAGAGAAGCCGAATAAGACTTACGCTTCTCCGGCTTAGAAGTGGGGACAGACGTCCCTGATGGTGGGGGAGGGGGGGGAGGGGGGGGCATGTTGCTCTTGAAGTAGGTGGTGCAGGAGCAAAAGGGAAGGAAGTGCTCCCCACCATCAAGGGGCAGGTGTAGTCTTCCAGCTCTGAAAGGTGACTCGGGTTGATGGAGCTGATGGTGACAGAATTGTTGTAGCGGCGGCGTAAGACGATGTCATATGCACAGGATGCAGATGTTCAAATTTTCTCTTAGCCTCAGTGTAGGTCAATCGGTCCAGAGTCTTTTACTCCAATATTTTCCTTTCTTCCTGGAGAATCCTGCAGTCTGACAAGCAAGGCAAATGGTGCTCTCCGCAGTTGACACAGATGGGAGGTGGGGCACGCAGAGCATTGGGATGTGATGGGCTTCCACAACCTTGGTATGTGACGCTGGAAATACAGTGGAGAGACATATGGCGGAACTTCCAGCACTTAAAGCACCGCATCAGGGGAGGGATATAGGGCTTTACATCACAGCGGTAGCCCATCACCTTGACCTTCTCAGGCAATGTATCACCCTCAAAGGCCAAGATGAAGGCACCGGTCGCAACCTGATTATCCCACAGACACTGGTGGACACGCCGAATGAAATGTACACCTCACTGCTCTAAATTGGTGCGCAGCTCATTGTCAAACTGCAGCAGAAGGTCCCTGTGAAATATGATAGCCTGGACCAAATTTAAGCTCTTATGGGGCATGATGGTTACAGAAACATCCCCCAGTTTGTCACAAGCGAGTAACTCTTGTGACTGGACAGAGGATGCTGTTTTGATCAAGACTGACCCAGTTCTCATTTTGGACAAGCCCTCCACCTCCTCAAACTTGTCCACTAAATGCTCAACAAAAAACTGAGGCTTCATCATCATGAAAGATTCCCCATCAGCTCTCGAACATACGAGGTACCGGGCTGGATAAGATCCATTGCCATCTTTACCCTGAAGTTCCTCCCATGGTGCAGCCATGGAGGGGAACGATTTGGGGTCGTACTTCTGTGCACTGAATTGAGCTCATGATCGCTTAGAAACTGCTGGTGTTTCACCACCAGCAAGAGATGATGGACTACACTTCATCGCATGGCGTCTGCCCTGATGCCACCCACTCTGACCACGGGCCCTCCCCACAGGCGCCACCCAGCCGCAGCAAAGGCCACCTGGCAGAATGGCCATTCCCAGGAGTCCTTATGCCCCAGGGGGATGGGCATCTACCCCTTGGCATACGTGGGGAGTAAACGGCACAGGCATCAACAGAGTGATCCCTGTGTGGTCAGGGGGCTGCAATCAACAGGGTACATGGGCCCCACCACAATGGACTGGCTACCGTGCTAGATATCAAGTGCAAAGAAGTCCATGGTCGTTGTCGACGCAGAAAGCAACACTACATAGTGCATGGTGGAAAACGCACCCAGGAAGGTGGTCCTCAGCTAAGAGATGGAGAATGGGCAGGACTGCAATGCGATGATGAGAAAGTGGGCTAAAGATCTCAATGCACGATGGACACGATGCACTATGTAAGGCACCTTTCCCCAATTGGCTCACTCTTCAGGAAAATTTTGAAGAATGGAAGTCAAACCCTACAAGTGACCATCACATAAAGGCCATAACGCGTGAGTCTCCTTTTAGTCGCCTCTTACGACAGGTAGGAATACCTCGGGTATATTCTAACGCCCGGACCACAGGGGGAAGTTTGTATATTATGCGAGAAGCAAAATACAACTCTGAGTGATTCAGGGAGGATGCTTCCAATTTTCCAGCACTATGATAGGAACCTCTGGAGAGTTTTGGTGATACATGGTGCCAAAGAGATGCTCTTTCAAAGCTAGTTTATAGGTGTGGGTGGAGAATTAGGGGCATGTGTGGCAAGAACTGTCCAACAAAATCATCGAACACATCATATTCTAGTCCCATCACAGGCATATCCTACCCCGTAAGAAGCAGCACTAGCCATGAGAGCAATCATGACATATACCAATTCTGCTCCAATCTTTGCACATCCTTTTACGTGGACATGGCAATCAATCAGTTGTCTACCTCGAGAAATGGCATTGGCCATAACATGGCCTACGAGCATAGCTCACTACCCATAGGCAGAACACCTTGCTTAGTACAACAAATTCGACTCTAAAGACACAGTTCTCTTTCCTCGGTTCTCTGTCTTCAACCCCCACTCCCCCCATTCAAACATACTCCTGCACCACACAAAGAAAGCTGAGAGTTATTTTCAATGTTGTTTATGTGTCAATTGGTCATTCAGCTACAGAGTGAGTGGCAACCTCTACTCAGAACTTTATTTGTTTTCTACACATGACTGCCCCATATCATAGTAATTCATTATTTCTCTCATTCTGTACAGTGTGTAGAGCTGCTGAAGCCAAGGAGCTGGCTAGTTCATGTGTCATGGACATAATTGGTTCATGTAATTACCATTGTTAAGGATCCCCAGTCTATTAATGACAATATATTTGAAACCGTATCCTTCAGGAAGCAAACTTAAATGGCCAACCTCTTTAGAAATTGATGACATAGATATTTTGCATGCAAGCCTTACAAAAGACTAATAAAACCGATGAAAACTTTTTATAATAACCTACATCATTTAAATGGCTCCTGTCACACTCAACAAATCTGTTGACATCAAAAATCAAGGGTTGGGTGGAGTGATCTAGAAGATGCTTAAAGAAGTGTTTTACAGTTAACATTGTTTTGTTGTGGGTGAATGCCAACTTCATAACTGCCAACACAAAATCAGTATCCTCATTAGATTCTAACAGGATGTTACCACATTTCTCACTGTGTAAGCATTACTTTCATAAACTATCTGACTTGCCATAGAAAAAAATCAACTTTAAGGGAAAATAAAAATAACTGCAACTAACAACCTTCCCTATACTTACGGAGATGATTTAAACACATAAGTTATTAGCAAATGACCAACTGTTCCTTCTCAGGACACTAAATTGACATAATTACTGAAGAAGTAAATGATAGTACATCTGTTATTAGCTGTGTGAAGTTGACTACCTAATGATCCACTTGTGAAAATAAAAATCATGAACAGAAGCCAAGGAACTGCACACACAAACTAAGTTGATACTTGGCACAGTGGCTGATGGGAACAACCATATATGGAAAATGTCTTTGTGGTCACCCCTAATTGCATGATGTGTCAACTTAGTTCAGGCAAACATATTGCTCAATAAATTACAAAAAAATTCAAGTCCCTACACTTTAAGAGTAACCACTTACTTTAAAAAAATGGGAGACACTTTTTATGATCCACTATTGAACAGATTCTTGAGGAAGGCAGTTCTAGTTTGCAAATCTCCTACATAATTATTGTTATTCTTGCCACCAGGAATGCCATCATTAGAAGATGTTTTGCATTTATTCACTTGAATTTCACTGTCAGTTTTCCGCTGATGATAATCAATGTCTTGTTTGCCGAGTGTATCATTCATCACTTTTAAACCAGTAACACCTTTGTGTCTGCGAAGTTTTTCACTCCTGTCAATATTCTGAGAGAAGTAATTAGCTTCTCGTTTTGCCTGGGATATTTCTGCTCTCAAACGTTGTTTACGGACAGCTCTTTCATAAGCTAATCTTTCACTGAGATGAACCCATTTGAACCTGCAAAAAAAAAAAAATATTATCTAAATATAGATGCAACATGTATATTTTATTGGCGGCAATACATTTAGTACTTGCACTGTTTTCCATACAGCTGTGATGGAAAACAGTTCTCTGATGTACATCAGGTCTTGAATACAAATTTGAAACCACAATGGTGGCAAAATGCAACTTCTATGAAATCTGTCACATGGGATTGAGTGGTTAAAGACTTGTTTCAGTTCTGCATGAATCATTAAAACAGTAACCTCCCAACTTATCAACAAAATTGGCCTGTTACATCACAAGATAAAATGGTTACTTTCTAAAAATAATACTAAAGCAGTCTAGGCGAACAACAATATCTGTTTTACAACAAGTGACTGCTATTTTCTACGAAGTCATTATGTCAAATTTTGTTTGCATGTTTGCAAAATTAGTACAGCACGTCATTGCGAGTGTATTTTTGCAATGTGAAGCAGTAAGTACGTTCTGTGATACACGCAGTTTGTTTATACAAAACATGGCAAAATGTGCAACGACACTTTCTGGTCGGGTTTATTTTTAGTCGAGCTCCAATCCTTCGCACATCAAGATAGTAGTAGGGTGTTCTGACTAAGAAGTTTGCAAGTACAATATATTTGTATGTAAGGTTTTTACACTTACAGACATTTAGTGCGCTGTACTTCGATTTAAGCCATAAAAATCACTAGGTAGATAACAAGACAAAACATAAATTACCTTGGCAGATATTTTATGCACCAAATATGGTCATAAAATTTGCTTTTCTTTCTTCCGCCTATCTGCGTGTTGTTTAAGGTCTGCGCAACGAATTTGGCCACTTTTTTTCTTTTGAATTCAACCCAGCCTTCTGTGAAATGTTTGGCTGGCTTTCTCTTTTTGTTGCCGACTTCCCTACCTGAAAAGGAAAAGGACAAACCCTAATCTAGAGTTCGAATACTACAGAAAGGTATGTATATTGTGCTGTGTATTACCTATATCTGGTGGTTGTAAATAAACTCTTCCTAACTCGCCAAACTGCCCAAAAATCTCTCTCACTTTGGTGACGTTCATATACGGTGGAATTGTAGATAAATATATTATTCCACGTTTCGCCTTGCTGGTTTCCCTTTGCACTCGGTGTTTGTCTGTACTTAAACTTTCATCGTCGACAACCGATCCATCACTTACGCTGCCTGAGAAAGACATTATTCTTATGACAACTTCTTTCGTAGGAAGTACGATACATAAACACTACACACAACAACTGTACCACGTGCTATCCAAAGTTATTGTACCGATAAGATAGAGCTGAGATGGAATAATCAAAGTCTTACAACATAGATTGTGGTCGATACCGAGAGCGAACGGATGCCGAAATAGCGCTCAACAGACACAAGAACTTCAAGCCAATCGGAGACATCAATCGCTCCATATTTCAGGAATATTTCTTAATGCTGTAGGGGTGCTGCTGACGGCGTGTACCGTATGTAAGACGTAGGGAACCTTTCTACACTATTTTTCGTATTTTGATTCTCTAAAGGCCCGTCCACACGCAACGATCTGTCTGCGCAAATGTCTGTGCACATCACATCTGCGCAGACAGATCGGTGCGTGTAGACAGAAGATTTGCACCAACCTGAGGTGTGTGCAAACCTGGAAGTTGGAGTTGGAGGTTTGAGCGAAACCTCTCAAATCTGTGGGTTCAAACCACATCTGCGCAGACAAGTAGGAGCGTGTGGACAGGAGATCGCCGCAAATCTGGCGCCAAACAGCTGTTTGCTCATTCTAGTGTTTGTATTTGTGCGCACAGGGCATTAAAATGGCTGATACTCGCCAGTGTTCTCGAGAGTTTGTAAGTGAATTCATTGAAATATATAGAAACCACACATGTTTGTGGAGGATTAAAACTAAAGAATATAGTGACTGAGACAAAAAAAGCAGCATACAATGCTCTAATTGAAAAATAGCGGGCAGTTGACGCCTCGGCAAACAGAGAAACAGTAAAAAAAAATTTGTTGCGAACAGTTTACCGAAAAGAGTTATCCAAAGTTCAGAAATCTAGAAGATCTAGTGTAGGAGTTTTGTATCCTGGAACAAAAGTTTGTAACAGGTTGCTTCGACACAGTAGCGAAATGAAAATACCTACTCAGAAACAAAGTAAACCATAGCTCATTGGCCATGTAGGTATATAATTTCTAATAATATAGGCCTACTGTGTTTCAAACACGTCTACAGCACCAAAAATATTGTCTGTAACTTGACAAACTTAATTTACTTGACTTGCCTTCATGAACTCATCCTTCCGGACAGCGTAAATAGCTTCACATGTGTTGGGTATTATTTCACTCAAAGCTTGTTTCGATATTACCAGTTGAAAATTCCAAACCCTTGTAGCTCCTTCCTGTTGCTAGGAATCTTAATGTTACTGCCAGCCGTTCATGAGGAGAAATTGCCCTTCTCATACAAGTATTTTTTCTCATAATATGAGGGGTTACAAGCTTTAAGAGATAATTATAAGTTTCGACATCCATCCGCAAATAATTTCGCCAGTCGTTAGGTTCGCCCTGCAACTCGCGCAGTAAATGTACGAGAGAAAACTGCTTTCGCTTTAGCAGCCACTGTCTCTACCATTTTGACCGCTTTCTCTGTTTCCTGCGGTTGGTCTGAATGTTTTTTGCAACACAAGTTGCGAACACAGACCACAACAGAACTTCCTCCATTTCTATATTTCAAAATAACTGAATAAAATTTTTGACGTTTACGGGGAGCGTTGTCGCTTGCCACTGATATTTCTGTTCTACACCGACAGATGGCGGGCGAGTAGTAGATTGGGGTTTGTGTCATGTGAACACACCACATTTGCAGCGATCTTTTGCATGTACAGACATCTGCGCCGTTGTCTGCGCAGATAGATCGTTGCGTGTGGACCGGGCTTAAGGTAGCACCATAGTGAGACATAAAGGGAACGTTTCCCCCACATTATAAGGTAAAATAAATAAAAAGTAAGTGCAAGATCACCCAGCATTTCTGTAAAACTCGCAAGCCAAGTGACTGGCTTGTTCCAAATCTAGCATTATATTTCCAAAGCCCTTCCTTTATCAAATTGACATATGTGAATTATGGCAAGCAAAATCAGATGATCTTCTGAGGATTGTGAGACCATATGTTAGTTTACACCTGTTCAGTAAGTGCAGTACACAACACTGTGAGCAGGGGTTGTGGTACATTTATCAGTTGTAGGCTGTTTTGAGGTGTGTAAAGTATTAGTCATGAGCAGCCATATGGCGGAGAAGTTGAGTTAGAGCCAGAGGGATTATGATAATGTTATTAGCAGTAGCCAGGCCAGTCACATGGCTGCTATAAACATCTGGACACACAGCCATGACTGGCCAGCCATCGTCCGCCAAAGCCAGACACGTGTGGCCACACACAATGCTTGCCTCATAACATTACCGGACCCCAACATCAACCAACCGGTTTGCTTTGATTCAGACGACAACAGAAACGCATTTCTCTGTGTACACACCAGATGACAGCAGCAACATATCACTCCGTGTACATGCCAGATCGCATCAGCAGTACATTGCTCTGTGTACATGCCAGACTCCAGCAGGCCACACAAGAGACACCAGCGTTGCCCATTAGGAGCGTGTGCATCCAATCTATGCACTAAAATTTATACACATGTCATGTGTCCACATGTCACATAACACCTCCCGGGAATCCTTGCACTCTGTTATTTAAGATGCTGCGCAACCACTACACAACATCACTCACTCACGCTCTGGAATCAGCAGCGAATGTTTCCTGCATCTAATGTGTCGATAGTATTCTTCAGCAGCTCTCAGTGCCACCAAGACACCCAGTCAGTTGTTACCCCAGTGCAGCTAAGCACTGCAACCAAGATAAAGACCAGTTTACACATGATCGAGATAGACACCAACTCTGGATACTGGCCGCACCATCGCCTGGGGCACTGATTGGACACTGATCAGGGACACAAAGTTGGACGACAGATAGAGACTTGGTGGGGAAACAAGCGCTGTATCATTTGAAAGATACAGAGGCAAGCGAGTGTGCTGTGACTTACTCCAGTTCGCTGCAACTAGCGGCACGTGCCTGTGTGTAGTATAAAAAGTATTGCACGATAATCTAAGGATGAAGTATCACTAGGCATTTCATCGCCAACGACACCCTAAGACCGGAGCAATTCGGCTTTAGGAATCACCACTCGACAACACAACAACTCCTCCACGTAGTCGAACATATAACACACGGCTACAACATAAACAAAGCCACAGGGGCCGTGTTCCTAGACATCGAAAAGGCTTTCGATCGTCTCTGGCACAACGGACTCATACGCAAACTAAGCGAAGCTGGTTTCCCGGATGGACTCTTACGTCTCATACACTCATATCTCACGAACAGATGTTTCAACACTAACGTGCAGGATAAACAATCAACACAACACGGTATCCAAGCTGGAGTACCCCAAGGAAGCATCCTAGGGCCCATCTTATTTAACCTGTACCTTAATGACTTCCCAGCGACACGAAACACGACGTTAGCAGTCTACGCGGATGACACAGCCATCCTCGCGCAAGACTGGAAACCGTCGAACGTCAACTCACGAATACAGACAGCACTCAGAACAGCTGAGCCTTGGCTGGAGCGATGGCGTATTAAAGTAAACGTCGACAAGTGCGAAGCAGTTCTGTTCACACGCAGACCGAAACTACTGGGCAAACACCAATACTGTAGACCGATAACACAACATACACGCCCAATACGTTTCCGAGAGAAAGTCAGATACCTTGGTGTCTGGCTGGACCGGAAACTTACATGGGGGGACCACATCGAATACGTTGCCAACTGAGCGCACGCGAGGCTCAAACAGCTCTACCCAATGCTCAACAGGGAAAGCACACTGAATAGGAGGGTGTCGAGGTCCTTATACATGACACTGATTAGGCCTCTGATGACGTACGCAGTTCCCGTCTGGGGATATGCAGCTCCCACACGACTGCGCCGCCTGCAGATCATACAGAACAAGGTGCTACGAATCATCAGCAATGCTCCATGCTACAAACGCACCGTGGATCTTCACCATGAATACCGCCTTGATACCCTCAAGGAAGTATTCAAGAAACACGCCACACGACTATACAGGAACTCGAGACACTCGAACAATCCTTTCATCCTCACTCTGGGAAACTACGATCACAACCACAGGTGGAAACAAAAGCGGCCAAAGACACTGCTAGCTAGGGCATAACCACCTATGGTAAACTAACATACGCAAACAGCGACAAACGCCGGTAAGCCCCTGCATATCAGCAACACTGACTGGCAACTACCAGCTGCTATTAGAGCCGACCAACAGGCCACAGCAGGGACACTGACGAGCTCGCCCACAGACGCACGAACAATCTGCCAACACTCCCTCACACTGTGCCTCCGGTATATGACCTATCGGACACAAGACCGATAACAAACCTAACTGTTGCAGATTGCAGGACGCTGAACGAGGACTCTGTACCAGCACCCAGCGCCAGCCGCCGAGCAGCACAAACACACAACGTCAGGGTATCGACATGCATGATACCCACTACTAACAAAGCCTATCCTTGCACAACCTATCGCAGGCAGCAAGACAACCGCTACTGCTCTTGCCGCCCGACCTAACTTTCGCATAGGTTTTTTTCCCTTGGCTCTTGCTTTGGCACTTTTTTTCCTCTGCCCTTCAAACCGCCACCCTTCGTCAGATTTCGACCAATCTATCTCCAGATGAGCGCGTATTAATGGTTAATCCTAACCAGACGTACGCAAACATCGCAGTACCCACATCCTGCGACACCTCACTTTAGTGAATACTAACCCTTATGCAGAGATGGCAGTAGACCTTTTGTGTTGGCCATCATGCCGGTGTGGGCGTGGAGGGGCTCCACCTCTATTAATTAAAATCTAAGGATGAAATTATAAATTAAAGTTGCTTCTCCAAACTTTATCAGCATATGATTCCGTACACTAACGTTTAAATTGTTAAATCTCAGAGTGATCAGATAAATATGTTTTCCTAAATACATAATTTTAAATAAAAAACAAACGGCGCTAAATAATAAAGCTAGAAAGACAAAAATTGGTCAGAATGTACAAATATACGTCAAAATCAAGTGTTACACGTTTCAACATGATCAGAACAACATTTTGGTCGAAATCCAAGTTTTTATGAAAAATTAAAGGAGCTAAATAACAGACTTAGAAAGATGAAATTTGTTATGAAGTGTCAGTTGGATACGAAAACCTGAACTATGTGACCCCATTAAGCTACCTCTAATAGTTTTTAAGTCTTTACTGAAAACTAAATTTGGAACAATAATGTCTTATTTGTAACAGATTAAGTATCATTTATGATAATGATAGGAAGTTTTGATTACAGCACCTGACGAAACCCATTAAATAATAAAGCCACAACAAGTTTCAAGACTTTGATGTAAGTAACAATCAATACAAGGTCTCTTAGTGCTGTAGTTCAGAGGTTATGTTCTACTGTCACTTCCATTCTAAAAATTGTAGACGGCAAAGTTTGAATGCAGTCGACGAAAACTTTTTCCGTAATTGACGCTAACTTAACTCTGTTCACACAAAAATTACGAAGATTGTAAATTGACTGATGACTGAGGTATTAAACAATACATCTCCGAGAAAGCAGCTATTTAGAGGCTACTACCTGACCATATAGCAGATGAAGGCAGATGTTCCATTCGGCCGTCCGCTGCGCCCATGTGCAGAGTGGCGCACATAAAACGGCCCGAACTGAAATGCGAATACGTGTGAGTAGCATTACTAGCTTGTCAGTTTCTTTGCCACCTTCCAGCAGCAGTAGCGTGTGAGTAGTTCATATGGAAAGTAGTCATTATAAAGCGTATACTTCATTGTCATGCCTTACTCCTTTGAAGAACGTGTGTTCATTGTTGAAGAATATGTGCAGTCTGAATCCATTAAAGTTGTTCGTGACACTTTTCATTAAAAGTTTTCTGAATGTAATATTCCTGCAAAATCAAGAATTAAGGATCTAGTGAGGAAGTGGCGTTCAACAGGCAATGTTGTTAATTCAAAGCGAAATGAGGGACCAACTGTACGTACACCAGAAGTTGTGGCAAACGTGACAGCACACATTGAAAGAAGTCGCTACAAGTCAACATGACGATTATCACAACAATGTGGAATATTTGCAGGTCATGTCAACGCATCCTTCATGGCTTAAAAATGCAACCTTACCTTGTGAGTGTTGATCAGCAAATGAAAGAAGTGGAGAAGGGTAAGTGTACACATTACTGTAATTGGTTGCTGAAAAATGTCGCTTGGGGACATCTTGATCCATTCCTCCTTTTTTCTAAGGACGAACCTTGGTTTCATGTGTGGGGTTGCGTTAATTCATTAAACACAAGACACTGGGCTACAGAAAATCCCCATGGCATACTGCAAAAGCAGTTATACGATTTAAAAATTGGTGTATGGTGTACTGTATCTGGTAACAGAATTATCAGGCCATTGTTCTTCAACGCAACAGTCAATACACATGTTTACTTGCAACTCTACAATGAAGTTTTGGCTCTTTTAACTCCAAACGAAAAATGTTGTGCATATTTCCAGGAAGATGGAGCAACTTCTCATATGTCAGCTTTGTCCTTAGCAGGCTAGAGTCTACCACAACAATCCAAGAACACTTGACACATTAAAAAACAACATATGTGAAAAAAATTTCTAACATTCCTCAAAGATTACTGAAAAGTGTTTTTCTTAACATGCTTCGACCAGCACAACTTTGCTTGGATGTTGGCGGAGAACGTTTTGAACATAGACTTTAAATTCATTTCTAAAATACAGGGTGATTCAAAAAGAATACCACAACTTTAAAAATGTGTATTTAATGAAAGAAACATAATATAACCTTCTGTTATACATCATTACAAAGAGTATTTAAAAAGGTTTTTTTTCACTCAAAAACAAGTTCAGAGATGTTCAATATGGCCCCCTCCAGACACACGAGCAATATCAACCCGATACTCCAACTCGTTCCACACTCTCTGTAGCATATCAGGCATAACAGTTTGGATAGCTGCTGTTATTTCTCGTTTCAAATCATCAATGGTGGCTGGGAGAGGTGGCCGAAACACCATATCCTTAACATACCCCCATAAGAAAAAATCGCAGGGGGTAAGATCAGGGCTTCTTGGAGGCCAGTGATGAAGTGCTCTGTCACGGGCTGCCTGGCGGCCGATCCATCGCCTCGGGTAGTTGACGTTCAGGTACTAACCTTTTTCGTAGGACTCTCCATACAGTTGATTGTGGAATTTGCAGCTCTCTGCTAGCTCTGCGAATCGATTTTCCTGGGCTGTGAACAAATGCTTGCTGGATGCGTGCTACATTTTCATCACTCGTTCTCGGCCGTCCAGAACTTTTCCCTTTGCACAAACACCCATTCTCTGTAAACTGTTTACACCAACGTTTAATACACCACCTATCAGGAGGTTTAACACCATACTTCATTCGAAATGCACGCTAAACAACTGTCGTCGATTCACTTCTGCCGTACTCAATAACACAAAAAGCTTTCTGTTGAGCGGTCGCCATCTTAGCATCAACTGACGCTGACGCCTAGTCAACAGCGCCTCAAGCGAACAAATGTACAACTAAATGAAACTTTATAGCTCCCTTAATTCTGCCTTTTGTCGTTGCAGAGTTTTAAATTCCTAAAGTTGTTGTATTCTTTTTGAATCACCCTGTATACTTATTAAATTAACAAAGGAAATCTGTTACTTAAAGTGTTACTTACATAGTTAATAATTAAATTGTACAATAAAATCTAAGAATGCGATGATGTACCTTGATTTTCTTCATTCATATTCCTTTGAGTGCAGGGGTCGGTTTTATGTGTACTACTCTGTATAAATACTGCCTGAGAGGCAGTGACGCTTCACTTCGCATCGAGCTATCACTCTGTCCGTGTCACTCAAACACCTACTTATTCGCTGCCTCGGATGACGTCACAACTATGCTACTGCTAAACAAATGTTTTCGGCACAAACAGGAAATGCACTCGCAAGGACTGTGCACCGTTCTGGACCGCTTAGATTTCGCTGAAGTAAATGTTTGTGTGCCACCCATAATATTAAGAGAACTGCGTGGCAAGTCGTGAGATTATTTTCCACTTTTGTGGCGAGCAATTAACTTGGATTATCAAAAGTCATAGCGAAAGACCACTTAATGGGAACTTACCATAGAGTCGCCTGTGAACTGCTGCTCATGCTGTTTATGATAGGATTATTATTATTATTATTATTATTATTATTATTATTATTATTATTATCAGGAATATTACTATGTTGTGCATGTGAAAGCTTATCAAATATATCAGTCAGTTTCATTTATAATCTTAGTTCCTGATTCTGTTGCATACATAGAGAGTAGAAATATTTCTTTCTGGAGTACAAGAAGAATGTGGACTTGCAGACTGGAAATTGTGGTCAGCAAGTTCTCCATCGCTTTCTGGCTAACCACAAAAATAGTTTTTAGGCTCTTGTAAAAAGACAGCGCCGCAGCCCCACAGCTTGATCATTCCCTCAGAAGTGGCTATTATTTTCTATTTCACATCAGAATTGTGACTGTTCATTTATGTGTTCACCAATAAAAGCGTTTCTTTCATTGTAACCAGCAGAATGATTGTATTATGTATTGTAGTGCACGTAAGGACCAAGACATAAAAGATGGCAGTAAGGATTCTTTGGCCACACGCTAATCGCATCCCGCTACCGGAACTACCATTCCTGCAGTTTTTCCAGTTACAGGGACACCTGTTGTGTCGTTGGCACCAGGACATTGCTCACTTGATTCAGTTGAAATGTTTGGTGATGACACCTCCATGTGCAATAGTCAGGAGACATAGCTTCTGCTGATGCAAGGCACTTCTTATGCACTTTTGAGCTTATTTGATGGCGACTTGCCCATGCTGATCTGCTTCTACCCAGTACTTGATAACACTGCCTCCATTCCCTCCATTGTCCAACAATGTTTTGGATTCATGGCCCGCCTTCCTTGCAGGGCTGGACCCCTTCCAGCACATTTCTGCACTTCCTGATGTTTCTCTCCTGGCTGCCTCTGGCTCCTCTACCTTTGGCACTACATCTTACAACACTACTTCCTTGGTCTCCAACAAGCTCTCCTGCTCCAACGCATCTTCAAGCTCTGATGCCTTCTGCACTTCTCATGTGTCCGTCCGCTCCACTGACCTCACTAACCCTCCTGCCTCCTCAAGCTCTGCCAATTCCCCGAGCTTGGATGTCTCCTCCAAAACCCTTCCAGCAGCACCGGCTCCACCTCCACCAGCTCCACAACCACTAACTCCAGCAGCACCAACTCCAGCACCGCCAGTTCTGGCACCAACAGCCCCTCCACAGCCAGACACTCCAAAGCCAGCCCCTCTGCAGCTGACCTGCCTTACTCATTTTCCTGCAGTCCATGGGAAATCAGTTTGATTTCCCTTGCCTTCCTGTCCTCCAGTGTTGGAAGGCCGCAATGTCTGGTCTCACCAGCTCGACAGCCTGCTTGCCTTTTCCTGATGACGTCCCTTCATGTCTCTTCTTTTCCAGGTCGAATCCTCACCTCATCTGCCATGCTATTCTGCCCAGTGGTTGCCCTCCGCCAGCTGTGTATAATGCTGTTTGCAGGAAGCCTGCAGCCATTGCTGGCCTTCCTCTCAAAGGTGGCTCAATGCCAAGGACTGCACCACACACTGGCAATGAGGCGTTCGTCAGCCTCCCCACTGCACTCTCCACTCCAGCGTACCGGGCAACTGGGTGTCTGGCGCTGCATCCAAGCAGGCACTCGCCATACCCACCCTAGCCTTCCACACATTCTGGTTGATACCTCTACACAAAGATCTATGCGTTTGGAACAGCTCTGCCTTCTAGTCAATCCGAGGTCATCTTTCAAGCAGGTCATCTGCTTTCCATTCTCCTTTTTGTGCCTAATCGATGCATGTGTTTCCTTCTGTGGCTTATGCATGCACAAGTTTTTCTCTTCCTTTGGTGCATTTTCTTCACATGTTACAATCCAGTTCTTTCTTATGAGTCATTGCCACTGCCACTTCCAATGATTTATTCCCTCCAGTCCATCGGTGCAGTGAATCTCTTCTCCATTCTTTGGACTCCTTGGAAGCTGATACCCATTTTAACGTTTTCAACATGTTGCGCATGCCACTTGTCCAGGGCTCATGTGTCTGTACTCCTGCACACCTCCTCCTTCCCTCCAGCCAAGCCAGTTGGCCACTTTCCGTGTCAATAGCACCATTGGCTAGCACCATGATCTCCCATCGGCCACCAATGCCTTCCGACATCCATCTGGCCCATCTGTGCCACAATGGCTTCACTATCGCTTTTTCTTTTAATGGGGAGAGGTACAGTAGCTGTGCAGGTCACCTGGCCACTACCACCACCTTCACCTGCAGCCACAGCTGGTGGGCTGCCAGACTCCAGGCGCCAACACATCACATGATACTTCACAGGAATCCTTCCACTGGATTATTTAAGATGCTGTGCGATCACTGCCCAGCACGTTAGTTGTAGTTGTATCGCATTTATTCGTTTCCGTTAATAAGTCCTGTTGCATGGTGTTGCCTTCTTGGTATCTCAGCATCTTCCTTACTAGCAGAAACCTGGGAAGGGACTGATCCAAGGGACCTCTTCTTAGCGAGAGGAGCTGAAGAAAACTTACGCTTCTCTGCCTCAGAAGTGGGGACTGATATCCCCCATGGTTGGGGACGGGGGGGGGGGGGTTTCTCCCTAAGTAGGTGGTGCGGGAGCAACAGGGAGGGAAGTACCCCCTACTGTCAAGGTGTAGTCTTCTGGTTCTGAGAGGCGACAGGAATGCGAGGAACTGATGAGGCGACAACTGTTCTCATACCGGTGGTGTAAGAGGAGGTCATAGCCACAGGATGTAGATGCTCAAATTTGCTCTTAGCATCAGTGTACTTCTATCCTGTGTATACTTCTATCAGGATGTTATTTATTCGTGCTTTTAATATGGTTTGCACTATCTCGATCTCCTTATCGCATTTAATTGTTTCCGTTAATAAGTCCTGTTGCCTGGTGTTGCCTTCTTGGTATATCAGCATGCTGATATTGTTTTGGAAACTGTCCTGAGATGTACCCCCGCTCCGTCCGTCGACCAACAATGGGGAGCTTATTGCGGTCGGGTCTCGTTTGACTTTCGCGAAATATTATTGCTTCCTTCGCCCGTCATTTCAACTATCCTCACACCGCTATTACTGTCCGGCCAAGGCTGTGGTATCAAATTTGTGTTTGGCATCGGATTCCGGTTGTCACTGTGGTAATAATTACTGTTTGCTGTAGCTGGTGGCTGCATTGAACTGTGCGTCCACTGCACCAGATAGTTATGATTATTCGGACTGTTATTTTGATTAGGCCATTGCCTTTCATTCGTCCTACGTCCTTGATTCTGATTCCTGTTAATGTTGTTGTTATATCCTGGGTGGTATCGTTCTTCATAGCGACGTTTTTTGCTATACGGCATCTGACCACTTCCTTTCCTCCTGTTATGTTCGTTATGCTGTTCTCCTTTACTGTTGTTTTTCCCGAAGTTGGGCTTAGAATTCCAGTTTTCATGTTTTCTCGCCAAAAAGTTCCCGTTTTCTCGGTCGCGATTTGTCTGGCATTCCTCTTGTGATAGATCTATCTCATCTAACGCCGATAAATGTCTTTCCAGATTGTCTTCTGCGACATTGATTAATTTATCACGAATGTGACTTGGTAAGCGAAGTTTTAAAATACGAATCATACCCCGCGCAGATATGGCCTCATCCCAATACCTCGTTTCATTAATGTACTTTTCAAAATATTTCCACGGGGTACCTTGCTTTGAATTATACACCTGTAGGCTATAGATTTCCGTCCTAAGGCGTTCCTGTATTGCCTTTGACCAATATCGGTCTAAGAATGCCTTTTCAAATTGTGCAATGCTCTGACAGTTATCGATAATTTCTTTCTCCCACAGGGCAACGTCACCCCTGGTATGCGATATTACACTCCTGGAAATTGAAATAAGAACACCGTGAATTCATTGTCCCAGGAAGGAGAAACTTTATTGACACATTCCTGGGGTCAGATACATCACATGATCACACTGACAGAACCACAGGCACATAGACACAGGCAACAGAGCATGCACAATGTCGGCACTAGTACAGTGTATATCCACCTTTCGCAGCAATGCAGGCTGCTATTCTCCCATGGAGACGATCGTAGAGATGCTGGATGTAGTCCTGTGGAACGGCTTGCCATGCCATTTCCACCTGGCGCCTCAGTTGGACCAGCGTTGGTGCTGGACGTGCAGACCGCGTGAGACGACGCTTCATCCAGTCCCAAACATGCTCAATGGGGGACAGATCCGGAGATCTTGCTGGCCAGGGTAGTTGACCTTCTAGAGCACGTTGGGTGGCACGGGATACATGCGGACGTGCATTGTCCTGTTGGAACAGCAAGTTCCCTTGCCGGTCTAGGAATGGTAGAACGATGGGTTCGATGACGGTTTGGATGTACCGTGCACTATTCAGTGTCCCCTCGACGATCACCAGTGGTGTACGGCCAGTGTAGGAGATCGCTCCCCACACCATGATGCCGGGTGTTGGCCCTGTGTGCCTCGGTCGTATGCAGTCCTGATTGTGGCACTCACCTGCACGGCGTCAAACACGCATACGACCATCATTGGCACCAAGGCAGAAGCGACTCTCATCGCTGAAGACGACACGTCTCCATTCGTCCCTTCATTCACGCCTGTCGCGACACCACTGGAGGCGGGCTGCACGATGTTGGGGCGTGAGCGGAAGACGGCCTAACGGTGTGCGGGACCGTAGCCCAGCTTCATGGAGACGGTTGCGAATGGTCCTCTCCGATACCCCAGGAGCAACAGTGTCCCTAATTTGCTGGGAAGTGGCGGTGCGGTCCCTTACGGCACTGCGTAGGATCCTACGGTCTTGGCGTGCATCCGTGCGTCGCTGCGGTCCGGTCCCAGGTCGACGGGCACGTGCACCTTCCGCCGACCACTGGCGACAACATCGATGTACTGTGGAGACCTCACGCCCTACGTGTTGAGCAATTCGGCGGTACGTCCACCCGGCCTCCCGCATGCCCACTATATGCCCTCGCTCAAAGTCCGTCAACTGCACATACGGTTCACGTCCACGCTGTCGCGGCATGCTACCAGTGTTAAAGACTGCGATGGAGCTCCGTATGCCACGGCAAACTGGCTGACACTGACGGTGGCGGTGCACAAATGCTGCGCAGCTAGCGCCATTCGACGGCCAACACCGCGGTTCCTGGTGTGTCGGCTGTGCCGTGCGTGTGATCATTGCTTGTACAGCCCTCTCGCAGTGTCCGGAGCAAGTATGGTGGGTCTGACACACCGGTGTCAATGCGTTCTTTTTTCCATTTCCAGGAGTGTATAAACTGAATCTTTTGTCGATCGTACCATACACTCTGTAAAATATTCCAAAACCCCCTTATAAAGATCACAGGGTGCACTGATTTCTTTCTGCGTTGTAAACTTGAAACTGACGGTGTTTGATTAGACTCTCGTCAATAGTGGTAATTACAGTAGAAGAAGTTGCCCTCATACGATTATGCATTGGTATACTCCCCTGTACATTTATGTCTAATCTATCACAATTCAATATGGGCTGATATAACCCATATGTGGTGTTTGCGCTGCTGTAAGTATTTCGGCCCAGTGTATCTCCTTTATCATATTTCTGCGCCTGTGAACACGCATGGTTGAACTACAGACAACACAAGTCGTGTACCTCCTTCCTGGTAGAATGACTGGAACTGATCGGCTGTCGGGCCCCCTGCATCTAAAACGCGCTGCTCAATCATGGTTGTTCACATCTTTGGGCGGGTTTAGTGACATCTCTGAACAGTCAAAGTGACTGTGTCTGTGATACGGTATCCACAGTCAACGTCTATCTTCAGGAGTTCTGGGTACATGGGTCATGCAAGACTTTTTTGATGTGTGTATATTACAAAACGTTGATCATACTTGTGTTGTGAGTTGGATATTAACAATATTGTGTCTTAGAATCTTAGTCATTCATCAAGTTTTGCATCCAAGTACCAACAGCCATCCTAATTTTTAACTCATGGAAATCCCTCTGCAAGTATTTTGAAATAGTTCCCTTTCACAACTGAGATTTTCATCCGTTTGTGAAGAGTGTAGGATCAAAACTAGACTTCTCCGAGTATATACTCAATGAAGAACAGTAATTTTGTTGCTCGTAAGCAGAACTGTCAGTAAGTTTCACCTGACCGCACGTAAAAACGATAACCATCGAAAATAATGTTAGTAATTTCGGATAAATCAGATTAACTCCACTACTACATGTATACTAAATATAAGGCAAATTGTTTTCTTGTTAAAATCAATGCATCATTTCAGCTACAAACGAGAAAAACTGTTTCAACTCCACCCCACACAGTGCGTAATAACAGACAGTGGAGTCGCGCCCCGAGTCACGCCACTTAGATGTTGGATTCAGTGTAATGACGTCACGCGCAGTCCATGTTATTGTGGTCTATGGTAGATAATAAATCGGTTATCTTCTGTGCCGTAGCGTCACCAATGACGTCATAGGTTACTCACAGATATTAACGTCTTTACTTTCGAGCCATAGATAATAAATCGGTTGTCTGCCGTGCATAAGCGCCGTCATTGTAAATTGAAATAAATGTAATTTTAAAAGACAGCGTTAGACAGTGTGTAAAATTTTTTTCTTTTACATTGATTTAAATAATTGGTTCTTTCCAATTCATTCGGTACTTGATTTCATTCTTAGCAAGTTTGAGATAAATTGGAAGAATAGTTTTTCATTTAGAAGAATTTTCAGTTTTTGATTTTCGTTTGTAGGTACGAATTTATCTATTCCCATGAATATGGAAGATTTAAAGCAGGCTTTGGACTTAGACGTGATGGCAACCATTCGATTTTTGCAAAAGTTTGATCTTCTTGCTGATTACGTTCGATGTCGTGAGTGCGACGAACATATGCGCCACGTAAGTGTGTGCGCTCGTTGTACTCACGATTTATTCATATGGAGGTGTAGCAAGGATCGACTATGGCGCTCAATTAGACGAGGAACATGGTTTGAGAAATCTAAGCTAGCCTTGAGCGATAAAATAAAAATTACAAACTCTTGGTGTTTGAGGCATCCTGCGTGGTTATGTGCGCATGAATGACGTGGGAGTGAGCGTACCGTTTTAGACTGGTATTCGTTTTGTAGGAAAGTTTGTAGGGAATATATAAAGTATAGGGGGCCTTTTGGGGAGAGAGTGTTATAGTCGAAATCGATGAGTCTTATTTTGGCAAAACCAAGTACAACAGTGGGAAACCAGCAGTTTGGGGGGCTGTAATTTCAGGCCCAGAATGTGATGATGTAGTTTTTAAAGTAGTTCGTAATCGAACGAAGAAAGTGTTGGTGAAATTAATTGAAGATATGTTGCGGAGGGTTTTGTAGTTATTTCCGATGGTTTTTCTTTGTATAATGATTTGGAGAATAGGTGTTTTCAGCATCTTGCCGTCAGTCATAATATTGAATTCAGATCTTCATCAACTGGGGCTTGTACCTGTAGTACAGAAGGTTATTGGTCAATTATAAAATATGTTTTAGATTGGGAGAAACGACGCATTTCGATACTACAGAGCGATTTAGATGAATATTCATGGAGGCTTAATGCACCCAATACATATTGCCCATTTAAGTGTTTCCTTAAACGTGTTGGGCAAATGTATCCTCCAAAATTTGTTAGTTAATTTGAAGTTGTGGTGGGATGGGTTTGATCGGCATGGTTGAAATACTGATTTGGATTTTTTGGGGTTGATCCATCATTCTTCATTTTCTTATGTTAGGTAATTTTCTTCTGTGGATATTTTTTATTGTTTTACTTTATTTCGTTACTGTGAACTTCTGGATTTATATATTTGTATATATGTGTGTATGTGTGTTTTACTGTAATGTTGTGTTTCTTATGTAGGTGGGTGTGTGATTTTTGTTGACGTCTTTTAAGGCGAGTTTTAGTTTTTTGTGGAGGAGTTTGCGTATGGTAAGTTAAGTTTCTAATTTTTAAGTTGTACTGAATTTGTCTATTTTGATGTATTTCTTTGTCATATTATATTATTTTGCTTTAAGTATGGGTTCGTCAGCAGCAGTACGAAATTCAAATTTTACAGTTGTTGCTCTTTTTCCCTTTCCTACCACTAGTATCACTACGATTGTTTCGAGTATATACTAGCACTACTGTTGGCGAAAAGACCGACATACGTAAAATTTGTATCCTGTATGTAGTTCAAGTGAAGTATGGAATATTGGTACCAGCTACCGAAATAAGTGACAATGTAACATTTGTACCATTCACCTATACAGGTCAAGTGAAGAACAGGATACAAATGTTATGTATGATGCTATTTTTCGCTTTCGCTAGTACTAGTATTCTATTCTTTAGTTGACCTATATAAGTCAACTGAAGTACAGGACACACGTGTTATAAACGTCTTTATTTTCCCATTCGGTAGTAGTAGTATCCTATTCTCCAGTGAACCTACATAGCTCAACTGAAGAATGGTATGCAAATTTTACTGTTGTCGGATTTTTTGTCGTCGCTAGCAAGACTATAATAATTTGCAGTCGATACTATTAGTATCGAAGCGAAACAAAATTTGTAACCCATACTTCACTTTACCTATGTAGTTCAACTGAAGTATGGCTTACACATTTTATGACTGTCTTTTTGTTTCGCCTTCGCGTAGTTCAACTGAGGTACAGGATGCCAATGTTACATATGTCTATTTCTTCGTTTTCGTTAGCACTAGTATCCTACTCTATGACCTACATAGGTCAACTGAAGTACGGAATGCAAATATTATGTAGGTCTTTTCGCCTTCGTCAGTAATACTATCCACATAGCGGAGGCAGAAGAAGCAACACCTGTAAAATTTGCATATCGTACTTCAGTTGACCTGTATAGGTCAACCTAAGTTAACCTATACAGATCTACTGCGGTTTGGGATACAACTCATATGTATTTAAACTGGGGTATTCCATGCTAACGTTACTTCCATACCTTCTTTTCTTTATTTTTTGCAGAAATACTAGGACTCAAACAAGAACTATTTACCGAGCGAGGTGGCGCAGTGGTTAGCACACTGGACTCGCGTTGTGGAGGACAATGGTTGATACCCGTCTCCAGCCATCCTGATTTAAGTTTTTCGTAATTTCCCTTACTCTTTTCAGGCAAATGCCGGGGTGGTTCCTTTGAAAGGGCACGGCCGACTTCCTTCCTCATCCTTCCCTAATCCGAGCTTGTGCTTCGTCTCTAATGAACTCGTCGTCGACGGAACGTTAAACACTAATCTCCTCTTCCTCCTCCCCCTAAGAGATATCCTTAACGTTATGTCTGAAATATTAATGTATGTGATATATACCTACCATCTATTTTCTTTCGCCTGCATTCCTTTGTTTGTGAACACTCGGCTTTGCTGTTAAATCTGTGTGAAAAATCATATCTGCGAATTCTGACGTCATTGGTCAAAGATGACAAGTTGTGAAACTTCCTGGCAGATTAAAACTGTGTGCCCGACCGAGACTTGAACTCGGGACCCTTGCCTTTCGCGGGCAAGTGCTCCACCAGCTGAGCTACCGAAGCACGACTCACGCCCGGTACTCACAGCTTTACTTCTGCCAGTACCTCGTCTCCTACCTTCCAAACTTTACAGAAGCTCTCCTGCGAACCTTGCAGAACTAGCACTCCTGAAAGAAAGGATATTGCGGAGACATGGCTTAGCCACAGCCTGGGGGATGTTTCCAGAATGAGATTTTCACTCTGCAGCGGAGTGTGCGGTGATATGAAACTTCCTGGCAGATTAAAACTGTGTGCCCGACCGAGACTCGAACTCGGGACCCTTGCCTTTCGCGGGAGAGCTTCTGTAAAGTTTGGAAGGTAGGAGACGAGGTACTGGCAGAAGTAAAGCTGTGAGTACCGGGCGTGAGTCGTGCTTCGGTAGCTCAGCTGGTGGAGCACTTGCCCGCGAAAGCCAAGAGTCCCGAGTTCGAGTCTCGGTCGGGTACACAGTTTTAATCTGCCAGGAAGTTTCATATCAGCGCACACTCCGCTGCAGAGTGAAAATCTCATTCTGGATGACAAGTTGTATCCCGTTCTTCAGTAATCCACTTCTGTCCCTTTTTTCCCTTTCTTTTTTGCACAAGTATCCCATTTTTCAGTTGAGCTATGTAGGTCAACTGAAGAATACTATACTAGGACTCAAAGCGGCGATATACTTAACATAATGTTCGAAATATGAATGTACATGATGTATGCCTACCATCTGTCTGCTCTGTCCTGCATTTTTTTCTTTCTCAACATTCGTCTGTGCTTTTAAAGTTGTGCGATACATAATCTGTGGTAACTTCTGACGTCATTGGTCAAAGGCGACGGGTTGTTTCCCATTCATCAGTAATACCCAAATTATTTAAAGTACCATAACTGTAAATGGAGACAAAACTACCACAGAGATCTCATAATTAAACGACAAAAACAACAGAACTGTTTCCCGACTTAGAAGAAGCTAATTCCGCAATTGGTGCTGCATCAGAGCTACAAGCGACAGAATTTTTCAACACAGTCGTCTTTTGAAGAAAAAGTAATTATTTATATTAAACGAACAGTCGTGAATAGGAAGTCGAATGAAGTGCAAGAATGAGAAAAACTTCTGACTTCGTGCAAAATGGTTGTGTGTCGAAGAAAGTGCCCATCATTTCAAAAATCAGCAGCAGAAATATATGCTTATCGTGGATAAAATACTCTGCTCACATTCTCTTCCTCTGAAAGGGGTGCGTTGCAGTATTTCTTCATTAAGGCATTGTAGCTTATGCCACTTCATTCATGAATTTTGTGCTCTGTTTACATTTATTTTACGATCATTCGTGTCTCTTGACACTTTACCGATGCTTGGGACACAAAACTACAATAACTACTTCGTAAATTGAGTACAAAAAGAGCAGAACGTGAGGACAATATAATACCTAATTCCCAGCGAAGAAATATCTCAGATCCAACTGCGAATTAAACCTGGGACCTCTAGTTACCATTCCGCCTCGCTGAGAGCGGAGCTACCGTGGCACACATCATTAACTTCAGGATCTACTGTTTCTTCTATTGTCACACAGTAACAACTTTCACAGAAGTGAGGGTTACGACTACAGGTCTATCGGTCAGAGTGTGTGAATATTCTATGAGTCAGAAGAGCAGCCGTTTGCTAGCGAACATTACGTTCTTAACACCATATTGACGTCTATCACGTTTCATATTGCTTATACATTTTTGAAGAATTTCGTGCTTTTTGGGATCAGTCTATTAGCGTCGCCTGTTGAGAAATTATTGATGAGTGTCATATGTAGAATGCTATTGCTACATAGTCCAGTCGCATTAATGTGACACGCGACTAGTTCGACGCCAGCATACAATTATCATTTACAGACATGAGGTGGGAGCACTACCAGTGAAGGATATACAGGGTGTTTCACGATTCATGTTACACACTCCTAGGGGATGTAGAGGAGACTTAGTAAATCAAGTTTTACATAGGAAACCATGTCCAGGAACGTCATCCAACGATGTTACAGAGTGTCAAAATTATAGACGCCGGCACATATAAACGTATGTACACACATCAAAAAAAGGTTTTACATCACCCCGGTTCCCAGAACTCCTGAAGAAAGACGTTGACTGTGGATCCTGTATCAGAGACATAGTCCATTTGACTGTTCAGAGATGTCACAAAACCCACAAAAAGATGTAAACAACCATGCAGCGCCTTTTAGACGGAGGGGGCCGACAGACGATCAGTTCCAGTCATTCCACCAGGAAGGAGTTACACGGTTCGTGTTGTCTGTAGTTCAACCATGACTCGACGGTGAATGCCGCTGTTCGATGGCGTCTGCATTATTACTTTGTGCCACGAAGGGCTCTCAATAAGGGAAGTATCCAGGCGTCTCGGAGTGAACCAAAGCAATGTTGTTCGGACGTGGAGGAGATACAGAGAGACAGGAACTATCGATGACATGCCTCGCTCAGGCCGCCCAAGGACAACTACTGCAGTGGATGACTGCTACCTACCGATTATGGCTCGGAGGAATCCTGACAGCAATGCCACCAGGTTGAATAATGCTTTTCGTGCAGCACGTCGGAGACGTATTTGGAGGCAATCCGATGTGGCTGAACGCCTTAGACACAGTGTCCAGCGAGTGCAGCAAGGTGTAGTTTCCCCACTGTTTTGGGGTGGCATTATGTGGGGCCCACTTACGCCACTGGTGCTCATAGCAGGCTCTGTAACGACTGTAAGATACATGAATGCCATCCCCTGACCGACAGTGCAACCATATTGGCAGCATATTGGGGAGGCATTCGTCTTCATGGAAGACAAATCGCGCCCCCATCGTGCACATCTTGTGAATAACTTCTCCAGGATAACGACATCGCTCGAGTAGAGTGGCCAAAGTGATGTCCAGATATGGACCCTATCGAACATGCCTGGGATATATTGAAAAGGGCTGATCATGGATAAAGTGACCTACCAACCACTCTGGGGGATCTACGTCGAATCGCCGTTGAGGAGTGGGACAATAGCCACGAATGCAGGTATGTATCAATGCAAGAGGACGTGTTACTGGTCTCTGAAGGTCTCACTGTATGGTGGTACAACATGCAATGTGTGGTTTTCATGACCAATAAAAAGTGCAGAAATGATTATCTCTATTCCAATTTTCTGTACAGGTTCCGGAACTCTCGGAACCGAGGTGATGCAAAACTTCTTTTGATGTGTTTATTACGCTTCCTATCTTGATATCGTTTCAGTATGGTATCTGTACTGGATTCAGAAAATGTCAGAAATTATAAGCGCTTATTTTGTGTAAATACCTGACATTATGCACATAAACGAATTTCCTTTTTTACAAAAGCATATAACATTTCACATATATTTTTGTGGAATCGTTAGAAAACTAATGCTGCGTGCGGAATTATTATATTGCCTTCCACTCCTGTAGAAGTGGTGAACTGCAAGAATTTTATTCGCAGTGCCAAAGAAGCGTATTTACTGAACAACAATATTTCTGTCGATTGTTAAAAAGAATTGTCAATACGTTTCAACTCAATCACATGTAAAAACGATAACCATTGTTTCATTATTAGGAATTTCGGAGAAACTACGTTAACCACAATACTACATGCGTAACAGTAGTACTACAGTTAGTTAAATCGTCAAAATCAATGTTTGATTTCAGCTATCAACCGGAAAAAACTGTAACTGTCAGCTTCGCTTCACACAGCGCGTGAAGACAGGAGCTCGTCTGTCTGCCCCAAGTCACGTGACTTCGATGTTGGTTTCAAGCTTTAACACGCCTGGGACATACACGGTCTATGTTATATGCGGTCTATGATTATCTACGACTCGAAAATAAAGACATTAATATCTATGAGTAAACTATGACGTCATTGGTCAAAACCAACGGGTTGTATCCCATCCTTCAGTTGACACAGTAATGTGGACACAGGAATCCACACCAGGTTCGTATTTGACTCATTCATAACAAGTTTTTTTTTTTTTTTTTTTTTTTTTTTGCAGTTCAGCATGTCTTCTGCTGTTTAGTATCTATTTCTTGTTCTTAAAAAGAAACGATATTCTTCAGTAAATGTTTGTAAGTTAAAAGAAAATCGCAACTAAATAGTCCTGTAATATGCTGTTTGATACCCCTTATGGTCCTTATAGAACGACAAATTTGGTGTCTTCTTTCTGTTATTGCTACAATTTATTGAGCTGCATACAAACTGTGGTTCAAATCAATAGAAACGATACTATTCGCTTTCCTCGGATGTCCTATTCAAGACTTTAGGTTACAGAATACCTGGCATCCTACCGTTGCGCTGTTTAAAAAAGTACACAGGAGTGTCGCGACTATATGTGTTAATCTGTGATATTCGGCCGTTTTTATAGGTATTCTGTGACTCTTTTCTATCGGGCTTCGTTATGCTGTTATTATTTTCTCAGATTTGTTTTCAGTCGTAGTGACTCGGTTTTTCTTCGCGGTGTTGTATGTTTTTGCTTTCGTTGTGTTGTCTGCAGTACCGGTAATGTTCAGAAATTCAAAGAGTAAACTCCTGAGTATATTCTGCTGCGTGGGCGCGAAGCCTCTACTCATATGGGGCACCCAGGTACTGCTTCATGGCAATCTCTTGCAAATTTCAGTAGTTTATTTAGCGTTACTATTATCGGCAAAACCAGATTCCGTTTTTATCTTCATTAGTGAAAAATTAAATGAATAAATTAAGCGAGGAAGTTCTCGGCTTACGCTGCCAAATGGGGAGAGGAGCTACATCCAGGCGGAACATGCCCATCTTATTAACCCTTGCCTCACGATGTGGGGTTTCTTACATCGGACGAGAATTTTCAGTCTTTCTCTCCAATGTTAATTCTGGTGAAATGCTTCTGTACCCCTCCTACCCTCCCTAAATCGCCAACCCTAGAATGTTTTATTGTCGGTTGCATTATCGCCTTCTTTGCTTGTTGTTGACACGTGTTGCTGACGTGTTGGGGGTCTGCTAGACGTAGCCTCATCAACTATAACACGTATCTGTTTTCTTCAGTATAGTGAAAAATGTGTTCGCAGGAATGTGTCAGTTTTAACGATCCTAAATTTTATAAAACGTTTAGTCGGTGCATGGAGGAAGATGTCAGGGACATGGATTGAAAAATAGACGAAAAAGACGACGATTTTACAATAGCCAGCAATTCTGATAATGAAAGAGAGGATCATTCAGAGGAAGAACTTCAGGACAGTGGTGGTGGGAACCTTTCTGTGTCTCCAGTGTAATTTTAAACAAGTTAGTTAAAATGAAATGTTCTTTGACTGGTGGTGAAAAAAAACGTAGATCCCAATACTGAATGCCAATTTTGTAGACATTCTTTTTGCACTTCTCAACAGCAATTTTTATGTGAGAGTTTAAACCCTGGAATTTAGGTTTATGCGAAAATTTTGGTTGTTAAAGAGGTACTATAATTTTTCAGAATGTAAAATTCAGTTCTCTAGCAGTTCGTTTGTGTTGCTATTGAAAAACTGCAGAAAATATGTCATTTTGTATGATAAATAATGTAGGCTCTATTTAGTGCAATAAACAGCATAGCGTATTTAAACAATAATTGCAAAAACAAATTTATGCAACTTAACATTAAAATTTCCTAATTATTTACGAATTAAACCTCAGCTTAAACATAGGGGTCCCAGAGACCACACCTCACGGTATGTGTTGCTGAAAAGTCACCTTGTAACATTGAGGGTTAGTGACTGATGGTCTGACACATTGACCGCCTTGCTGCAGTTTTTAGGCAGTTTTGACAAAGTGTTCAGGCAAATGCCTGATTCATTTTCGTTGTGGAAATTCCAGCTTAAACCATTAAGAAAAGAAAGCACAGAACAATGAACAATACAATGGGCAGGTTCCGCGTGGATCCAGCTCGTCTCTCCAATTTAGCAGCATAAGTCGAGAGCTTCATTACTTAATTTATTAATTCGCCACAGAAATAGAAATTCCAAACATAAAATTGAGAAATGTGCGTCATCAGTTAGTGTAAAACATGGTAACAATGACAGATATGGAACAAACATTAAGTTAGGGGCAGAGTTGTCAGTAGAATAATAGCTGAAGAAAATAAGACAACTTTTTCTTAACAAATGTGTTTCCAAACTGAAGTCTCCATCCTAACTTTGATGAACATGGGGGTAAAAGTCCAAACTTGAATCCAAATGTATTCGAGTGCATTACATAAAAACGAATCATAGTGATAAATATTTCTATGAATTAGCTACATCTGATACTCAGAAACTCGTTTTTTATCTTGCATTTCAGTTTCAGTAACTGATTGCGAAGAACAAGCCAAATATATGATAGTTGTTGGAAATGCTCTAGGAGGAAATTAATAAATAAAGAAAACTGAAACAAGTGTCAGCCACAGGACAGTATGTGTGTAATACAAGCATGACTGGGTAGCCTACTTGATTATATGAAGCAAAAAAGGTCTAACAGTAATATTAGTTCGTTTTAAGGTCAATCATAACATTATGCCTTGTTATAACCTAAGCGAAACTGTCACCTACAGTTAGAAAGTAAAACCATAGATAATCATTCAGCTACATTCTTCTATGCAGCATTTGTGATGAATTTCAGATATTGCACTATGGAGCCTAACAATTACTACAATATTCTGGATTAAGTAGTCAATGGGGTATTTCCTCGGCAAGTACATGCCTCGAATTTTAAAACAGATGTTAAAATAATACTTATTTTGATTATTAGATAATACGTAAGAGCATGTTACTTTTGTTCACAAGGACCACTCTAGTTTGAGACCAACAATTTAGTGTAAGCTATCACATCATAATGATTACAATCCCATGATGCGTTACTTAGTAAGAACTAGACATGTCAGAGAGTGGTGGTGGCTAAAACATGCTGTCTCTACATTTACAACCCTTTAAGCCAGGCTCTCCAACTACTGCTTGTAAGATGCTTTCATTAAGTACAGACAACTGTAGCCAATAAATTTTGCAAGTTAATGTTTTTTTTCAATGGAACTTCCCGAAAAATTTGCTCTTCCAGTGCTCACTATTTTAAAGGAACTGAGCATTTGCCACATCGACTGTGAGAAAAGTGTGACAGGGTGAATGTGATATTATGTAACTTTTTAACATGTCTGTAATTTACATATTTTAACCCTATTCATCGCATGTGGCAATTGTAGGGCACTGATAAACACAATGTTGAATGTCTTGACAAACAGCATCAACAAAACAGCACTGAACTAAAACTGAACAACTGCATTTGTATTTTTTGTTGACCTCAACAAATAATGTACCACAAGTAACGAATGAGTGTGAAAGGATTCGATCAGTTAATGAAGCAACCTTGACACACATAAGCCTCTGGAATAATTTTTATGCACTTACATAGTAGGAGAATCTGAAACCTTATTTGTTTGTAGTTCTATCGAAATGGAAAACAGCCTAAAATATTACTGAAAATGAGCTAAAGAAAAGAGTTACCCTACCATTTTCCTTTCCTTTAATGTATTTGATAAATTAACTATCTTAATCAAGCAACACTACTACACCAAAATACACTAAAGGTATGAGTCACTATTTAATGTCTACTTCATGATACAGTGGGGACATTGCCAACACTTGGACCAAAAGGTTAGACCTATGTTCTACCACGATTCGAAAGGGGCGAAAGCTCTCACATTGATAAGAACTATTTGTTATGTGGTGTTTTTAGTCAATGGTTTTTTGACCTTGAACTTAACTATTACACTTGAGAAGTTTCGTCAAAATCAATGAATTCAGTAGCAGAAGACAAGCAGTTTACTACAGATCGGTTCTTGTACTGCTCCTAAAAAGTCAACTTCGAGGTCTACAAAAAAAAAATGATACTGATGTCCATGTATTTACCAATTGTATCTAATTGCTGATAGTCGCCTTTAAAGTAGCACACGTTTTGATTCATAGTTGAATTCCCTCCTGGCACTGCTGGAAACATTCCTGCATGTCGTTTCCTGTGTGGCTGCAAAGGAACCATGCCTTCTGTTGGAGCACAAAAACAGGTTTGTAGCAAACTTCTTGTCCACAATCTTTTAGCTGACCGATATTGGTAAAACTCGTCACAGAATGGAAAAAAGGGGTACTCATCAACACAAATAGAACTTCAGTATCATACGCACCCTCGATCCCTCTATGCCAACATTTTAAGCAGTTAATGACGACTGCAGCTGAGTTTTCAATCAAACAGGCTGATGCATTAAAATATTAAGTTAGTGAAATACAAGTGACGGCATTAGTGAAATTTGTTCTTGACTTACAATTTGCAGTTGTACAACTATTCCACTTTGTGTATCTAGCTGCTTTTTTGTGTATAATATCTGTGAAGGTTAGCAGAAGTGATGTGTCATTTTTGGCCCAGAATACGTTGTTGCCAGAATTCTATATAAGAATATACAGCCTACAGTTGCAAGTTAACTTTATCGTTTATCTAGGTTTCAACTTTAGAAATAACATCTTCTTCAGAACCTGCAAAAAGTTAATATTATAATGTGCTAGTAAATTATATTAGATATGGTCATCCTACAGGATACAACGTGTAGTACTTACATAAAATATTATTTAAATATTTGCCTAAAACAAGCCATGTCCTAAGTCAATTTTATCAAACTTGATGCATAACCATAAGGTTTTGTCACTTCTATTAAACAAGCTGTACCAAATTCACTTTAAGCCAGTTGTATAGGCCTCGGCGTGTGACTAGAGACTGTGGACCGTGAGGGCTTCACGGTCTGCCTCACAGAGGGCAGCGTGCATGCGCGAGATGTATGGACTCAGACTCTTATTACGCATGCGTCAGATAACATTTTTGCTATGAATTAATTTTATACTTTACTATTGTAAGTTAACTACAGTATCCAGCATGACTACGTTTTACATTCTACGACATAGACTTATAAACTGACAACAAATCTCGTATGAATGTCTGTAGGAAAGGTTCTATTATTACAGAATTTGTAATGGTCACATCCATTATGAACTATTGTAGACCTAATATAGGCTGGAAGCCTTCGAGATATGCCCTATTTTTTAGATACTGTTGATCGTTCAGTAAATTGCCTCTATCTGTAATTAGGTATGTATAAATTTGTAGTTCCTTATTACTGTCTTTCTCAAGGGTATGAACCAAATTTCGCTTTAAGCTATTACTCTCCAAGAAGGAAGTTTTAAAACCTGAATTTTTCAACAGGCGCCTTATCTTGTAGGAGACATTACCTATATAAGGAACCGATAACCATTTCTTGGTCTGATCTTGGGTTTGAATATTTGCATTTACTAAATTCGTTGTCCTTTTTCGCATTTACTTATGATATAATTGCCTCACTATCTTTGGATCATAGCCATTCTGTGCAATACTCTCGAGAATTTGTAATTCTTTTTCGAGGTTGACATCTGACAACAGGATAGAAATTGCCCGATGGATACTAGAATAGAAAACACCATTTTATGCACTTGGGGGTGTGTTGAATCGGCCGGGATGCTGATGTCTGAATAAGTTGCCTTCCAGAAGATGTTTAGCATCTTTTATAGTCAACGTTAAATCAAGATAATTTAGTGATCTATCAACTGATTCCCATTCTTGTGTGAATTTTATTTTTTCATGTAGACTGTTAAACGTTGCGAAAATTTGCTTTATTCCTTCTGGAGAGTTATTAACCAGTAGAAGAATGTCATCCACGTATCTCACATAAAAGACGATGTTCACTAATTCTGGGTAATTTCGGAAAAAAACCAATTCCAGAGAATTTATAAAAATTTCAGACATGAGACATGCAAGTGGACTCCCCATAGCTAGGCCACATGGGTGTGAATATAATTTTTTATTTAATGAAAAATAATTGTATTTAAGAGTCGTTCTAAGAAGTAACATTAGCTCATCAATTTCTATGGTGGATAATTTTTTGTTGTACCTTAAGTTTTGTTGTATAATGTTCAAGGTCTGATCCACTGGTACGTTTGTGTACAAGCTAATGATGTCAAATGACACCAATTTGGTGTTTTCGTAGCATGTTATAGTTTTAAGTCTGTTGGCTGGGTCCTCTGAATTTTTAATCGAAAAATTATTTTGAAACACGAAATATTCTTTAATTTTATAATGTAAGTGTCTCGCTAATTTATGATAAGCACTATTGGTGCTATCCACAATAGGGCGGATCGGATGGGAAATTTTGTGTTGCTTAAATTGACTCCTTAACGTCGGGGGCTTGGGGTTCATTTTTATCAATACCTTTTTTTTCTAAATTCTCTGATCAACTTCTTAGTATTGCTAAGACTCGCTCTAATATCCCTCTGTACGGCGGGCGTTGGGTCTACCTCTAGTGGTACGATGCCATTCTCTTAGAAGAACATTTCCATTTTCTGAATATATTCTTTTTTTGTAGAAACGATAATCGTGTTCCCCTTATCGTCCTTAGTTATTAGGGCTTCATTATTTCTTAGTTTTTCGTTACTTTTTTTAACATTGCACATATCTTTCGTGAACTTACTAAGACAACAGCATCCCAGCCGATTCAACACACCCCCAAGTGCTTAAAATGGCGTTTTTCTATTCTAGTATCCATCAGGCGATTTCTATCCCGTTGTCAGATGTCAACCTCGAAAAAGAATTACCAATTCTCGAGAGTATTGCACAGAATAATGGCTATGATCCAAAGATAGTGACGCAATTATATCATAAGAAAAAGCGAAAAAGGACAACGACTTTAGTAAACACAAATACTCAAACCCAAGATCAGCCCAAGAAATGGTTATCGGTTCCTTATATAGATAATGTCTCCTACAAGATTGGGCGCCTGTTGAAAAATTCAGGTTTTAAAACTTCCTTCTCGAAGAGTAATAGTTTAAAGCTAAATTTGGTTCATACCCTTGAGAAAGACTGTAAAGAGTCAGCGAAATCAGGCATATATAAGATTATGTGTGATAATTGCCCATGTTATTACACAGGTCAAATAGGCAGAGCTATAGCAGCAAGGTTTAAAGAACATCTTCCAATAAAGGGCATAGGAAAACAGGGGTCAGCCTTTGCGGAACATCTGGTGCAAATGGCTCATACACCTAAACATTTACGTGACATATAGCTACTACATCATGAAGTTAAGGGCTATAGACTCGACACGCTTGAGAAACTACAAATGTATCGACACGCTTGAGAAACTACAAATGTATGCACACCTAATTACAGAGAGAGGCAATTTACTGAACGATCAACTGTATCTAAAAATAGGGCATACTTCGAAGGCTTCCAGCCTATATTAGGTCTACAATAGTTCATAATGGATGTGACCATTACAAATTCTGTAATAATAGAACCTTTCCTACAGAAGTTCATACGAGATTTGTTGTCAGTTTATAAGTCTATGTAGTAGAATGTAAAACGTAGTCATGCTGGATACTGTAGTTAACTTACAATAGTAAAGTATAAAATTAATTCATAGCAAAAATGTTATCTGACACATGCGTAATAAGAGTCTGAGTCCATACGTGTCGCGCATGCGCGCCGCCCTCTGTGAGGCAGACCGTGAAGCCCTCGTGGTCCACAGTCTCTAGTCACATGACGAGGCCCATACAACAGGCTTAAAGTGAATTTGCTACAGCTTGTTTAATAGAAGTGACAAAACCTTATGGTTATGCATCAAGTTTGATAAAATTGACTTAGGACATGGCTTGTTTTAGGCAAACATTTAAATAATATTTTATGTAAGTACTACACGTTGCATCCTGTAGGATGACCATATCTAATATAATTTACTAGCACAATATAGTATTAACTTTTTGCAGGTTCTGAAGAAGACATTATTACTAACGTTGAAACCTAGGTAAACGATAAAGTTAACCTGCAACTGTAGGCTGTATATTATTTTAAAAAATGTTAAAAATTATGCCAGAATTCTCCTCCCCTATGACATCATTTGTTGTTTTCAGATTTTCTCCCTCTCCCTCATCCTCCCCCCTGATATATGCCAGTTGCCCTATTATGAAATAGTGTGAAACTAAAAAAAAGGAGGGAATTCAAGATAGCCAGGATTTTCCTCCGCTCATTGGCAGTAGAAGAGTTGTCCAAAGTGAAAGTTGGAAAATTGAAGGAGTTCAAGATGGAGAGTTACCCTATAGTTCAAAACCCAACATGACAGCTCTGTGGCCAACTTGGAGGGTACTGACCCTGCCTGCACAATTGTCAGGTCTCATTGGCAGCCCTTTCATGTCAGGTCCAAGGCGGCAGACTTGATGGACACTGTCCCAGCCTGCATGGTTGCCAGATTTCGTAAGTATGTATACAAAATTTTACTCCATTCCAATCAGCCTTTGTTTAGGACAGAATGTGAACAAATGCATCTTCTAAATAATTTTCCCCACTGCTCTAACGTCACAGTGTAAACAATTTCCCCTAGTTCATTTGTGACACCTAAGTGTGGAGCTAACATGGCCTAAGATTATGGTAGGAATGGATAAAAACACTTGCATATTTATTTAAACAAATACTGCACCAGGGAGTGTTACCTTTCACTGTCATGATCACCCACGTGCCAAGTCCTCTACAGTGACATATTCTTAAATGTGAATGCCGCGTGTCAGTGCAGCCAGCCATCGCAAAGTCTCCAGCTGCCGACCAGGCAGAGCTTCCTCTGCTGTTTTGTGGTGTGCCATCCCAGCCCAGATTGGACCGTTTCCGGCTGCCTCCGGACTTGGCTGCACTGAGAACTGTGCAAATATATATTTTCTTACTGGAAAAGTGCATGCAGCATGGATGTGTCTGCCTACTTTATTCAGTAATAAACTGGACACTGTTAATCAATTGTAAGTGCATCTCTTCGATGAGTGCATTCTGATGCCTCTGTTTTTTCTTTAACATAGTTACAACAATGATGTGGTATGTTTTACAAAAATATATGTCCCACATTTTGGTCCATTTCATACATTTTACATTTCAGATATGTCCCACGAGTTGGACTAGTTCGTGTACATAGAAAGAAGCCACAATAAAACTGTAGTACAATATTTACAAAATTGTTTAACAGTGCACAGAAAGAAAGGAATATGTACAAAATATGTCTCACAGGTGGACACACTTACAGATATTTTCAGACTACACCTCTTCCAACAGCTTTGAATAATCGCAGCACAGTTTACAAGTGGAATTTATATGTTTTTTTTTAGAATGCAGTTTACAATTGATGCACATTTACTACAGTTGACATGGACTATTTACAGTTGACCTGTGGCACATAACATTAAACTAAATACGATCTTTTTTGGTTTGGCCAGCAACAATGGAACTTAACCTAGTTTTCAGACAATAAATATACAATCTAATTTGCATGCATAATGTGCACTCTTACCAGCATAAACAATACGCACTCACACATATGGAGTATGAATAATACAACTCGTACAGTGTGCAAAACAGACTGTCTCACATACACATTATACATGTGTTATACCACTCATTTGCATTGTCAGGTTCACAAAGCGAGCTCTTAAATGCCTCTGTGTTGTCTCTGCAACATCATGCTAAAATTTGATAGTAATGGAATGGCAATTTCATATACTGAAATCGAATGATCTCGGTTGCTCTTCGTAGCTCGTCTAAGAACTGATTCTTCCTCATGAGGGACTTGAACAAATTCGCGGGGCTTCTAAAACCAGACGTTTGTTGATCCCAGCACATAATTAACTCCTGTTTTATGTGATCTTGAGTTTCCTGCGACCAGTAGCTCGCATGGAACACTTCCCGAAATTTTTTGTATGATCTGCGTGTGCAAGCTGTTCCAAGCATCTTTTGCGCAACTAACCCATGCATGTCCCCACAGATAAATTCTAATTTATACTGTAGTAGCCAATCCGGTGATAGCGTCCAGTCAAATTGTGCAATAAATGATTGGGGTGTAATGTACTCCCAGAGTCTCTATAATTCTGATTTTGGAATGGACAAAAAGTGCTTGTTATTGAACCCATTCACGTTAATCATCTATTCTCTTCTTGGTATTTCAAATTTCGTCTATCTTCCCATCGTTTTTCAACTGTCGTAACCTCAGACAGGTGCTTCTCTCACTACATACTTCTTCTTGAATATGAGTCGCCCATCTGTGTAAAGGTATGCAATTGTGTTCTAGTGTGGACTCTACATAACCGCTCTGCACTGGCAGTGCAATCTGCCTGGTTGGAAATGCTTAAGCTGGTCAATGACCAAGAGCTTCAGTTGCTGATAGTGTATCTGATCTCACGAAATCTAATGCTTCTTGACCAGTATCTTGACGTGAACTTGACGATCGAACATTTTCCGACTGCGAGATTCTCTCATACTGCTTTTCACTATCTTTTACATGTTCCTGATCGATATAGCATCTTTTACAACCTCTTAGCTCTGCGCGCTCATTCACATCTGATTTTCTAGAATTTTCGATACTTTGCCCTCTATCTCCTTGACAGATTTCTTCCTTTGCTCTTGAAGAGTCGCGACCACTTCCTTGGTTTGAGCTATGGTACTTCTCACGATCTTTATATGTTCCTCGGCTGCTAAAGCCTCTTTTCGTGCGCCTGTGGCGTCCATTCTCGCTACCCTGGCATCTTCCTTTGCTTCGATAGATAACTGTATCGATACCGAAGCTACATTATGTCATTTGCTAATTCATCTGTAATTTTGTTCATAGTTTCATATATTGGTCTTTTGAACCCCTTCCTCTGCTTTTACTTCCTCGCTTCCTCCTTCTGCCTCTCATTTCTCATCTTCACTTTTTCCTTTCGCCTCTACTTTGTCTCTCTTATTATATGCCTCATCTTTCTCTTGTGTCTCTTCCACTAAAATTAATAATTTCAAAACTGTGTCCAGTTTAGACCTAGTATCACTATCCCATTCTGGTGACTCTCTAACTTCTCTAGGAAAATTCTGTACATCAGCTACTGTGTCTATGTGCCTATAAGCTAAAGTATCGTCATCTACACTCCTGTCTAATAGAAGTACATCATCCTGCTCCATTCTTTGTGACACTAACCTACTCGAATTACTTCCACGACTGCTTATTTTGTAAGGACAAAATTTTGTTTCTGCATTGGTTACATCCATGTTATTCTCGCTATTCTGCTCCATACTGAAAACAACAATTTTCTTATGCCTTTCGCCCTTTAATTATGCCTGACTCCTAGTAAACATATATTACTTCATATTCGTACATGAGCCTCTCATAAATCACTCACAGCACTAAACTTTTAAAACAAAACTAACAAATATAAATCATCAATAAAATACCCCTCCAAAATATTGTCAACATCGTATACAGTGCAGAATGTCTCCACAGAAAGTGCAGAAACCACAGACCAAATTTACAAAAATTTGTATGTTCATACAAGCCTTAGATGTAACTTGAATCTTGCGGTTCATAATCGTATTCATTTTGATACTTACCTGTACCAATACAATTTTAAAAAGGCAATAATTGTACTCGACAATAACTAGGCTATAGTAAGCCAGAGTATTCATTTATTGACCTGCCAAAATTAATTAGCTCAATATAAAACTTGGTTATGACAGCGGATTGGACTATCCAAAGTACCGAATCCTAGCCAAGAGACGACAAAATAGCGTTCTGAATTCGGATCAGAATATTCAAAGTACCGAATTCAAAATAAACGTCTCCAAAATGAAAGAGGTGACCACTCCTAGCTACTCAAACCCTTAGCACACAGAGAAAATATAAGTGAACTAGCAGCTCAAGATCTATACCTTTTCTTTTATATAACTACAAGGCACAATCTTATCAATGGCTCTTTGTTGTGCAGAGTGCATTGTTGTACTGGTAGCCCATGCATAACTGTTACAACTTCCTGCCCCCAAATTTACCTTTAGAACATAAAAATACCCTTCTGAAACGTACTGATACCTATCACAAGAATGACACTAAAGATGGCTCCTCTCAGTAAGTAACTGTGCACTCACACCAATAGCGCTAATGCACTAATCAATGAGCAAAATATTATGCCCAGTCAAAATAATGGATCAAAAGTTTTACACAACTGAAATCAAACAATAGCTACCAGGTAACAAAAGTCTTCATTACCCCAAAATCAGAAAATACCATGAGTGAGAATAAATTCTGCACATAACAAACACCACAAATTATCATTGGCTAAGGTATGATAGGTATGGAAATGAATCCCCTTATTTCTCATTGACAGAAATTTTGGCTAACGTTATCTGACATTAAATAGATTTCAGAAGTTGACAATGATAGTGAAGCAACGAAATTCATAAGCTATAATTATCTGCTCAACGCAAAACTGGTAGAAATAAGCTCTCCACAGAAAATGAACTGACACTCAGCTTTCCCTAACTGCAAAGCTGCAAAAATTCTTACCAAAAGGCATAGCCGTCTTCAAGAAATGGTGCTGCAGCAAACACCTACTATTTATCTGTCTTGTTAGTGATGGTCGCTACACTCACTATCTGCACCCATGTGTAAACTATCAGCACGGGTCTTGTCCCTGTCTGAATCAAACTCTCTCAATTGGCGTCTTGCTCCCTTCTTCTAACATCTGACTTCAGAATTTTCCTAGTCTGCATACTGCACCTGTCTTACTTTCTACTGTGTCAGGGTCCTGTTCGGCCTTGAAGCTCTAGCAGGAACACACAAAAAAGGCTTTCAGCAAATCAGAGTGACCTTGTGCCTTTTCAGCACCAGTTGAATCATCTTACACCAGTACATACACTCCCTCCATTGTCTACGCAACAGAAAGTCAGCCAATGAGAGCTTGGCCCACGAAACGAGGCACCTCAATAATTGCTTCTGATGTCTTCATCCTGCGAGCTAATCCAAATGATTTTCACCCACCGTTTTCAGGGGAAAACGAACCTTTCTGGTGTGAGTGATGTAGTAAGGAAAAAAAATCTGGTACCACTCTGTCATCCTGAGGTTGCAGTGCCAGTCTGGCAGGTGTGAGGCGAGGCTATTGTACAAATTTTCCTCCTGCATTGCCAATTCTCTGAAAAGTCATCTGTTGCCACTGTCTTTGTGGTGGGCCACAATCTGTTAACGAACTTTCGGCCAGCCTTGACCAAGAGCAGACAGAAATGCTTAGCAGCTAGAAAACTCACATACAATTTGTTGCTTTATGTACACTAACCACAAATGTAAATGAAAATGTCGTGTGACCAGGGTCTCCCATCACATAGACCGTTCGCCGGTTGCAAGTCTTTCGATTTGAATCCACTTAGGTGACTTGCGCGTCAATGGGGATGTTATGATGATAATTAGGACAACACAACACCCAGTCCCTGAGCGAAGAAAATCTCTGACCCTGCCGGCAATCGAACCCGGGCCCTTAGGATTGACATTCTGTCTCGGTGACCACTCAGCTACTGGGGGGTCGACACACTAACCACAGTGAACCTCTTATTAAAATGCATTGTTATTATTCTTCCATGAGGACATATTGATTAATTAATACAAAATAGCGCAAATAAGTTCTGAGAAGTGAAATGGAGGGTGTCCGAAGAACAGCCAACTCGCTACTACTATTTCTACTACTACTACCAAATACTGGAAAATGATACTTAAATCTACTGGAGGAGCTACCTAACTAAATCCCAGTTAATGACCTACCTACTTTTTACCTAAATTCTTGTTCACTGCTTTAATGGTAGGGATTTGTGTACACTGCAAAGATAATTACGTTTTTAATACTTTTTCATATCACTGCAATGTACATCATATGAAATTGCTTGTATTTTAGGATTAAAAAGTTTTAAGGAATTTCAGAATGTCAATTCCGATACATAATGGCGTTTAGTCTTCATTAGACTATGCAGTCTGGCAACACGCCCTATGCCCTTACTTTCCTGTAAGGCAATTTACATTGCTGTAACACATATGATTTCTGGTTTATAACTGAGAAAACTTCTTAAGTTCCCAAGTCACGAAGCTCTGACGTTGGCTAGCTCTGTCAAGAATGAATAGAGAGAGAGGGAGAGAGAGAGACCAATAGAGAGAGAGAGAGAGAGAGAGAGAGAGAGAGAGAGAGAGAGAGAGCGTGTCTTTAGATAGGCTGTTCATCCCAAATATCTCATTTCGCCCAGATAAACTATGAGAAAGTCCTCACTAAATGATGTATACTCTCTTTCCATAGCTATTATAATTGCAGAGATATCAGCATAAACATCTTGTTTTCAGATGGAATGATAAAATGTGTCACCACATAGCAAGAGTACCAGTCCTGCACAGTGCATGAGTTTCAGGTACTGCTCTGTGTTTGTACATCAGAGGTCACATTCTAGTGTTAGGAAGGTGCTCCTGTTAGAAATCAAGCAAATGTCTCGTAAATGTTACCAGAAAATTAGACAGATTTTAGTACATTTAACTCTGTTTTGGAAAATTTTGCTATTTCACAATATATTATCTTGTATTTAGCTTTGCACAGAAGATGCATTGGTCAGTCTATATGAGATTAATGTATATCATCTTCACTAAAAATGAGTTCTCCTACAAAACCTTCAATAAATAAGATTCATTTTAAGATAAGATAAAGTAATGTAAACTGCCAGTGAAAATTAAAATACTGCTTTAATTTCATATGAGTGAATGATTACAAATGATCTTACTACATCCAAAAGGTATGAGCAGAGGTTTGTGTATTTAGTTACATAACGTTTTGTTATTTAAATTTTTGGCCATTATACATTGTAGATCGTTAACAGGCAGTGAACAAGGATAAATCTAAGGCTACCATTGACAATGCAAAATTAATGTATAATCAACTCCTTGAGATCTCAGATTTTGATGATTTTTTTGTACATTTGTAGCAGTACTTGTTGGCATGTAAAATCCTAAGTTAAAATTATTTTGAATCTTTACTTACGAATTACTAATTTCTAAAACTTCCAAAATTAAGTTTATTTCATTACATTTTGAAACCTTAAAAATCACCATATCTCAAAAACTATTTGACTTACAGACCTAAAATTTGTAAAATTGTATTCTGTTTTTTAAGCATTAAGGTATGTGCTCTATCACAATATTCATAACAATGATGAATTTTTCTAAATCGGTTTTTTGAGTTTTGGCTACTCCTAAACTGAATTTTTTGTTTGAGTAAAAAACATTTGTTAGTTGTATTCTGTGTGTTAATTTGTTTGCCAAATTTCAAGATTTTCTTCCAATGGGAACATATTACATTGTTAGTGCATAGACTTACTGCTAAGTTGTAATTCAAACCTGAAATGTCAAATACAAAGTAACACTGTGAAATCATTATTGTTTTTATTTAATGGCAATCAGTTTAGTACTTTATTAGAATTGTAAATTTAAATTTAGATTTGGCTTTTTCATGTTAATAATGAAAATCTTTTAACACTGATCATAAGAACGCCTGGTCAAAAAAGACTCTTGAGTAATCTACTTATTATACTCCTATATTAAAAATAGATAAATATTATCAGTATTATGAACAGTGAGGATGCTGATATGTGTTAATTGATTGCCTTACAATGACAAACTTCTTACTATGCTTCAACAAGTGAAACGTTATGGTGATTCAATAACAATCTTATTAGAGTCTAAGATCATATATTTCAGTTCTCTTTTAAATGACATAACCTAATTTTGCTGAGCAATAATGACAGAATATTGATGTATCAACATACTCTTTTCAAATGTAACCTGTGAAGCTTGCATATCTTCATTTTGATGGTGTACATGTCCTTCCAGTGGCTGTTGTGGGATTTAATTTATAAAATATAAAGAGTCAGTCTCACTGGTCTTCTGTGGCATGAAAAAGAAAGACCTGGTCCATGAGGATGCATAAATAAGAGGTTATTTCTCCTTTCCAATCTTTTGATAACACAGAAGCCATTTATCATGTGTTGTCATAATGACAAGTAACAGGTCCCGTAATCTATTTCAAACAATGTCATCTATATCTGGGTTCACTTGAATTGTATGAACATCAAAAGGTCTAACACCAGAAAATCTTTTGCCTTACCTATGGCTATACTCATAGGAATAAAAATATGATACTTCCACATTCTTGTAAATGCTGTGGCTTTATAAAATTTTTTCCCGAGTTCCTTTTTATGCTGAATGCTCATCATTTGTCACACAGAAAACGTGTCTGAGGGCATATATGCATTACCTTACTCAAACAACTGGAAGGAAGTTAAAAGTTAATATTTGATCTCATTATATATCAACAACTGATTAATATGAACATTAAGAAAACCACCTCGATATTTATTTTAGGTTCATTTATTAAGCCACATTCTATATGAAACTCCTCAAGCGACAAAGAGGCAAAAATATGCCAGTGTCATCATTCAAAAATATTAATTGAAAGGAACATTTTGGAATACAACAACTAGAGTACATGTCATATTACAAAATGTGCCTTTCAAGGTTTTACAGGGTCATTATGCATTTTAAATCATACACTGCCACTTTATCACCTGAGCACATGTATTTAATGAATTATATATGCATTCAGCAACCTGCTCATCTTCCCCTCACCAGTGCTTTGCCAGTTTTAACACAACACTTCATCACTACTGAAAAGGAATACTGGCAAAAGAAATGAATATTTCTGTTTTGTTATATGAGTGTGATGGTAATGTGTGTATTTCTGTTGTTCTGTTAATATTATCTCGCATGGATTGACCCACTAAAGGAAGTGTAAATGTCTTCTACTAACGACTCTTATCTTAATGATGACGTTTTGTATTTCAGGTTAGGAATGGACACATACGGAGAGTGTTAGATGAAGACACAAAATCTTTGGTGTTACACATTGAAGGGAGGAATGTGGCGACAACATACATAACATGCCCTGAAGATAAATCAGAGTCCTTGGCTATTGGTTTACCTTTCCTTGTACTTGTTCTTAAAAACCTTAAGAAGTATTTTTCTATTGAAATAATGGTAAGCAACATGACAGTCTGTGGTCTTGAGTGTAATTTCAGGTTGGCAATGATTCAGAGGATGCATGGTCTAACATTACAAGTACTCTTCCTCTAGTTCATCAGTTAAAATAAATTAATTTGATGTGAAGAAAAGATCTCTAAGTTAGTTCAATTCATGTTTAGCACTTCAAGTTGGTAACTGAGACAAATAACTAAAGCAAAAAATATTTACGTTATGAAGACTTGAATAAAGAAGCAACAATAAAACATTTTGAAACATAGATAAACTTTTAAAAACTAACCTAAATTAATTAGTTAACAAAATAACAAAATTATTAAAGAAAAATAAAAAAGAAGAAACAGAATACGGCATCTATATAAGCACAACAAATTCTATATTGTGTGTAAAAAGGATATATGGAGCTAGTGTCTCAATAAATATATTATATTATGGTTGCATTATTTAATTGTTATTTACAGTTATTAATAAAGAAAGAAAAATATTTAGTTGCATATACTTATGTGCAACTACATATATCATATTAAGTAATACATATGTTAATATATGTATTTAAATAATTTATAATTATAGTATTATAATTAATATAATTAATTATTTTAATTGTTATTCAGGTAAATAAAAGAATTATATTTATTACAACTCATATGTTATATAAAATATTTAATTACATTACTAAAAGTATTTTATTATATAATTGTTTCATTTCTCTAAAAAATATGTATGCAGTTTTTGATATATTTATAATTGGAAACCATCTATTAATTAATTGATTGTTATCAATTATAACTATTAATTAATTAAATAAAACTTTTAATGAAACATTTAATTGATTTATTTTTATTAAAAATATAAAAATGGAAAAATTTTACTTTTCAAATAAAAATATTAACTACCTTAAAAGAAAAATACAAGTAAGCAACAAAATTTTTAATTTATTAATTGAATAACCAAAAATAATGGCATGTTTATATGAAGATTTATGTTGATAAGATAAAGATATTAATAATATTACCATCATTAAATATTACAAAAGATAAGATTAACTTACCTCCTTTAGTATCAAAAACTAATGTGTATCACATACCTTAATGTAATATCATAAAATGGCAAGGGACCTAAGCTATTAGGCTCATACCCCATTTATAGAGGTAATAATTCTCATATTTTTAATGACCAGCAACTCTACAAAACCCCCCTCTATGAACACTAAAGTTAGGAATGAACATGTCAGTTTCATCAGATTCCTGATATGCAGTTTCAGCAGGACTGGAGATCAGCTAACTCTCATTAATGCCTCTTTTAACAAATAAAAAAACATGAAAATAAGTGAATAATTAATTAAATTGAGTTTTGTCCAAGCAGTAGCATCAACAGTATTATTACCAGGATGAAAAATGCTTCTATAATACAAAAAAGGCGAATATGTTCTGGGCAGAGTTGAGGATGTAAAAGAAGGGAACTAGATTTTCGGCTTATCTTGCAGCTTCAAAGACATTTAAATCAAAATATCTTGACATATTCCCGCTTGTTAACTTGTTAGTATTAGTACACATCACGTTATATAATGTATTTTGTCAGGTAAAGTAACATGATATGTGATGTCATGTTGCATAATGACACATAGCATCATGTTATATGACATGGCATCTGTCATGTCATACATTATAACTTAATGTTTCATTGTAATTTATGATGCACACATCCCATTCCCAGATACTTCATATTGTAGTTGCATGCCACTCTCTGGAAGCACATAGGTTTGTGTATGTCACCACCCTCTTGCATACCTTTTTTTATTCATTTTCAATGATAAATAGGTATTTGTACGGACTATCACCCTTTCAATCACACCTCATTCTGACATTTTATTGATATCTTGTTGAACTGCTTCTTTCTTAGTTGATGGAACTGGATATGGTTGTCAAAAAAAGCTTCATACAGTATTACTTCCATAGCGTATATGAAGTTCTTTTCGACCTCTTCCCTGTTCTTACTCAATATGTCACACAATTTAGATTTTTGTACTTCTATAAGATCATGTGTTCGTTTATTATTGCCTTTAATTAGTCATCCTCTTGATTAAAAGTAATCAGATTTTGCAGATGATAACTTTCAGAAGTGCTATCCATGCCAGCACTGCTAAAATTAATTTCAATTTTTAAATATTTGTAGTGTGGTTAATTGTTACACTCTAGTTCTTCAAATGCTAATTTTAAACCCCTTGGTACCGTGACAGTATTAATAGTTCTGCTTTACAATCAATGGCTACTTTCTGTTTAACGAGCCAATTAAAACTTGTAACAAATTCAGCTCTAAATTTCAGAATCACTAAAAACTGATGTCAATATTAAGAAAAAGATACTCATCATTGCTACTCATCACAAAGCAGAGATCCTGAGTCGCAGATAGGAACAAAAAAAAGACTATCAAACAAAGCCATCATCAGAATAGACGATAGACACACATATACACACTCACACAAATGTAATCAGACACACACAGCTGCAGACTATCTGGCTTTGGCAGCTAGATACTCTGATCAGGTGTGTGCAAACCGTGTAGGCGTGTGTGTGGGGGGTGGGGTGGGGGGGTGTGCTTCTTGTCTGTTCTGATGAAGGTCTGTTTGGCCAAAAGCTTTATTTGGCACTCTTTTCGTTGTGCCTGTTTTCGACTAAGTATCTCTACGCTATGATGAGTAGCAACTCAGCGAATGCTGACATTGTAACGAGTTTTGGTTTACTTTTTATATATTAAAAAAAAAGACTGAGAAAACCACGAACTTGTATCCCATAACACATGACTTTTACAATTCCACATTTCTGTTGTGTGAGCATCTTTTATAGTATATATGTTTTGATATTTTCTAGAGCCATCCACCATAAATCTTGTTTGATCTTTAAGTCATTCCAGGAATTATTCATCATCAATATGTTTTCTCTGAAGACTTTTTTGGTTTTATTTCACAATATCTTCTGCTGCATTTATTTAGTGACGTATATAAGACCTTATCCAGTGGCTTTGTACTCTCTGGATCAGTTATTACTGCAGGTTTTTGAACTGACAGCAACACAGCTGGCTTTATACTATTACTTCTTATAATATCGACCCCTTCACGACCATTTTTGTCATAGTTGGCTCTGATGATGACGATTTTTTACTTTGTATGATGTCTTTCCTCCCACCCTTGTTCTTTTAAATTTACTTCATTAACAAGGAAAGCTGACAACAACACCATGAATTCACATATTTTTTGCGATATTCCTTAACAACAATTTATTTTCATTAGCTGTCCACATACTTTTCTCAGCACCCTCTGTCTCAATAAGCTCAACATTTCCATCATTAACAGCTTGAGTTCTTTGTACAATGCTCTCTTTTGCTCTTCCCCCATCTTCCTTCATATTGTGTATCATTATGTTATGAACAACCTTCCTTTTCTTTTCAAATCTCATTAATCCCTTCATCACTTCCCTCTGCATGCCCTTTTATTAGCAGAGCTTGAAATCTCTCTAGATTGCTTCTAATCGATTATGCATTCCTCACAATTATTCATTTTTACTGGTATCATTTATTCTGACATCAGATGAACTGCTGTTACAGCATGTCATTTCTTTGACTACTTGCATATGTTCATTCATGACTGACATTACATCTGGTTTCTGTGAAGCTAGTTCATTGCTTACTCCAATGACGTCAACCCTCTGCCAAGGTATCATAGCTACTTTTTTCTCAGACACAGCTGACTGGTCTGCTCCACTCATACATACGCATTCATTGCGGTAGCATACTCATGGTCACTTGCCAGTACCAGCTTATTATTATGCATATCCAACACAAAGCCTCTCATTTCGCTTTTTTCTGATTTTTGCTACACTAACTTCTGCTTCTGTAATATCCTTGTTTCTTATTGCTGAGCCAGCCCACTCTACATGCGAAATTGCTTTCCATGTAACGCTTATTGTCATGAAATGGCCCAAATCTTCTCCTATGTCTCTCAAAATTGTCTCTAACATCTCCACATTATTATTCTGACGAAAATTACGATTTTCACACCAATTATCTTTGTCCTTCCCACGTTCAGGAAATGCAGAAAACCTTTTGTGGTTACTACTTATGTAGCTCTTGTATCTTTTGGGAGTTTTTACCGAAGATTCCAGACAGTTACGGACTCTGAAGCCTATTTCTAAGGTGCAACAATTTTCGGCCCCTGTTTTAACAAAACTCTCTCATAGTGTTTCTTCCCCAGTTATTATGCATCCTGGTCATAATAAACTCCGGCAGCAAACAATCCTGTGTTTGTTCAGACCACTACTCTTTAAAAAATTATTGAAAGTCGTCTGGTCTGTACGTAAAATCAGACACCAATGTTTCAAATCTCCTGCAAGTGCTGTTATTACAGTGTTAATCATTTCTTCATCAGTCAGATTGCCAGGTAGTATTCTTTTGCTGTTCTTTATAAAGTCTACATGGGCCACCTTTCTTCACAAACATCTACATGTTTATGCAGTATGCCTTCATTACTTGAAACAATCTTCCTCAAATTTGAAACTTCAGTTCCTTTTTCCCCTAATATTTCTGCTTTAAGGCAAGCACCTTTTATCTTTATTTGAATCACAAGTTCAACACTTCTGGATTTTCTCCAGTTGGTGTCATTTATCTGAACCTACGTATTTGCAACATTTGAGTTCAGATTCTCCATTTCTACTTTAATACTTTTAATTTCTTTATTCAGCACTCATATATTTTTGGCTATGAGTCCACTTTTCTGAAATTAATGTCTGTCTTATTGCACTGGGCATCAGTTTTACTATTTTGCTACTTTGATATCCAGTTTCAATGCTCTGTTCATCAATTTTACTACTCTGGGCCTTGATTTTGTCACTTATAAGCAAATATTGACTTATTCATATACAAAATGAATTTCCTCTATGAGTTCATGATCATTGTGAATATTTTCTGAATAAAACCACAGAGATCGCTTATTAAAAATTCTTTATTTATTACAACTTTTTGGCTACTGCTATCATCAGACATCTGCAATTAAGATGGAAGGAAAATAAAAAGAGAGGTCTTTCTTGCACAGCAACAACCTAACACAATTAATAAACTGAAAGGTTAAAAAATTTTTTTAAGGATACTCTCACCAAGAATCCTCAAATGTATCAGTCCCTAGAGTTTGTATGTGGTTGTGAAAATAACGTTGCGTACTGTGTAAATAGAGTCACAATGTATATCATCCCTTTAATGTATTACTATAACAAGAAGTTAGTGAGACTATTTTATGGGCTTTATTACAGTGATTGTGTAACTAAAGGATTTTAAGCACTTGGACCATTGGTTTCATCTCCAAAACACAACATTATTTTACACAGGAGAATGTATATTCCATGGCATCGTTTGAGCAAGGATTTGTTTAGCATTTGTAGTTATCTATAAGCAGGCTAAATTATGGTCTCCAGTCCACATAGGATGTATAATTTTGAAATAAGTGTTAACAATTTTAAACTACAGGAATTCATTAGATAAAATGGAACCTTCTAGCATTTATCTCGGTGGTGGACAACTTCGATAAATTTATCAGCATTAACAGCATCTATGTAGTCTCTAAAATGGCATATTAATAGATTATCAAACCAATCCCTCACAATAACGTATGCTAACTAAACTATCTAGCTTTGAAGGAATATGTCTCTTGTGTTATCTATTCAAGCAATGAGCAAACCTACTTCTGTAAGTTGGAGGTCCTTTCAATGTAATGATACCTGGCAACACTTGTTTGGAACACTCTTGAGGCAGAAATGCATTACACCATATTCAACCTCTGTATCAATTACTTATTGAAGAGTGGCTTCAAAACAGAATGGAATAAGATACATTCAATCTTTCTTAAACCAGTAACTTTACTCATATTTTTAGGTCTTATTATAATTAAGAAAATCAAACAGTGCTTTTACAGTTAGTTTCAACATTATTCACACTCAAGCACCAGTTGGGATTACAAAATGAATACTACCACAAGTTATGTGCTAAGGTTGTAACTGTCTTAAAACACAGAGAACTAATTGACAATAAGTATTATATCACAGCAAAGAAGATATTGAGTCATGCACTTTGACAAATCTAATGAAACTGTCCATTCCCTGGAGGCAACGATGCCTTGAACTATGGTGATGATAACGTTGACTAGTATTTCACAAATAGTCCAGCATATAGATTGCTCTAATATAATTCTTCTTTCTATATGCGAACACGATAAAGCACTGAACAAATATTTCAGAGAGCAGTATTCTGCTTTTGCGTCAATCTGAGGTATAGTGACAGTAAAACTCAAGATAATTAGGCTCGTTTCCACTCAAGGTGCTGGTAGTCTAAAGTATAGTAACTGACAGATTGGTCTTTTCTGTCTTGGAAAGCTCAGTACACACTGCTACGTCCTTTATTTTTATGCGCTCACTAACCTCCTACATACAAAGGGATTTCGCTCCAGCCTTTCCTTCCTTAAAAATACATTTCCCCATATCGATTCCAATGCATGAATCAGCAATAAGACCAACATTTTTTTTCATACATAAACAACCACTAAAAATATTAATGATTGCTCTAAATAGTGAAAACTGTATACACCTTAATGAACAGATAATAATAACAATAATAATAATAGTAATATGAGAATAGTTATAATAATGGCACTAAGTATGGTGTTACTTAGTGTAGGTCACACTGCTGCATTTAATCAGTAGGTCACACTGCCCCATTTCCGTCAACAGACGTCTATATGCTGTGTGTGAACACTCTTGATGGACTGATCCATAGCCTCAATTAATCAGTGTCGTGACCTTCAAATTATTGTTTTGAGCAACCAATGCTGTAATTTCATATCGAGCGAAATATTTCCATAGGTTGTAATGTTGGTCATATAACTACACCAGAAAAAAGCAACACTGTATGTATTTGTGCATGAAGAGTAAAATAACACAGATAATTTACAAGCAGGTAGATAGACACATTGGGCCTAGGCAGAGATAGACATGAGAGAACAGAGTGGTAAAAGATAAACAGGAGTTTATGGATGTAGTATAATACCAGAAATGATGAGGAAAAGAGTTTGGCGACTGACAAATAGAGAAAGACAGAATCGTAACAAGAGGAGAAGATGTGTTTCACAGAGAGAAATTGTCATAGGTACTGATTTTTGACATAGAAATTGTAAGGAAAACAAACAAAAATGAATGATAATTAACTGAAACCCTCAGCTGCTGACAGGTGTTGTTGATATACCTCGATAGGGACAGCTGAAAATGTGTGCCCCAACTGGGACTCGAACCCAGGATCTCCTGCTTACATGGAAGACGCTCTGTCTATTTGAGCCACTGAGGACACAGAAAAATAGTGCGACTGCAGGGACTTATCCCTTGCACGCTTCCCATTAGACAGGCATTCCCAACTGCCCACAATCTACATACATAATGTACCTATTAGATATTTGCCCATCCACTCATTACTTGCGCACACTAAGTTGACAATTCACGTAAGAGTTCGAGCAACCTGTGTGCATTCGCACAGACGAAGGTTAATGGCTGGATAGCCTTTAACTATATATGAAGATAGTAACTGCTCTCGAAAGAACAGATACCATTGATGACTGTGCAGCTTCTCTAGAATAAATGATAATTAATTGAAACCCTCAGCTGCCGACAAGTGTTGTTGATATACCTCGATGGGGACAGCTGAAAATGTGTGCCCTGACTGGGACTCGAACCTGGGATCTCCTGCTTACATGACAGACGCTCTATCCATCTGAGCCACAGAGGACACACATGAATAGTGCGACTGCAGGGACTTATCCCTTGCACTGTTCACGTGAGACCTACATTCCCAACTGTCCATAATCTACATACATAATGTACCTGACAGATATTTGCTCATTCACTCATTACTCGTGCACACTAAGGTGACGATTCCCATAAGAGTGCCTTCTATTGTAGAACAGGTAACAGATTACCTAAAACATTTTGTGTCATGCCACACCACTGTTTGGAGACTAATAGTAGCAGCCAGAATAGGGAATTACCATCCCATGAGTAGACTGACAACACAAAAACTGTTGAGGTGCGTTGTGAGTGGGAAGCATGGGCTGCTGATGAATGGCCTTGCATTGTGCTCAGCAATTAATCACAGTTCTGCACCACTCCAGGTGACCATCTTTGGCGACCATGGCAGTGACCAAGGGAGAGGTCATATTCTTACACTGGTTTCGAGAAGCACGACGGTATTTCTCCTGCCATCATGGAGAAGAACATAACTGTTAGTGATTGAGGGAATTCTGACAACACAACGGTATGCCACATAGATCTTGCATTCTCATTTGTTACCTCTCGTGTGACAATACCGTGGTGCCAGTTTTCAACAGGATAATCATTGTCCACACATGGCTTGTGTCTCTATGAACTGTCTGCATAATGTTATGACACCCTTCCCAACGGAAAGAGTGCATGCGTCCAGGCCAGAAGGGGAGGTAACGTCTTACTGATAAGTGCGCTCTTAATGCCAAGTTCATTATGAATTTGACTCTAATTTGTAATCAATGAAATAACATCACATACCCCGTGAATCAGTGAAGTTTCATTTCGTTTTCTCCTTGTCTACTTGGTGCTTCATTTTTTTTATCAGGCTGTGTACATTAAACCATTACACCTCTTCAGTGTAGTGATACTTCAGTGACAACCGTCAAATTCTTTGTCTCTGTGTTCTCTGTAGCTGGGACTTGCATGAACAATTGTGTCTGTTGTATGAACTGCTACTTGTAGTGACATCCACAATACTTTTGTTCTGCCAGTGTATACTAAATGTAATATTATTTCCCTGGCAAGATTTATCTAAATGAACAATATGTTAGTTCAGAGAAATAAAAATTCTGATGCTGCTCAAGTATTTCAGTCGTCAGGCGACTATATTCTGCGGCCCTATCAAAATTGCAAGAACACCTCTTCCATCCGATTCCCATTATATGCAGTAATCTCCTTAATGTGACAACAGATTAAGAAAATTAGATTCCTCTCCTGCTTGCTGTGAGGAGCTTTGGCACAAGAGATTTTCTTCTCCACTTAATAGAAATATCTTATAGTCTCTGTTATCATATACTTTTTTAATTCTTTATGTTTTTACTAGGAGTATAAAAAGACATTTCACCACCACAGATTGTATTCTTTAGTATTTGTCTTTCCTCGTTAGAAAAGTCTGTCGCTTCTGGCACGGCAGGAGAATGCTGCTCATGGGGACTCACTTTTGTTCCTGATGCTCTTGTTAAAAATAGATAAAACTGCAATCGACACAATGTTGCTTTGTGTATAACACCACATGTTATCTTCTTACAGCTGTCCAATATTTATTTCAGATGGCCAATACCATTTACCTTTGGCAGCAATGGGGAAGAAGGAACAGAGAGAAAGGTATATTTCTCCCTAATCCGGCACACCCCTGGCAAGCACTTTACTGAGTTTTCTGCTGTAGTTCTAACAATCAGCAGCAGTGGTCCCCACTCAGGCCTCCACAGTGCCCCAGTGCACAAAAGCGATCCTGTAAAGGATACCACTATTAGGCATGTTCTGCAACAGTAATCTATACAGGCACAATGAATATGAGGGTGAGTCAAATGAAAGTCTTAAATATTTTTTAAATATTGTTTATTGTGCAGAAGCGGTACTAAGCTGTATCACTTTTCAACATAATCTCCCCCACGCTCAATGCAAGTCCTCCAGCGCTTACAAAGTGCATAAATTCCTTTAGAAAAAAATTCTTTTGGTAGTCTGCACCACCACTCATGCACCGCATGGTGAACCTCTTCATCAGAACGGAACTTCTTTCCTCCCACTGCGTCTTTGAGTGGTCCAATCATATGGACATCACTTGGGGCAAGGTCTGGTGAGTATGGTGGATGAGGAAGACACTCAAAATGCAGGTCTGTGATTGTTGCAACTGTTGTACGGGCAGTGTGGGACCTTGCATTGTCATGTTGCAAAAGGACACCTGCTGATGGCAATCCACGTCGCTTTGATTTGATTGCAGGCCGCAAATGATTTTTTAGGAGATCTGTGTGTGATGCACTGGTCACAGTGGTCGCTCTAGGCATGTAATGCTCCAAAATGACGCCTTTTTCGTCCCAAAAGAGAGTCAGCATAACCTTCCCTGCTGATGGTTCTGTTCAAAACTTCTTTGGCTTTTGTGATGAGGAATGGCGCCATTCCTCGGTCGCTCTCTTCGTTTCCGGTTGGTGGAAGTGAACCCAGGTTTCGTCCCCAGTAACGATTCTTGCAAAGAAGCAATCACCTTCTCGTTCAAAGCGCCGAAGAAGTTCTTCGCAAGCATCAACACGTCGTTCTCTCATTTCAGGAGTCAGTTACCGTGGCACCCATCTTGTAGACACTTTGTGAAACTGCAGCACATCATGCACTATGTGGTGTGCTGATCCATGAGTAATCTGTAAACATGCTGCAACGTCATTCAGTGTCACTCAGCGGTTTTCCTTCACTATGGCTTCAACTGCTGCAATGTTCTGTGGAGTCACAAGTCGTTGTGCCTGACCTGGATGAGGAGCATCTTCCACTGAAGTCACACCTTTGCGAACTTCCTACTCCATTCGTAGACTTGCTGTTGTGACAAACATGTATCGCCGTACTGAACCTTCATTCGTCGATGAATTTCAATAGGTTTCACACCTTCACTATGCAAAAACCGAAAAACAGAACGCTGTTCTTCCATGGTGCAAGCCCGAAGTTGGCGGCCATCTTTATACTGAAACTGCGACGGTGTGTGTGCATCTGCACTATGCTGCCACCTATACACCACGCTTACCAACTTACAGGATAACGGCGCTAATTTTCGGTTTGTTATTACAAATTTAAGGTTTTCATTTGACTCACCCTCGTAAAAATTCGTGGGCTTATGCACGCGATCTGTTGTAGAAGTACATGCGATGTTGTTATGTTCGACATATTAATGTATGTACTGTACTTGAAACGTACACCTACAAAGCTAGTGTCCAGTTAAGATATTCTGACATACGGCGCCCCAGAAGCATTTGATACTTTAAGAGAGACGAGAACGAATAAAATTTTGAGACCACTGGTCTCCAGTTTTCAGTACTATACTGCACCGTGTTGTATTACATTATTGTAGTGGAGAGGGAACTTACGATACAGTTTCCATTTCACATCAAGTAGGAATATGTTTCGAGTATCTTTCAAGTGAACAGAGAGAAACGAAGGGTTTCCTGCATATGGCAACAGTTATTCTGCACAGTTGAAATGCTCATGCAAAGATAATACAGATTCTTCAACGATCTCTGATATTTTGTAGCGGCGTCGTTGAGAAAAACAGCTGATAAAGTTTGAGAATTTCAGGACTAATTAACCAATAATGAGACACTAAAATTACTTGGGATTTTTTCGCGTTTAGTTTTACACCGAAGAGCCAAAGAAACTGGTACACCTGCCTAATATTGTGCAGAGCCCCCGTGAGCACGCAGAAGTGCCGCAACACGACGTGGCATAGATTCGACCAATGTCTGAAGTAGTGCTAGAGGAAATTGATGCCATGAATCCTGCACGGCTGTCCATAAATCCGTAAGAGTATGAGGAGATAGAAATCTCTTCTGAACAGCACGTTGCAAGGCATCCCAAATACACTCAATAATGATCATGTCTGGAGAGTTTGATGGCCTGCGGAAGTGTTTAAATTTAGAAGAGTGTTCCATGGAGCCACTCTGTAGCAATTCTGGACTTGTGTGGTCTCGCATTGTCCTGCTGGAATTGTCCAAGTCCGTCTGAATGCACAATGGACATGAATGGGTGCAGGTGATCAGGCAGGATGCTTATGTACGTGTCATCTGTCAGAGTCGTATATAGATGTATCACGGGTTTCATATCACTCCAACTGTACACACCTCACAGCATTACAGAGCCTCCACCGGCTTGATCAGTCCCCTGCTGACACGCTAGGTCCATGTATTCATGAGATTGTCTCCATTCACGTACACGTCCATCTGCTCGATACAATTTGAAACGAGACTCGTCCGACTAGGCTACATGTTTCTAGTCAACAACAGTCCAAAGTTGGTATTGACGGGCCCAGGCGAGGCGTAAAGCTTTGTGTCGTGCAGTCATCAAGGGTACAGGAGTGGGCCTTCAGCTCCAAAAGCCCTTATTGATGATGTTTCGTTGAATGGTTTGCTCACTGACACGACACAAAATTGAAATCTGCACCAATTTGCGAAAGGGTTGCACTTCTCTCACATTGAACGATTGTCTTCAGTCGTAGTTGGTCCCGTTCTTGCAGGCTCTCTTCCGGCCGCAGCGATGTCGGGGATTTGATGTTTTATCGGATTCATGATATTCACGGAAAGAGATAGATGTGCTGTTATACAAAAAGAAACGTCACCGTCGATTGCTAATCATTATTGTTATTTCTTTCCTTTCTCAGACGTTATGTCTGGTTAAAAATGGAAAGTGACGCAGACGTTGATTAAGCGTGACTTCCTTTTAACTGTACAGTATATGTTACATTGCATTTAGGAACTTTCGGGTAATTGAACACGTATCAATAATTACAGATATCTGTAGTTGTATATATACATTTTGATGTAGCTGTATTGCGTTGATGTACTGGTGGATATTGTGTGCTATGAATCCTGTAGTTGACAGTACAATTGGTATAATGTCAACTTTATCCTGATGTCACATGTCCTTGACTGCCTCAGTCAGTTGGATGTATTTTTCAATTTTTTCTTTTGTTTTCTTCTGTATATTTGTTGTATCAAAAGCAAAACGAGGATAATGGAATGTAGTCGGATTAAGTCGGGTGATGCTGAGAGAATTAGATTGGGAAATGAGACACTTAAATTAGTAAAGAAGTTTTGCTATTTGGGGAGCAAAATAACTGATGATGGTCGAAGTAGAGAGGATATAAAATGTAGACTGACAATGGCAAGGAAAGCGTTTCTGAAGAAGAGAAATTTGTTAACATCGAGTATAGATTTAAGTGTCAGGAAGTCCTTTCTGAAAGTATTTGTATGGAGTGTAGCCATGTATGGAAGTGAAACATGGACGGTAAATAGTTTGGTCAAGAAGAGAATAGAAGCTTTCGAAATGTGATGCTACAGAAGAATGCTGAAGATTAGATGGGCAGATCACATAACTAATGAGGAAGTATTGAATAGGATTGGGGAGCAGAGAAGTTTGTGGCATAACTTGACTGGAAGAAGGGATCGGTTGGTAGGACATGTTCTGAGGCATCAAGGGATCACCAATTTAGTATTGGAGGGCAGCGTGGAGGGTAAAAATCGTAGAGGGAGACCAAGAGATGAATACACTAAGCAGATTCAGAAGGATGTCGGTTGCAGTAGGTACTGGGAGATGAAGAAGCTTGCACAGGATAGAGTAGCATGGAGAGCTGCATCAAACCAGTCTCAGGACTGAAGACCACAACAACAACACATTTGTTGTATTGGGTGTGGATATTTCGATTAGTTGTGTTAATTTCTTCTTTTTATTGGTGAGTATGATGTCAGGTTTCTTATGTGGTGTTGTTTTATCTGTTATAATGGTTCTGTTCCATTATAATTTGTATTCATCGTTCTCCAGTACATTTTTGGTGCATACTTGTATGTGAGAACGTGTTGTTTTATTAGTTTATGTTGTATGGCAAGTTGTTGATGTGTTATTTTTGCTACATTGTCATGTCTTCTGGTGTATTCTGTATTTGCTAGTATTATACATCCGCTTGTGATGTGATCTACTTTTTCTATTTGTTGTTTGCAAAGTCTGCATTTATCTGTTATGGCATTGGGATCTTTAACAATATTCTTGCTGTAATATCTGGTGTTTATTGTTTGATCCTGTATTGCAATCATGAATACTTCCGTCTCACTGTATATATTGCCTTTTCTTAGCCATGTGTTGCATGTGTCTTGATCGATGTGTGGCTGTGTTAGATGATACGGGTACTTGCCATGTAGTGTTTTCTTTTTCCAATGTACTTTCTTTGTATCTTTTGATGTTATGTGATCTAAAGGGTTGTAGAAGTGGTTATGAAATTGCAATGGTGTAGCCGATGTATTTATATGAGTGATTGCTTTGTTATTGTCATTATTATTGCGAGAGCATCAGGAGCAAATGTGGGCCCCCATGTACATCGTCCTCTTACGTTGCCAGATACGAGAAGAGAGCTTCCAAAGCATATGGTGTGGAACAAAGAGGGCAAGACTGGCAGAGAACAAACTGATGACGTCTCCATTTATTCTGTGACTTCATTTTCAGGAAGTACATTGCTCACTTACCTTCTTGTATCCACGTTACAGTAACTCTCTCTGTGTTTATAAAACACTTATTTCGACTGACAGTCATTGCATCCAGATGGTCACTGACGATTTGTTGGCAGGTGCTTGATGACAGTAATATGCGGCGGCGATTCCGTGTGAGCAACTACCAGTCGGCAACCCGTGTGCAGCCATTTTCGGCCACAATGCCCATGAGCCTCAACCCCAACTGGAACGAGGTCCGCTTCAATCTGGCCGACATCACGAGGCGGGCCTACGGCACCGCCTACGTCGAGACAGTGCGCGTCCAAGTGCACGCCAACTGCCGACTTCGGAGAATCTACTTTTCCGATAGGCTCTATGCAAATGATGAGCTGCCTAAAGATTACAAGTTCTTTCCCCGAGTCAATTAATACTTAATAAAATATAAATGATGCACTTGCAACAAAGGCGTCTACTGGTTCACATTTCTTACATCTCAACTATGCTTGCACCTCACTCAATGTGGCACAGTAGGCACGTATGTAACGAAGCAGGGTTTCCCACTGCTATCCTGTTTTGGTTTTACACTTCTTCAGTAACTTAATTAAGCAATTAACTTTTATTTTTTTTCATTTTCACTACTCAGATTCCGACTACAGATTCTGTGGCCTTCAGCCTCATAGAACAGAATTCAGAAATAGTTTAAATAAAATTCCCCTAGTAAAATCTATTATTTCAGTACATTATAATGTCTATTCTGAAAGTAATGAGCTAATTAGTTTTATTGGAAATGCATCCTATTAAAAGTTATGAACAATGACGTACATTGCGCAATACATATTAAGTAAAATTCGAGTGAGCTAATAGAACGCATTCAACTATAAGACTGCATCCAAAAGAAAGCCTAAATTTTACTGATTTCAGCAAAGTGTTTAAATTAACCTAAAGTCTATTAGTTAAATAGATATTACGACTTGAAATCTGTAGCCTGTATGACTTTCAGTGCCAATTGTGACCAAACTACTGAATAATTCCGAGAACTGTTTTGATACTTTCGCTACACATATTTTTCTACGTAAAATGACTCCAGTCTCAACTTTGTAAGTGCATTAATTAAGAATTAAGTAAATTTGAATAAGTAAAAATGATTGTTCAAGAGGGCTTATAAGTCGGGAATACCCACTGCGGATGCAGTTAGTTCTGCGTATTTAAATTGATACAGCTCACTCATGTTATTTAAGTAATAAAACCCAATAGTTAACTTCAAAACCAATTAGAAAGGATCATTTTAACCCTGGGAGATTATAAACTATAATGTAATAACAGAAATAGTCAAATATTCAGGCACTCGTCTATATAAGATCCGAGCTGGTGCAGTTCTCAGTTAGTTCTCGGTCAGATTCTCATGGAGCAAAAGTGCGGCAAGTCGGTGCCGGAATGTGATGTGATAATACTTGAAACAGAAGCCTAACTTTTCCGGTCGGTACCAAAAAAGTGTAATTGTAATCGGCTTTGAGCATTTAACGCGTATTGTGAACATTGTTAAAGACTGGAAGTTTTTGACCTACCTAATGTGACGGTTATTAAGTGTAAGAGGCCTGGCCGCATGAATATTGTGTGTGTGAGTGATAACAAATAAATCGCACTGTGGTTGTCAAAAGTGTTCAACAATGAATACGGTCTTGACTTTTGATTTTGGAAAACATAATCTGGGATCCTGGCTTCTTAGCTGCAGTGTTATTTAGATTAGACGGACACAGCTACCGAGAAGATAATATTGAATAAGCAAAGCAAGGTAGGTCAGGAACACGGTGCACTTATCTACTGGGTGAGGAAATGTTTCACTACATCCGGTTGTGACGTGAACTTTAAGTGGCACTAATACAAGGATTCAGCCTGGCACGTTACACGTACCATACCAAGATATCCAGTCTCATGTTTATTTCAGTCAGAGATCACTTTTCAGTACTCTCCTAATAAGCCAGAATTTCTCTAATTTTTCCGTCGTCACCATAAAACGCCATGGTAACTGTAGGAAGTAATATATTTTGCAACTCTTGTAGGAATTTGGGCTCTCGAAATATTGCGAATGAAGCTTTCAGCCAGTGACCTTGATCTTCCCAATTATTTCTGCGCTTTGGTGAAGCGTAAGAATTTCGGTTGTGTCTCTAGTCTCCGCACCCAGCAAGATGGCGCAGCGATAAGACACCGGTCTCATATTTGGGAGGCATTCATTCAAATCCTCGTCGAACCATCTCGATTTAGATTTGCTTGACTTCCCTAAATGGCTTAAGGAAAATTCTGGGATGATTCCTTTGAAAGGATACTGTCAAATTCCTCCACATCCTTCTCGATACGAGCTTGTTCTGTCTCTGACGGCTTCGTCGTCAGCGGTAATTCAACAGAAATCCGCCATCCTATTTCCAGTTTCCGCTTGGTGATGGTGTTGGTATCTTGGTGTTGTTATCATATCAAATAGTTGTTTGGAACCCTTTGCGATACAAGACACTTTTCTTAGAGTGTCCCTACTGGAGTTTATGTTCTCATCTTGACTAAACAAGCTTGTGACGACTTACACTGTTCTTTTTCTGAACGTTCTCTAAATTCCGTTAATGCAGTTTGGTAAGGGTCTCTCAATCACGAACAGTGTTCGAGTTTTGGTCTAGCGAGAATTACGTAAGCTACCTCATACTTAGGTAGATTGTATTTCCCTTAGGATCCTCCCTGAAAAATCTAAGTCTGACATGTGACTGCCCTATACCTCAAAACGCTCTTGATTGATATTTGTGGCCTATTGGCAGCTGTGGCTGATTGCGGCTTATGTAGTCAAGCAATGTCTGGTGTTTTCAACAATTTTCACGCTTTACATTACATTTATTTGTGTTCATCGAAAATTGTCGGTCTTTACATCAAGCACTGATCATCTGCGAGTCTTTCTGTATTTCATTACCATTTTCCGATGACGTTGCTCAGGATTCACAGCTGTGGGGTTGTGATAAGCCTTAGCGAGATAAAAAAATATTTTTAGGTTATTTAAATGGATGGAAAATAGCAGTGGTGCTTCCACACTACGTTAGGCTACGTCTAAAACTATCTCTCTTCTAATAGTATCTCTCCATTATGAACAACATAACAACTAATTAGTTTTGTTTACTCGGACGTTTTCCGAGCCACATACCACTTCCGATATTCTTTAAAAACGTACGTATTTCACTTGTGAAGCAAAACTGTATCAAAGGCTTGCTAGAAATAGAGAACCGTGGCATCAATCTAAACTCCAGTCTCTACAGCCCTCTGGATCTTGTGAACTAACGATGTGAGGTTTCACACTATCAGTACATGTGGAGCCATGTTGATACCTACAGTGGTGCTATATAGTGACCAAAGAGTGAGCGCAAAATATGTTGTTTCAAACGTTTGTCTCTTAATTGAGCTGTAAATTAGTATAGTGGACTATACAAGATAAATGATTCAGCACAAAATTCGTTCACAGTATGGTATTAAAGAACAATATAAGTAGTTACAAATTACACATCAACTGGGAGATTTAGACAATATTTGACAGAAAGCAGACATTAAACATGGGAAACGACGCTCATATTTCAACTATCAGTGTGTGTAGTTCTTTCATTAAGAAGATCTAGAAAGAGAGGACTGTGTGTGTGTTGGTAGTTGCTTGGATAGGTGGGTGAGTGGTTGGGTGGGTCGATTAGTGAGAAGTGACACAGAATAGTGTTCAGCATGACAAATGCACATAGGCCTAGGTTATGATACTTGGCCTGAGTTTCTATTGCATGAAACTGATTCATATGACTTTTAATAGAGATCGTGGGTAGAGCAACATCTGGTTCTAGCAGTGACCAAACCCTCACGAGTAGACACAGTTCCGTTCCCAAAACAAATCTAATATCTAGCATAGTAAACACGTGCTTGGAAGTGGGGTAGCAGTGAAACTGTGAGAATAGGAAAGCGGCATCAAAGTACAGTACAGAAACATTCCAATGTCTAGGTGCCAGTTTAACAAACTACTTTAATGAAATATTATTTAAAGTTAACACGTAGTAGACCTTGTTGCCTAAGAGGAGTAAAGGGATCATCTTGTAAACGAAATTATTTTATCAAGTTTTCGTGCTTCATCTCACATAAATGTTGCTCCAGTCGGTTTCAACTACTTACAAGGGCCAGTCAAATAAACACGAGCCAGATGGAAAAAGTAAGTAAACCATTTATTATTTCAGAAGTAATTGCTATATCATTTAATAGGTTTATCCCACTGCGAGACATGACGGTCCATGCGTTCATGGAAAAATGTTTGCAGTTCCTTACAGACTCGCGATTCTACCCAGTGTGCAAATGTACATATACACTCCTGGAAATTGAAATAAGAACACCGTGAATTCATTGTCCCAGGAAGGGGAAACTATATTGACACATTCCTGGGGTCAGAGACATCACATGATCACACTGACAGAACCACAGGCACATAGACACAGGCAACAGAGCATGCACAATGTCGGCACTAGTACAGTGTATAGTCACCTTTCGCAGCAATGCAGGCTGCTATTCTCCCATGGAGACGATCGTAGAGATGCTGGATGTAGTCCTGTGGAACGGCTTGCCATGCCATTTCCACCTGGCGCCTCAGTTGGACCAGCGTTCGTGCTGGACGTGCAGACCGCGTGAGACGACGCTTCATCCAGTCCCAAACATGCTCAATGGGGGGCAGATCCGGAGATCTTGCTGGCTGGGTACTTGACTTACACCTTCTAGAGCACGTTGGGTGGCACGGGATACATGCGGACGTGCATTGTCCTGTTGGAACAGCAAGTTCCCTTGCCGGTCTAGGAATGGTAGAACGATGGGTTCGATGACGGTTTGGATGTACCGTGCACTATTCAGTGTCCCCTCGACGATCACCAGTGGTGTACGGCCAGTGTAGGAGATCGCTCCCCACACCATGATGCCGGGTGTTGGCCCTGTGTGCCTCGGTCGTATGCAGTCCTGATTGTGGCGCTCACCTGCACGGCGACAAACACGCATACGACCATCATTGGCACCAAGGCAGAAGCGACTCTCATCGCTGAAGACGACACGTCTCCATTCGTCCCTCCATTCACGCCTGTCGCGACACCACTGGAGGCGGGCTGCACGATGTTGGGGCGTGAGCGGAAGACGGCCTAACGGTGTGCGGGACCGTAGCCCAGCTTCATGGAGACGGTTGCGAATGGTCCTCGCCGATACCCCAGGAGCAACAGTGTCCCTAATTTGCTGGGAAGTGGCGGTGCGGCCCCCTACGGCACTGCGTAGGATCCTACGGTCTTGGCGTGCATCCGTGCGTTGCTGCGGTCCGGTCCCGGGTTGACAGGCACGTGCACCTTCCGCCGACCACTGGCGACAACATCGATGTACTGTGGAGACCTCACGCCCCACGTGTTGAGCAATTCGGCGGTACGTCCACCCGGCCTCCCGCATGCCCACTATACGCCCTCGCTCAAAGTCCGTCAACTGCACATACGGTTCACGTCCACGCTGTCGCGGCATGCTACCAGTGTTAAAGACTGCGATGGAGCTCCGTATGCCACGGCAAACTGGCTGACACTGACGGCGGCGGTGCACAAATGCTGCGCAGCTAGCGCCATTCGACGGCCAACACCGCGGTTCCTGGTGTGTCCGCTGTGCCGTGCGTGTGATCATTGCTTGTACAGCCCTCTCGCAGTGTCCGGAGCAAGTATGGTGGGTCTGACACACCGGTGTCAATATGTTCTTTTTTCCATTTCCAGGAGTGTACAAAAAAATTATTAATCGAATTAATTACAATTTTGTCATGTTTGAATTTCATGAATTTTGCAGCGAATGAATTCTCTTTCACTTTTAATTTACCGATCTTGTGAAGTGTAAGTCAGGGTGGCGTAAATTTACGTCGATTTTGCTTGCTTTACGCCGTTGAGATTTACGGAATTTGGTTGTATGCTTCTTCTTCCGCCATGACTACTACTCATTTTTGACCGTGAATACAATACCGATTTTTATCGGACTTCCTCTTCAGATGCAGGCAGCTACAGTGACATGACTTTAGCATAGTGTGCGGAAGAAAAGAAAACTTTCGTGGTCTTGCACTAAAAAGAACTCTCACACTTCATACATTCATAAAAATTATTTTTCACGTAACACAAGGTCTGCTACACACTTCTCACAAGAATATGTCTTCTCCCCACGAGAACTAAAGACAGAGTGCTCTAAATAATTGACAAAAAAAAAAAAATTGGAGTTTCCATCATTTGTCATTCGCCTTCGGGCGTAGCAAAATACATCTTTTCCGACGCTTACAGTGTTCGCGCTAGTGATTATTATAATTGGTTTTAAATTGTTGTCGTAGCTTGTGGGGGCTTTTCCTTGTGTACCTATACACCAGACCTGCACCTCTTCTTCCGAAGCAAGTTGACGGCCACGTCTTTTCTCTTCACGGTTCTAGAAATGTGAAAATCGCATGGGGTTATGTCGGGACTGTATGAAGAATATTCAAGAGCTTCCCAGCGAAAATTTTGTAGCGGTGTCGAAAGAACCTTGGTGACGTGTGCTTGGGCATTATCCTGTAACACAACGATGCCGTTGGTCAGCATTCCTGGGCGTTTGGAGTTGATGGCAAGCTTCAGTTTTTGCAGAATGCCCACGTGCCGCAGTGCGTTAATTGTGACACCGTGTTCCAGAAAGTCAATGAGCAGCGCTTTCCTGGAGCTGGAGTGCAAGTCTTTGGAATTTTTCGGTGAAAGTGACTCCACGAACTTCCATCCTTGGCTCTGACGCTTGCTCCCCAGCTCAAAGTGATGATACTATGCTTAACCTCTCGCGACAGTACCTGTTATGTGACAGGTGAAGGGCCTTTGCAGGCCATCTACTCTTGTTGGAAGGTCTTTCAGTTCCTTTCCCACTCATTTTTTTTCTTTTCGTAATTAAAATGTTCAATATGTCATTATTCACATGTTGTCGTGTTATTTCTGTCATGAAATATGAGGCACGAATCGGTGATCGAGCTCACAGTACCTGCATGTCTGAGGAATTTCATCGGTGAGGGGATGGATTTCCTTTCTCGGCGCTGCGTTCCGCTCGCTGTAAGTGGCTGCTGCACTCGACCAGGGCAGGATGGCCAGCGGCCGCGTGAATGTGGCGAGTTGGGAACCTCCCTGAAAGGAAGCGGCGACAGTATGAGAAAGCAGCGAAGGGCGTTATAACCACAGTCCGCCTTTTAAGTAGCTACCGCATTGCCCCAGCTTGGCACTGGCCAAGACTTAACGACCTAAGTAGTTTTTGGCAAATCGAACTCCACCCCGCTTCTCGAATATATACCGCATTTCTCGCGTTTTGAAGGTGCTATCAATTTCGAAAACTGCCTTTCGAACTGAACATCTCGTCTGCAGCACTCATAACGGAAATGCATGTCAACATGAGCGAGTTCCTGAATGTGAATTATGTAAGCTACTTCCTACCTTGGTGGACTGGATTTCTCTTAGGACCGTTTCTGATAAATCTCATTCTGACATGTGACTGTCCTATACCTTAAATTGCTCTTGATTGATACTTGCAGCCTTTTGGCAGCTGTGACTGATTGCGACTTGTGTAGTCAAGCAATGTTTGGCGTTTTCAACAATTTATGCATTTTACGTTAACATTTATTTGTGTTTATCGCAAATTGTCAGTCTTTATACCAAGCACCGATCCACTGCGAGTCTTTCTGCATTTCATTACCACTTTCCAACGTTGCTCCGTATTCGCAGCTTTTGGGTTTTTTCTCGATGAGTTCTATGAGACGTAGGTTACTCATTGAACCTCTGCAAAAAATTATTATGCCAAAAAACCACGGAGATGTCTCTTGGTTGTTGGCCGAGGAAACTTCTCTACGCCCTCAATATTGCCTGGGTGGGGTGCAATTCCACCCGTTGTAATTACGTGTCCCAAGAATGTCATAGTGATGGTCCCAAAACACGATTTCTCAATGTTCAAGGTTACCCCGTGTTCTTTGAAGTTTTCAAAACGTCTCCCAGAACCAGACTGTGGTTCTGCCACGACTTTTCAGCGTGAAAATAACACGGCAGTCCTTTTCGTCGCATCAGCAAAAAACCTGTTTCCCTACCGCCGCCAATGCTTACACTGGGCTTGACGCTGTGCGACCTGCCCGTGGAATACTAGTCAAACACTGGTTCTGCAGTGTCTTCAGTCAACGAGGACAAATATCACTGGCTTGGTCCAACTCTGCTGCAATGGGCCCTGCGCCGCATCCTGCCTTATACCATTGTTTTTAAGTGGGTACCATTACAAAATCCGTTTTCAAGTCATCAACCAACACGATAATGCCAATGCTCTACCCACCTCCATCTCAGCCCTGATGCAGAATTTGATTACCTGGAGACAATTTGCTTTGCTCTGGACCAGCAGTTACAACAAACCATGGACGACTTTCCCCGTACAGTACACTGATGGCGGTCCAAAAAGGGTAGCCCAACTATGTTCCCAGACAAGCCGACCAGGTTTTTCGAAATTATTCTGCACTGAACTATCGGTTCAGTGCCACAAAAGGCGTCTTGGCATTTGCCAAAAAGGGCTCTGAATGCTGGGTCGTCATCCTGCCCCCACTTTGTTCCCATATCCTCCAGCTACTTCATGCATTGCACTGGGGACGACCTACAATAAGTTGTTAGTCCAACAGCACATTTACTGGCCCGACATCGATGTTTACACTGAATACGCGTACTGCTCCTGCTTTACCTGCACTCTCTCAATCAGGTGTCCATGGCACAACGCTTATCCCGCTTGACCCCACCCAGATGATCCATGTGAATGGTGACACATCAATTTTGTCAGGCCATTTCATGGGCCAGAGTGACTTCTCATGGTGGATGTCTTCACCAATTTTCTCTGTATGTGGTGTGCATTCTGCCCACCACCATCCCTACTATCATCCATGATCTTGAGAGGACTTTCGCCATTGAGGAGTCACCCTGCACCCTGGTGTTGAAAAACGAGACCCAAGTTATGTCGACCCAGTTCGAGACCCTATGTTGCCATAACGGCTCCGACCATCTGAACACAACCCACTTTCCCCCACCGCCAACAAGGAGCCCGGTCGGTGGACCACACCATCAAATCTTAGATATTGAAAACCTTGTAGATGTTACCTACACTGCTTGTTTACGATATATACGAGGGCTATCCACAAAGTACATTACGTTTTGGAATTAAAAATAAATAAAGTATTGGAATTTTTTTTTAGTTATATACAGATGAAAGCCACACTTAAATACTACTTTTCTACACAGTTGCCATTTAAATGAAGGCACTTATCGTAGCGATGGACGAGCTTGGAAATTCCTTCGTCGTAAAATTTGGTCGCCTGCGCCTTCAACCACGTGGTTACCTCTTCTTGAAGCTGTGCGCCGTCATCAAAACGCTGCATAGCCAACCTCTCCATCATTGCTGGGAGTAAGTGGAAGTCGCTCGTGCCAGGTCGGGACTGTACGGCGGGTGAGGAAACAACTCCCACTTAAAAGATTCGAGAACTTCACGAGTGGCATTTGCCGTGTGGGCCCGGGCGTTGTCGCGAATCAGCAAGATCTTTGAGCCCAACTTTCCCCTGCGCTTGTTTTGTATTGCTCTTCTGAGGTTGTGCAGAGTTTGGCAATACCTTTGAGAGTTTATTGTAGTGCCTCTTTCCAGGAAATCCACAAAAATCACACCTTTTCTGTCCCAAAAGAGGTAACCACGTGGTTGAAGACGCAGGCGGCGGAATTTTACGACAAAGAAATTTCCAAGCTCGTCCATCGCTACGATAAGTGCCTTAATTTAAATGGCAACTATGTAGAAAAGTAGTATTTAAGTGTGGCTTTCATCTGAATATAATTAAAAAAATTTCCCATACTTTATTTATTTTTAATTCTAAAACGTAAAGTACTTTGAGGATAGCCCACGTAGGTCCACCTGTGTCAGTGGGGTAAATGTGGGTGAAATCCTGCATGGGGCCAGTATGACACCCCGTCAGACCTCCTGTGTCCAGTGTCTCATGATCAGCCTGCATAAAGGTCTCCCTACAGGTGAGGTGCCTGTGTCTGAGCATACATGTTTGGCTGGTGTTTGAGGTGGAATGAGGAGATCGTCATAGGCCTTAGTGGGTGCAGCTGTTTGACATCAAGGCTAGGCACATCTGCTGAAGTTGTCTCACTGCAACGAGCTCCAGCCAGGAGTGCACTCACAATCATTGCCCCCGCCGTATCCTGTACCTCTGACCCACAGACCAGACACCAGGATAGCAGTCATAGTGGTCTCTAGCCCTCTCCTAATGCCTCCTGCACCTCAGTATGAACTGCAGCCCCACACCGTTGTTAGTCACCAGGTGGGTAGAGGGATCACAGTTTGAGAGCCTACAAAGACAGAACAGCTCTCTCCATCCCAAACTTCTGTCACCCAAGTGGTGTGGGTGGTGTGCCACCTCTACTACCTCCCCTCCTCCCCCACCAGTGACTGGGCTCCATGACAGATTCAGGCCCAAGCCTGTCGTCCTAGATCCTCTAATGGAGAATACTGCCTCTCCACCTGCCCAACATTGGTGGCAATATCAGCCATGACATTTTCGGCCCTGTGTGTCGAATTCAGGGGGCAGGAATTTAAAGTACCCATGAGCAGACACAGTCGATAGTGAATTAGAGCCACTGCAGTTGTCTTTCAGGCGCCACCAGAGGTACTACCACAGGGTGACATGAGTGAAGCCAACAGCAGCTCAGATCTAAGTGCGCAGCCGTGGGCCAGTATTATATAGTATTCCATATGAGTTCTTTCGATTCTCGCCGAGCTAGTATTAGGAAACCGACCGTGCTTTCGACTGTGAGTTGCTGGCGTGTGTTATTGGTGTTTATTCAGTGCTGTACCCACAATTCCTTTTTTTTCCAGATTACTCATTCATATCTGATGTGGACACTTTGACAGTTGCGATTAAGATATCCAGCAGTGGAGAGGTTTTCTCCTCATGTGATCTGGGATACATATCAGTCAGGTACAACAGAGTCACGTTCATGTTGTACTGGAAAGAGTGGAGAAAAATGTCTAGGGCAATTGGCAGTAGCTTCCACATAATAAGTTGTTGAGTCGTCCTTTTTCTCAAATAGATAAGGTATGTATTAAACAGCAACAGACAAAAGATCAGCTCAATTTTCTTAAAGGTTCACAACCGCTGTGGCAGCAAAACAGACAACCAAATCGCCGCTGCACGATGGACACTGTATAATGTCATGAATATGCTGTGTACAGAGTCGTAGCCAAACGAACACTGGGTAGCACGCTTGCTGAAGTCACAGTCTCTCATTCTCTTCAACGCTAGGTCTGAAGTTTACTAAAAGCCTTAGAAGCCTAGACAATCATTTCCCGATATGGCTGAGAGCTCTGTGCTCGTCAAGAAGTCTGTATCCCAGACTCCGGGAGGAGGCGAGTGCCTTGCAGATGCCTATTCTAATGCTCATCTTCTGACAACTCGTGCATCACACAGACAGATATGTGCCCTCCTCCTGCAGTGCCCATACCATTTGTTGACTAGGTGAACTCCACAGTGGCGTAAGTATGCTCACATGTAAGTGGCAGTACTAGTTCCACATTGGTCGTTAGCAGTGTCTGTTACCTCTGGTAGTTATCAGTGTCTGTTCAGTCACTGAGGGAAATAAAGATCCAGCATGTGACACATATTATTTCCTCTCCTTCCCTCCTCCTCGTCACTGACTGCGAAGACAGTGGTAAGACATTGGACTCAAGATTCAGGAGGGCAGTTGTTCAAATTCCCATTCGACCATTCCGTGTTATGTTTTTCCGTTGTTTCACTAACCACTTACGGAAAACGCTGGATTGATTCCTTTGAAAAGAAACCAGTCGATTTGCTTCTCTACGCTACCACAATCCGAGCTTGTGAACTGTTCTCTAAGGACCGCATCATTGATGCGACATTGAACTCCAATCTTACCTCTTCCATCTGTCTTATCACGTTTTTTCTCCTCTCTTGTGTACATCCCATCTTCCTTCTTTTTCTTCTTCTCCTTTGTTCTTCTTGTCAATCCTTTTTTATTGATTTTCAACCATTTTCGTCTCATCTTGCATTCTGCGCGGGAGTAATTTGACATGAATGACTATTAGTGAAATTCATATGTTTTACAAATCTCATATAATTCCGTCACCACGTGAGTTTTCTTGAGTTCTTTTCTTTATTTCATTGAGTGACTTGAGATACAGTGTGTTGAAACAAATATGTGTTATCCAGATAATATATTTGTGGTGATCTCAGCACACAAAATTTTATTTGAAACTGAATGCACTGCAAATAACTGTCATTTATACCATGTATGAACAGTTATGACACCTTGTTGAAAGTCATGAATCTTTCAACGATTTGTTGATTTCAGAAACTGCTTCTTTCTGAGCTGAGAGGCATTCAAGCAAAGTTCTATCATGGAAGGATTAGGTTTCTTTTATTTGATGACACATATTATGGAGAACATCTGAGTCTTCACGTTTATTTGCATTGGGCAGAAGCAAAAAAATGTTAACGATTAAGGGAGGACACCGTCATGACTTTTTTGCACTCTCCTTAAATATATACATCAGTATGCCGGATTTACTGATCATATCAAATAGCTTTAGCTTCAAAACAGGATTCTTTTATTCAGCCCTGTATGGAAGAAGCAGAAGAGGAAGATATAAAATTATTGGCAGAACAACTATCTCCCATACTATCTGTTGAACTGGAACTGCCAGGTCCTCTTCTTGCAAGACATGGTAAAGTTGAAACAGGTCATCCCCACGTTACATGCCTTTTAAAGCGTAATTTTTATCACCATCATAAGTCTTTGTGCTCGTTGCCGAGCATCATAACCCCATGAACCAAGTGTCTCCATCCTGGACAGTTACAAGCTTCTGCTGAAGAGAAAAATCAGAGATTTTCTTGATTTGATCAGTCCACCTGCACTCTGCTCTTCCCCTTGTTCTCTTGCCCTGATCTTCCCTTCCATGACTGTTTTCTATAGGTTTTCTCCGCCTCTTCTCACAATATGGTCAAAGAACTGTAGAATTTTTTGGTTGACGCAAGAAGAATGGCGTATGGAGATACTGAGTTGCTCAATAATGGACAAATTTGTTCTTCATTCAGCCCATTTTTTGTGCAGTATCCTTTGTCAGCACCAAAGCTCAAATATTCATATATTTATATAAATATATTTATATATATCCTCATATAATTATTCTATCAGGTTTTATGCTTAAATAATCAGTGTTTTTTAAGTCTCTATACTCCATTGCTGGGATACTTTGTGTGACAAACTGAGTGTATATAAGTATTACAACACTGTGTCAACTTCATTGATACGTTTCTTGACTCACAGATTCAATGGAAAGAGTTGAATGAATCTGAATGGGACATGATTGTAAGGGCCTACAAGTTCAGATGTTCTGTCAAAGAGATTTGACAGGAATTATCTATGTCATCACAAAATAGAAATACTAAGTAGTCCATCGACTTACTTATAAAACTGATAGACCTCAGAAATATATACATACATATATAAATTAAGGCGAGGCAGCCAATGATTTCAGTACAGATGCACACCAGGCTCGAAGTCTTATGGGAATTGGCAAAATACCGTGAGTAATGAGAGGATAATAAGGAAGGGGCATTACATCAGTAGTGTGTGGCTAAGTTGAGAATTTGGGTTTGACGGGAAGCATGCTAAGGTAGTTTGTGCAGTTTCGATTACGACTGTGGTCAGCACAGTTGCCAAGTAAGCAGGAGGCCCGAGATCGAATCCAAATCTGGCAGAAATTTTCAGTTTCCCCATTGCCCAACCACAGTCAAGGTCTGTAATTCCACTCTGTTGTAGAATTTAAGAGTTCAAATGAATCATCAGACACAGTTGCCAGCTTCTTCAGAGGTCTCCCATTCTGTTAGTGAGAGTGACACAGCAACCTGCAGAGAGGGGAAAGGACTACATTTTATGATACACTCCAAAAACATGAATTCACATTGACAGTGGGAGTGGTACCAATAACATCATCATTAGGGTATAGAGATATGGAAGATATTCTTTTGTAGTAACGTGTTGCATTACATGATGTGGTATGCAGAGGGAGTCAGTTGGATCTAGCAAACAATGTCAGTCTCAGTGTTTGTCAGTTGAGCATTCCAGCTCACATGTTTTATCTATAACAGGTGTATGTACACAAAAATTAATAACAATAGAATTAGAAACACAAGTAAATTTTCAATACTTTCAACACACTCAGACAGGAAAGAAGCATAAATGTTTGGTGAAGATTAGAAAGTTCATGCAACAATGAGTCTCCAAGTCTTTACTGTGCAGTGTGGATGATATTTGCATTATTATTAATAATAGTAAGATTACATGGAGACTGATTTTATCCTTATAATATCACCATTTAAAATCTAAATATTTTCTGACAAATGCTGTCCTGTATGCATATATAAATTCAGCATATACTACAGAAATTGTTAATATTAGTAAATATCCTCATAATGAAATACTGTATAAGAAGTTCCTATTTCTCATACGAATCAGTGAACAAAATGTTTTGAAATATCAAATTAATTCTACTCCATAAAATATGGCAGCTATTTCACTAGTGCCACGAGGTATATAGCTTTACATTTAATGGAGAGGGATTGAGGGTTCATTAAAATCTTAGAAACCGTTTGTTTCTAAACAGGTTTACATCCATTTACAAACAGGGGAGGGTGGTGATAGCCAGCAGTATTCTCAACTCAGGCTTGCGTCATTCTATGTCTGTGTGTACATCTGGTCGCTGAATGTTGTAATTCTGTGGCAGATGATTCTTTATTAGAATGGATATTTTTGTTGCATGTTCTGTCAATAGAACTATAGAACTGCTTAAAGGCGATTGAGGTGCAGACCAGTTCGAACATCTGGGTTGCGGAGGCAGTGTAATCCATCTTGAAACATCATGTTGCTGGGAGTGTGTTAGACGTGCTTCTGGTAAGACTGTATCTGTTGCAGAACAGGTGAGGGCTGTGCGAGCCCTAGAACAAACAAAAGCAAAACAGTATTCATAAGTATTATATTTAAAAGTGTATAAATGATTACTTACTTTGGAATTGCGGCTGCATTAGAGAGGCCTGGAATTGCATTAACTGGCTCAAAGAAGCAGGAGAATGGTTGTACAGGTGGGGTGTTCGTACTCTCTCTGTACCCACTGAGCCGGCCGGCGTGGCCGAGCGGTTCTAGGCGCTACAGTCTGGAACCGCGTGACCGCTACGAATGCAGGTTCAAATCCTGCTTCGGGTGTGGATGTGTGTGATGTCCTTAGGTTAGTTAGGTTTGAGTAGTTCTTAGTTCTAGGGGACTGATGACCTCAGATGTTAAGTCCCACAGTGCTCAGAGCCATTTGAACCATTTTTTGTACCCACTGAAGGTTTGGGATCTCTCTTTCCAAAACACGCAGGAAATCATCGTGTGTATTCATCTGCTCTGAATCGTGATTTACACTGAACAGGGAACCAATAACTTCATCAGATTTATGCCCATGTAGCCATTACACATCAGTATCAGCGTCCCTTTGATGTGGCTGCATATATTTTTCCAGTCTTGTTGAATCTGTGGGCGCCCCGGTGGCCCCGGTCGCCTACGGTGGACTGGAAGCCGAGCGGAGACCTCTCCAGTTGTCAGGATGCTAAGAAATGACTGTGGACGCGTCAGAAACGGCAAAGAAACATTATTAATTCATGACACCTGTATTCCTGCCGAGTACAATGTGGCCCGCGTAACACAGGGTGGCTGAGCTTGATGATATCAACGACCTTCCCCGAGTCCTCGCTGACTCGGAGCGATGACACCAGCTCCGGGCCGCACCAGTCTTGCTAGCGCAGAGCCGCGTGCTGTGACGTAGCGATGGAATGCCCTTATTACTTCGGCCGCGCATGGCTGGCGGCGACCGGCTGGCCAGCTGGCTCGGCGGTGGACGGCAGACCGCTGCATAGTAGGCTCCGGTTTGGAGTCCTGGCGCTGTCGGCACGAGAGCTGTTCTCCTAGTGCGGAGTGTACTTTATCCTATCCCGTCTTCTTCCCTGCTCCTCCTGGTGGCCCGTCCGCGGTGGACGGGCGGAACGGGCTGCAGTCCCCCAGCGTCGTCGGCTCACCCGGTTGTGATGGCGGATGCACAGGGCGTAACATGTCGATCACCGAGCTGAACGCTACGCAGCGACCCAGTACACATGTAACTGCAAGTCTGACTGTGAGTGCCTTGTTGCTATCAAAGCTGGCGTATTTAAAGGAAGCACGAGCGACGTCCTGACGTCATGCTCGTTTGTAATGAACGCATTCGTTCCACTTATACTGCTGATTTATCTGTCGTACTCGCCCCTTAGGTGTTCTTGTGACAGAGTTACATGTTGTTACGGCAGACTTATGGGAAGTTATGAAATGCAGTACAGCTGACGCTATACCTCTGTCTTACACTCTACGAAAGTCTCCGTCTAACACAAACCTGCGTGCTAAGCAATTCTCTCTCGCCTGTTGTGTGTAACCCGGCCGCTGCCCCTGCGTGATGACACATTCCGATACATGTGCAATCCTCTTACCTCTTGGCTAACCTACTGCCTCTGGCTCTCGGCATAGGAAATGAAACTTTGACAATATTCCACGTTTTCAACTCTTTGCTATTCCGCGACACTACAAATCTGGAAACGATTAATGAAGTAAGTAACGGGAAAAAAGTTACTCCTGTAGAATAATGTGGTACTTACCAACAGTTGGAGGAGGACAGATGTAAGTTATATATATATTATACAAAAACAATATGACAGTACAAGAGTAGCACTTACTCATAAATGAAGCACCTGACAACTAAGACTTTTGAGAATTATCTCAGGTCCATAGAAGGCTTGCACATGACTCTGTATGTATCAGAATATGCAGTTAAATACTATTTTAACACACATGTAGAGTAAATGTACTACTTACGGAATAAAGACTGAAACAGGTCGTTAACATACGCTGTTGCTGCTGTTGGTGAATTTACATGTAGAAACGATCATTGTTAGTTATTTCAAGTACTTCATCGAGAACGGAATATACCCAGTCGAGTTTATATGTGTCATCACCTGTAATATACACTGATGGAAAAAAATCGCAACTCCAAGAAGGAGCTGCGAAAATAAACGAAAGTTGGTAGGCGTGTTTCTGAAAGATAAATTCTATATAAATTTCGCGCCAGTCGCACAAGAGTGGCGCTAGTAGCGCCACTATGAGGATGCAAATCAGGTTTGCTTTAAATATACACAGCAACGGTCTTGAGCTTTAGTTGTCTTTGAGAGGGAACATAGTGATTTGATGTAAATGAGGAATGACTTTGAGCGCTAAATACGCAATTATCACCACCTCACTGAGTTTAAATGAGATCGTTTAACAGGAAAGAGAAGCTGGATGTTCCTTCTGTAATATTACATAAAAACTTGGCAGGAATATTGCCACTGTACGTGACTGCTGCCAGCGAAAGTTACGAGAATTTACAACTTGTAGAAGACCAGGCTTCAGATGGCCACATGGCACTAACACGAGGGAAAAACATCGCATTCGGCACACGATTATGGCGCATCGTAATGCATCTACAGCCGCAATTTCAGCAGCAGTTGGCACCACAGTGACACAACGGTCTGTTTAAAATTTGTTACTTCAAGGATAGCTCCGAGCCAGATGCATTCCACTGTACCTCAAACCACCAGCATTTGCAACTTCAGTGGAGTCAAGCGAAAGCTCAGTGGAGGTCAACATGGAGGTCTGTTGTGTTTTCTGATGAAAGTTGGTTCTGCCTCGGTGCCAGTGATGGCCGAGTGTTGATTAGAAGAGGTCACTTGAGGCCCTGCAACGAACCTGTCTGTGTGCTGGACACACTGGACCTACACCTGGAGTTAGGTGTGCGGTGCGATTTCGTATGACAGCAGGAACGGTCTCGTAGTTACCACACGCACACTGACTGCAAATTTGATAGTTCGGTGATTCGTGATGTTGTGCTGCTATTGGTGAACAGCATTCTGGGGGATGTTTTCCAACAAGATAACGCACACTTACATACCGCTACTGTAACCCAGCATGTTCTACAGGGTGTCTAAATGTTCCCTTGGCCTATCGATCACCAGATCCGTCTCCAGTCGAGCACATACGGGACATCATCAGGTAACACTCAAGCATCATCGCCCGCATCTCGTGGTCGTGCGGTAGCGTTCGCGCTTCCCACGCCCGGGTTCCCGGGTTCGATTCCCGGCGGGGTCAGGGATTTTCTCTGCCTCGTGATGGCTGGGTGTTGTGTGCTGTCCTTAGGTTAGTTAGGTTTAAGTAGTTCTAAGTTCTAGGGGACTGATGACCATAGATGTTAAGTCCCATAGTGCTCACAGCCATTTCAAGCAACATCCGCAAACTATATTAACCATTCCTGTATTGACAGACCAAGTGCAAGAGGAATGGAACTCCATCTCACAAACTGACATCCAGCACCTCCACGACACAATGGATGCACATTTGAAAGCTTGTAATGAACATTCTGGCGGCTACAGCGGTTATTAACGTACCAGCATTTCACATTTGCAATGGCTTATCTCACACTTACATTAAACTATTATCTCGTAATGTTAACTAGACAAATCTATTCCCGAAAGTTCATTACCCTATATTAATTATTTTTTGGTGTTGCGATTTATTTTCCGTTACTGTAGATTACACTTCACAGTTTGATGAGTCTATGAAGCAAGATTGTGAATAAATGAATAATACTTACCAGCATGAGGACGTTTAGAGCTATTAAGAGTCCTGGGACTCATCTTCATTGCATCGCTTCAAGACGGCAAAAGGTACCGTTACTCACCGTTACTCACTGCCTCTGACGGCCTTTATAATATACTTACTACTGAAGTTAAAAAAAAAAAAAGAAAACTTCAGCTGTGCTAGGAGGAGGTAAGCTTTCGAAAAGCAGGTCTGTGAAAGAAATGAAGTATACAGTTATCTGAGTACGGGTACTTACGGTTTAAAAAATCTAATTTGAGTGTAGAGCTAACCGTTATTTAAAGCACTTTGCTCACTGATTGGTACGAGATATACATTTCTCACCGTTTACAAAAAGGGAATCCGGTAAGGCGCTAAGAAAAGTGTTGTATTTAGACGTACTCATGTACACCTACGACGAATGTAATGAAGGGTCTTCACAGATTAAACTCCCGAAACATATAGCGTTAGAAAACACTGTTATTGATATTCAAAATAAAGATCAGTTTTGCTTTGCATGGTGTCCATTGACCTGCGAGAATAATTTGAGGTATAATCCAGAACGTCCTGGTAGTTAATAGTAGTGTGATGTTTCGACACATTATAAACGTGAAGGTATAGAGTACCTCATAAAAGTTCAGGAAACAGAATCCGCATGTATCTATTCATGTATACAGCCTGGTTGCATACAGACTGTAGTGCGTCTCAAATTAGCTGCGACTTTTTGACGGTTCAGTACGGCGTGAGGGTAATGCCAGGCCTGCTCGGTGCGTATCCTGTCAGCCACACAAGCTCGCCGACCTGCAATACTTCTCAGACGATTTTAAAGTTTTAAAGAAACTATACGGTAATAAACTCTGAGTCTCATACATCTTATAGCTTCATGATGAATTATGTATCATTTCGTTAAAAATCATAGTTATTGTGATATTTCGGTATTAGCTACATGCTCTCTTTCCAAGCATTAATGCAGACCTGCGGGGTCTGCTGATATGGTTAACCAGATGATGTGGCATGTTAATTTCAAGGGGTGGCCGGATGCCCTTCCTGCCGCCACCCCCCCCCCCCCCCCACCCTCATGACAGAATGTGTGTATCCTAACTGTCTGTGTCGTCGAGTGTGTTTCAGATGTCTACGAGTTGTGTAACTGAGGCAGAACGTGGGAACCAGCCCGATATTCACCTAGTAGGATGTGGAAAACTGCCTAAAAACCACATCCAGGCTGGCTGGCACACTGGCCCTCTCCGCTAGTCCGCCGGCGGATTCGATCCGGGGCCGGCGCGCCTACCCGAGTCCAGGAAGCAGCGCGTTAGCACTCTCAGCTACCCTGGCGTTCCGGTATTAGCTACATTACTCAAGAAATTCTTAAAGTTTGCAGTGAAAAACAGGGGTCGCTACGAATTTGCGTTTGGTGTGTGTTAGGTCATATGTTGCTACATATGATATTTAGATAACATATTGAATTATTCTTTAAACGTCTAAGGATATCGCTGTGTATCTGCAACATCGAGAAACTGGAAAGTATGCACACGAACACACACGCCAGTGAAAAAGTCAGAATGAAATATTCATAAATCCCTCGTGTCTCATAAACGGTCTGAGATATAGAAACAAGATTTGGCAAATGATAGCACGCAAAGAGGTGAGTATTTTTCCTTACGATTAATATGCAAAGCCTCAATATCTACCGCATTATTCAAGCAACTACAGATCGTTTTAAAATGAAATAATGTAGTTTTTAAGGACCATGCATAGCCTGTGAAATGGGAATTGCTGTGGGTTTTGAAACAGTATAAGTGAAGAAATTACACATTTATTTTTGTACCGAGGATGGGCTTCCTCATGACTAATGATATGTCTCGCCTTCAGTTCCTAGTTCAGTAATATGCTATTTTACGATTTCGTCATCCTTTTCAAATGCGTTAGAATGTTAGTGAGATGTATATTTGTAAATTCTGCTGTGTTTAGGCCGCCGTTGGATAAGCAGCTGCAGCAGCAAGTCGTATACTTCTAGCTCACTCATTTGTTACATAGTTTAATTCTTAATTTCTTTGCGTGTTTTTGGTACTTGTATTGTTTAATTCATAAATTTAGGGCGTATTATAGTATTTGAGAGTTGTAGCATCGCGTTTTAGTACCTGAATAGTGTAAATTCGCGTAGTCGTTTGTCTTCTGTTTTTGTTTTGAACGGCCAGTGTCGGTTGGTCACAGTCAGTGTGCTCCCTGCCGCCGTTGGATAAGCAGCTGCAGCAGCAAGTCGTATACTCCTAGCTCACTCATTTGTTACATAGTTTAATTCTTAATTTCTTTGCGTGTTTTTGGTACTTGCATTGTTTAATTCATAAATTTCGGGCGTATTATAGTATTTGAGAGTTGTAGCATCGCGTTTTAGTACCTGAATAGTGTAAATTCGCGTAGTCGTTTGTCTTCTGTTTTTGTTTTGAACGGCCAGTGTCGGTTGGTCACAGTCAGTGTGCTCCCTGCCGCCGTTGGATAAGCAGCTGCAGCAGCAAGTCGTATACTTCTAGCTCATTCATTTGTTACATAGTTTAATTCTTAATTTCTTTGCGTGTTTTTGGTACTTGCATTGTTTAATTCATAAATTTCGGGCGTATTATAGTATTTGAGAGTTGTAGCATCGCGTTTTAGTACCTGAATTGTGTAAATTCGCGTAGTCTCCTTCCGCCACCGAGCAGTGTCAGCAGTGCGCAAGTAGCAGCATTACTGCGTTTACTAGGCAATCTTGTATTTTAATAACCGTTTAAATTTTGTCAATTTGTTTGCGCTCTCTGTAGATTAGTTCAGACGTTCTTTGCAAAACAGTTTTTAGCATGGATAGGGACTGCAACTGCTGTGTTCTGATGCAGGCTGAGTTGGCATCCCTTCGCTCCCAGCTTCAGGCAGTGTTGGCTTCCGTCACACAGCTTGAGGCTGTTGCCAATGAGCATCACTGTGGGGGTCCGGATGGGGGTTTGTCGGGGACGGCCAGCTCGTCCCACGCATCCCCTGATCGGACTACGACTGTGGTTGCCCGGGATACTGCCCGCATTGAGGCTGATCCCTCACCTGTGGTAGAGTGGGAGGTCGTCTCAAGGTGTGGCAGGGGGCGAAAGACATTCCGGAGTTTGTCTGACGAACCGGTTTCAGGCTCTGTCTCAGGTTGATACTGATCTTCGGCCTGACAAGGCTGCTTGTCCTGTTCCAGAGGTTGCCCCTCAGTCTCCAAGATCCGGGCAGTCGCAGAGGGTGGGCTTACTGGTAATTGGGAGCTCCAACGTCAGGCGCGTAATGGGGCCCCTTAGGGAAATGGCAGCAAGAGAGGGGAAGAAAACCAATGTGCACTCCGTGTGCATACCGGGGGGAGTCCTTCCAGATGTGGAAAGGGTCCTTCCGGATGCCATGAAGGGTACAGAGTGCACCCATCTGCAGGTGGTCGCTCATGTCGGCACCAATGATGTGTGTCACTATGGATCGGAGGAAATCCTCTCTGGCTTCTGGCGGCTATCTAATTTGGTGAAGACTGCCAGTCTCGCTAGCGGGATGAAAGCAGAGCTCACCATCTGCAGCATCGTCGACAGGACTGACTGCGGACCTTTGGTACAGAGCCGAGTGGAGGGTCTGAATCAGAGGCTGAGACGGTTCTGCGACCGTGTGGGCTGCAGATTCCTCGACTTGCGCCATAGGGTGGTGGGGTTTCGGGTTCCGCTGGATAGGTCAGGAGTCCACTACACGCAACAAGCGGCTACACGGGTAGCAGGGGTTGTGTGGCGTGGGCTGGGCGGTTTTTTAGGTTAGATGGCCTTGGGAAAGTACAGAAAGGGCAACAGCCTTAATGGGTGCGGGGCAAAGTCAGCACATGCGGGGACCAAGCAGCAATCGGTATTGTAATTGTCAACTGTCGAAGCTGCGTTGGTAAAGTACCAGAACTTCAAGAGCTGATAGAAAGCACCGAAGCTGAAATCGTTATAGGTACAGAAAGCTGGCTTAAGCCAGAGATAAATTCTGCCGAAATTTTTACAAAGGAACAGACGGTGTTTAGAAAGGATAGATTGCATGCAACCGGTGGTGGAGCGTTCGTCGCTGTTAGTAGTAGTTTATCCTGTAGTGAAGTAGAAGTGGATAGTTCCTGTGAATTATTATGGGTGGAGGTTACACTCAACAACCGAACTAGGTTAATAATTGGCTCCTTTTACCGACCTCCCGACTCAGCAGCATTAGTGGCAGAACAACTGAGAGAAAATTTGGAATACATTTCACATAAATTTTCTCAGCATGTTATAGTCTTAGGTGGAGATTTCAATTTACCAGATATAGACTGGGACACTCAGATGTTTAGGACGGGTGGTAGGGACAGAGCATCGAGTGACATTATACTGAGTGCACTATCCGAAAATTACCTCGAGCAATTAAACAGAGAACCGACTCGTGGAGATAACATCTTGGACCTACTGATAACAAACAGACCCGAACTTTTCGACTCTGTGTGTACAGAACAGGGAATCAGTGATCATAAGGCCGCTGCAGCATCCCTCAGTATGGAAGTTAATAGGAATATAAAAAAAGGGAGGAAGGTTTATCTGTTTAGCAAGAGTAATAGAAGGCAGATTTCAGACTACCTAACAGACCAAAACGAAAATTTCTGTTCCGACACTGACAATGTTGAGTGTTTATGGAAAAAGTTCAAGGCAATCGTAAAATGCGTTTTAGACAGGTACGTGCCGAGTAAAACTGTGAGGGACGGGAAAAACCCACTGTGGTACAACAACAAAGTTAGGAAACTACTGCGAAAGCAAAGAGAGCTCCACTCCAAGTTTAAACGCAGCCAAAACCTCTCAGACAAACAGAAGCTAAACGATGTCAAAGTTAGCGTAAGGAGGGCTATGCGTGATGCGTTCAGTGAATTTGAAAGTAAAATTCTATGTACCGACTTGACAGAAAATCCTAGGAAGTTCTGGTCTTATGTTAAATCAGTAAGTGGCTCAAAACAGCATATCCAGACACTCCGGGATGATGATGGCATTGAAACAGAGGATGACACGCGTAAAGCTGAAATACTAAACACCTTTTTCCAAAGCTGTTTCACAGAGGAAGACCGCACTGCAGTTCCTTCTCTAAATCCTCGCACAAACGAAAAAATGGCTGACATCGAAATAAGTGTCCAAGGAATAGAAAAGCAACTGGAATCACTCAATAGAGGAAAGTCCACTGGACCTGACGGGATACCAATTCGATTCTACACAGAGTACGCGAAAGAACTTGCCCCCCTTCTAACAGCCGTGTACCGCAAGTCTCTAGAGGAACGGAGGGTTCCAAATGATTGGAAAAGAGCACAGATAGTCCCAGTCTTCAAGAAGGGTCGTCGAGCAGATGCGCAAAACTATAGACCTATATCTCTGATGTCGATCTGTTGTAGAATTTTAGAACATGTTTTTTGCTCGAGTATCATGTCGTTTTTGGAAACCCAGAATCTACTATGTAGGAATCAACATGGATTCCGGAAACAGCGATCGTGTGAGACCCAACTCGCTTTATTTGTTCATGAGACCCAGAAAATATTAGATACAGGCCCCCAGGTAGATGCTATTTTTCTTGACTTCCGGAAGGCGTTCGATACAGTTCCGCACTGTCGCCTGATAAACAAAGTAAGAGCCTACGGAATATCAGACCAGCTGTGTGGCTGGATTGAAGAGTTTTTAGCAAACAGAACACAGCATGTTGTTATCAATGGAGAGACGTCTACAGACGTTGAAGTAACCTCTGGCGTGCCACAGGGGAGTGTTATGGGACCATTGCTTTTCACAATGTATATAAATGACCTAGTAGATAGTGTCGGAAGTTCCATGCGGCTTTTCGCGGATGATGCTGTAGTATACAGAGAAGTTGCAGCATTAGAAAATTGTAGCGAAATGCAGGAATATCTGCAGCGGATAGGCACTTGGTGCAGGGAGTGGCAACTGACCCTTAACATAGACAAATGTAATGTATTGCGAATACATAGAAAGAAGGATCCTTTATTGCATGATTATATGATAGCGGAACAAACACTGGTAGCAGTTACTTCTGTAAAATATCTGGTAGTATGCGTGCGGAACGATTTGAAGTGGAATGATCATATAAAATTAATTGTTGGTAGGGCGGGTACCAGGTTGAGATTCATTGGGAGAGTGCTTAGAAAATGTAGTCCATCAACAAAGGAGGTGGCTTACAAAACACTCGTTCGACCTATACTTGAGTATTGCTCATCAGTGTGGGATCCGTACAAGATCGGTTTGACGGAGGAGATAGAGAAGATCCAAAGAAGAGCGGCGCGTTTCGTCACAGGGTTAATTGGTAACCGTGATAGCGTTACGGAGATGTTTAATAAACTCAAGTGGCAGACTCTGCAAGAGAGGCGCTCTGCATCGCGGTGTAGCTTGCTCGCCAGGTTTCGAGAGGGTGCGTTTCTGGATGAGGTATCGAATATATTGCTTCCCCCTACTTATACCTCCCGAGGAGATCACGAATGTAAAATTAGAGAGATTAGAGCGCGCACGGAGGCTTTCAGACAGTCGTTCTTCCCGCGAACCATACGCGACTGGAACAGGAAAGGGAGGTAATGACAGTGGCACGTAAAGTGCCCTCCGCCACACACCGTTGGGTGGCTTGCGGAGTATAAATGTAGATGTAGATGTAGAAGAAGCAGATGAGCACAGCAACAAGAGAAGGAAAGAACACTACTGGCCATTAAAATTGCTACACCAAGAAGAAATGCAGATGATAAACGGGTATTCATTGGTCAAATATATTATACTAGAACAGGCATGTGATTACGTTTTCACGCAGTTTGGGTGTACAGATCCTGAGAAATCAGTACCCAGAACAATCACCTCTGGCCGTAATAACGGCCTTGATACGATTCGGCATTGAGTCAAATAGTGCTTGGATGGCGTGTACAGGTACAGCTGCCCATGCAGCTTCAACACTTTACCACAGTTCGTCAGAGCAGTGACTGGTGTATGGTGACGAGCCAGTTGCTCGGCCACCATTGACCAGACGTTTGCAATTGGTGAGAGATATGGAGAATGTGCTGGCCAGGGCAGCAGTCGAACATTTTCTGTATCCAGAAAGGCCTGTACAGGACCTGCAACATGCGGTCGTGCATTATCCTGCTGAAGTGTAGGGTTTCGCAAGGATCGAGTGAAGGGTAGAGCCACGGGTCGTAACACATCTGAAATGTAACGTCCACTGTTCAAAGTGCCGTCAACGCGAACAAGAGCCGACCGAGACGTGTAACCAGTGGCACCCCATACCATCACTCCGGGTGATATGCCAGTATGGCGATGACGAATACACACGTCCAATGTGCGTTCACCGCGATGTCGCCAAACACCGTTGCGACCATTATGATGCTGTAAACAGAAAGCGGATTCATCCGAAAAAATGACGTTTAGCCATTCGTGCACCCAGGTTCGTCGTCGAGTACACCATCGCAGGCGCTCCTGTCTGTGATGCAGCGTCAAGGGTAACCGCAGCCATGGACTCCGAGCTGATAGTCCATGCTGCTGCAAACGTCGTCGAACTGTTCGCGCAGATGGTTGTTGTCTTACAAACGTCCCCGTCTGTTGACTCAGGGATCGAGATGTGGCTGCACAATCCGTTACAGCCATGCAGATAAGATGCCTGTCATCTCGACTGCTAGTGATATGAGGCCGTTGGGATCCAGCACGGCGTTCCGGATTACTCTCCTGAACCCACCGATTCCATATCCTGCTAACAGTCATTGGATCTCGACCAACGCGAGCAGCAATGTCGCGATACGGTAAACCGCAATCGCGATTACCTACAATCCGACCTTTATCAAAGTCGGAAACGTGATGGTACGCATTTCTCCTCCTTACACGAGGCATCACAACAACGTTTCACCAGGCAATGCTGGTCAACTGTTATTTTGTGTATGAGAAATGAGTTGGAAACTTTCCTCATGTCAGCACGTTGTAGGTGTCGCCACCGGCGCCAACCTTGTGTGAATACTCTGAAAAGCTAATCATTTGCATATCAAAGCATCTTCTTCCTGTCGGTTAAATTTCGCGTCTGCAGCACGTCATCTTCCTGGTGTAGCAATTTTAATGGCCAGTAGTGTATTAGTCAAAATTCGAGTCAGTCCTTCATGAATCCATGTCTCCTCATCTACATTCTTGGTATGACTGACTACCTGAGACCAGTCCTGTGATGTAACATTTGCAATGATTTCTTTTGTCAGTATTTCAACCTCTATGAGTGTAAATTTCTCGTCGTTTCTTTCAACATTACTTTTCACCTAGGCCCATGTATTCTCAGTCGGATCTAAGTGAGCATGGTATGGAGGAAGCCTGATCATGCTCTTTAGCGTTAGCCAGTTCGTCGTCCTGGTTATCTTCACAGCCAGAGAACGTGCTCTTTTGAGGACGACCACTTTTTTTTTTTTGCGAATCTGTACTGTGCTGCACTGTTATTATTAATGCAGCACCAACACGAAACACTCGTTCACAATACCTGACGACTGTAGAACACTTCAACGCCAGAAAATAACAAATTACAACTATAGCTAATTAACGTAGGTGCCTCCAATGCACGACACCACGTTGTACTGTTTATCCACGGCGTGGCAACAGAGGCACTTTACCACCCCAACTGCTGGTTGCGTGATAGGGAAAGCCGGCTCGTCATTGGTGTTACCTGTACAACAGCTTCGTGTCTCCTCTGGAGAGCGAAATGTCAAAAGTCGCAAGTAGTTTTAAACGCACTATAGTGATAACAAGACTGCACATAAAATTCTATTTCCTGTTCACTTCTCCAAATGCTCTGGTCTAAGAAAGGAACACCCAGATTTATTACTGATAGCTGATGGCGAAAAACAGCTTTACTGTTCATTAAAGAATATATCTCGCCTTATTTCGTCCCAATCAAGTAAACATCGCGGTGCACGACATATTTGTCGCAGACACCTGAACTCATTTTACACAAGCGGAAAATTAACAGAGCATCAACGTGAGTGCTCTTCTAAAGCTCCTGTACATAGAGAAATGCCTACAGAGTATAGTAAATTCCTAAAATTCAAGAATTTCCTGCACAATGAGAGAGTGCCACTTGTCAGTTATGCTGGCTTTGAGTATATACTCAGAATTGTTGCGTATTGTGAGGGTAAATCTCATATTACTATTATAGAGCAACATGTACAGTTTGCAGTCGCATATCAAGTTGTGTGCTCATACGATTCATCTCTTAACAATTTTGGTTCATATACTGGTGAAGACCCAGTGAGATTGCTGCGCTCTGAGCTTGAAGATCTTGCAAAGAGATTTGATGGGCTCTATAATAGCACTGGTCCTGTAACTAAAACGTCTGAAATTACAACATTGCACGTGAATGCAATTAAATGTTATATCTGCAGTGAACCTTTAGGCAGAGCAGTTGAAACACCTTGCATGGATCGTTGTCATATCACCAATAAATTTCGTGATGCTGCACATAATTCATACTGTTTGTATTATAAGCTTCCCTGGCACTTAATTGTTGTTTCCCACTATTTGCGGGTATGATGCCCACTTGTTCATTGAACCTTTGAATGAATTTAGCTTACCTCATTATAAGATTAGCGTATTATATGAGAGTACTGAAAAGAATATCTGGTTTTCAAAGAGAATGACAGAGAATATTATGTTGCATTTCCTCGACTCACTAAGGTTAATGCAAGCACAAATGCAGAAACTTGCTGAAACGATGTGCAACGAAGATTTTCATCTCACTCAGGCAGCACACTCCAATTATGCTAAATTTCAGCTGCTAACGAGGCAAAGCGTTTTCCCCTATGAATATTTAGATTCAGAGGAAAGCCTCTGTGAAACCATGTTGCCTGACAAAACCACATTCTACAGTGAACTTGTTGGAAACAGCATAAAGAATGAGGAATATGAACTGCACTCCATATTTGGAATGAGTTTAATATTTCTAATTTAGAGGAGCATGCAACTCTTTACATGGATACAAATTTATGTTTACTTGCAGACACCTTTGAACAATTCTGAAACGCGTGCATGGAAACATACAAGTTGGATTCGGTATTCTGCTAAACAGCACCATGGCTTTCGTGGGATGCGATGTTAAAAAAACTGTTATCATGTTAGTTACTAACAAACGTGGATATGCTATTGTTTTTCAGACACAGGATTTGCGGTGGGTTATTTCAATGTGTGAATAGTCATGCAAAGGCAAATAATGCATGAATTAGTCGTGAAAACACATCCGTCGATCCAAATTACATGTTTACCTAGTTGTTAATATGGCTATGGCATACAACGGTTTCTACCCATTGGTGGGTTTTAGTGGGTATCTGATAAAGAAATCTGCAAATTAAAAAAAAGACATCTCAACTGTGATGATTGTAAGGTAGGATATGTCCTGGTGGGAGACATGACATATCCTACTAGCTTACATAATGCACACAATGATCTACCAGTCCAGAGCATAGAGTTATGTGGAAAGGTTCCCGCTCCAAGTTGATGGCAAAGTTGGATGGAAAAGTCATACATTATGGAAGCCCTCAGCAGTGCTTAAAGATAGAGATGCAGCTAGAAAAAGTCCATTGTACTATTAAATTTGGTTAGTCTGCTTGACTGAAGAAATATATCGATTTAAATACCAAAAGGAGAGAAACTTATGAATAATTCTGTTTTTGAGAATACGATGGGAAGTCTTAGAAGAATCACAACATTTATTTGTTCAGTAAATGGGATGGGTGTCATGGGGAAGACAATTAACTAACAAATGAAATTTTAAATGGGCTACTATTTTCAATAAAGACTTTGATTTCTGTCAGGTCAAGAAACCTGTTTATGTCAGTATGTGTATATTAGACCTGTTAGCTTTCATGTAAGGGTTTCATTATATGTTTGCCAAACCTCATTTTAAACAACCTAATTTACTTTATATGGATACTGACAGCTTCATTTATTGGATGGGAAGTGGTCCATATGAAGTGATAAGGTGCAATCCTAACGAATTCGACACATCTGGATAAGAGGCTGATAATCCTTATGGCATAACACCAGCAAACAATAAGATTTTATGAGAGACGAGATGAACAGCATGCAGATTGAAGAGTTTGCTGTTCTTTGTTCCAAAATGTGTACATACCAAACAGACACAAGATCTACATGTACATCTACAAGAATGCTCTGTAAATCACACTTAATTGCCAGGGAAAGAGCTCATCGAACCACCTTCACAATAATTCCCTATTATTCCAGTCTCGAAAAGCGCAAAGAAGAAACGAGCACCTATACCTTTCCCTTCGAGCTCTTATTTCTCTTAATTTATTATGATGATCATTTCTCCCTATGTAGGTCTACATTTACATCTACATTTATACTCCGCAAGCCAGCCAACACTATGTGGGGGAGGGCACTTTACGTGCCGCTGTCATTACCTCCCTTTCCTGTTCCAGTCGCGTATGGTTCGCGGGAAGAACGACTGCCGGCAAGCCTCTGTGCGCGCTCGAATCTCTCTAATTTTACATTCGTGATCTCTCGGGAGGTATAAGTAGGGGGAAGCAATATATTCGATACCTCATCCAGAAGCGCACCCTCTCGAAACCTGGACAGCAAGCTACACCGCGATGCAGAGCGCCTCTCTTGCAGAGTCTGCCACTTGAGTTTTCTAAACATCTCCGTAACGGTGTCACGCTTACCAAATAACCCTGTGACAAAACGCGCAGCTCTTCTTTGGATCTTCTCTATCTCCTCCACCAACCCGACCCGGTATGGATCCCACACTGATGAGCAATACTCAAGTATAGGTCGAACGACTGTTTTGTAAGCCACCTCCTTTGTTGATCGATTACATTTTCAATCAATCTCAACCTTGTACCCGCCTTACCAACAATTAATTTTATATGATCATTCCACTTCAAATCGTTTCGCACGAATACTCTCAGCACGCCACACAACCCCTGCTACCCGTATAGCCGCCTGCTGTGTGTAGTGGACTCCTGACCTATCCAGCGGAACCCAAAACCCCATCACCCTATGGCGCAAGTCCAGGACTGCAGCCCACACGGTCGCAGAACCGTCTCAGCCTCTGATTCAGACCCTCCACTCGGCTCTGTACCAAAGGACCACAGTCAGTCCTGTCGACGATGCTGCAGATGGTGAGCTCTGCTTTCATCCCGCTTGCGAGACTAGCAGTCTTCACCAAATCAGATAGCCGCCGGAAGCCAGAGAGGATTTCCTCCGATCCATAGCGACACACATCATTGGTGCCAACATGAGCGACCACCTGCAGATGGGTGCACCCTGTACCCTTCATGGCATCCGGAAGGACCATTTCCACATCTGGAATGACTCCGCCTGCTATGCACATGGAGGGCAAATTGGTTTTCTTCCCTTCTCTTGATGCCATATCCCTAAGGGGCCCCATTACATGCCTGACGTTGGAGCTCCCAATTACCAGTTAGCCCATCCTCTGCGACTGCCCGGATCTTGCAGACTGAGGGGCAATCTCAGGAACAGGACAAGCAGCCATGTACGGCTGAAGATCAGTATCAGCCGGAGACAGACCCTAAAACGGGTTCGTCAGACAAACTGGGGAGGCCTTCCGTTCAGCCCTGTGGAACGTCTTTCGCCCCCTGCCACACCTCAAGACGACCTCCCACTCTACCACAGGTGAGGGGACAGCCTCTATGTGGGCAGTATCCCGGGCAGCCACAGCCGTAGTCCGATCGGGGGATGCATGGGACGAGATGGCCGTCCCCGACAAACCCCTATCCGGACACCCACAGTGATGCCCATTGGCAACAGCCTCAAGCTGTGTGACCGAGGCCAACACTGCCTGAAGCTGGAAGCGAAGGGATGCCAACTCAGCCCGCATCCAAACACAGCAGTCACAGTCCCTATCAATGCTAAAACAAAGTACTTTCGCATTCGGAGGAGAAAGTTAGTGATTGAAATTTCTTGAGAAGATTCCTCTACAACGAAAAATGCCTTTGTTTTAATGGCGTGTTTTAAATATTAAATTAACACGCAGGAATTCAAGAAACTAAACTACCAAAGCACATACATGAAACTATACAATTCGCTCCTGGCTACAAACTGATAAAATATAACAAAATTGGTTACTTCCTGTTGCTGCTTGTGTTTCGGCCGGCTGTTGCTGCTTGACTTGCTGATTAACACCAACAAGCGATCACTACCTTTCAAAACAAACGGACAAACGACTATCGACATGCGCCATGAAACTCTGCTGCAGACACGGATTAAACGCAAGAACTGTGTCTAATAAATTAGATTAACACTCAGAGATTCATAAACTGAACTACAGTGGTGGAAATATTTATTGCATCACCTCTTACAATTAACAATTTTTGTTACAATCACTGAATAACTGAGCTAAGTTTGCGTGATTTCTCTCGATTTCCATCAGAAATGAATATACATAACAATTTTTGTCAATTTGTTTTATTCTTAATTTTTGTTCCTATAAAAATGTTTGTTTTTTATAATTTAACACTTTCTTGAAAAATGAATGTAAGTGGATATTTCAGCTATTGTGAAATATGAGTACTAATGTTGAAAGAAACACTGCATATCAATGTTGTAAGATAACACTGACGGATTTTAGTGTTTGTATTGCCTCTTATGAACACACTGTTGCATTTAATACTTTGTTACTCCACCACATCCATTAATCACCACTTGGCCCTCCGCCACACACCGTTGGGTGGCTTGCGGAGTATCAATGTAGATGTAGATGTAGATGTAAAGAATTAACTTTTTAATGTACTCCTCACTCAGTTCATGAAACCAGACATGCACAAGGCTCTCTAACAGCTCCCGTTTATTCCGTGGCTTCTTTTTGGTGTTAGTATTTCCCATAACCTTCCAACAGTTCTCAGTAGGATTGATATCAGGGCTGTTTCCAGGCCACTCTAATACTCGAACTCCATTTTTTCGAAGGAAATATTTTATCTGAAAAGTAAAAGTACGTGATATGTAACCAAGAAAGTAATCTGCTTCATGTTTGGTACAAATACAGGGCTATTACAAATGATTGAAGCGATTTCATAAATTCACTGTAGCTCCATTCATTGACATATGGTCACAACACACTACAGATACGTAGAAAAACTCATAAAGTTTTGTTCAGCTGAAGCCGCACTTCAGGTTTCTGCCGCCAGAGCGCTCGAGAGCGCAGTGAGACAAAATGGCGACAGGAGCCGAGAAAGCGTATGTCGTGCTTGAAATGCACTCACATCAGTCAGTCATAACAGTGCAACGACACTTCAGGACGAATTTCAACAAAGATCCACCAACTGATAACTCCATTCGGCGATGGTATGCGCAGTTTAAAGTTTCTGGATGATTCTGTAAGGGGAAATCAACGGGTCGGGCCTGCAGTGAGCGAAGAAACGGTTGAACGCGTGCGGGCAAATTTCACGCGTAGCCCGCGGAAGTCGACGAATAAAGCAAGCAGGGAGCTAAACGTACCACAGCCGACGGTTTGGAAAATCTTACGGAAAAGGCTAAAGTAGAAGCCTTACCGTTTATAACTGCTACAAGCCCTGACACCCGATGACAAAGTCAATCGCTTTGAATTTTCGGCGCGGTTGCAACAGCTCATGGAAGAGGATGCGTTCAGTGCGAAACTTGTTTTCAGTGATGAAGCAACATTTTTTCTTAATGGTGAAATGAACAGACACAGTGTGCGAATCTGGGCGGTAGAGAATAGCCACGCATTCGTGCAGCAAATTCGCAATTCACCAAAAGTTAACGTGTTTTGTGCGATCTCACGGTTTAAAGTTTACGGCCCCTTTTTCTTCTGCGAAAAAAACGTTACAGGACACGTGTATCTGGACATGCTGGAAAATTGGATCATGCCACAACTGGAGACCGACAGCGCCGACTTCATCTTTCAACAGGATGGTGCTCCACCGCACTTCCATCATGATGTTCGGCATTTCTTAAACAGGAGATTGGAAAACCGATGGATCGGTCGTGGTGGAGATCATGATCAGCAATTCATGTCACGGCCTCCACGCTCTCCCGACTTAACCCCATGCGATTTCTTTCTGTGGGGTTATGTGAAAGATTCAGTGTTTAAACCTGCTCTACCAAGAAACGTACCAGAACTGCGAGCTCGCATCAACGATGCTTTCCAACTCATTGATGGGGACATGCTGCGCCGAGTGTGGGAGGAACTTGATTATCGGCTTGATGTCTGCCGAATCACTAAAGGGGCACATATCGAACATTTGTGAATGCTTAAAAAAACTTTTTGAGTTTTTGTATGTGTGTGCAAAGCATTGTGAAAATATCTCAAATAATAAAGTTATTGTAGTGCTGTGAAATCGCTTCAATCTTTTGTAATAACCCTGTACTAGTCATTGGACTCACCTTCAAAGCTCTATGGAAAGGAGCTGAGTCATCCTGAAAAATGCAATTGGAAACATCTCCAAACTGATTTCTAATGGTTGGCATAAGCTTCCTTTCAAGGATGCTTATGTGAGTATCTGCATTGATAGTGCCATTGACGAAGTCCAGACGATCTACTCCGTGACTGGAAATGCACCCCCAGACAATCTGTCCTTGTGGGTGTTTGACTGTATGTGTTATGCATGATGGCAAAAATTCTTCACCTTTTCTTCCATGCATGAACACTTCTCCATCTGAGTCATGGAGATTAAATTTGGATGCGTCTGAAAAGATTACTTTGCTCCACACTCTGCTGTCCATGTCGCATTTGCCTTTGCTCATTGTAGTCGCTGTTGTCGCATTATCTTGGTCAATAAAGGCTTCCTTCTAGGACCGACGGGCTGAGAGTCCAACATCCAGTAGTCTATTTCTTATACTTCTAATGGTTACTGAGATGTCGCACATTTCTTCCCAGTCTCGCTTTAGTTCAGTTGATGACAGGCGACGATCGTCGAACGAAAGCCTTTCCAATACCTTGTCTTGTTTGGCAGCAGATGCCCTTTTCCGACCTCTTCCTTTCTCACGATCAACATTCCTTTTTTCCCTGTATTTTTTCAGTAACCTCGAAATCGTAGACTGATTAATTCCTGTCTTAGAGGCTATTTCTCTGGTGCTGAGACCAACAGACGAATAAGCAAGTATAGCAGCTTTCTTTTCTTCAAATGGCGTGCCCATCTTCTCATTGCAAACTCTCAACTCAAAATGGCAGTATCAACACTGGTTTCATTGTAAAACCAAACGACAACAACAAAGTGTTGTGTACTGTTGGAAAATATGTGTGACGTCTGATTATTAAGGCAAGAATATGTCAACAAAGTTTAGCAACTATGGGACAGGTATAACCTGAAGCAGACTGCTGTAAACGACAAAAAGATGAAGTAATCCATGGTGATGAACGTAATATTTCCACCACTGTACCAAAATACTCAGGTGAGGCTAAATAATTTGCTCCTGATAAGGAACTTGTGATGTGTCACAAAATCGATTTATTTACCGACGCAAACGAAGACGCGAGAAGTGGGTCTATTAAATATTAAAGTAATATGAAGAAACTCAAGAAACTAAACTACTGTAACACACATATGAAACTACACAATTCGCTCCTGGTTAGGGACTCGTAAAATGTCACAACATCGGTTACTTCACTGTTGCTGCTCGTGTCTCAGTCGGCTGTTGCTGCCTGCCTAGCTGACTCAACCCTTAAACACGCTGAGGGTGTGAGTCATAGTCACAAAAAATCTAATGGTCGATGATTACTTGAAATCTCTGTATGACAATGCTGATGATGACACTTCACTGCATATAGAACACCAAGCGCATTTCAGTCATAAAAACATGTGATGCACACTTTATCACGACTGAGGATCGGATTGTTGTATTATGATGAAATCCTGGTCATTTTTGAGAATGGTACTGAAACCACACCATACTCAGACTTTTCACTGAATGACTGAACGCATTTATTGTGTGTTTGTGTATGTGCATGCATGTGTGGAATAGTATGGTTGTGGTTGGTTGGTTTGGGGAAGGAGACCAGACAGCGAGGTCATCGGTCTCATCGGATTAGGGAAGGACGGGGAAGGAAGTCGGCCGTGCCCTTTGAAAGGAACCATCCCGGCATTTGCCTGGAGCGATTTAGGGAAATCACGGAATAGTATGACTATTCATCATAGCTACAAATTTTATGCTGCTGCAGGTTATATTTTTTATTATAATGCTATCACTGCCTCAATAAAAAGACATATTGTGAATAATCTTTGTTTTATTAACATTTTTTCATACAGAAATAAAATATGCAGTGTTATCACATTGTCATATTATTCATTCAACATAGCTTCCCCAGAATATTTTCTAAATAGCTGATTTTTGCACACTATAAGCTCTGGCTGTATAGCATTCAAACCAGTAGGAGAAACGACATATTGCGTATTCCATCTGTAAATCCAAGTTCTACTAATTTAATGTTTATAGGAGCTGTTGTAGCATACGTTGGTGCTGTATACATACATTTATACACCATTCTAAATCATTCTGAATGTTGTATTCAAGTACATAGTTCACAACATAATCGAATAGTATTTTACATATGGTTCCCACCTAGTTAGTCTGTCTGCTGCAATGCATAATACACTATATAATCAATACAGATTATCTACATTTGAATGGCGAAAATACACAAACTTTGAAGGATCTTCTGGCAATTATAACTTCAGTGTAGGAGCTCCATATATGTCGATTACGCTGACTTTCTTGCTATAAGTGTTGATGTCTGGAGGAAGATGAGATGGATAGTACTCTGTTGTCATCAAATGTACAACATTTTCTTGCGTACTTTGCTGCCTTCCATCGCACAAGTTGCACTTCCTCATTATGATGAACATTTCCAATTTCCGTTGTTACCTCACATTCATTATGTGACACTAAACCGACATTTACACATTTACACTCCTGGAAATTGAAATAAGAACACCGTGAATTCATTGTCCCAGGAAGGGGAAACTTTATTGACACATTCCTGGGGTCAGAGACATCACATGATCACACTGACAGAACCACAGGCACATAGACACAGGCAACAGAGCATGCACAATGTCGGCACCAGTACAGTGTATATCCATCTTTCGCAGCAATGCAGGCTGCTATTCTCCCATGGAGACGATCGTAGAGATGCTGGATGTAGTCCTGTGGAACGGCTTGCCATGCCATTTCCACCTGGCGCCTCAGTTGGACCAGCGTTCGTGCTGGACGTGCAGACCGCATGAGACGACGCTTCATCCATTCCCAAACATGCTCAATGGGGGACAGATCCGGAGATATTGCTGGCCAGGGTAGTTGACTTACACCTTCTAGAGCACGTTGGGTGGCACGGGATACATGCGGACGTGCATTGTCCTGTTGGAACAGCAAGTTCCCTTGCCGGTCTAGGAATGGTAGAACGATGGGTTCGATGACGGTTTGGATGTACCGTGCACTATTCAGTGTCCCCTCGACGATCACCAGTGGTGTACGGCCAGTGTAGGAGATCGCTCCCCACACCATGATGCCGGGTGTTGGCCCTGTGTGCCTCGGTCGTATGCAGTCCTGATTGTGGCGCTCACCTGCACGGCGCCAAACACGCATACGACCATCATTGGCACCAAGGCAGAAGCGACTCTCATCGCTGAAGACGACACGTCTCCATTCGTCCCTCCATTCACGCCTGTCACGACACCACTGGAGGCGGGCTGCACGATGTTGGGGCGTGAGCGGAAGACGGCCTAACGGTGTGCGGGACCGTAGCCCAGCTTCATGGAGACGGTTGCGAATGGTCCTCGCCGATACCCCAGGAGCAACAGTGTCCCTAATTTGCTGGGAAGTGGCGGTGCGGTCCCCTACGGCACTGCGTGGGATCCTACGGTCTTGGCGTGCATCCGTGCGTCGCTGCGGTCCGGTCCCAGGTCGACGGGCACGTGCACCTTCCGCCGACCACTGGCGACAACATCGATGTACTGTGGAGACCTCACGCCCCACGTGTTGAGCAATTCGGCGGTACGTCCACCCGGCCTCCCGCATGCCCACTATACGCCCTCGCTCAAAGTCCGTCAACTGCACATACGGTTCACGTCCACGCTGTCGCGGCATGCTACCAGTGTTAAAGACTGCGATGGAGCTCCGTATGCCACGGCAAACTGGCTGACACTGACGGCGGCGGTGCACAAATGCTGCGCAGCTAGCGCCATTCGACGGCCAACACCGCGGTTCCTGGTGTGTCCGCTGTGCCGTGCGTGTGATCATTGCTTGTACAGCCCTCTCGCAGTGTCCGGAGCAAGTATGGTGGGTCTGACACACCGGTGTCAATGTGTTCTTTTTTCCATTTCCAGGAGTGTAGAACCACATGCTGTTAGCAGGCATGTACTGTTAAAACAGCAGCATTTTGAAATGAACTGGCAATATGGGCATAATGTAGGATTTATATACCTCCCCAATGACCTGAAAGCCCTAGAGCTTAATGCAATACACACACACACACACACACACACACACACACACACACACACACACACACATGCGTGCACGCACGTCTGAGACCTCAAAGCACTGAAGCTTACCACAGTTGCATGAAATTGACATAATTACACTATTTTTAGAATTATGTGCTATTTAAACTTCTTACACTGAGTAAATTGTGACAATGAAGCTGTTATGTTACGATATTTACAGTTGAACCTAGAGTTTGGAGGGCAGAGCGGATGGGAGCTAGGGGTGTACGACCTGGGCAGCTGCGAAGCTGTGCAAAGTTTCTAACATTAAACATTGATGTGAAAGTTCGATTGAATTAGATAAAAATTAAAAATGGCTCTGAGCACTATGGGACTTAACTGCTGTGGTCATCAGTCCCCTAGAACTTAGAACTACTTAAACCTAATTAACCTAAGGACATCACACACATCCATGGCCGAAGTAGGATTCGAACCTGCGACCGTCGCGGTCGCGCGGTTCCAGACTGTAGCGCCTAGAACCGCTCGACCACTCCGGCCAGCTAAAAATTAAAACATTTGCACATACTGGAGGTCGAGAAGTTTTTACTAAAGAGCTGAGATGTTGTTGTGAAGTAGCTTGTGATATTATATACCTTTGGACACTTACACTATAAGATTGTATAACACATGTTTTGACAGTGGAGAACAATTGTTTGAGATTGAAAATATGTCAGAATAATTAGGATGTGGCCTTTAGGAGTGGTGAATTGACCAAACCCCACTACTTACACTCATGTATTTCACTGTGGTTTGCGAAGTGTAGATGTAGATGCTGCGTAATAGTTGTAAGTTTGCTGAATTTAACACAAGGTACAAGACCAGATTTATTGTATGATGTTAATGTTACAGTGAGAGTTGAAGGCTCACTAACACGACATATTTTGCATTGCTGAAACAAATAGTTTAGCAATCTTAAATCAACACTTACAGAGGCATTATGTTTAAGAAGACCAAAACATTGCTGTGGACAAGCAGCAAATGTAGGAAAGTAAAGCAATGTATAGCCCTTTCTTCAATGGAGCCAACACACATTGCTTAGTATGGTTACACCAATTTCTGAAAGAAATTGCAGCTGTTGATCTGCAGATGAGTCCTTAGTTTTCATTTTGCAAATACATAAAAAGTATTATCCAAATCATTAAGGAATCAGGATTTTATGAACGATCAAAGTAAATAGAGACATGGACATCTACAGAAATTTTTCCATGAGGGGATAATTTCAAAATTTGACAGTTTGGATATAAGTGACTGGGTTTGTTTGACAATGTGAGCTCCCCTAAGAATTAAATTTTTGGCACTCAGTACATAAAACTTGTTGTTTCTCGAAAATTGACAGTTAACTACGCTGTACTTTAAGGTAGATTGCTTTGGTGCAAAGTGGTAAGTGTATTTCAACAGTGTATGCAACATATCCTCCCCCATGAACCATGGACCTTGCCTTTGGTGGGGAGTCTTGTGTGTGCCTCAGCGATACAGATAGCCGTAACGTTGGCGCAACCACAACGGAGGGGTATCTGTTGAGAGGCCAGACAAACTTGTGATTCCTGAAGAGCGGCATCTGCGTTTTCAGTAGTTGCAGGGACAACAGTCTGGATGATTGACTGATCTGGCCTTGTAACACTAACCTAAATGGCCTTGCTGTGCTGGTACTGCGAATGGCTGAATGCAAGGGGAAACTACAGCCGTAACTTTTCCCGAGGGCATGCAGCTTTATTGTATGGTTAAATGATGATGGTGTCCTATTGGGTAAAATATTCTGGAGGTAAAATAGTCCCCCACTCGGATCTCCGGGCGTGGGCTACTCAGGAGGACCTTGTTATCAGGAGAGAGAAAACTGGCGTTCTATGGGTTGGAGCGTGGAATGCCAGATCGCTTAATCGGGCAGGTAGGTTAGAAAATTTAAAAATGGAAGTAGATAGGTTAAAGTCAGATATAGTGGGAATTAGCAAAGTTCGGTGGCAGGAGGAACAAGACTTCTGGTCAGGTGAATACAGGGCTATAAATACAAAATCAAATAGGGGTAATGGAGGAGTAGGTTTAATAATGAATAAAAAAATAGGAATGTGGGTAAGCTACTACAAACAGCATATTGAACGCATTATTTGGCCAAGATAGATACAAAGCCCATGCCTGCCACAGTAGTACAAGTTTATATGCCGACTAGCTCCACAGATGATGAAGAAATTGATGAAATGTATGATGAGATAAAAGAAATTATTCAGATACTGAAGAGAGACGAAAATTTAATAGTGATGGGTGACTGGAATTCGATAGTAGGAAAAGGAAGAGAAAGAAACGTAGTAGGTGAATATGGATTGGTGGTAAGGAACGATAGAGGAAGCCACCTGGTAGAATTTTGCACAGAGCATAACTTAATCATAGCTAACACTTGGTTCAAGAATCATAAAAGAACGTTGTATACATGGAAGAAGCCTGGAGATACTGACAGGTTTCAGATACATTATATAATGGTAAGACAGAGATTTAGGAACCAAGTTTTAAATTGTAAGACATTTCCAGGGGCAGATGTGGACTCTGACCACAATCTATTGGTTATGAACTGTAGATTAAAACTGAAGAAATTGCAAAAAGGTAAGAATTTAAGGAGATGGGACATGGATAAACTGAAAGAACCAGAGGTTGTAGAGAGCTTCAGGGAGAGCATTAGGGAATGATTGACAAGAATGGGGGAAATAATTGAAAGAAATACAGTAGAAGAAGAATTGGTAGCTTTGAGAGATGAAATAGTGAAGGCAGCAGAGGATCAAGTAGGTAAAAAGACGAGGGCTAATAGAAATCCTTGGGTAACAGAAGAGATACTGAATTAAATTGATGAAAGGAAAAATACAAAAATGCAGCAAATGAAGCAGGCAAAAAGGAATACAAACGTCTGAAAAATGAGATCGACAGGAAGTGCAAAATGGCTAAGCAAGGGTGGCTAGAGGACAAATGTCAGGATGTAGACTCGCATATCACTAGGGGTCAGATAGATACTGCCTACAGGAAAATTAAAGAGACCTTTGGAGAAAAGAGAACCACTTGCATGAATGTCAAGAGCTCAGATGGAAACCCAGTTCTAAGCAAAGAAGGGAAAGCAGAAAGGTGGAAGGAATATATAGAGGGTCTATACATGGGCGATGCACTGGAGGACAATATTATGGAAATGGAAGAGGATGTAGATGAAGATGAAATGGCAGATATGATTACGTGAAGAGTTTGACAGGGCACTGAAAGACCTAAGTCGAAACAAGGCCCCAGGAGTAGACAACATTCCATTAGAACTACTGATAGCCTTGGGAGAGCCTGCCCTGACAAAACTCTACCATCTGGTGAGCAAGATGTATGAGACAGGCGAAATACCCTCAGACTTCAAGAAGAATATAATAATTCCAATCCCAAAGAAAACAGGTGTTGACAGATGTGAAAATTACCGAACTATCAATTTCATAAGCGACGGCTGCAAAACATTAAAACGAATTCTTTACAGATGAATGGAAAAACTGGTAGAAGCCGACCTCAGGGAACATCAGTTTGGATTCCGTAGAAATGTGGGAACATGTGAGGCAATAATGACCCTACGACTTACCTTAGAAAATAGATTAAGGAAAGGCAAACCTACATTTCTAGCATTTGTAGACTTAGAGAAAGCTTTTGACAATGTTGACTGGAATACTCTCTTTCAAATTCTGAAGGTGGCAGGGGTAAAATACAGGGAGCGAAAGGCTATTTACAATTTGTACAGAAACCAGATGGCAGTTGTAAGAGTCGAGGGACACGAAAGGGAAGCAGTGGTTGGGAAGGCAATGAGACAGGGTTGTAGCCTATCCGGGATGTTATTCAATCTGTATATTGAGCAAGTAGTAAAGGAGACAAAAGGAAAGTCTGGAGTAGGAATTAAAATCCATAGAGAAGAAATAAAAACTTTAAGGTTCGCCAATGACATTGTAATTCTGTCAGACACAGCAAAGGACCTGGAAGAGCAGCTGAGCTAAATGGACAGTGTCTTGAAAGGAAGATATAAGATGGGGATAATGGAATGTAGTCGAATTAAATCGGGTGATGCTGACGGTATTAGATTAGGAAGTGAGACGCTTAAATTAGTAAATGAGTTTTGCTATTTGGGCAGCAAAATAACTGATGATGGTCAAAGTAGAGAGGATATAAAATGTAGACTGGCAATGCAAGGAAAGCGTTTCCAAAGATGAGAAATTTGTTAACATCGAGTATAGATTTAAGTTTCAGGAAGTCATTTCTGAAAGTATTTATATGGAGTGTGGCCATGTATCAAAGTGGAATGTCGACAATAAATAGTTTAGGCAAGAAGAGAATAGAAGCTTTCGAGATGTGGTGCTACAGAAGAATGCTAAAGATTAGATAGGTAGATCACATAACAGATGAGGAGGTATTGAATAGAATTGGGGAGAAGAGAAATTTGTGGCACAACTTGACTAGAAGAAGGAATCGGTTGGTAGGACATATTCTGAGGCATCAAGGGAGCACCAATTTAGAATTGGAGGGCAGCGTAGAGGGTAAAAATCGTAGTGGGAGATCCAGAGATGAGTACACTAAACAGTTTCAGAAGGATGTAGGTTGCAGTAGGTAAGGGTAGATGAAGAAGCTTGCACAGAGTAGAGTAACCTTGAGAGCTGAATCAAACCGATCTCTGGACTGAAGACCACAACAACATGCAACATATATCCTGTGGATCCCACCTTTTTGATTCAACGATCTGAAACTACACCCTTCTATGATTAAATTCAGTGTATTCAATGAGTTACGAAATAAAACTATAAAATGATCCCAGAGATCATCTGTTCATGGTCGCATATTGTTAAGTCAATACTGGAAACTAAAAGTCGAAAATAAAAAAAGAACTAAAAAATTCTGCTAGATGTCAACAAAAATGTCATATTGATGCCCCTCAAAGTGGAGGAACTTGGAATCGACTTCCCACTTTTTCACACTATAGGTTTATTGCATTAGTCATGTTTTCTATTTTATAGTGTCGACTGGTGAAACTGAAATTGAACGAAATGTGTTTTGCAAGCTCCTTTATTGTTGGGTTGGCTAGGAGAGGTGTACCCCAGATCCAATATACGATCAGATGAATGTGGGAAACCTCCCAAAATTATCCTCGAACTGTCCAGATGAATCAACTTTTAGAGCTTAGGACTGTGCCAGGGTAATCTTCGTTTTTCCAGTTCGGCACATTTCTGTGCAGCATGTCGACTGGAATGCAGAATTCATAGAACTGTGATAATATGTAGCGCTGTGTTGCACCCACAAACTTTGAGAAGGTCCCAACCACAGAAAGTAAATTTCTTTTCAACCTAGAAATTTTACCCATCTCTTATAATGCAGAAAATGACATTTTCTTTTGTTGACTGATATGGTTAATAGGATGTATAGGTATACACACCATCAATGCGTCCTTCCAGTCATACTACAGTAGCTCTGTCAGGTCAATTCTAGTGTCCGATTCCACTCGTCGGCTATGAGCAATGACGTTGTACCTAAGGCACAGGCTTTACGTAGAGGCAGTCTTTGAAAGAAACTGATCTAATATTAACTTTTAGTACTAATTGTTAAATCTAATGGGACGACTATACAAGTAACGAAAACTGACAAAAAAGGGAGAGTCTAACAAATACTGGAATCGGTAACTGAAGGTGACCTATATAGGTTAATTCTAGTTACTGATGCCAACCATTCCACGGGTCGTTATTTAGATCTTTCTAACAACAAGAGTGTGAACTGAAGTATTAAAGGTTTTCTACATATGGTATTACTATCTTCATTACTATGAAAAAGAGATAAATTTGGAAGCTGTGCGTACAATATTTATTAGCTTTTCGTAGTAGTTCTGAGATCAATAAGAAAACAAGAAACTCTACAAAAGCATAGTCCACAGACTTACCTCATAAATGTCCAAAACTATGAACCATCGAAAAGTTGGAATGGGTAACTAGAATTGACCTATACAGTGTTATACACTGCAGTAGTTTTAGAAGGCAATTATAAATGTAGAAATGGTATTACGTTTCAGTGCATACAGTTCCAAGAATAATTTACATATGAATCATGGAGCGATTGGAATCTGTAACTGGAATTTACCTACACAGGTTAATTCTAGTTATCTATTACAAAATTCTTCATTTTTTGCAGATATTCGTTTGTCATGTACTGGCTTTTCTTTTAGAATTTAGTGTGTCATTTTCTCCACATTTTATGCTACTGTTTCGTATTTGTTGTAATTAGTTTAATTTTTCCGTTTTTCTGCGCTTCTCGCGCTGGTTTCGATACTTGATATAATATTAACGCTGTTTTACGACAGTATGACTTCATAATCTGCTTTACTGTAACGCAATTTAAAGGTTCTCTGTGCTTGTCTTTAGTCGCATAAATTGTGTGAATACTTCTTACCTGACATGAAAATTTGTTTTTAATTCCTATTCTTAATTATTTTCCTATCTGCAGTTCGTTTCGATTTAATTCGTAACTAAGTAAATAACTGTGTGAATGTGATTGTTATTTTATCGTACGCTACCTTCGTTTGTTTACGAGTAGGATCCGTTGCATTCATAGATTACCTATATGTAGCGTCTTTGCCTGAGGTATGTCGTCATTGCTCAAAGCTGACGAGTGGAGTCAGGCACTAGAATATATACGCTCTGTCATATAAAACTGAATGCAGAATTAGCAAGCCATTCTGAGTTTCTTTTCCCACACTGCTACTCAAAACTTCTGCAGCGAATCCATTGTGCAACAAGAGGGCAACTGGAGACGGATGAGAGCGGATGTACTGCTCCCATATTTATTTATTGGCAATTGACGAGTGAATCCATGTGCCAAGGTGTCAGATTGGTTCCTTTCTGTAGTTAGGAAAGGGCTGAACGAGGAAGCGACTGTAACAGACTGAAAGTATTATTATAGTATAGTTCTATAACATTTCATATCCATCTTGACTACATATCAGTGCCGAAACCGTAGTCTCGCCAAAGAATCGGCGCAATTTCCCATAAACAGTGAGACAGCTAAGAAAACCCAGGATACGTAAGTAGTGGGATGCTTACAGTACTTGTGCACTTTTGCTAACAAATTTATATGCAAATTAATTAAATTTATCAGTTAAATACTCCTACCCCACCCCTACTCATACCCTTGGATGAAGTCATGGGTTTTCCCCAGCTGGCATGTGGGTCCCCACTCCCTCCCTCCCCCTTCCCCCACCTCCACCGGCCCTATTGACGCGAATTTCGAATTTTGGTGTGAATTTCGAATTTTGTTGGGAATTTCGAATTTTGGTGGGAAATTAAAAAAATAAAGGGAATTTCAAAAATGATGGGAATCTCTTTGTCCCAAGGCTTTGCTGATGTCCCGCCCCACCCCCAACCTCGGAACTTACGTGAAATTCGAAACGGTGATGCCCTTTCTGGGACTCGAACCCTGGTCCTTCTGGGCAGAAAGTCTAACTGCATCCCCTTACACAGGAAACTGTCGAGATGCAGGAGAGGAAGGTTAGGTTAGCGTATTTTATTTATTTTGGGTGGGAAACTGAAGTAAATATCGCTCCTAATAACGTAATTACTCAAAAGATTGGGCCTAATTACACAACTGTGTGCATAGCGCTACACAAAGAGCGCCTAAAATCGCAATGAAGCTCAAAAATTGACGATGTCATACAACTAGTGTTATCCTATGGGGAAAAAGTTCACAACACCACTCAAAACTAATGGCACAGCTTCTCAGACACTACCTACGATGATCCTTTCACCTAAAAGCTGGCAAGAAAAAGGCTAGAGTGGAAGGTACTATACTTTTGGTAGGAAATATGTTCAACTGACAAGATGTTGATGTTGGACAGAGAGGAGTTTGATAAGTGTATTATCTGTCAATCTACAGTTGAGGACTGCGACTGTTGCTGTTTGACGTCGAAGTTCGCTGTAGATGCTTCCCACTGCATTGCTCTGCAAACACCCTGCAGCACTGGTGTTCGAAATTCAGGAAGGACAATACACACTAAAGCAAGTGATGGAAAATGCTTCACAGTTCTAATTACACATCGAAATTGTCATGGAAATACCAGCACTCGTAAACAATGGGTCATAATCCACACATGTACTAAGGATCAAGAAAATCATTGTAATAACACATCTACTGCAAAAACCGATCCTAGAAGATTACACCAGGAGAGAGACATGGCAGTAGCATGTGTTTCTCCTCGATATCTGAACTGTCATTGGAAGGCACATAGAGTTAGTAGGTATCTCAGCAATCATATCCTCTTCCAACCGATGGAAAAGATACGTAAATTGAATGAATCAATCTATTGTTGAGATATGAGTTTGTTGCAATGTTGCACTGAACAAGGATTGACTGGCAGGGAGACTATCCACTGTTCTGCTCAGATTTGTAAAATTTACTGGGATCTATCTCAAACCATGAACTAACCAACTTAGAACCAGTCTTACCTCCGCCCCCCCCCCCATCACCCCTCATCCTTCCCTCTCCTCACTGTAATATAGGGATGCAGGACTGTTGTATCATGTTGCGGATGGTACACGATGAGATCCGTCCGGTGACAGTCGGATACTGTCTCCGGTCTGCAGAAATCAGTTACAGATAGACAAAAAGAACAGAACACTTCCTGTTATCTGTTGAACGCATTTCTCAGAAAGACTACTCCCGCCCGCCCTCCCCCCAGAACAACAATGATATTCCAGAAAATTCTCCAGGTCGCTATTTCTAACGTTCCCTGCTTGGGAAAAAGGCAGTTGCCTCTGCTTCTGCTGCCTGCGACCCCTGTCATATCTGGGAGCAGAGGCTTCGGCCAGTCATAGCCTGAGGCCTTACCTCTACAGCTGAGCAGGCAGTCCAGGCAGTCAGTGCAAAAGCTAGACATATACAATAGGCTGCGACGCTGGCAGGCCACAGAACAAAGTGAGATAAATGATGGCTTCCTGACTGCTTGTTGTTTGTCTAAAAGTGCTGCTGCAACTACCCCCACACATCAAGTAGCACCGCTCGCACTCGCACGCCGTTATAAGAGGGAGGAAATTTCACTGTAACAAGTGTATTTAACGTCACCATGCCCCTCATAAGCGAGCATCTATTAAAAAAAACATAATAGCGACGTCAATAAAAAAACAATCCTTTTTCCACGAAAATAGGTGCAGTCCGTTTTCTTTTAATTTTATGAGCAAAAGCGGTATAGTTTGAGAGCATTCATCATATTCAAATTATAAATTATCATACAAGAGGGCGTTACATTGTTTGAATTATCAATATAGAACGGCATCTGTGCAGTCATTCTTTTACGTTCGACTGCAGGATACAATTCACATCACACTCTCCCCCACCCTCCCGCCACCCATTACTTTGTGACATCCAATAAAGTGAAAAAGAAAACTACAGCACTGCAGCTGATAACAGATGATCAAACTGCAGAGGCCGAAGTTCGATAGTGATACATCTGCCAGCTGTATTAACTTATCTCATGTCTCCTATACATGTCTACCCTCCATATAATCGAAAGAACTTCCACTATTTTGCTGCAAAAACTACCGATCACTGCAGCATGTCGTCGTTATTTCGAAACTTTTACTGGTGTGAAGAAAAAGCGAGAATGTAAATTCCGAAGGAAAAAAACCGTAAAACCGTACAGTCTAACGAAACGTCTATGTTGAGCGATTTTTTTCAGTTTGATGGCCAAAATTACACCGTTTGAGAGTATCCCCTGCAATCAAGTCAGTGTCTATAAATAAATGGATGTGGGTATTACAAAAATTTCAGACAACTGGAATAACATCACAGAATACAACGTTTCGTGCTATCTGCTCACATATCAGAAAAAAACACAATCTTTTTACATTCGGCAACAAGAAGCTATAATTCAAAAGGATGTTGTTGCTTTGTACACTATGGCAGGTCCTGTGTTACCAGTGCAGTGGTATATCTCTCTGATGTTTAAGAAACGAAAAAACAAATCGTGAGAGCATATCTTGTAACAGAACCTCCTAACGCTATCCAGTAGAGAGCCCTTTAAGATTCTGCTCATACATAGAAAACAAATACCGTCTGTGTGCAGACATACGACGTTTCTGCTCCACGACTCGGCTCTACTGACCAGTGTGTAAGCTTTCTGTCACACAGCAGACCATCATTCGCATTAGCAGCATATTCTGTGTTGTTGTTTCGTAATGAATTTGGTCGTCGCAGAACGGCCTGTTTCATACAATCTAATCACCTGTAGGGAAAAACTCTATTATTTCCAGATTCCACAACGAGCTGTAATTCAAGTGGTGGTTACTTTATAATTAGAGGTTATGAAGTATGAAATATCACTGGACTTGTGGTAATCCACATTTTTACACACACAATTGTGATGACAATAATAAAAACAGTCATGATTGCACGAGAATAGATACAGTCGATTTTTATTAGTCTTATGAGCAAAATCGGTGTAGTTTAAGAGTGTTCCATGTGTTCATATTACAAATTGTTATGCAGAGTAGCATTGCACTCATTTCATATGCATGAAATACCGATACAGATGAGCATCTGTACCATCATTTATTACGTCCGAGAGCACTCCTCGTCGTTATTTTGTAACATTCAGAGTGGGTAAAAAGAAACTATGAAACATCTGGATCCAAACTTTAACCAGTCATACCACTCCTTGTAACAAAACCTCCTTTGACATTTTACTGTATCTTTCGCTTCTAATATATCAAAAAAATAAATACAGTCTGCATGTTGACATCAGCTATCTACACATACATGTACTGGTCCATTACTGGTAGCCAGTGATCGAAGTCGCCTACAGGCCTGTGTAGAGTTTTGTCACCTTTACTGGAGGAAGACCATATCACACAATCTATGAGTAACAAGAGAGTGTTCCTGTGTTGTACTTTCATAAGCAGTTTGATACATTGTTTTTCTGCTGTAACACATCCAAGAAGTGTATGACTACAGCTTTGTACACCACCATACATTTTGTTTTTCTACCATGACTTCATGGTATATGTCAGGTGCCAATCCAACATTTACAGATTGTGATCCATTGGCTCTTACAGAAAGCTGACCATCGGATGGTGCAAACTATGCTGCTCCTACAACACACAGGATGCTAGAAATTAAACACAGAGGTTATGTTTCTTATTTGAGAAAATGTGGAAGACATCGCAAGATATGGAAACTGGAAGAGTTTGCGACGTTGTGGAGTGTTTCCAAACAGCTGTTCGAAGGTGATGCGCTATACTGTTAATCTCAACTTCCACAGTGACAAGACAACAGGTCTCTCGATGTTCCATTTCAAAGAGCATCGTTTCCTTATATTACAGCTGTATTCACAATCACTGTTTCAGGGTTGATCATCCCCAGAAGGTGCTGTTCGCAATGGTGTGGGGTATTAGAAATAAAAAGATGTACTGCTATCTTATTAGTGAAAAAATATGGGGCGGGCATTGCAGCATTTGGAAAAAGGACATGTATGCAGCACTGAGGAATGTCTCCAAATAGCAGTCCAAAGGTGACGGCCTCTACGTTTAATCTCATGTTCCACAGTGACAAGTTACGTATGTCCATTGTAGCACCAAGGCTCTCTCCATCTGAAACAAGTAGTGTCAGTCAGTCATTTTGTTATGTGGTGATCAACAGTGTACCACTGAACGAATAGGATAGGAAATACACTGTCGATATGGGATGATGTACAGTAATAAACACCACAGTTGATACTGCGATCAATTATTGCAATTTTACAACTTGTTCCGTAATTTCGATGCCATCCAATGACCCAGTAGAATGCTTCCCAGTTTCTGTATCATCATTAACCCACCGTTCCATTACCTTGTGAATGTGTTATACTAGACTGCAAATACAGATAGATGACTGTGCAGTACCTCCATTTGGTCATAAACACCAAAGTATACCAGAAATTGTCCTATAGCGATGCAGTTAGGTTATCTGGCACATCGATCATTGTGCGGAATTTACGATTACAGCTAACCATAATGCCCTATGTGGATGGGACTCACAGAGCATTCTCGCATTCATAGGACACATCAGAGATTGAAAGATCTGCCCACATTGTCCTTGGCCAGCCCTCCCTGCAACACAGTCGCTGATTTAATCTGCAACTGACCAGAAGAAGGAGGGAACTGTACCTGCTACTTTCCACATCTTGTGAAGGAACAGAGCAAGCTGTGTCCAGAACTACTGCTCAGTGGAGGCTGTTCTGAACCAGTATTATGACACAAATCCAAGTGTACAAGATCTCTCCAGATGCGTGCATGTCAAGTAGGGTAGCACCCCTTATCGATGTATAGCAGACATGAGATTGTTGTGGTGATATAACCGATGGTTAAGTGGAAACATGTGGTTTATGCTTGATGGAGCTCCAGACAGATGGAGTGTGAAACATGTCACGTAAATCTACCATGCTAGTTATTCCACTGTCTGGAGTCAGTTCCAAGAACGTACCCACAAAGGGACAGGTTTTGAAGATTTTACAAATCTGATCGGACAGTGGATATTCTCCCTGTCAGTGCAATCCATGTTGAGTGCAACATTACAACAATCTCATATCTCAACGATAGATTTATTCATTCACTTTATGGATTCTTCCCATCGGTTGGAACTGGGTATGAAATTGATGAGACTCCTACTAAATCGTATATCTTCCACTGACAGTTCAGACACTGGACTACCTAGGACTGCATATTGTGGACCAGTATAACCAGCTTGCTGGCTTTTGTGGTAAGGAAATCATTTTACGATTACGTCTAAGACAGGATGGGCATTAGGTATAAAACTATTTCACACAGTGCACAGCACAACACTTTGCAACAGAACTGCAAGGTGATAGTATGTGTGAACTACGCATTTATTAAATCAGTAGGCCTGAAACCTCGCAATGACGTCGTCGCTCAATACATGTCACACAGTGGAATATGATGAGCAAGTCATATTCCAGGAATACTTTTCGCATAAATCTTACACTTCAGCGACAAATAACAGGAATGATGAAATTGGAATTGTCACCCAGCACCAAGACGCTTTAACTCTTTCATGCAAGAGATTCATATATTTGGATGGATCATTTAAGAAAAATGATGGTAGTCATACAGTTGGGATCAAAGCTTACACATAATGCTTTAGCATTCCTGTTCCAGGAAATACAATATGAACTGAATGGGGCAGAGATTGATCATACACTTAATGTAGATGTAGCATTAACACTTAAAACATATATCTCATCATCACCCTCGGATCTGAATGATTTAGGAAATGCAGGATGGTTCATAGACGAGACTATGGGCAAAGCTGAGGAAGAGCACCGCGGACAGTGGATATTCTCCCTGTCAGTGCAATCCATGTTGAGTGCAACATTACAACAATCTCATATCTCAACGATAGATACCTCTAAAAATGCTTATGGGATACTTTGAGGACATGCAGCGAGTTCTTATGAATGCAGTGCTAAACAGGAACTTACTGTGGTATGGAGAGCAATGAGTAGCAACTCGAACATTAGAGAAGCTCAAGATGAGATTCAGATCATCAATAAAATTGTATGGAAAATGCCACACACCCCTGTACCAGACGAGGAGTAGTTGAAACTTTTAAAATTCGGAATACTGGTACAATTCTGCCATTAACTTTCCACTTGTGGGAGGTTTTTGAGTACTGATTGGTACCAACAGCAAGCAGACAACCATGGGACATTAAAAACTCCATGCAGCTGGAGATACCGAGATTTACTATACTTGCATTTCAGACGAACAGAAGGGGGAATTTAGCAAATGATTCCACCGTGTTTGACAACTGTAATTTAACTAATTCGAGAGTGTATTTGAATTCTGAATTCTGTTCACAGGACAGTTTTCTGCTACAGTGTGACCAGAATGAATCCAGTCTAGTATTTGATATACATGCAAGATTCTACACTTCTTACTATGAAGGTGTAAAAGAGGAAGGATGCCTATTCAGTCGACAGAAATTCAAGGAGCTGGCACTAGTCATCGTAATAGACTGTTCTAAGCAGAACGAGATGATTAAATCACGACCAATGGATGTTTGAAACGATCTTGAATCATCATCAAATTTCCCAGAACACTCTGCGCCGTGTGCTCTAGTTATACATGACTGTGTGAGTAACTACTGCCCACTTCCTGGCGTTGTGCAGCGTGCTGTATAAATGACCAACTGCTGTGCCATGCCCAGAGCATTTTATAATGGCAGCTTAGAATATGAACATCGTTGCTGACGTTCAAGGTTTCTACAATGGCAAGTGCAGACAATTCACATTTAAAGATGTTCCATTCATAGCACACACAGAAGATGGTGGTATAATACAGACATTCTCAGCAAGGTTGCATCACCAACACCTCTCAAGGATGTGCATTATGCTAAAACACAGAAGAGTGCAAAGTGGCTAATACATTTATTCCATGGACTCCACTGGAACGATCCTGGTATACCTCATAAAGATATGACGAAGTCACTTCGAATATTCGATCATCCTGCTACTATCATTTTTGTCAGGGAGAGAAGACGATCACATAGATGCATTGTATCTTCAAGTTTGCGTCTATTCAAGACCTGGAATTCTACAGGTGCCCTGCTATCCATCAGCTCAAGAAAAAGAAGATGTTTGAAAGTAATGTTGTGTCTGGTTATGAAAAAGTAAAATTACTTTTAAGTTGGATTAATGAATGTAAATGAATTTTTTACCTCACATTCTGTATTTTATTTCTCTCTGTCTACCTTACACTTAGATACTATGCCCCAATCCTATGTCTGTTTGTTCAAACACAAGTGATACAAGTACAGACAAGTTTGCTGTATGTCTTTGGAAGCAGACATGATCACGCACTGCTTGTTCCCAAAAACCTATACATGCAGCATGATTGGAAAAATCCCATGCAATTATTGCACATATTTTTTTCCTCCATCTTAAACAGCATCTCCCCCATGCTTCAAACCAATACCTTGTGTGTCTTGTACAGCCTTTACACGCATTTGTGATGGTATGGATTTGTGAAATAACAAAAAAGATGTATGGTAATGAACAATATTTTTTTTACTCAGATGTAAATGTAGTAATACTGCTTTACATTCACAAATCTTGTTTTTACAATACACATAGTAATACTGCTTTTAAATTTGCAGTTCTTGTTACTGTTTTACACACATTCAGAGCTCTTGGTCTTACAAATAACAGTAGTGCTTGAAAAAAAAAAATATTTGCTTTACATTACAGGACTGACTGAATATTCCTACTTCACTAACAATACTAGGTGAAAATCTCCATATTACATTGCAGTACTGATTACAGCTATTCCAGAAGTGCAGTTTCCCTTGCAGTGTTACTATTAACATTACCACCGAAATTCCATCCAAACAGGAGACCTAATATATATATATATATATATATATATATATATATATATATATTGTTAAATTATATTATATTATATTATATTATATATATTGTTAAATTATTTCAACTATATATATATATATATATATATATATATATATATATATATAGTTGAAATAATTTATATTGAAATAATATATATATATATATATATATATATATATATATATATATATATATAGTTGAAATAATTTAACAATGCTATGAAGTGAGTGGTTCTAAAATGTTCATCATGAAGAGCTGCACTAAAATGAAAAAGGTGGAACTCACACTTAAAACTAGTATGACTTGAACACCTAGCGATAGGTCAAACATAAAACTATTCTGTTTAAACATGCACTCACACAGTCACAAAAGAGATAAGTACTGTAAAACTATATTTTTCTCTATTTACAGTTTTTTAACATTTTTGGCGATTTTTCTACAATTTATAAACATTTTAAAATATACTTTGCACATTTTCATCTTTTCTTATATGTTTTATAATTTTCTCCAACCAGAGTCCGTCAGCCATTCTTGGACTTCGAGCAAATAGTGTGACTACAAGAGAGCTCACACTGACAAAACAGACATTGTCTAGATAAAATAAGTAGTTCTATATGATAAACATAAATAGTAATTATCTCAATGAGATGGCCACAATGGCAGCTGAACAGATTGCAACAGAGATTCTCCCTTTTACTCATGGATATAGAAACTAAATTAACATTATTATGATTCAGTCTAAACACTACGTAAATTCTTTTCTTGTCATTAGAAGTATTGCTTCCTGTTCAATAATGCATCACTGTCTATTCAAGAAAACTTATGTGAGCTAAGAAAGAAAAAGATATAACTGTCACATCTCACCTAAGATCGAAATTTAAGTCAAGTAAATTGTAATAAAAAGTACTTTACAGAAGCTCTCCTGCGAACCTTGCAGAACTAGCACTCCTGAAAGAAGTTTGGAAGGTAGGAGACGAGGTACTGACAGAAGTAAAGCTGTGAGGATGGGGCGTGAGTCGTGCTGGGGTAGCTCAGATGGTATAGCACTTGCCCAGGAAAGGCAAAGGTCCCGAGTTCGAGTCTCAGTCTGGCACACAGTTTTAATCTGCCAGAAAGTTTCATATCAGCGCACACTCCGCTGCAGAGTGAAAATCTCATTCTGGAAACATCCCCCAGGCTGTGGCTAAGCCATGTCTCCGCAATATCCTTTCTTTCAGGAGTGCTAGTTCTGCAAGGTTCGCAGGAGAGCTTCTGTAAAGTTTGGAAGGTAGGAGACGAGGTACTGGCAGAAGCAAAGCTGTGAGGACGGGGCGTGAGTCGTACCTGGGTAGCTCAGTTGGTAGAGCACTTGCCCACAAAAGGCAAAGGTCCCGAGTTCGAGTCTTGGTCCGGCACACAGTTTTAATCTGCCAGGAAGTTTCATATCAGCGCACACTCCGCTGCAGAGTGAAAATCTCGTTCCGGATCTGTCATCTTGCTAAATAATTCTTACCAGGTTAATTTCCACGAATAATTTTTTAATTATTTTATTCTTTACAAATAAAATATTCAAATTGAATATTCCTTGTTTTCGTTTACAGTGCACTGAGGTGACAAAATTCATGGGATAGCGCCAAATATCGTGTCAGACTTTCTTTTGCCCAGTGTAGTGCAGCCACTTGATGTTGTATGGACTCAACAAGTCGTTGGATGACCAACGCAGCAATACTGAACCATACTGCTTCTATAGCTAGAGAGTGCTAATGAAATCTGTAAGAATTTATAAGAACATGCATCACATTGATATAAAAGACTAAAAAACACCAAATCTACAGAATCTAAATCCAATCACATTACTCATATTGACTCTAAACTAACCACTCGGTGCTTTTCTGTGAGATTAAACCAAACAGTAGAAAAAGTGATTATTCCACATCAAATCTGTGCCATTCTGGATAGAAACATATATGATGTCTTAGCAGCATATAGAGATTTATTTTGTACACAAAAACTGATATATCAAAGAAAGCAGTGATTTTATTAACAGACTTTAAAAATGCTTTCCATGAGGTTAGTCATAAATATCTGGAAAAACTGATGATTAAAATCGGCTCTGGCACCAATTTAATGAATGTAATTCAGAATATTTTGGGCAACACTATGCCACAAGTCATTGTTAATGATAGATAAAGTAAGAAAACTCCTACCGAAAGATCAATCAGACAAGGTTGTCCGTTACCTTCGGCATTATATGTTATAGCTTTAGATCCTCTCCTCATTACCATATGTTTTGAGTGTCAAGGAATTTCAAATGTAAACGTAAGGCTCACATGCAGAATTAAACTGATGTCTTGGGTGTTTTCATGGAAAGTTCAGAAGACATTGACATCTTAAGTAACCTCCTCCAATGGTACAAAAAAGCTACAGGTGCTATAGTTAACTGCAAAAAGACTGATGTTGCCAATGACAAATAATAAGTCTAGTATACAGAGAAATTGGTTTACTGCAAAAAATCAACACCAAGTGTTAGGCATCATTATGGCAAATAACCCACAAGGAGAGGAGGCTCTCAATTTGCAAATGGTATATAAAATAAGAGTGATAATAAAAATCTATGCAGATAGAAACTTAGCTATGACAGAAAAAGTCAAGCTGTGTAACACAAATAATCACAAAAGCATGGAACTTAGTTCAGGTCCTCCTGATGCCCAAAACAATCGGGGGGGGGGGGGGCTACACATAAGCGCTGTATTGATTTATATGGAGGGGTGAGATCTTTGATGTTTCTCTACAGATTTGCACCCTCAGCTTAAATTAGGGTGGACTGGGAGTAATGGACTAGCATGCAAAATACATGGCATTACTCATCAACAGAACTAAGCGTGTAATAGAAAAGAGACCATACTCACTAACTGCTACAGACATTGCCTGACATCAGAGCTAGCACCAGTTAATATTGTCAGTAAGCCACACTCATTTAAATTTGTCCCAAATTGTTATCTCAGTAAAAACGACATACCATCAGATGTCCTACAACCAGGGAATGTTCGTAACATGGCCATAACTCTCAAAGGAATACCAATTCTTAGTAAATAGGAGATGCAACTACCACAGTGCAACTGGAAAACTTATGGGAAGATTTAATACCAGAAGGCACAAGAAGAACAATATTAGTTGCATATAATATTACATCAGTTTACTTACATAAGCTAGTGTATGCTTTAAATATTAGAATAAGTGAAAGTACATATTTTATCGTTATAACATGAATAAATTATTTTATTTCATTCTTATAATTTAAATTAAAGTCCAAGTATCATATTTTTTTATATTAAGAAAATATGCTTACCTAAGCAATTTACTCTATACTTACACTAAAGGATGAATTATAACCCTAACAATTGTAGAGCTGGGGGCAAAACATGGTCACCCACATAATAAGTATGTTTTTCCAATATAAAGGTACATTTCTATTTTTTAAGTAATCCCTGGGAAAACAGTACTCTATTGCACTGTATAACACAAACAGTCTTATTCAAATAGACTTACAGAAATAATCTTCTTAACACGAAAAGTTATTTCTAGTGACATAGATCCATTTCTTCGTTGTTCAGTAAAGATCAACAGGATACAAATTTACCTCACACAAAGAGAGACACATGTGAAAATATTATTATTAAAGTCAGATGATTGTTTGTATAACATCACATAACTCTTTAGGAATAAGTACTAAGTAATGTCAGTTGTAAACAGTATACCATGACATAACAATATACTTATGATAATATCTTAATACCAGTATAAAACATATACTGAATATTTAAGAATGTATGTATTTGTCTCTTCCAAGAACTTACTGATACCAGATATGAACCTTAATTAATTATAATAAACATATTTACTCTATTTAATGTTTCATAAATTTGCATTCCAGAACACATTCTGAAATTATTATCACATCCTTTTACACTGAGAGGGAGGAAAAATATAATGGACATTGTTGCTGAAGCACATAGCGATTTACTGTATTTCTGCATCTTCAGTTGCGATCTCCTCTGATCCACAGTCAGCAGTTGGTTCAGCCACATGTAGAAGTAACCTAACTCACACTTGCAGTCATGTGCACTAAAATTTTAGCACCACAATTTCCTGGACTTAAATGCTGGGCCAGCACTCAGTTTAGGAACAGGCAGCGCTTGTTGAAGGTTGAATGTGAACATGTATCTTCTTTAGCTTTGGCTAAATCTACAGTTTTATTTTTGTAAATCCAGCTTGTGCTCTTGTATGGTGCAGTTCTTGCTGAACTTGTAACTCATAGAGTTACTTGGTATCATTTTTTAATTTACAGTCTTTAATTTTCAAGTAATGGATGCTTGAAATATATATTCAGTTTTCTGAAGATTTTCCTATACTTGCCGAAGGAAACTGGCTTAAGTGCATTTTCTTTGCAAAAATTATTGTCATAGTCACCATAAACACTTCTAATTGAGTGTTTCTGTCCAGTGTAAGCCCTGTCTAGGATATCTTTCTGGCTGTAATGACTTTTGTATTTGTATTTGTTGATGTGATCAATTGCATACTTGCTCTGTTCATCTCTAAAAGCATTATTTTATTTTAAGATGTCTGACACATTGAATTTATTAAAACCTGTAGCTCCAGACAAGCTACATTCTTCCAGTGTTCAAAGTGACAGTTATGAAAATCTCTGTCGAAAACTTTTCATTGAGTCAATGGATGTTTTTTTTTTCAGTCTAACTTTTGGGCACAACAGTGTTACTTTTAATACCTAATTCATAGATTAATCGATAGCTGTTTTCCAGATTAAATCCCTAAAACATTTTATAGCACACAATTAAATATATACCCAGGATAAGTTCCAGTTCTGTTGGGAGAATGCTATTCTGTGAACACTAAGGGCACGTTTTTGAAACGTTGTCCTCATCATATTTCTTAACATATCAGGTGACAGTTTGAAAAGATAAGCCAACCTGTTTACATACATTGTAGATGGTCATTTAAATCCCTAAAACATTTTATAGCACACAATTAAATATATACCCAGGATAAGTTCCAGTTCTGTTGGGAGAATGCTATTCTGTGAACACTAAGGGCACATTTTTGAAACGTTGTCCTCATCATATTTCTTAACATATCAGGTGACAGTTTGAAAAGATAAGCCAACCTGTTTACATGCATTGTAGATGGTCATTTTATTTTCGATCTCCAGCATGACGGCTTCCTTCATTGAAGATTCCGAAAATCTTGCTATTTTCCTATTAGTTTTTTTCCTCCTTTGCACTGAATAATCAAAAACACAAATTTCACTATTTTGTAAAACAAACAAACATCGCCAGAAACTAAGAACAAGCATTAGGAATAGTGTCTTTCTGTTCACATTTGCAGACACTTTTTGAAAATTACTCAAAATAACCACAGGATACACCGGCATTTTAACAAAGCTAAGGTGATCATGTTTTCTAGACTCAAATTCAGGATACAATAAAAATTCTGTTATAGCAAAAAAATGAAAAATAGAACGGTCTTAATTAAATGTAATAAATGTAAAATAGCACTTAAATTTGTTATAAAAAGTGCATTAATTTATACTTGATTAATACCGTCCAGGATGAAAGGGTGCAAACAGACCAACTTTTCTTATCAGTGTTGTGGATTTTCTTCAGCATCTTTTAATTATTCAACAGTATATGAAAAAATTCGATGTAAGCTTCACTATAGCCCACTCTTTTCATTAACATTGCTTTCATAGTTTCTATAGCAAGTTGTGTTTTGTCATTGGTTCATATATTATTCATGTGGTAAAATACCTTTTCAGTACCAGCATTAGTGCCAGGAAGGCAAAAGAGAAACTCCACTATCATGAGTAAATTAGAGAATGGCATATGATACTGGCTGAAATGAGAAATCTTTTAAACCCACCTTTGAGTTAGCAATATGTTGTTAGCAGAACCAGTTTCTCAGAGGTTTCAAACTGTTTGACACAGACATACTCATCATACACTTCGTTTTGCAAACTGAACACATAGCATAACACTAGAAGTTACTTCAGTGTCATCCCCTAAAGTATTTGACTTTAGGGAACACAAGTTCTGTAAAATTTGTTTGGTTTGCTTTTTTAAGCAGGATAGAGCAGTTTCATAGAAAAATAGCACAGCACTATGAAACTCTTTTCCCTCGGCTGGACACAAATCTTTCTCTATTTCAAGCTTTCCAGAATTGTTTTAACATTTGAGGAAAAGAGCTGGTGTTTAATTTTGGAGTCCTAGGTAGTTTCCAAATTACTGACTCAGTCTGTCACGTCAAATTGAGTGACTGTCCTTCAACATTTTTCACTGCTTCATGAAATGATAAAGTCTGGCTATGAACAACATACAATCATAATTCAGAATAGGGATTCTGAAGGGTGTTTTGAAGAACAATGGAGGTTTATTTTCAGTTTGAAAGAATAATTTTGGTGATTTAAAAATGTTGATTTTAACGACCACTTCGGCGATGTCTGCTATCACTACGGCCTGTGGTTTTGTAGTACACTAAGGCAATATTATGTTTTGTGTCTTGTGCATATCAAGTGCAGTGTGGAAGTTAATTAGTGTGGTGTTCATCCAGTATGAGCACTTTATTGTGTTTCGGTTCAGCTGTGCTGTTCATTGGCTTCCTTTTGTTATATTATACACACTCCATTTACAGATTACTTACGAAACATTTACACTTACATACTTATTGTTCTGTCAAAGAATTTCAAGCTTTTTGGTGGTGGTGGTTTGTGTTTAACGTGCCGTCGACAACGAGGTCATTAGAGACGGAGCGCAAGCTCGGATTAGCGAAGGATTGGGAAGGAAATCGGCCGTGCCCTTTCAAAGGAACCATCTCGGCATTTGCCTGAAACGACTTAGGGAAATCACGGAAAACCTAATCAGGATGGCTGGAGACGGGACTGAACCGTCGTCCTCCCGAATGCGAGTCCAGTGTGCTAACCACTGCGCCACCTCGCTCGGTTCCAATCTTTTTGTTCAGAATTGCTGTGGTAATGGAATCGGTTGTACCATGAGCTTCAAGGCAGTAAATAATATCTGCATCCAATAATTTGTTTCCTCCAGAGCATTACCTTTTATGTTAATAGAACACATAAAGGCAAAAGTCCGCAGGCTAAGTTGAGCTTAAATCCGACAAGTGGTGTTCCGGATGTTACTGCAGACACGACGAAATTTGCGCTCGTGGTGAGCCAATTAGACCATCGGTGTGCAGCTGAAGTGCAGAACGTTATCAAGGCGCCACCACAAGGAAGAATCCTATGCTAAGCTGAAGTGCAAGCTGACACGGCGAGTTGCCGCCTCCCAAGAGGACCGGATACTCTAGGTGCTCATACAAGAGGACACAGGAGATCGGAAACCCTCACAATATTTGCGGCATATCTGCAGTAAAGTGAATACCAACACGGTTGTAGACAATCTAGTGCACACGCTGTTGCGCAGTGGGTTACCACTCAAAGTTAATGCGATTATAGCAACCCAGAAAGATGTACATGCCGTTGGACACAGTAGCAGAACTGACTGAAAGCATAGAAGAAGCCACCATTCCAGCACAGGTTACTGTAACCACAGCGCAGTGCAACAGTGCAACGGCACCGGAAACGTCTGTAGTGCGAGCTGATTACGATGCCCTCGCGATCAAGGTCGAGCTACTACGCACGTTGCTCAGCAGGTTGTTGTCACAGAACAGTCCAGAGGACGACTGCAGACACTATCACAGACGTTCTAGGAGTCGGTCTGCCAGCAGTACCAAGTCATCTCGTCGTGAGAGCAAGCAAGGAAATGTACCTCACCATGGAGCTATGCTAAATGCCCACAACAGGCACTCCTAGAAGTAGCTGGCAGCCGATCATCATGGAAGTGTCAGTTTATTACGCAATCAGACGCAACAGCACAAATTGCCCCCCATGGTAATTCAACAAGCTCGTGGCCGTGGTACAGTTCTGAACAGATACCGACACATATCTGGCATGGGCAACATCACAGCAGAGTGCCTTCTGAGTCAGCAGCGTGACAAGCCATATAGATTTTACAGCATTGACGCAGATGCAACAAACTGATGATGACCCTCCTGTTTTCGTAGAAAATTCGTATTCATCACTCCACACACAGATGGTTGACATTCCGTGACATCTCCAAGGGAATACCGCATCCATTCCTTCTATGACATTCTGCAGGCAAACGTTTGATAATACTCACAATTTATGTCACCCAGGAGTATGGCCTACTTTCCATCTCTCATCTAAATGGTATATGCGGCTAGGATTTGAGAAAGACTGTCGGCAATGGACACAAGCTTTTCTTCAGTGTCAGAGAAGGAATACCATGTCCCTTCTGTAGCTTCCCAGACACGATAGCACGTTTCATCCGTGTGTATTTGGACACTGTAGGATCATTGATGCACTCGAACGGCAACGGGTATCTGTTCACGATGATCGATCGATATGCAAGCTGGCCAGATGCAACTCCACTAGATGATATTATGATCTAGACTTTGCCTCCACACTCGCCTCTACGTGGCTGGCAAAGTTCAGTTGACCTCACGTATCACCACTGATCAGAAATGACAATTCAAGGCTGAACTGTTCAATCTATTTGTAAGTTCTGTGGCTATAAGTATCACAATACCATGAGCTACCACCTGTCGAGGAATGAGATGCTGAAGTTCTGGCACCATTTATTGAAAGCAGATATAATGTGTAATGACATATCTTGGACAACTGCCTTGCCATTAGTTCTGTTGGTTCTTAGTACAATGTACAAATTAGACATTGATTTCTTGGCTACTGAGATGGTACTTGGAGAAACATTTCCCCTCCCCATCAAATTAGTTGATAGAAATATGCTCAGTATCAGTCAGGAGCAACTGGAATTCTTGCATCAGCTTCACAAACTAATCACAAACGTTCGTCTGTTGCAAGCTTCTCAACATGGCATGCCTTGTTGTTACATACCCCATGAGTTGGAAAGGCATATGTACTTCATGCTGTGAGTGGAAAGAGTAAGTCATTGTTACAGCCACCTCTACATTGCATGTGAGGTCCATACATCTTGGATATTTTATGGAATGGCAAAGGGCTTATGATCCCAGGAATTAGGTGAAGCGAGCATACATGCTCCACAAGGTACCACGTTCCACAGCCAATCAGGGAGAGCCATTACCTTCAGTACCTACAACCTGTTCATCGCCTGCAAGCACAACCTTAGCCACCAGCACAGACAAATTGCTCTTGATGCAGAGCACACTTTCCTACATCATTCTTTGACATTGATGCTCCGCTTTCGCGGAGGGAGCTGATTTAGTGATGTCTCCTTTGACCACAGCCTGGGGCTTTGTGGCACACAAGGGCAATGTCATGTTCTTTATCTTGTGCATAGCAAGTGCAACGCAGAAGTTATTTCGTGTGGTGTACAGCCATTAGGACTGCTGTATTCTGCCTTGATGCAGCTGTGATAGTCTCTAGTTTTTGTTTTGTTATATTATAGACACTCCATCTATTGCTTCCTTATTAGATCATCGCACTTGCCCACATACTTATTTGTCTACCAAATATTTTTCAAGTACTTTGTTCAGAATTGCCATGGTAATTGAATCGGTTGTATTGCGAATCTGTTGTATTGTGAGTTTCAAGACAATGAACTGTTTCTGCATCCAATTAATTGTTTCCTCCGAAATATTACTGTTTTGGTAATAGAACACATAAAGGCAAAAGTTGGCCAGCCAAGATTAAGCTAAACCTGACATGATCACCAGTGTCACTAATAATGGTGGTAAGTGGTTCCTATGGGACCAAGTCACTGATAATGCACTTGCATTTCTTTGAACTGATTTTTTCTGGGAGATATGGTTACCGGTGAAGAAAAATAAAACCAAACTTCAGAGATGGTTGGTTGGTTGGTTTTGGGGAAGGAGACCAGACAGCGTGGTCATCGGTCTCATCAGATTAGGGAAGGATGGGAAAGGAAGTCGGCCGTGCCCTTTCAGAGGAACCATCACGGCATTTGCCTGGAGTGATTTAGGGAAATCACGGAAAACCTAAATCAGGATGGCCGGACGCGGGATTGAACCGTCGTCCTCCCGAATGCGAGTTCAGAGATGCAAATAGCATAAGACTAAGTACTGGTACCACACATTGCAGTCTGAAATAATTTCTCTGGAGCACATGACACAAGGTGGTAGAAACCAGTTTTGTGTCTTATGGGTACTCCATGGTAAAGTTGAATCTCTTTTGTCAAACAGTTGCAAATAAGTAAAAACAATGATAAAATGTACTAATACAGGTGAAATAAATGTGTAATTTGGGGAAAATCGGTTCATAATTGTTAAATCCACGACAAATAGCCGTCTGGAACTGCTGTTGAAAAAAATTGGGACTGAGCTACAAAAACAGTGAGTGCCCCAGAGAAAAAACGAAGAAGGGGACAGCTGATTGCTGATTACGTTAGCAAAGGCAGTTTCTGTCTTTTGGGAAGACAGTCCTTTCAAGTGATCGCTCAAAATTTCTGAAAATATTTGATGGTTTAGACAGCAAAAATACCTTAAATATACACACCAAAAATTTACTTTTCTTATCCCTCAGCACTAATATACTTACAATGGAATAACAAAAACAATACTTAGGTTGAAACCAACTGAAACACAGAAATCCAGAGAGTAAATGATAGTGGTTACGTCAGTCACAATAGGTGTCATCAGTCGAAACCAAAGATTTAGAATTAAATCTAATGTCTCACTGCTCTCAATGACTCACTTACCACGTAACATAAACGAATCCATCTCATCAAGATTAATGAGTTTTTATAGTTCTGAAGGCTTTTTCTGAAGCAATTTATTTAGATCTTCATATTTATTGAACAATTTTCCACATGTATACACATTTGCATTGTCAAAAATACATCGCATTGCATCAAATAGCGTATTACCTACTTCAAAATGTGTCTCAACGAAATTTGACTCCCCGGGTCTGTCTTATTCAGTGTCTTTGTTTCAATTTTTGAATGAACTAATTTTTGTACAGCGTCATAAAGCCAGATTGCATGTTTAGCTCCAGGTTTTCGTTAAACCTAGTTCTGTATGTGTGAACGCAAGTCGAGAAACGAGCCTAAACGAAGGCATTTACTGAAATAGATGTAGCTGTGTATTCCAGCCTAGATTACTAACAATAACCGTTAGCTCGTGTACTTTAGCCAGTAGAGTTATTGAAAAAATTTCAAATCTCGCGTCGACAGTTGTTTCAGTATTCATTTTGTAATTTTTTTTTTTTTTCCTCTGCACTGCGTTGTATTAGATTTATAAGAGAACAGCTTTTGATACTTATTCAGCTGGAAAGTATTATGCCGTTTAAAGTTAGAAAATGTAAATTTCAGTCAGTAACAATTACATTTTCACTATCTCTGAGTTTGTTTGCAAAACTTCGTGGTAATAAATAAACTGCGAGTGATGATATCTTTGGCGTTGTTGTGTTCCTTCAGACACGTCAATTCTTAGACGGTAGTGTAGACTGTGATACAAGGAGTTGGTGTATGAGTCATTCAAACATGAGCGGCGTCGCTACAGGTAAAATTCAAATTTATTATATACATCTCGTTTCGTACTCTTGCGTACAAGTAATTGTAAATGGCGCTACGAATACAGTATATAATTTTCCTGGTATGTATAATCTTTAGTTGACAGTGTACTACACATCGCCGATAGAAAGTTGCAATTTTTTGTAGCAAAAGACGTGTTATCAGTTGTATGTTCTGTCTCCTATGTTATTTTTGCAAGATCACACACGAATTACAGCAAGATATGCCACCAGATCCATCGTAATGTACACATTTAAACTTTCTTTGGTGTTTTACTGACTTTCGTCGCAGTTATCGTTCCGCAGACTTTAAATCTTGTCTATTTTACCACTGTTTGTCGCAACATCCATGAATTAGTTTTCTTTTCAGGCTGCATGATACGTGAAAACTACTGTTTCTAAACTTGTCAGAATATTTTGACGCACAGCATTGAGATTGTGGCGCTGTTTGTGGAATCTGACAGTTAAATTTAGTCCTCAGTAAGAGTCCTGTGATATCATTTCCACCCGTCTTCGATGGCGCAGCCAACTGAACCAATGAAGCCCGTTTTGTGGCATTGTGGACAGATTCCAGGTATAGGTTGAAACCATAATTTTGTTCTGTTTGTTAACCAGTCTAGATCCTCACAGCACAAGCTTTTTTAGAACATAGTTTGCATGTTCGGCTGTGAAGTAATCTGGAATGTCATTATTTACTTCATTTTCCATGCAAGTGCAGCTCGCAAATATAAGTGCTCACTAGCACTTCAGATTCTCAGTGTGCATGTTCAGTTTGAGAACCTTTATCATTTTGTTCCTTTTTAGGCGTTAAGCCCAAAGGCTTCGTGTATTTCTTGTATCTTAATTTCACAAATTATTTTGCGTATTTCATTTTTGTAATCGAAAGTTAACTGAAAATGTTTGTAGGTTCTGCACACTCTTTATTTATCTTGGTACTTGGCACTTTGAAGTAATGCAAGAGTAACAGACAAAACAGTGGGTGAATAGTTTAGACATTTCCTGTATGTAGGACCCATTTACAAGGCATAGATTAATTACACTGTAACAACATATGTCACTGATTGTCTTTACTTTTCATGTATCTGTAAGAGTATTGCTACTTGAAAGCTTATAGTCTATTTGTCCAACTGTTTTCAGTTTATTTCAATCATAAAAATAACAGATGATGCACAACATTAGAGTTTTTTCCTCTCGTAGTCCCAGATTCGTGTTAAGATTGTGGTACCCTGCAACTATTGTATTATGTCGTAGCATCACCATGCAGCACTTTGTTATATTTCTCTGTATTTTATCCTATGTTGAGTGTAGAATTAAGTGTGAGAGAAAGTGTAACATCTTGGGAAGCTGGTAGATTGTGTAAGACTCCTTCTTTTATGTTGTGCTGAACCTTGAGGTAATGTGGTTTACATGACTCATTAGCATGCAACAAAGCAGTGTTACATGAATGCCATAAAGGTATTATGTTAAACTGATGTCCTTTGTTGGAATTTACATTATTCATGTCTAAGGTAAAATGGTATATAAGTCAAAATATAGGGGTCTGCTGAGGAACTTGAAAAGTTTTTTGTGGCTTAGTTTCCCTTAACCATGCAAGTAATTTCTTCAAATTAAATGTCATAGACACCCTTTATGATATTCCTGATTTGTTTTTCTAAGTTAATTACCTGACAGATTTTCAGAAAGATTCAGAAAATCGGTGCAGTTGACTGTAAACACTTAAAAACGTAGTGTCTGGTAACATGTTTTAAGTATGTCAGGTTATGTGTAAGCAGATTAGTGATTGAGATACAAAAGCTGTTGGCACTATCATATGGTGATAGTGTATAAAAGATAACAGCAGAGTGTTAATAGATACAAAATTATACTAATTTTACTGTGGTGCTACAGAGAGTTGATTGTTTCCAGTTAAGTCTATGCAGAATGATTGTTTCCTTGGGGAGGAATTAATGCACAGTGCCAATTTACATTGAGGTGGAAGAGCTGTGGTGTAAGACAAACCTTCGTTATGTCAAGTAGTGAACACAAGCTCCATATTTTAGGTTTATTATGTAGAGTTTTGGGCTGTCAGATGTGTTTGAGAAAACATGATTTTTAGATTGCTCATCTTTCAGCACTGTGATAACTACTATTACTGCAACAAATGTTCAGAACACCTTGTTATGGTGGCGGCAACTATTGTACAATGTACCAAAAACGTTTTTGTAAGTTTACCTTGTTGGTGGGATCCAGCATGTCATTAGCTATAATTGTGGTTTCCTGAGTTAGCAAAATTGGTCAGCCTGCCATTTACTAGTACTGAAATGAGACTGTTCTTTGCCTTACTTAAATCATGCTAATTTCTTTTCAGTGTTTATATTTTAGCATTCTGTGGTGTTCTTTTCTTAGACATTTCATGTTATTTTCTTGTAGTATGGAATGTATATTGTTTGGAGATAGTGGGCTGTCACATGGTGAAGTGAAGCCCACTTGCACAGTAATAAAGGATACTGTTTACTTGACAAGTGACAGGATCACTTGAGGTTGTCATACAGGAGTTGCCAAGGCATTTGACTTGAAAAGAAACATGCTTTCAGTGCAATACCATCCCATATATTGTCAACAGAAGTAAAGAATTTACTGTCATCAGTCATATAATTTTGCGTTTAGTTTTAATTGATAAAAATAAACAAAGGCAACTGTTGATTTGTAGATGACATGTTTTGCATAATAGTGCATGAAGAAGCACATACCAGTACTTAACTACCTTTCTACATACATCTCAAAAAATATATTTTAGTACACTGACATAGGCTGCCATCTAATGTTTGTATTTCCTTTTTTTTCTTTCATTATGGCAGTTTTACGATTACGTGTGTTCGCTCAAATATTGAGAGTCCCACAGACCTTTGTCAGCACATTGTTGCCACTTCAGTGGCTTGTAAGTGAATTATTTATTAATTCTGACAACTTCTCATTTTTTGTCATGTGGCTAATTACACTCCAATAAAGATCTTCCGTAAAAAAAAAAATCTGTGGTGGTGACAAAGGGGAGGAATGATGGTTGTTAGTATAAATCTATGCCACTCCTGATGTGTCGGTCAGTTTTGCCAGTGAACTAAAACGGGCAACATGTTTCCGTGAAACTAAATGATCCGGTGAACAATGTTAAAATAATTTTATCCACAATAATGGTGGTTGAACTCCATGCATGTTGTCTAAATCGCTTTGCTGCTGTGCATTTTCATACTAACAATAAATATGTGACAGTGGTATCTAATTGAACCCGCCCCCATAGCTGAGGGATTGTTATGTCTACCATCTGGTGGACTTAAGTTTCTCACTGAGAAAATAAGGGATCGAGTAGGAAGCCTGCAAAATAAAAATTTCAAGGACTATTTTCCACAAAGTACTGGTAGTAATACATTTAAAATTTGCAAGCATGTTTTATTTTACCTTATGTATATACAGGCTTATCTTCCTTTGCAGAGATTTACTTTTACATGTGTAAATAATTCTCTAAAATTAAAATTGAGATACACTGCTACTTGCAGTTCTGATTTTATAGCTCGGTGTTACATCTGTCGCGCACCTATGTCCATTTATGGTTCATTAGGGAAAAAATTCTTTCAGCCTTAGCATTTCAACCAGGAATGTTTAATGCAAACCCAACCACTTTCAGCAAATTGGCTACCTGAACATTATTGGCTCTCAAGGAACAGAAAATGTTTGCATTGCCTACAATGGATATGCTTTTGCTTCAAAATATACTTTGCATAACAAAATCCATTGTACAGTCTATCTTTTCATTAAACTGCCTATTTCAACTGAGTCAATTATTTCTTAAATATACTTAAATTTTAACTGAACTTAGACAAAGAGGCTTCTGGGGCTGTATTGGCATTGGGAATTGAGCTTTGAATTTGAAATCCTTCACTAAATGTTTTCAATAAAACTTATTGCATGACATTATCTTTGTTGAGTTTTCTGGTACCGTACTGAAAAAGTTACCTTATTAAAAGCTTTGTGTCACTACCAAAATATCCAACATTCATTTTTTGCTCAGTTTTACAAATAAGAAAATTGGCTGCCTCAAATGTTGCCATTATATTAACACAATGTGTTAAAAAACTTAAATCAATCTGAATCAGTTACGTTAACATGAGAAAACTGTGTTTGTTAAACACAAGACCAGTGAACTTAAGGGAAAGCTGTGGCATGTCAGGTGAAATAAATTTTTTTAACTATCATTGCAAAAGTTAGAAAAGTACCGGATAAATTTGAAATATGGGACACAGGATATGACAAAAATAGCGAAAATACTGGATTTGGGGGAAATGAGGAATAGTTCTGAAACTCACGTTCAGGTCCTGGTGCTGCCAAGGATTTTCACAATGGAAGGGCTGGCAGGTCAATTGTATTGTGAGATCTACTGAGGCGTGACTTGATTTGAAAGCAGCAGCTCCAATGTCAGGAAAACTAAAACCAGGAGAGTGGTGTGTAGGCCCCCATGCCCCTCCATAGCACATCAAGATGGGACTGAATGTCAGATGACATGTGGTCCTCTGGACCCAATTGTGGAGTAAAAGTTTTTTTTACTATTGAGCCAACTATAGATGAACAGACAGAAAAATTTATGGAACTAATAAGTTCAGTAAAGTTGCTGATTGGTATAATTAGTAGTAGTGAGGTAACTTTCATAAACTTTTGTTTTCCACTTAATATACAGGGTGAGCACAAGATCCTACCCTGATTGTAAACATTTATAACAGAATAACTGTTTGACATATTAAGTTACATTTTGTGCCACTGCATAGGTTAGTGTTACTAGTTATTTTTTAAGACCACTTACATTAGTAAACCTCAACATGTGCTCCCTTGGTAGCTCAGAGAATGATGAGGCAGTATTGAAGTTCCCACCAGGTGTTTCGTAACATGTGTTCTGTCACAGTACCCACAGCAGCTTGTATCCTAACCGTCAGTTCATCGACATCAAGTGGTGTCACTAAGACTCAGTTCTTGATATAGCCCCAGAAAAAAAATTAATAGGCGTAATATGTGGAGAGCAGGGTGGCCAGGGTATTGGACCGTTCCTTCCAGTCCACCGATCCAGACATTACTCCCCTCTCCATACATCATGCCCCTTGACTTTTTTTCTAGGAATATATCAGGGGCAGAGTCTTCGACACACCAGTTGCTGATGTTGACGAACTGAAGGATACAAGCTGCTGTGGGTATTGTGACAGAACATGTTACAAAACACCTGGCGGGAACTCAAATACCGCCTTGATATTCTCCGAGCTACTAAGGGAGCTCATGTTGAGGTTTACTAACGTAAATGGTCTTACAAAAACTAGTAACACTAACCTATGTGCTGGCATTAAATGTAACTATGTCAAACGATTATTCTGTAATAAATTGGCCAGCTGGAGTGGCCGTGCGGTTCTAGGCGCTACAGTCTGGAGCCGAGTGACTGCTGCGGTCGCAGGTTCGAATCCTGCCTCGAGCGTGGATGTGTGTGATGTCCTTAGATTAGTTAGGTTTCATTAGTTCTAAGTTCTAGGCGACTGATGACCTCAGAAGTTGTCACATAGTGCTCAGAGCCATTTGAACTATTTCTTAATAAATTGTTACAATCAGGGCGAGACTTTGTGCTCACCCTGTACTACTTGATCTTGCAGGCTTTCTCAACAAAATTGGTTGTACTAGTTTCTAAGTTTGTAGCCAAGTTGCCATTGGCTGACTCAAAAAGTGAGCCTGTTTGGGAAAAGTTTTCATTTAGCATAGTCCATTGCATTTTTGTTGTGTAGTTATATGGTTTATTGAACTTTCACCAAAAACTGAAACACAAAGTGCCATCCAGAATGAGATTTTCACTCTGCAGCGGAGTGTGCGCTGATATGAAACTTCCTGGCAGATTAAAACTGTGTGCCCGACCGAGACTCGAACTCGGGACCTTTGCCTTTCGCGGGCAAGTGCTCTCCCAACTGAGCTACCGAAGCACGACTCGCGCCCGGTACTCACAGCCTTACTTCTGCCAGTATCTCGTCTCCTACCTTCCAAACTTTTACAGAAGCTCTCGCTTCTAGAATAGAGTGGGGAGTGTAATAAGTTTGGAAGAAGTTGACAAGAATTTAAAATTTCGGTTTTAGTTTATAATCTAAATTATGAATTTGAAATGCTGTATTTTAATGTGGTTGTAATAGTATTAGATTCAAGAGGAGCACTGCTGTTGGAAATGTTTCACATGCTTTATCAATCAGCATACATGCGTGTTCATCATCATATACTCATTAAGTGATTAAAAATGATACCTAATTACATGGTCCCGGCGGAGGTTCAAGTCCTCCCTCGGGCATGAGTGTGTGTGTTTGTCCTTAAGACAATTTAGTTTAAGTAGTGTGTAAGCTAAGGGGACTTATGACCTTAGCAGATAAGTCCCATAAGATTTCACACACATTTGAACCTAATTACATTTTTTTTTTTTTTCCTCTTCTATGCGTGTAATGTACAATGCTCTTAAAGGTCATGGATATATGGTGTAACTGTTCAACATTGTCAGTAGTGAACATGATATTGTAAACAGCAGAATTTCTTTGCATTTAAATACACGCTTTACATGTCCATGACGTTGGTGATGCACAGCTATCCTGCTTTGTGACCATGAAGTTATGAAGATCTGTTGCATAGGTGATTTGTTTGATATTCTGAGCTGAGAAATAAGGTAGACATATGTTCCAAATAATAGAATCCTCATGTAGGAATATCAAGAAAGTAGGAAAAGATGGATTGCTACTTACCATAAAGAAGACATGTTAACTTGCAGGCATGCACATTTAAGACACTTTCACAAAGCTTGTGGCCACAGCTTTCATCAGCAAAAGAGAAATGGAGAAACGCACACCATTCATACTAACAAGGAAGCATACCTCACACATACTTGACCACCAACTCCAGCCTTTAAATGTGCCCATCTGCAACTTAACATGTCTTCCTTATGGTAAGTAGCAATCTCTTTTTCTGCATTGGCAAGCATATGTATTACTCTTAAAAAGGTATCATTAATTTGTTACCAGTCACAGATACGAAGCTTCATTTCAAGTGAGTAAATAAGACTGATCTTGAGTTGGCTGCATGAATTCCATATAGCTTTTTTCTGCTTACTAAAAGAAAACACTTTTGGGGAAATTTATTCTCACTAGTTGCCACATTTTGTGTGCAGCTGAATTCACTCTACTGCACACTATACTTTGGTCTGATTTGAAAATTTCGAAAGAAAATTCGTATGTCTGTTTTTAGTTTCCTTGGTTGTGTACTGCTATTTACCAAATTGTTTCCATCGTGATTAAAGGATTTTTATCTGCACGATGGAGCCCAGCTAATGGACACATCTAAGGCAATTACTTGCAGCATCTAAATAAAACAACCACGTCAGATGCTGAAATATTATGCAAAAGAAATGGAATCACGTCTCTGGCTGGGACCTCATAAATTGATCTTCTAAACAGAAATTAGTTGAGGTGGTGGTATAACTCAGATCATCAAACAGGAAGGATTCAGTGTTGGTAAATTTAAATGAATTTAACATGTGGTTGCGTTAGATGTTTTATGGAAAGTCAGTTTGGTTGTTGTATTCATTACTTCGTTATTACAGAAGTTATCAAAATTTTTATTTTGGGAGAAAATTAAGTGGAGATAGAAATTGTAATAGTTCTTTCATCATACAGAAACATATACTAAGAGTGAGAATACTTAACATGATAAATATTTTACCGTTTCTTGTAAACAACTAACAACTCTATGCAAACATGCCAGCCGGTTTCCAGAATGAAATCTTCACCATAGCGGAGATCGAGCTGATATTAAACTTCCTAGCGGATTAAAACTGTGTGCAGGATCGAGACTCAAACTCGGGGACCTTTGCCTATCGTGGGCAGGTGCTCTACAGACTGTCTCTCACCATCGAAACTTCACAAAAATTCTCTTGCGAAACTTGAGACTATAGTCGCTAGAGGACTTGCTTGCTAAAGGCAAAAGTCCCGAGTTAGTCTATCGGCCCAGCGCACAGTTTTAATCTGCCAGAAAGTTTCATGTCATCGCACACTCCGCTACAAAGTGAAAATTTCATTCTGGAAACATCCCCCAGGCTTAGTCATAGAACCTGGAAAGCGGTGCCTCCACCCTATGTCTCCACAATATCCTTTCTTGCAGGAGCGGTAATATTGCAACTTTCGCAGGAGAACTGTGAAATTTGGAAGGTAGGAGATTGGTCCTGGCAGAAGTACAGCTGTGAGGACGGGTCATGAGGAGTCGTGCATGGGTAACTCAGTCCGTGGAGCACTTGTCCGCGACAGGAAAAGGTCCTGTGTGTTTGTGTTTGTGTTACCAGCGCAATTTTTTTGTCTTGCCGCGTTTGTATATTCGACTGTGATATCACCTGACGTGCTTTCCGTTTGTTGAGTGCTGCTGCTTCAACTGAGTTGTGGCAGAATGTGATATTGTGATCAAAGACTGAAGCCAAACGGGCTGTAACACTTTCTTAATCATAGAAACATGCGCTAACGAAATATGAATTGTCGAATACGACGAGTATTTTTACGATTTTACGCCGACGACAATTCGAGCCTTGGCCTGGTCAACTGCGACTTGACTTAGAAGCTTCAGCTGTCAAGTTGTTTCAATGAGTTAGACCTTGCAAAGCTTCTCCGTCCAAAGTGCGGCCCATCGACGTCGAAGTCAGCAGTCGGCCAAGGGGATCATCAGACCTGTTATTCACCTATTTTGCGGAGTCTTGAGGTATGTTGTAGAGGGACTTGGCCTGTGTGCCTGACGAGTGGCTTTTCATGCGGCTGACCGTAGCTCTCGAGAAAATAAACGTTGAAGATTAGTGGGTATAATACCACCTCTACCTGTAACATTATTCGTGTGTGGGTCAGCTGAGCCCTAAAGTTGCCGTCTGTCAAGCTGAGAGTACGGGTTCAAACTGTGCCGTGACTTTTTCAGTTTCATTGCTCAGAATATTAAATTATCTAAGGCAAAATTATTGAATAATATTAACGTCATTAATAAATCAACCATTACTACAAACGTTCAAGTGTGTATTCCGTTTGTTACAGAATCATCTTAGTCGCTATCGCTTTTATCGCTTTCTGTGATAGAACAGAATTGGGGATGGTATTTGTAGAAGCAGCAACCGAAACACAAATAAGTGGATCACCAAGCACATTTAATAAAAGCTTGTCTAACAAGCTCACAGATTTTTCAGAAGCGATACCGGAAAACAGTCCGTTTAGATTAAAAAAGATTGTTCTTTCTTCCATCAACTTCGATGCTAACCGCGCGTATTTGATCATTCCTTTGAAAATATGAGCACTAAATTGATGCAGAATTAAAGAATATATTTTTATGGAGTGTTACCACTACGCGATCTCATTGTCAGTCTTTAGCAGCAAGTAGGGAGCACTTTGTATGCCTTTGGCAAGACCTTAACTTGCCCGTAAAAGTTAACACAGGGTTGGCAAACTAGGGTACATTTGGGAGGAATAATTTGTACGGCCCAGGTGCATGCCTTTCTGGCATCTACAGAGATATGATCGTAAAGTATCTAATTGGCCTGCCCTCCAACGAATCAATAAAGCAAAGAAATTTTTATTGTTCCACATACGGAAGAATGGCAGATTAAAAAAAAAATGTTCGTACAGCACTTCTGTGAACTTATTTCGTGCAGGTGACGATTACACTTTGTGATTGGAGTCAAGTCGTAAAGCCTCTCTCTCTCTCTCTCTCTCTCTCTCTCTCTCTCTCTCTCTCTCTCCCTCCCTCCTTCTCTCTCTTTTTAATCCGACCAATTTTCCCGGATGGTTCTTGCATTCATAAGAAAAGGTAATGGAGTATCTTTACTGTCGCAGTTATAGTACACTGTGCTCTGAAGGAATGACTAATTGTGTTCAAATCGCTTTTGTGTCCAGGGGCCGGCCTTGGTGGCCGAGCGGTTCTAGGCGCTCAGTCCGGAACCGCTCGACTGCTACCGTCGCAGGTTCGAATCCTGCCTCGGGCATGGATATGTGTGATGTCTTTAGGTTAGTTAGGTTTAAGTAGTTCTAAGTTCTAGGGGACTGATGACCACAGATGTTAATTCCCATAGTGCTCAGAGCCATTTGAACCAATTTGTGTCCAGGGGCGGTTTTCGCTCCTTGTTCCGCAAGTGATCTATCCTACGCTGATTGGTACTCGCAGCCGGTTTGATCGATGTTAATTGCATAAACGAGGTCAAAATTAGGGACGAGTAGTTTGTATCTGGACTCCTTTCGTAGCTGGAACCACAAATCGAACACACATTTCAAGACAGTATGCTGTAATAATTGATTTATTAACGAAACTACTATGGCAAAAATGACTATTTTTGTAAATAATTTTGCATGGCATATTCTAGTTAATGGTGTTATTTATGATGAAATTGGAAAAAAATAAGATATAGAACACGTGCATGGAACCTTAGCAGCTTCGCTGCTCGATTGGCCGAAGCGTGACTAACGTTACAGGCACGGGAGATACTCTTGGATAAATTCAACATCAGTTTTCTCGGAAATCATGGGCCGTCGCATAAAAAGCCGCTAGGCACCTAATCAGAAGTCCCTGTACAACATATGTTAAGATTCATCAAAATCCATGATTTAACGCGTCTGATAGTCTCCTCGTTAGTGCTAATTCGAACAATGGGAAAAGAAATCGCTGATGTTCATCAGATGATCAATCCCAGCATTTGCCTAAATGATTTAGAAAAACCTCTGAGAAGCTGAAGTTCGATGGCACCTGGACAGTGAAGATGACCGCAGTTCCTTCCGAATTGTTTTAAAAATAATCTTTTTGAACTTGGGTGGCAAAAATATGGGTTACATTCCAGAGCTGGCAGCTTTCATAACCTTTCGCTATGTTTCATGCCCAACATTGGTGCCTGCGTTAGCGTTTGTTAACTTTTTAATATCGGCAAGTGGCATTGTATCTGTTCTAGAATTACCGCATGGTTTTGCTGTGAATGTTGACGCGTGAGTGGTGGCGGAATTATCAACATTTACCTTTAAAGCTCGTCTTCAGCTACGTATTAAAACTAAAATTGTCTGTTTATCCATTAAAACTAACGTATATTCTGTTGGCTTGCTTGTTAGAGTATTGATTTCAATTAAGGTAAAAGTGCCCGAATATGACACTAATACTGAATAATAACGCTTGTATTTGGAGCCAGTCCTAGTTATAAGTTATTGGCCTTATAAAATATCTAGATAAAATTATCAATTTTATTTATGAGGCGTTTTGGGGGTGTATCCCCTTTTTCCGTATGCACGTGTTGAAAGGTATGCATAGACACTACTTCTGCTCTAAAACGGCGGGACGTTTGTGTATAGTTTGTTCCTTTTTGAATGGTTCGTAGCCATTACCTTCCCGTTCCTTGCAGATGGACGACCGTTCCGACTGTACTTGGTACTCTGCACTCTTTATCACTAAAGATACTTAAAATTACGTATTTTCAGTTACTGCTTGCTTTTAAGATGTTTACCAACTAGTGTTAAAAAAAAGCGTGGGAGAGAACGGGATAGAAAGAAATACTATGAAAAATCCAATAAAGCATATTGTCTCGTGGTAATAAAGTGTTCGTCAAAATAAATATCTTTAACTGTATTGAGAACCAGGTTGTCAGCAACGTGTTCCAGTTCTTAACTAGTTACTTGTTGATAAAGGTAATTATCTACATTGTCACTATTTCGTACTAGCTTCACAATCCCTGTGGATCTGAAGGAAAGTCGCCAGTTCGGTAACATTTCTTTTCCACATTTGTCACCGCAGATCGACACCATCAACGGCCCTACACACGAGGTACCCATCCCACCTTTGTTTCATAATCTACTTCAAAACTGAAAACCATTTTTGGGATCTGTTTCGCTACTATAGTTTAACTCTGTTTCTAATTTCGTATCGAAGACGCGAAGACCAGCCGTTTCTTTCCTCCTAGAGGCATGTCGTAATGGTCCTATACTGGACATGTAGTTCACTCTCTTTTGGCCATCGCTGCTACAACTTGTGGACACTGTGATCTACCATCAGGTCACCACATGACCAGTGACTTTCTATGCACAGATGCCCATAAGCTGTGGACTTCCGATGTCAAGCTGTTACACATTAGATATCGCAATGGGTTGTGATTTGGTGTTCTTCTTACTCTGTCTCAGCTGGGGCTCATTCTTTGTATTCTTCATAAGAAAATACTAGCGTTTGGTTCCAACTGGTGGATTTAGAGCTGCTCTGTGAAGTTCGGAAGGAAGCGGTATGTATAAGCACCGGAATTCAGCCACCCGCGCCTTAAGATCGTGACACGGTCTCCGATTGAAATGGGGTTATCCACTGGGGTTGTGCAAGTATTTTGGTTTGGCTGTTATTGGGCCGCACGTTGCCGCTCCTTCACTTGCGCACGGTGACAGCATCCCACCCACGCTGGGAAACTGGACTAGGAAGAGGCGGCTTGCAGGAGCGGCCAGCTGTGCCGCGCTTTGCTTTTCGTGTCTTGTCGCCGTGGCACGCCGTGCCGGCCGACCTGCTAGCTTGCTTCCTCGATCGATGCCCGGCCGCTATTTTTCACCGCGCTGCCCTCGCCCGAAGCGTGCACCCTGAGGAGTTCAGTGCTAGCTCATTTACTTCTCTTTTCTTCAGCCTATACTTACTGGAAGCGCCTTGAGGCGGTGCGCCAGAATCCTCTGGCACAAGCCAGCTGTAGTTAAAAGTCGACTGATGTCTTCTGTCAGCTAGGAATGGCGCTATAAGTCTCTTTGGGAACTCGAAATGCGCCGGAGACGAATTTTGCAACGTGTGTTACTAGCGCCCACTGAGAGAAGTTGCTTTTGCATAGTTGGAATCTTCGTTTTCCGTATTTCTCGTAACAGCTGCTACGCTTCAGCGCTCTTGTATCTCCTCACGGATGTATCTGAGGAGGGGCGCGAGAGTACTGCTGCTGCAACCGTCTACCCTCTCCCCCGACACTACAATGTAGGGAAAACAGGACTGCGAAGACAATATTATACTGATTAAAGTTCGCAGAGAAGAATTTAAGCAGTCACTCTTATTGCACTTCACGTAGGGTACGGTGCTAAGCATCCACTGCTATGCATTTCAGTGTTTTGCAGAGTATCTGCATCTCTATCTATACCCTTCAAGCCACTTTGCGCAGTGTGTGTGTGTGTGTGTGGGGGGGGGGGGGGGTACTTTGTGTACCAGTCACTTCTCCCCCTTCCCTGTTCCAGTCGCGAATACTTGCCCGTAAGCCTCCGTGTGGGCTCGAATCTATCTGCTTTTATACTGTATTCATGGTCTCTCGGTGAGATATACGTAGGAGGAAGCAATGATTTGTTGAATCTACTTGGAGCGTAAGCTCAACAATAAACCATGCCGTGATGTAGAACTCTTTATCTTTTAGCGTCTGCCACTGGAGTTCGCTGATCATGTGACGCTTTCATGCGTATTAAATGAATTCGCAACGAAACGTACTGCTCTTCTTTGATTCGATCGTCTCTTTAGCTTATCAATCCTACCTGATACGGATCCCATATCGACGAGCAATATTATTGGTCGAACGAGTTTTCTGTAAGGTACTTCCTTTGTTAATGGTTTAAATTTCCGAGGATTGTTCCATTGAATATTCCTGGCATCTGCCTTACGCCCAGTTGATTTTATGCGAGCGTTCCGGTTCAAATCACTCCGTATGCGTACTCCTAGATATTTTATACAAGCAACTGTTTTCAGTGATTGTTCTGCAGTTGTGTAGTTATAGTAACGGGGCTTTGTCTCTGTATTAGCAATACGCTACATTTGTGTACCTTGAGGGTCAGTTGCCCTTTCCTGCACCTAGCATCAATCCTCTGAGAGTTTTCAAGCATTTCCCTACAAGTTTCTAGCATCACGACTTCTCTATATGTAAAAGCGTTACCGAATTTACTTACTTGTCTGAAGACTTCTGTCAGTGCAGAATGACATCCTTTATTTTGACTGTTGCATCTTGTGCAAAGGAGAGAAGTCCAGAGCGAAGGAGGGCGCAGTGGAGCAATGTGGAAGTCCTCAGTGTTCTGCTGCCAGACATGCCTTTGCGCTAACGGTGGCAGGTCGTTCCCCGAGCCGCATCATCCGTAATAACCTGCACTTCCACTCACACAAACTACAGGTCGTACAGAAACTAAACGAACAGGAAAAAGTCGGGCGAAGAACTTTTCACTTGCGTTTCCTGACTACCTAATTTCTACTTGTGGGGATACTTGAAGAGTTGTGGAGAAGATCCCATTGCACATGCTCTATCAGTTCATGGAAGCTTGCGTGGAAAGTGATGGAGACCATCTTTATGGTGTTACATCCAAAACCAAATAAAGGGCGTATATACGTATACATTGACATTTTTCTGTGTTCTCAATGCGTGTTTCTATAAATTTGTCAGTTTGTTTAGAGGTTCTGTCCTTTTCGTATCCTACAATAGTCTATTGGGCCCTGCATTATCAAGTCACATAACGCATTGGTAAGACATTGCACTCGTAGTCAACGGGGATGACGGTTCAAATTCCTGTTTGGCTAGACTTCTGTAAGGTTTCTGTGCTTTTCGTAAATAGCAAAAAACGACTGGATGGTTTCTTTTCAAAGGACACACTTGGTTTCGTTCTCCAGTTCAGTACTACGTTCAGTCTCTAATGATTTTGTCGTCGACATGGCGTTAAACCCCAATAATCCTTTATTTCCTTATGGTTGTATTGTTTTTAATCGTACCATTTTTTGCACTACTATTTGCTAATTCACGACTGCAATCTACCCACAAGTCAGTTGTTCGGCTTTTTACATAATCTTGAACATAACGTTGACACATTTGTGATAAGTTGGCGCATTTCTGATAGTGGCTAAAAAGTACGACAAAATCTATTTTTAAGACAAATATTCCGTATACTTGACTTTTTCTGTGTGGATGCAGTGAAGGAAAAACATCAGAGCGTTCGCGACAACCTTGTACGCCTTCCCTGTGGCACTGTGAAAGTTAGTGAGCACGATCAGCTTTCACAGCAGTTTTAATTTAGCCATTTCGATACTTACAGTAAAAATGTTTCATAGATAGACATTAGTCGATTATTGTGACAATATTGTCATTTGCTCAAATATTTTCTCCCCTACAGTAGTACTGATTTTGAAGACTAGCAACTGCCATGGCTTATTTCGTGGAGGATTTGTTTGTTGTGTGATCAACAAGTGAGGCTACTTGTTCTGCCCAGGAGGCATTTTACGTAAGATATTAAAAACATTATAATGAACTTTTGTAATCTCACATGCTGTAGTTGATACAGTAGTCGGTAGAAATATTTCATGTATACCGTCCTGCGATTCCGTATATATATCCAGTTCAGTGTGCATTTAATACGTCCGCTTACTTTTCGAATAAATACCCCTACAGTATCTTATTTCTAAATTTTAGTTAAGCCTGGCAGGAACTGTAACTATTAAACATTGTCTGAGCACTCTAGGAGATACTGTAACCATCACTCATGGTTCAACATCTTTCTGACGATTGCGAATCTTGAAAAATGGAACAGTTGTTATGGAAAATGTCATCTGCTTCACTCTCTTAAGTATATACCAATATTTGACAGACTTTGATAGTGATATTGGGGCCGTTTAAATATATTGCAAAAACATTTTTTAAAACAGCACTCGCCTTATTCAACTGTTCAGTTTTCACCCGTAGATATAAATTTAGTCCAGCCGGTTTCGAATTCCTGTCATTCCCTCGGAAAGACGGTTTTATCAAACTGCAAAATACGTATTGCCTACGATCACTTTCGTATTTGATGCTACGCTCTTCCAGCTAAGCCCAGTTTCAAATCGGGAAGTAGGAAGTCACATGGAGCTAAATCAGGAGAAACGTAGATAAGGAAAGAATACAAAGAGGAAGCGGAATTCGTCCACTTTTGCCGTTGACTGCTGCAATGTTTGGCGATGCATTGTTTTGCCGAAAGAGCACGTTTTTTTTAGTGATAGTATTTATCGCTTTTCATTTAACTAGTGCTTCGATAGAACCAAGGTAATAATGAGCTATACTTAATGGTTCTGCTCTTTCCAATGTAATCTGAGGATTGAATAAAATAAGTAGGCCCTCACAGCACCATCCTGCCACAGCTGTGAGGACGTCAGCAGGGGCGAGGGGCCGGCGCCGTATTCGAAACTGCCACGTCCACAGGCGTGGTGGACGAATCAGAACAGAATGAAACTCTTCTGGTAATTTACCCAGTGCTGTAGCCCATTTACTATTGAAGTAGTGTATATACGAGGCGACAGAATCGCTGAACGTGAAGATCATTAAGACTGCCCCTTTCAGGGCACCTTATGGCGAAACAGTCGTCGGAAAAATCTGAGGAAAGGAAACACCACCAAATAGCATACGTAACCTAAACTGCCAAACGTGTCTTTAATCACAAACGAGGAGTTTATCCCAGATTGACGTATGAAGTGCAAAACATTTAGAGCCTTTTCTAACAGGACTGTCCGTAGCTGAGTGCGTAGTACTCTGGTCTTCTAATCATGAGGTTATTATGTTCGATTTTCAGACTTTCTTTATTTGAATAATGTTTATTATAAGATTAAAATAAAGATATTCAGACATATTGGTTTAATAAAATATCTTGATTTTTTAATTGAACGTTATGAACAATCACAATAAATTAAAATTAAGTACAAAAACGTGAAACATCAATTTGAAAATAAGATACTCTTTCGTCTGTCGATTTTAAGAGTAAATACCAACAAAATATTAAAAATATACTGTTGGTTATATAATTTTTCATTTAACAATGGCAATTTGCATGTTTGTACTAAACATTAATTCATTATGAATACTCGCGTACTGGCCATTTCGCTGGAAGAAAGGGTGGCTGGTGATCAGAACACGTACTAGATTGGAGTCCAATTTATCAAAAAGTCTAAGGGAAAGAACACCGACCAGATAGGACAGAGACTTAAAACATCCGGATTGACTTGGCAACAGGGAGCTCAAGACCGGCTGAAATGGAAGAACCTGCTGGGATCCTGTGTTGTACACAGGCTCATAGGAGACACATCACCAAATGATCGAACTGGACGACGACGACGACAACGACTCGCATAATAAGTATAAGAAAGGAGTAAAAGTAAATAACAAACTTTTAAACAAGTTCCGCAGCAGTTACAGTCATGACTGCCTTGACAAGGTTAACAGTTGACTGCCTGTGATTAACAATTATGCATTTTCATGTGCATCCTCGTTATTTCATAGCACCGTACCAAACGACCCCTAAAAATTTTGTTTTTGTGGCGCGAAATCGGTGATTATATAGTCAGTCTCAGATGCTGACAGAGTTGGAAGTATTTGTATTGGAGTGGGATCAGTCCCAGACATCGTATTTTATATTTTATGATGGCGTGCTGATTCCTCGAGTACACTGCGGGCTCTTTATTATTCTCTTGTCAAAGTGGAAATTCTGCGCCTGTAACGACATAAGGGAGACGATGCACTAACTCTGTCCCTTATGCATCCACATTTATCAATGAATTAAGTTTTCACTTTTGCTCAAATTTATTCAGATATTTGTGAAAAGTTTTGCTTTAGTTTTTCAAGAGCGTCACCCTAAGACAGATGCTTACACTCATACGGTGGTCAAGAAAAATATTACTTACAAAAGTAATTTGCGTATATTTACGAACACAATTGGTCCTTATCGGTCTCTACGAAATTTGGAAGCAATCAGAAGAGCTCTATTCTTATTTCTGATTACGAATGAAAGATTTTAGAGAACTTACAGATCACGAGCTAAAATTACAGTAATTTCCACTGTACAATCACTGTCGTTTGAAATTCAGAGGAAGTGGATAGTTCCCGGAAGAAAATAGTTGAGTTGTAAATATGCGGTTAAAAAACAGGAGCGAGAAGTCGTAGCTGAAACTGATGAGGATGCATAGGAACCAAGCGAAGACTCGTGTCCGCCATGATTACGAAAGCACACAGAGTGGAAAACAGAGTGATTTGTTCAGAAGTAATAAGGCACATTTCGAGGACAGCGAGGCAGGAGGCACGAAACACGATCAAAGAAAATGCAGAGGTTGCAGGAAGTGCGTTCTCCACTACTTTCGGTCCTCTTGGAAACAAGTGTTTGGACTCAGATAGATACTGTCCGTCTAGAGAGAGAGAGAGAGAGAGAGAGAGAGAGAGAGAGAGAGAGAGAGAGAGGGAGAGGGAGAGAGAGAGAGTTACGTAAGCATGAGCTTGGCAGTATGGGGTAAGCTAAAGGCCAATAAATTCAAATTGAAGATGTCCTAGAAAGACAATAGTAAAAGTTGCCTAATCTTAAAGGTGCAGGGGGCGCAAACGTCGAGACAACAAAAGGAACGTTGGGTGCCGTTTGTCAAATAAATCTGCTGCGCTGGCGTAGATCTTGCAACGTACGTATAGGAAGAAGTACGATTCGTAACCTGTTTTCAGTCTCCAGTGGGAAATGTTCAGTGTGGCTAACTGCGACGTGGGCTATTAGTGATTCAATACCAATGATGTTGGGCGATTTTTTTTTTTTTCCGCCGAGCAAGATGAAGTCGTTAGGACTGTGATTAGTGTTCCTCGAGAAGGTAGGACAACTCGTCGCCTGACAAACGTGATTTAGGCCATTCTTGTTTTCGGTTTTAGAGTAACAACTCTAACTTTAGACTTTTACCTCCATAGTCTTCGTCTCAGAAGCAGCAAACTCCCCCGACAATTCTCATACTTCCCAACCTTCACAGAAGCTTGCCTGTGTACCTCGTTGGACTGGCACTCCTGGAAGAATGGAGAGAGCGGTACTGGCAGAATCGTAGCTGTAAAGACTGTTCGCGAATCGTGGCTGGATAGCTTGGTCAGTGAGCCATTTAAACTCAGTTAAGACTACTACTAACGAGCAGATACGCTGGTACATATGAGCTAATGCAACTTTTAATGTTGGAGAGGTAATTCAGCCAGTTTGGACACCCGGTGCCTTTGTTACTGGTTATAACGTGGATTTTTTTCAAATTCTTTGTCAAATAATTTGATCCGGTCGTTGCTGGATGTCTTGAGGACACGTTCTATCATTTGGGGAGCACATTTTTTTAAAGGTTACTTTACGTATCACTTTCGGAATGTGATAGGTAATTCTTAGTAATTACATAAACAAATCTGAGTATCAGTTTATTATTATGTCTTCTTGCTCTCGTAACGTTTATCAAATTTGTGTGATACATAGCAGCTTTTATTTAAAATAATTTTGAATAAATTTAACAGTAATGTACTTTGAAAAAGTCAGTTGTTATGGTATGTACGAAGTCTGTAGCAAATTTCACCATTTTATTTGCAGTGGCTCTGCAGAAATCGTTTCTTGTGTGTTGAAAAAAGTAAGTTGCGAGAAATGGAGAAAGATTCAATATTCAGATCAAAAAAAGTGTCTTACTGTTCGCCATAACCATACGTTTCATTTTTTAGTCTTCATGTAGCTCTTTCCTTCTAGCCTCGACCTTCTGGCGTGACCGTTTGGCAATATCCTTATGAGATTTCGTAACTAGCAATATCATCATTATTCTTCAGTAGGTTTTCAGTGAAGCAGCCTGCATCAAATCCTAGTCTCAGTAGGGTCGTTATTCTTCCAGTATTAACCTCATTGAATAGCATATGAAGATCCCCTACGGGTCCGGGGATTAGAATAGACCCGAGGTATTCCTGCCTGTCATAAGAGGCGACTAAAAGAAGTCTCTCACGTTTCGACCTTTGTGATGATCCCCTGTCGGGTTTGACCTCCATCTTTATAAATTTTCCCGAAGAGCGAGCCAATTGACAAAGGGCGCCTTACGTGGTGCATCGTGTCCATCGTGTCCATCGTGCATTGAGATCTTTTGCCCACTTTCTCGTCAACGCATTGCAGTCCCGCTCATTCTCCATCTCTTGGGGGAGGATACCTTCCTGGGTGCGTTTTCCACTATGCAGTGTCACTTTCTGCGCCGACAGTAACCATGGACTTCGTAGCTCCTCATATCCAGTACGGTAGCCGGTCTGTTGTGGTGGGGCCGCATTGTACCCTGTTGCTTGTAGCCCCTGACAACACAGGGATCGCTCTGCTGATGCTTGCGCCGTTAACGCCTCACGTATGCCATGCAGTAGATGCCCATCTCCCTGAAGCATTGGGACTCCAGCAATGGCCATCCTGCCAGGTGGTCCTTGCTGAGGTTGGGTGGCGCCCATGGGGAGGGTTTCATCAGGGCGGATGACATGCCATGAAGCATAGTACGTCGTCTCCTGCTGGTGGTCCGCTGCCAGCCGTCTCTAAGTGGGAAAAGTCTAAATCAATGCTAAGAAATATGACCGCAAATTGTTCCCCTCCCTGGCCACACCATGGGAGGAACGCCAGGCTAAGGATGGCAATGAAGCTCATTCGCCCAGTTCTTCATATGTACGAGTTGATGGGGAATCTTATGTCCATGAAGCCTCAGTTTTTTGTGGAGTGTTTGGAGGACAAGTTTGGGGAGGTGGAGGGCTTGTCCAAAATGCGCTCTGGGTCAGTCTTGATAAAAATAGCATCCTCTGCCCAGTCATCGGCATTACTCGCTTCTGACAAGTTCGGGGATGTTTCTGTTACAATCACACCCCATAAGAGCTTAAATGTAGTCCAGTGTATTATATTCCACAGGGACCTTCTTTTGCAGTCTGACGACGAGCTGTGCCTCAATTTAGAGCGGCGAGATGTTGATTTAGTCCGGCGTGTTCATCATGATCCGAGGGATATTCAGGTTGCGACCGGTGCCTTCATCCTTGCCTTAGAGGGTGACGTTGCCCGAGACGGTCAAGGTGATGATCTACCGCTGTGATGTCAAGCCATATCTACCTCACCTGATGCGGTGCTTTAAATGCTGGAAGTTTGGCCATATGTCTTCCCGCTGTACTTCCAGCGTCATATATCAATATTGTAGACATTCATCACATCCCGATACTCCATGTGCCCCACCTCCCAACTGTTTCAATTGCAGAGAGCATCATTCACCTTGCTCGCCAGACTGCAGGATTTTACAGAAAGAGAAATGATGGAATGTAAGACCCTGGACCGACTGACCTACACTGTGGCTCAGAGGAAATTTGAACACCTACGTCCCCTTACGCTGCCGCTACGAGATCAGTTGCTGCCCCGTCAGTTCCTCGCATTCCTGTCGCCTCTCAGAACCAGAAGACTGCACCTGCCCCCTTGATGGTGGGGGGCACTTCTCTCCCTGTTGCTCATGCACCAACTACTTTGGGAGCAACATCCCCCCAACCATTGGTGAGATCAGTGCACACTTCTGAGCCGGAGAAATACAAGTCTTCATCGGCTCCTCTCGCTAGGAAGGGGTCCTTTGGGTCGCTCGCTTCCCAGGTTTCTGCTAGTGGGAATATGACACCCACCAGTGGCTGAAGAGCTCAAAAGCAGCTGGTCGTAGGGCTTCACGCTCATCCTGAGTCCCGGAGACTGGATCAGTGAAGTCCTCCTAGCCAGGGAAACCCAAGGAAAAGCGAGAAAAATCCAAAAAGATGGTCCTAAGATCAAGGGAATTGCGGTGGCACCCACACCACCACTGCCTACAGGCTCTGCGTCTGTGGATGAGGTGGAGATTCTGGTGTCCGAGGGTTCGACGTGATCTAGGTCCTCAGCAGACATAATGGATATACACTGCTCAGGCAAAAAGTCGGTGCCAGCAGGTGACCCTGAGGTGTAAACTGCCTCATTGAATGCTCCATGCCTTCCCAGACTCACAGTGACATCATTCTCCAGTGGAATTGCGGCTGTTTTCTCCACCACCTGGCTGAACTACGGCAACTGTTAAGCTTTACAATGCCCTCCAGGAAACCTGGTTCCCAGCAATGTGCACCCGTGACCTCCACGGCTATATGGGATACTAAAGCAACCGTAGTGAATATAATTGTCAGGTGGAGTTTGCATTCATGTCCTAAACTCAGTCTGTAGTAAAACTGTGCCCCTTCAAACCCCTCTTCAAGTTGTGGCTGTCAGAATGACGACGCAGGAAATAACTGTCAGTAATGTATATCTTCCTCCAGATGGTGCAGTACCCCTGAATGTATTAACTACACTGATTGATCAACTCCCTAAACCTTTCCTACTTTTGGGAGATTTTAACGCTCATGACTGCTTGTGGGGTTACACCGTGCTTACTGGCTGAGGCAAAGATGTCGAAACTTTAATGTCTCAGTTCCACCTCTGCCTTGTAAATACTGGGGCCGCCACACATTTCAGTGTGGCTCATGGTAGTTACTCGGTCATTGATTTATCAATTTGCAGCCCAGGACTTCTCCCATCTATCCACTGTAGAGCGCATGACGACCTATGTGGTAGTGACCACTTGTCCATCTTCCTGTCACTCCCCCAACGTCAGGCCTAAGGACGCCCGCCCATATGGGCTTTAAAGAAGGCAGACTGTGGAACTTTTACATCAAACCACGTTAGGAGGAGTGTTTGAAGAGATACGTCTCGGCCATTGTGTGCCGTATGTCACATTCCCAAGTCTGGGCAAAGATCAAACGTGTTTTCGGGTACCAAACGCCAACACGTGTTCCTGGTGTTAACGTAAATGGCGTGTTATCTACCGACGCAACGCGATTGCTGAGCACTATGCTCGAGCCTCTACGTCGGAGAATTATACCCCAGCCTTTCGCACTCTCAAACGGCGGCTGGAAGGGAAACTCCTCTCGTTCACAACACACCACAGCAAATCTTGTAACGACCCATTTACATAGTGGGAGCTCCTCAGTGCCCGTGCACATTGCCCCGACACAGCTCCTGGGCCATATCGGATCCACAGTCAGATGTGTCCCTCGAATCTGCCATCTGAACAGTGTTTTCCAGACGCCAACACCTGGGTTCCTTTTACGATTTACGAAAAGCGTATGACACCACCTGGCGACATCATATCCTTGGTCACATTATATGTGTGGGGTCTCCGAGGCCCGCTCCTGATTTTTATCCAAAATTTCCTGTCGGTCCGTACTTTCCGTGTTAAAGTCGGTACAACCCATAGTCCCCTCCCCCCCCCCCCCCCCATATCCAGGTGAATGGGGTCCCACAGGGCTCTATATTGAGTGTGTCTCCATTTTTAGTGGCCATTAATGGCCTAGCAGCAGCTATAGGGCCGTCCGTCTCACCTTATCTGTATGCAGACGACTTCTGCATTTGGTACTGCTCCACCAGTACTGGTGTTGCTGAGCGGCGCCTGCAGGGAGCCATCCACAAGGCTGTCATGGGCTGTAGCCCACGGTTTCCAGTTTTCAGCCACAAAGTCGGGTGTTATGCACTTATGTCGGTGTCGTACTGTCATTTGGAACCATAACTGTAATGACGATCCACTCACTGGAGACATATAGATCCTTAGGACTGGTTTTCGACGCCCAATTGACTTGGATTCCCCACCTTCATCAGCGTAAGTGGAAGTGCTGGCAGCACCTCAGTGGCCTTTGCTGTCTGAGCTACACCAACTGGGTTGCAGATCGCTCTACGCTGCTGCAGATCTACAGAGCCCTTGTTCAATCTCGCTTTGACTATGGGAGTCTGGTTTATGGTTTGGCAGCGCTCTCAACGTTGCGTTTACTCGACCCAGTGCACCAATGTGACGAACAACTACCGACGGTAGCCTTTAGGATGAGTCCGGTGTCCAGCGTCCTGGCGGAGGCTGGAGTCCCTCCAATGCAGGTCAGGCGTGCACTACTTCTGGCCAGTTACGTTGCACACGTTCGGAGTTCTCCTCTGCATCCGAATCACCGCCTCCTTTTCCCAACCACGGCAGTTCATCTCCCGCATCGGCGGCCCAGGTCAGGGCTTCCAATTGCAGTTTGTGTCCGTTCCCTTCTTTCCGAACTGTAGTCCTTGCCTTTACCACCTATACTTGAGGTCCATTCACGTACATCTCCTTGGTGTACGCCTAGGCCGCGGCTTTGCCTGGACCTTTCACATGGCCCTAAGGACTCCATTAACCTGGCGGCTCTCCGCTGCCACTTCCTCTCGATTCTTGACATGTGCCGAGGCCACGAAGTGGTTTACACCGACGGTTCAATGGTTGATGATCACGTTGGCTTCGCGTAGGTCCGTGGAGGACATATTGAACAGCATTCCTTGCCTGATGGCTGCAGTGTTCTCATTGCTGAACTGGTGGCTATATCTCGTGCTCTTGAGTACACACGTTCATTCCCTGGGGAGCCGTTTCTTCTGTGTACTTGCTCCTTGAGCAGCCTACAAACTATCGACCAGTGCTACCCTCGTCATCCTTTGGTAGCGACAATCCAGGAGTCCATCTATGCCCTGGAACGGTCCGGTCGTTCAGTGGTGTTTGTCTGGATCCCAGGTCACGTCGGAATCCCAGACAACGAACTTGGCGGCAGGCTGGCCAAACAGGCTACACGGAAACCGCTTATGGAAATAGGCTTCTCTGCAACTGACCTGCATTCAGCACTACGCCACAAGGTTTTGCGGCTTTGGGAGACGAAATGGCATAACCTCAGCACGCACAACAAACTGCGTGCCATTAAGGAGACTACGAATGTGTGGCAGTCCTCCATGCGGGCCTCTCGCAGGGACTCTGTAGTTCTCTGCCGGCTCTGACACATAGCTACCTCCTGCTCCGTGATGACCCACCTGTGTCGGTGCGGCGCCCGGCTGACAGTGACCCATATCTTGATTTGTCCTCCTTTGGCTGCCCAGCGACGGAATCTTCAGTTACCGGACTCGTTGTCATTAATTTTAGCTAATGTAGTTTTAAGTTTTATGCGTGACAGTGGATTTTATCATTCTATATAAGTTTTCGCGCATGCTCTCTTGTTTCTAGCCCTACCTGCTTCTTGCTTCTCTCTCTGGTTTTATTTTCCTGTTTTGTCCGTGGTAGTGTTGGTTGCCCTTCTGTCATTCTTCTGGTTCTTCCTTTCTCCTGTTATTTTGCTGTACTTTTCTTCTTTCCCTTGTGTAATTATTTTACCGGGAAAAAGGGACCGATGACCACGCATTTTGGTCCCCCCCCCCCTCCCCTCTCATATGAAGAAATTTCAACGATGGTAGATGAGCAGAATGTTGCCTTTGGTCGTGGCTGTTAAAGCTTCCGTGCGGGTTTTGTGCACCAAGTGTACATTTCTTTAATAAATCGTAATTGATCGCATCGTAACTGTATGCACAGATGCACAGCCTTCTATACACGTATAGATGTCTTACTTGATGACAGAAATAATAAAATGTCGCAAATAAGGCCAGAGTGCTGTAGTAAAGGGGGCATGGCACTGCGTATTGGTTGAGAGTTTGGCTTTTACGTCATTAAACGCTGAAGATTGGAGACAATATTTCTGGCATGCTACTGAACTATCTGGTAGCAAAAAAAATTCAATACTTTCGACCAGTTTCACCCCTTGAAAGACCAAGGCACCCAGTATTGATATAATTCCTATTGAATTCTACCTTCAGTACGCTGTGGAATTAGACCCTTCCTTTGGTCATAATTCTGATTTTCTGGAGATGCACCGAAATGGCGGATTACGTTCCATAAGATCCGGAGAGGTTTGAATAATCGGCAAAACCTTGCCCTTCTGCGGCATAGCATGCCTCTGGGTAGTGAATAGCAACGAATGGGCGTTTGTATTTGCTGGATGGGGGAAGATATGTTCCTACCGCCTGGTAGTGTGCCGGTCTGTTGAGGATGTTATTCGTCACGTACGTGCTACTCACAGCCCTACAAGTGGCGGCAATTCTTAGAAACGACAGACTAGCATCTTTCAGCCGATGCAGCCGTTTTGAAATGCTGTCAGATGTCACAGCTTATTTTGTGCTTACGCATTTGCACTCACTGATACGCCTTCCATGCGGTATGTTTCTTGGTCGTTGTCCTTACAGCACGGACGCTCGGAGGTTCCTTTTCTACGGGTAAATGGTCATTACCAAAAGTATAACGCAAACGAACTTCTTTTTAAAATGGGAATTACGCTTTCTCTGTGGATTTAAGTGAATTAAGTCCAAAAACAGACGTTCGTTTGTGAACGTTCTCTCTCTCTCTCTCTCTCTCTCTCTCTCTCTCTCTCTGTGTGTGTGTGTGTGTGTGTGTGTGTGTGTGTGTGTGTGTGTGTGTGTGTGTGTGTGACACTTTCCAACAAAACGTTTTCGTTTAACGCTGCAGTTGAGTGTGCGCTGGATTGTGCATTTTTTGCGAGTTAAGTTACAGACCGAGCCTAAAAACCGGTCCTTTGCGCTAAGAGAGCAACAGCCTACAGCCGAACAACGTGAAGAGGCTTCGAGGACCAGTTCAAAGCTACAAAGGTGTGGATTCGTGTCGGGGCCTGTCATACAGTTTTGTCATATTAACTATTTTGTCTAAAATCAAGCAATGGAAAATCCAGGATGAAATGTAACAAAGCTTTAAGTGTGAAAATTTTTTTGTTGTGCCTATCTGTGACCCAGCATCTCCTCTATATTGTAAATATCTTTTTAAGATGTTCCCAAATATCCAGACAGTACATCTTTTCAGACATACAGTAATGAGTCATAATTACAGCTACAGCAGAACACAGAGGCGACAAGTCATGGAGTTCCTGCTAATATCGTGTCAAACCTATTTTTTCACGGCATAATGCAGCAGATCGACGTGGCATGGACTCAACAAGACGTTGGAAGCCCTTGCAGAAATATTAAGCCATGCTGCCTATATATCCAGCCATAAATGCGGAAGTGTTGCCTGTGCAGGATTTTGTGCACGAACCGATCTCTCGATTATGTACTATAAATCTTCGAGCGGATTCATGTCGGCGATCTGAGCGGCCAAATCTTTCGCTCGAATTGTCCAGAATTGTGAACATCTGTGGCCTGGTGACATGGCGCTTTGTCATGCATAAAAATTCCACCATTGTTTGGGATCATAAAGTCCACGAATGGCTGCCATGGTCTCCATGTAATCGAACATAACCATTTCCAGTCAGTGATCGGTTCAGTTGGGCCAGAGGACCCAGTCCATTCCATGTAAACACAGCCCACATCATAATGGAGCCACCACCAGCTTGCATAGTGCCCTGTTGACAACTTGTATCCATGGCTTCGTGAGGTCTGCACAACACTCGAACCCTACCATCAGCTCTTACAAACTGACTCATTTAACCAGGCCACGGTTTGCCAGTCGTCTTGGGTCAAACCAATATGGTCACATCGGTCGTCTGTTGCCATAGCCTTATTAACGCCTAAAGAATACGCTCATCGTACGCGCCACATTGATTTCCTTCTTTATTTCACGCAATGTTGCTTGTCTGTTAACACTGAGAACTCTACGGAAATGCTGCTGCTGTGTTGTCAAGCAAAGGCCGTCGGCCACTGGGTTGTAGGTGGTGAGAGATAATGTCTGAAATTTGGTATTCACGGCACACTCTTGACACTGTAGTTCGGAGTATTGTATTCCCTAAAGATTTCTGAAATGGAATGTCGCAAGCGTCTAGCTCCAAAGTCTGTCAATTCCCGTCGTGCGGCCATAATCACGTCGGAAACCTTTTCACGTGAATCACCTGATTACAAATGACAGCTTTGTCTATGCTCTGCCCTTTTGCATCTTTGCGATACTGCTGCCATCTGTCTATGTACATAAAGGCTGTCTTACGACTTCTGCCACCTATGTGTAATTGCTGTAATTACATCATTTCCCCGACATTTTTCGAATTTTAAATCCCTAGCAATTGGAAAATTTAATTAGTGGTTGTACACGGTGGTGGTTATGTACTAGATTTTTTGGACAGCGTTGTGGTTCTGTCTCGAAGTGGAAAACGGAGCTGTGTTATGTAGGGAGTCACTGCACCATAACAGTGTAGTTTTGACGAATTTGCTCAGTTCGGTGAGTGAGTGAGTGTGTGTGTGTGTGTGTGTGTGTGTGTGTGTGTGTGTGTGAGAGAGAGAGAGAGAGAGAGAGTTGGTTTCCAAGAATAGGTTAGAGAACGATTTGTCGCAGTTTCTTACATTACAGTGAGTGCTATTGCACAAATATTCGCAAGGCATAAATCACGTCATTAAGTACTAAACTACTGTGTTCTAGAATGTTCGTGCTTGTCGACAGTAGTGAATTAGTTCTCCTCAAAATGGACCTGTTTCTTGCTTCGGTGGCAGGTGGTAACACACAACGCCCATAAAGTCGCGCATTACATGATTTACGCAGTTTACCAATCGTTTGTAACCATCGCAAATGATGATGTACTTTAAACACTCTAACGCTTCAAGTGGACTACACATTTACTGTCGCACATTGTAGAACTATTTCAGCGTAGTCACCTCCCACTGCAGGCGTGGGTAGGCCAAGTACTACTCTCATGACACCTAGTGAAAAGAAATGGTTGTAATCACCTTGCCAGTGGACTGCCTTTAGGAGACGTCGCCGTGGCACGGTGAACGACGAAAGCGCCGTAGAATGGCGCAGTCATCCGTTAACGGACTGACGTAAGAGCGCAGCTGGCGGAATGCACTTTCACGTTGGACTGCTGTGCTGGGTGCTTCCTCTTGGCCCCTCTGAGTAGCCTGGCTGAGACACGGTCATTGGCAGCCAGCACTGGTACGCATCACTCCCTCGGGTGCACGGCATATGGTGTGCGAACGCGGTCCCTGCTGCTCGACGACAAAGCCCCCCAGGCGGTCCACAACTCTTTTGTGGATACGTGCGTGGCGAGCACGGGGCCCCGAGCTATTGCAGCCTTCTTTCTCTCCAGGGCTGCATTTCCTTCCCCTTCCCCCTCTTTCCCCTCCTTGCTCCTTTCCCGTCGCCCTCTCCTCTCCCTCTCTTGGTGTCCTTGCTTATGTTGGCCCCCGCTATCCTCCTGGTTCTGTTGGTTTTACAATTCGGCTTTGTTGCGTAATCATCTCCTCCTTTTGGCATTCCTTGGTCCCCCTCTGGGGTTTGACCTCCATTACAAAATTTCTCCTCCGTAGTGTGAGCCATTTGGGGAAGAGCACCTTACCTAGTGTCTCCGACGTGCGCCCTCCTAGTACATTCCACCATTTCTTTCACGTCGTTGTCTGATGCTAGGGTGCGTAGCCAGCACGGTAGCCAGCCCGTGTGGTGGGGTCGCTATGCACCCTTTTGGTTGAGCCCCCTGAACACACAGGGATCACACTTCTGATACCTGAGCTGTCACCTCCTCATGCATGCCTTGGAGTGGTTGCTCGTCATCCTGGAGCATCGGAACTCCCGGCAATGGTCGCCGTGCCAGACGGCCCTTGCTGTGGCTGGGTGGCGCCCGTGAGGAGAGCCCCTGATCGGAGTGGGTGGTATCAGGGCAGACACTATGCAAATGAAACGCATACGGGTCCAGAACTCTGGCCGTTCTTCTGCGGCCGTCTCTCTGCATGGAACTGATTCTTAAAGTGCTGCTTCTCTTGTCCCTTCGGCCTTCCATTCCATGGCTACCCCCTGGGAAGAGGGTCAGGCCCGTCGGCTAGGGGCGAAACCTTTCCCCCATTATCTAGTTTGCACCAGGACTGATGGAGATACTTTCACCAATACCAAATCTTTATTCTTTGTGGAACACATTGAAGACAAGTTTGGCGAATTGGACTCCCTGAGCAAGATGCGGTCGGATTCGTTGCTGATCAAAACTGCTTCAGCTGCCCAATCTGCGGCCCTTCGTGCCTGTACCCATCTTGGCACAATTCCTGTGTCCATTACCCTCCACCAGTCTCTAAATATGGTACAAGGTGTGATTTTTCAAAGGGACCTCATCCTTCAAACTGATGAACTTCGGGACAATCTCCGACGGCGGGGTGTTCACTTTGTTCGGCGTGTTCAGAAGGGTCCTAAAGATAATCGTATTGATACTGGTGCCTTTATCCTGGCCTTTGAAGGGGATACCCTTCCTGAGAAAGTTAAGATTATGGTTGATGATGTGATGTGAAGCCGTACATCCCACCTCCTATGAGGTGTTTTAAGTGCTTGTGTTTTGGACACGTCTTCCCGCTGTTCACAGGCCCCTCTCTGTGGTGACTGTGGACGTCCCCTCCATGAGGGGAGTCCCTGTGTTCCCCCTCCTGTGTGTGTAAATTGTCATGGTAGTCATTCTCCACGTTCACCAGATTGCCCAGTATATAAGAAGGAAAAGAAGATACAGGAGTATAAGTCCCTCGATCGTTTAACCTACACAGAGGCCCGTAAGAAATATACATGTCTTCACCCTGTGTCCATGACATCTAGTTACGCCTTTGTTACATCTTCACCCCTTCCTCCCCCTTCCTTACCCCCATCCCGGACCCCTCTCCTCCCCCCGTCCCCTGCGGCTCCCACACCTTCTCCTCTGGGCGCTGCTCCCCCTACCCAGCCGGAGAAGTGTCCCACTCCTTCGGCGTCTGCCGGTCAAGGGCGCCTCTCCCGGGATGCCCCTTCCCGGCACCTTCCAGGCCAAAGGTCTGCTGCCGCGCAACGACCGCGAGAGCCGCGGTCTGTCGGCCCCCAGGTCGCCCGGTCTCTTTCTGTTCCTGATCTTGCTGCAGCTGGCTCCTTTATGCCACACAGCCCTCCTCGATCTCAGCCTGAAAAGAAGAAGAAACAGAAGTCCCGGGACAAAGAGCCTCTGGTGTCACCAGAGGTCCCTTCCCCGACTTCACAACCGGATTCTGACCTGTCGTTCATGGATGTCGCCCCCTCCTTGTCGGTGGCGGGTGCTTGTCGGTGACGGGTGGGGACCCGGCGGTATGACTGGCTTTAGCGTGTTCAGCCCCTATTTAAATCATCGCTCTCCAATGGAATTCACCTTCCGGAATTGAAATCCCTTCTTTCGTCTTACTCTGCAGCTTGTGTGGTTCTCCAGGAATCTCATTTTACTGATTCTCACTCACCCACCCTCCGTCGGTTCCGTGTTTTCTGTCGAAATCGGGTCGGACCCCTGCGGGCTTCTGGTGGCGTTTGTACGTTGGTCCGTACAGACATTGCTAGCACGTGGATTCCTCTTCAGACTACATTGGAAGCCGCTGCTGTTAGGGTCCACCTAGACTCTGCGGTCACAGTTTGCAATCTTTATCTCCCTCCTGACAGGACTCTTACACCTGCTGCCTTAACTGCTTTTCTTCAGCAACTTCCTCCTCCCTTCCTCCTCCTTGGGGATTTTAATGCTCATCATCCCTTATGGGGCAGTGCCTTTCCATCTAGACGACGTCTTCTTATAGATCAGTTTATTGCAGACCACGACTTGTGCCTTCTTAATGATGGCTCCCCTACTCATTTCAGTGCCGGTCATGGTACCTTTTCTGCCATTGATCTTTCTCTTTCTTCTCCCTCTCTCCTCCCTTCATTACACTGGTCGCCACACGACGACCTTTGTGATAGCGACCATTTCCCGTTGATTATCTCGCTCCCTTCCCGCTCCCTGATGGACAGGTTACCTCGTTGGTCTTTCCAACGCGCCGATTGGCCTCTGTACACTGCACAGGTCGTGTTTTCTCCCTCTTTGTCGGGTTGTATTGATGACGTCCTACGTGACGTGTCTGATGCGATTGTTCGCGCTGCTAACCTTGCTGTCCCGCGCTCATCTGGACCATTTCGTCGCCGGCAAGTCCCATGGTGGAGTACGGCCATTGCCATTGCCATCCGTGATCACCGTCGAGCTTTGCAACACTTTAAGAGGCACCAATCCGTAGCCAACCTTACTACCTTTAAACGCCTCCGCGCTAAAGCCCGTTATTTAATCAAACAGAGCAAGCGGATATGTTCGGAACGATTAGTTTCTTCCCTTGGTTCTACTGTCCCTCTGTCATGGGTATGGGCTAAACTTCACTCTCTCCAAGGTTGCCATCGGCAGCCCACCTTCCCAGGCCTTCACCTCCCAGATGGCCTTTGTACGGACCCATTAGTTCTTGCAGAACATCTTGCGACCCATTTTGCAGTGGCATAAGCATCAGCCTCCTATCCAGCTGCTTTCCTTCACCAGAAACAGCGGGCTGAAGCTTCCACCTTATGTTTTACCCCTTGTGAGTCAGAATCTTACAACGAACCTTTTACTGAATGGGAATTTCTTTCTGCTCTATCTTCTTCTCATGATACGGCCCCTGGCCCAGATTCCATTCATAACCAACTGCTTCAACGTCTCAGTGCTCCACAACAGCAACATCTTCTTCGGGCGTTTAACCGTATCTGGCTCCAATGTGACTTCGCTTCTCGGTGGAGGGATAGCATCGTGGTTCCTGTCCTGAAGCCTGGTAAGAACCCCCTATCTGTTGACAGCTGTCGGCCAATTAGTTTGACCAATGTTGTTTGTAAGTTACTTGAACGGATGGTAGCCCGTCGGCTCAATTGGGTCCTCGAATCTCGGGATCTATTGTCCCCTTACCAGTGTGGCTTTCGAGAGGGACGGTTTCCAATCGATCATTTACTTCGCTTGGAATCCGCAGTTCGGCAGGCCTTTTCCCAGCGCCGCCATTTGGTTGCAGTGTTTTTTGACCTTCGCAAGGCCTATGACATGGCCTGGCGCCATCACATCTTACTTACCCTTCATCGGTGGGGTCTTCGGGGCCCACTCCCGATTTTTATCCGCCAGTTCCTGTTCCATCGGTCATTCAGAGTTCGAGTTGGTACAGTTTTTAGTTCTCCACGGACCCAGGAGACGGGCATCCCACAGGGTTCTGTCTTGAGTGTCCTTCTTTTCCTCATTGCTATCGATGGACTTGTGGCCTCTGTCGGTCCTTTGGTCGCCCCTGCACTGTATGTGGGTGATTTCTGCATTTGGGTTAGTTCTTCTTCGATGGCATCTGCAGAGCGGCAGCTCCAGGGAGCTATACAGCGTGCCTCTGCATGGACCCTCTCACATGGGTTTCAATTCTCTCCTCTAAAATCGCGGGTGGTCCACTTCTGTCGCCGTACTACGATCCACCCTGATCCAGAGCTCTATCTCGATGCCCAACAATTGCCTGTGGTCCCACAGTTTCGTTTCCTGGCTCTTCTTTTTGACAAGAAGCTCACTTGGCTGCCCCATATCAGACTTCTGAAGGTACGATGTTTTCGTAAACTCAATGTCCTTCGCTTCCTTGCCCACTCCTCTTGGGGTGTGGGCCGTTCCCTTCTTCTCCGTCTTTATCGTGCTCTAGTTCTGTCTCGCTTGGACTATGGTTGTCAAGTTTATGGTTCAGCTGCTCCTTCCACACTGCACGTGCTGGATCCAGTCCACCATCGTGGTATCTGTTTGGCCACCGGTGCCTTCCCTACTAGCCCTGTTGATAGTCTCCTGGTTGAAGCTGGGATCCCCCCCCCTTTCTGTCTTATGCACTCGCTATCCGTTCCTCTCCCACTCATCCTTCCTATTCTATCCTGTTCCCAGACCATGGACGTCGCCCACCCGACTCCCGCCCTCGGGCGGGTTTACCGGTTGGGCTCCGCCTTGCGTCTCTTTGCCGTGATTTTCAGTTTCCTTCTTTGTCCTGCCGTCCTCGCTCCCTCCCCTCCACCCCCCCCCCCCCCCTTGGTTAGTTCCTCGGCCTCGAATTCGGATGGATCTCTGCTGAGGTCCAAAAGATTCCATCCCCCCGGTGGTGTTCCGTTCCTTTTTCCGCCAAATTTTATGGGAGTTTCGGGATGCTGTTGTTTTTTACACTGATGGCTCTAAATTTGCTGATCATGTGGGGTATGCCTTCACGTCCTCTGTCGGAACGGAAAATCATCTGCTGCCACCTACATGTGGGGTGTTTACTGCGGAATTGATGGCAATTTCCCAGGCCCTTACCTTTATTAAACAGTCCCAACACAACCGCGTTTTGTTATGTACGGACTCGATGAGTGGCCTTCTTGCTATTGACCGCTATTTTTCGCGCCATCCCTTGGTCTCTGCCACCCATGACCATCTCGCTGATATTCACCGTGCTGCTTGTTCCATTGACTTCCTTCGGGTCCCTGGCCATGTGGGTATCCCGGGTAATAAGCTCACTGATCGTTTGGCTGGGGGAGCAGTCACTTACCCCCATTTTCTGTAACCCCTCCTGCAGCGGATTTACGGCTTCACATCAAATCCCACTTCGCACAGTCATGGGCCAATTCTTGGGAGGCTATTCCCCTGTCTAATAAACTTCGTGCGATTAAGATGACACCAGGCCCGTGGCGTTCTTCCTTTCGCCTCTCCCGAAAGGACTCGACCACACCGTGTCGTTCCTGCATTGGCCATACCAGGCTGACCCATGGTTTTCTTTTGCGTGATGAGCCACCCCCACTTTGTGGTTGTGGAGCCTTACAGTCAGTAGCCCACATTTTGGTTGAATGCCCCCTTCTTTTGGCTCTGCGTGCTAAGTACAGACTCCCCCACACTTTGCCTTTGACGTTGGCTGACGATTCCCGGATGGTCTCTCTTGTTCTCGGTTTCCTCCGGGAAAGTGGTTTTTATTTTCAGTTTTAAAGTTTTTAATCTCCCTCTGGTGTTGGGGCAGGGCGGTGAGTGTTTGGGTGTCTCCCACTGTAGGCAGTGTTCAGAGATTCCCGATTCACCTCCCTGACCGGAATCCTCTTTTCTTTCCCTTTTACTCTGTTTTTACCCCTTCTTTTTAAGGCTTGGTTAGTTTTTCTATTCCCATACGTACTTTCTGCATTATAGCAGTTGTACCTTTTAAGTCACAGGTGGTCTTGCCTATGCTGCTTCAGCATAGTGTTGGGTTCGTTCTCTTGCTGACTTCCCGCGTTTTGTTTTTACCATTGACAACATGACTGCCCCTTTACGTTTTTAGCCTTTTCCCTTTTATTGTCCTGACTTTCCTGAGATGTCCCATTAGCGGAATGGACCACATTTGAAACAAGGGACTGATGAGCTTGCTGTTTGGTCCCTTAAACCTCAAACAACCAACCAAACAACCAACCAATCATCGACGACAAAGCTCGAAACGTTGACAGAATTGACAGATTACATTATCCAGTATCGACTGTCAGAAACTTGTAGAGCAAGAGGTGCGCAAAAAACTCCAATGAGATCTAACAAAGCAACGTTTAAAATTCCCCAGACAACCCTTTTCGTGGACGTATTGATACAACTACAAGAGGAAGTTCAGTAACTGGATAGATAAGATCTGGTGTAACTAGAAATGGATTTACAACATTAAATGCTTCTCTGGGAATAAATCGAAGCTGTATACAACACGAAGGTTGGATTGAACTCGTGCTGCTATGCCGTTGCCTTCTTGAACTGACTTGTCCAGTCCGTTACAGGAGAACCTACACTGACGTGACAAGTCATGGAATAGAGAGATGTGCATACTGTACACGCAGCATAAAAAGAAATGCATTGGCAAAGCTGTCATTTGTAGTCAGGTGATTCATGTGAAAAGGCTTCCGACATGCTAATGGCCGCATGACAGGTATTAGTCTAAGCCTTTTGAACGCAGAAAGTTAGAGTTTGACCATGAGACATGTAATTTCAGAAATCGTTAGGGAATTAAATGTCCCGAGATCCACAGTGTCAAAAGTGCGTCGAGAACACCAAATTTTCAGACATTAGCTCTCACTAGGCACAACGCAGTGGCCGACGGCCTTCACTTAACGACCGAGAGCAGTGGCGTTTGCATAGAGTTGTCAGTGCTAACAGACGAGCACCACTGCGTGAAATAACCACAGAAATCAATGTGGGGCACACGACGAACGTCTCCGTTAAGACGGTACGGTAAAGTTCAGCGTTAGGTTATGGCAGCAGACGACCGACGCGAGTGTGTTTGCTAACAGCATGACATCACCTGCAGCGCGTCTCTCGGGCTCGTGACCATATTGGTTAGACGTCAGGCGACTGGAAAACGGTGGCCTGGTCAGATGAGCCGCGATTTTAGTTGGTAAGAGCTGATGGTAGGTTTCGCTCGTAGCACAGACCCCACGAAGCCATGGATCTAAGTCGTCAAGAAGACACTGCGCAAACCGGTGGTGGCTCCAGAACGTTGTGGGCCGTGTTTACATGGAACGGCATGGGTCTTCCGGTCCAACTAAACCGATCATTGATTGGAAATGGTTATGATCCAGTACTTAACGATCATTTGCAGCGATTCATGGACTTCATGTTCCCAAGCAGTGATGGAAGTTTTATGGATGACAATGCGTCACGTCACCGGGCGACAGTTATTCACGATTGCTTTGAAGAACAGTCTGGACAATTCGAGCGAATGATTTGGCCACACACATCGCCCGGTATGGGACATAATCGAGAGGTCAGTTCGTGCACGAAATCCTGCACCGGCAACACTTTCGCATTTATGGGTGGCAATAGATGCAGCATGGCTCAATATTTCTGCAGAGGGAATTCCAAACAGTTGTTGGTCCATGCCATGTCGAGTTGTTTCAGTGCGTTGGGCAAAAGGGAATGCGACACGATGTTAGAAGTCATTGAACTACATCCATACTCCGCAAGCCACCTGACGGTGTGTGGCGGAGGGTACCTTGAGTAACTCTATTCCATGACTTTTGTCACCTCAGTGTAAGGTAAAGCTTTATTCAATCCGAAGGTTGCTTTATAAACGTGCGTTACTAGGTATGACCCTTATTACAGTTGCTATGCCGTTGTCTTTTACACTGACGTACCGGGCCCGTTATAGAGTGACATTTCGAGTCACAGTTCAGTTCTGCTTTTTAAAACATTAACGCATTCGAGAGACTGAGCCCGAGTCTCCCTTATTCACTGGCATAGAGGTGTCCGATTCAGACTCAGGCGCAGTCTCGAAAGGGTGAACATTATGATAAAACGAATCATTCACAAGAATAGCCTCCCCTTCATTGTTATTATGGGAATCAGTTGAAAATACAACCACCTTAAATTTCTTTTCGGGTATAATAATGTCACTGTCACTGGTTTCATCCTCAGGACCATAAAAACATTCATTTGCACAGTCTTCAGTCTCAGTCAGTCGTCAGTAACCTCTAACGAAGTTAAATTCATTCATTTTCATTCGTTTTTTTAATATGACCATCTCCAAAGGCAGGAGGAACTTGAAGACATAAATAGTAATATTTGAAATATCAAAATACAAAGTGCTTAGTAATCAAAAACTGCTTGAAGGCAATAAGGTTTGATACATTAACTACTGGTGTAAAAACCTAAACAGACGAACTAGTTAAAATGTCACAGCAATGGTATCTGCAGACAGCGTATAGGAAAGAAGACGTACTTAGAGATCCGTCCATAACCGATAGCGGAAAAACAAGACTAAACTCGGCATCCGCCCGCAATGTGTCAACAAAAATTGCGAGAGATGAAAGAAGGGAAAAGCGACAGATAAAAATTATAGGGCAGACCAAGGAAGGAATCAGATCTTTGGATCTGTCGTCTGGCTCTTTATCACAGATTATCTGAAACTCTATAGAATGCAAATCTAAAACACTACACCACAGTGGTAAGGCCACTGTGAATGGTTAACGATGAACTAAAAGTCGGATATAACAGACATAGATGAAAGAAGCATTAAAAAAATAATGAATGCAATACAGACTACAGATAGTTTAAAAATAAGTTATGGGTTTCCAAAATACAGAAGATATCTGAAGTAATGGCAAACTGAAGGTTAATCATCTCTTGGACAGCGCTACCTGATGAACGAGAAGAGGCTAAACAAATATATTTTTCTATTTTTTGAAAAAGTCAGCAGTAGCATGGATTAAGAAACAAGAATTAGAAATATCAAAGAATCGTAAATAACAAAGCTTTTCAAGAATGGAGTAGCAAATTTAGGTTTTCAGGGCAGTGTAAATAAGAAACCAGAAACAAATGGACGGAAGCAAGGAAAAGACAACTTGAGAAGGAGATAGGGTACTGGAAAAAAATAACTGAGAATGAGGATTTTAACTGGTTTTTCCTTCGCTTATTGGTAGAACAATATAATAATTGTGTATGTTCTATACTCTACAGGATTCATTTATTTGGTCATCCAGTTGTCGGCTTACATGACAATCATCACATTTTAACTGACTAGCGTCGTTAAAGAAGTTACAATATTTTTAAATAACATTGGAAAAAGATGTTACTCATCTAGACTGTTTGAGACACGAACACGCAGTAAATGTATTCATTGACAGTGCGGCGGTATTGCAATTAAAAAGGTAAGAAGTTGAACAGTAAAGAAATTTTAAGGTGGCAAACCAGGAAAATATTAACATTAAACTCGAGAAACAATGCCTATATAACAATTTAAGTCAATTTACTTTATTTTGATAATTTGGTACTCAATGAGACGGCTAAAGAATAGCATGAAGAGGTGTTACGTATGCAAGGTGATGCAGAAATAGAAGATAGAACTGACAATTGCAACAACAGAATATATGCTGTACATAGGCAGTAACCGCAAAATAGAAATAAAGGAATACATTGGAAAGAGGCAGTGAGGATTAGATGTTCGTCGATTTTTCAGGGCTTCGAACGAGTTGAGTATTTTTAGCCTTCATTTACTTTGATGATTGACATGGTACAGGTTGATACCTGTGGCCATCACTCGGTACATGTTCAGCATATTTGGGGTCATAGTTCTGCAGCCTCCATCTGCGTTCGTGTTCAGCCAGTCAAGCTACTGTGTGTCTGCCGGATTGACTCATGTATGAATTATCACAATCAAGAGAAGCAATCTTGTATACCCTGCTTTGGTTGTTAATTGGGTCTTACCTTCACTACTGAAAACACATCTGGCCGTGGTGTTCTTCACATAGTAGGTAGTTTTATAGTTGCTGGATTTCAGTGTTTCTGTTGCACTATGATATTTGGCCTGTGTATGGTATTGTACACCACTTCGTGCATACAGTGGAAGGAGCACCAGCATAGAGGAGAGGTATAATTTTCAATTGTTGTTTCCTGTGTGCAAGATTTGTTCGGTTAGGGCAGGACTGTAGCCATTGGTGGAAGCAATCAATTTTATTGTGTGTAACTCTGCTCTGAAATTATCTTCGGAATCGGAAACAGATAGGAGACAGGAGATAGTACACCACTGAGTGGAAAGGTGCATGTTACTGGGTGTTGAGAGCAAGAAGGTATCGCTGTATCGGTAGTAGTGTAAATTAAGTGATCGCAGTCAAGAAGAAGATAGAAAAAATAAATAAGGGTATAAATAATATGTGAACACACAATAAGCAGTCTCGCATATGCGGATGACTTCGTTGTGATGGTGGATTTGATTGAAAGTTTGCAAAGTAATATTTCAGAGCTAGATCAGAAATGTAAGGAGTATGGTATGAAGATTAGCATCTCCAAAACGAAAGTAATGTCAGTGGGAAAGAGATATAAACGGATTGAGTGCCAATTAGGAGGAACTAAGTTAGAACAGGTGGACGGTTTCAAGTACTTAGGATGCATATTCTCACAGGATGGCAATATAGTGAAAGAAAAGGAGGCGAGGTGTAGCAAAGCGAATGCAGTGAGCGCTCAGCTACGATGTACTCTCTTCTGCGAGAAGGAAGTCAGTACCAAGACCAACTTTGTTGTATGGGAGCGAAAGCTGGGTGGATTCAGGTTACCTTATCAATAAGGTTGAGGTTACGGATATGAAAGTAGCTAGGATGATTGCATGTACTAGTAGATCGGAACAATGGCAGGAGGGTGTCCACAATGAGGAAATCAAAGAAAAACTGGGAATGAACTCTATAGATGTAGCAGTCAGGGCGAACAGGCGTAGATTGTGGGGTCACGTTGCACGCATGGGAGAAGCAAGGTTACCCAAGAGACTCATGGTTTCAGCAGTAGAGGGTAGGAGGAGTCGGGGTAGACCAAGGAGAAGGTACCTGGATTCGGTTAAGAATGATTTTGAAGTAATAGGCCTAACATCAGAAGAGGCACCAATGTTAGCACTGAATAGGGGATCATGGAGGAATTTTTTAAAGGGGGACTATGCTCCAGACTGAACGCTGGAAGGCATAATCAGTCTTAGATGGTGGTGGTGATGATGAGGAAGTAACATGCTACTTGCTGGTTCTGTGTACAGCATGTATCAAAAACAGCAAGCGATGCTTAAAGATGGAATTCATAATGCAACAAACAGAAAAGTCTATATCAAAATAGGTGTGGAAATGTTTTGGAATTGAGATAAAGCAGTCTTTCAATTTTTGTCTCGCTTCCGTTTCTTCTTCTGTTACTTCGTGGAAGATCGTGAACTGTTGTTACAGGCAACACATTGCTAGATAACTTGTATGACGTACCACTACCAGTTCGCCGGGGATGTACTTACCTACCGCTTTTCATGCACATTTCATACTGCGGGTGTATACGAATGCGTCAGAGGATTGGTAGTGGTCCGCCGGCGCCGTGGTTTCCACATTCACCTTACATAGGCCCAATGATCTATGGGTGGGATTGTCAAGTAGACAGTTGACACTTGTCAGTAATAAAGCGTCTCTTTTTGTGAGTATTGTGGAACTCATGTGGGGAGGGGCCGGGGGCAGTATTTAACAAGTCAGCCGTTATAAGAACGTATTGTTAACATTTAATATTAGACGCAATCATAGTCGGATTTGTTGCACAATGACCATCTACGCGTTTTATACTTCACGGGCAGCATTTGGAGAACAAAGCGTTTACGTCGTGTGTTGTACTAAATCAGAGAATAGGATTATGTACCAGTGCTGAGAATGTTACGCACCAGTTGTCAAACGTGATTTATTTACCACACCGTTTCGGGACTGCGTTACCCCATTTTCAAGTGCACAAAAGCTTCTATGCACTAGGCATTGTCAGAAGTTAAAAGACAACACAAACATTCATTGTCAAACACAAGCGAGAGTTTGATGCGGCAACATGGAATGATAAAGGAAAAGTTACGTGTTTCGTAGTGGTTGTTTACTGCTGGCTTTTTCCTTTTGACGGTGCCTAACGGCATAGAAGGTTCAAGCATTTGAAAATGGGATAACCCTAAACATGTTGCGGCAAGTATCACACGTCTGACAACTGTTGCATAATATTCTCAGTGCTGTTTCATGAGAGAGCTATACAATGGCTTTACAACAAAGTATCATGTACACTGGATTTAGCACGGCAACGTGTACTGGGATTGCTTTATACACCAAATGTCGCCTACGATGTCTAGAATCTGAAGATAGGCAACGTATGACCGAAACAGATTATTATTTGGAAAAATGACGAATTGAGATTAACTGATTTATGTTGTTTGTTCATTTCTTTTGTGACACAATCACATGAGCATTTCACAATGCAATTTTTAAAGGCACAATTACTTCAGCTTTTATAACGAGAGGAGTGGTAGGTCTCATAATCAGAGGACGTAGGGGTGGTGGGGCGATGACTGAAAGTCTCCTGTGACCGTGTCGTAAAAAATATAAAAAATGAACACCGAATATGATATTGTGAAAATTGTCTAAAATAAATGGTGAATATACGTAAATCTTCTCCACAGGCAACATACAGGGTGAGTCTGGAGGAAAGGTACATGCTTTGAGGGGTGATAGTGATTTTGAATAAAAAAACTTCATATGGACATATGCCATATTCCGAATGGTTTCAGAGATAAACACATTTAATATCACTTTTGTACGGTTTTCTTGAGTAACTCGAATACCGCACCCTCCAGCGAAACGTGTCGCAGTACAAAATGAAACTATATTAAATTTCCTACAAAAAGGTCTTATACTAATGGTTTGTGCAAAGAGAGCGTGAGAATGTTGAAAAACTCGCTCGACGCGCACGCGCTGTAGCTTACGCAGTGTTTGTAGGCCAATTTGAGATAGCAAGTTGAGACGAACCGTTTGATACGACACACTTGTGGTCTATCAAGTCGGGAAAATACCTGTATGTGTGTTCGGACGTCACTGTGGTTGCACCTGAAGCCCGTCAGAATCGTATTGATATCGTACAAACTGGGTTAGCATTCATCTCCATATTATTTTGCAACGTTCATGCGTTGCTGTAGCTAGTACGCGTCCCTCGTCACAGTGAAAATTCTAACTTCATAAGAAACTTCTACTGTCAGTTTAACTTCGTCCTAGTAACCCACGTGCACGCGTGCTCCATGTCAAACTGTAGTCTCCTGGTCTTATTTGTTACTAATGCAAAAATTTGTGGAAACACTTCCATTGTAACTATCACGTTTAGTTACCACAAGAAGATTGTGATAGACGACAAATCGGCTGAGATATTGTGCGAGCTGCGCAGCAGTCTCAAAGGACACATTCCAACAACGGGAGCCTCGTTCTTCTGTGGTCTGGAGCTGAACTTCCGCGGCCGGTCACGTTTTCCTCGACTTAAAGAGGCGAGTTTGACCTCGCAGTCGATTGGCAGTGCCCCGTGCTGTTGCTCACCATCTTTATACAACCCAGACGAACTCGGTAAGATTTTTACTGCCCGCAGAAGGCACAGAACGATGATGATTACTTCTTATGTTTCCGCCCTTACCACTTCGCATAGTCAGGGGCCTTCCAATTCCGGTACTGACAACTTATCGAAACTGTAAGTTCCAGTAGGTGACAAGCTGCGTAATTCTGCAGTGCTAAATGACTCATTGTCGACGCGTGAGTGCATACATTTGTACGGGATCGAGAATGTAAGAGCATAGAACAAAGTTAACAGTTCAAATGATGGTGTAAGTTTATTAAGCAGCTACCAGTATTAATCACTGACGTACAGTAGATTTTATGCAAGAACTACTCCGCATGTTTGTGTGTTTGTTATGTCACTTTTTCATCGTTGTCAAGATGGATCGAATAAACGGCTGAATACTTGCTGCGCGATTAACAACCTTTTTCAGGCAGAGAGACCATCATAGTGGTTCTTGGTTGGCTGTTTGCCGTGCTCGCGTCATTCCTGCTGCGACTTCTCAGAACAGTGTGCCAGAGTTCAGTGTAAGAGGACAGCGGTTCCGAATGACCGCCTGTTGCTTCTAGTGTTACCACTATTTCAAATTCACTGGTTTGCAGGAGCTACTGACGAAAGTAACATCCACATAGTGTCACTGCCAAGTAACATAGCTGTATTAAACTCGGACCAGATGAAGAAAGAAATTTTACAGTATAATACAGAAGGTAACTGAAAGAAATGCTCAATGAGACGAACAGAAATGACACTTCTATTGAGACAATTGCATTGAGGTCACCGCGATTCATAATGGTCCCCTGGAAAGTAAAAAAAAAAGGCGGGATCTGATTCTTAATAGTGTGTGTGATCACCACGGACAACAATCATGCATGTTGTGTCCCATCGCTCGTGCGCTGACTATTACACCACGTTCAGACCCACTTGAATCTTGATAAACTGTCATTGTAGCAGCCGTAACCGATCTAACAATTGGCCAGACACTTGTCTTATATAGGCCTCAAGGTTGGTAAGGAATTCATATGGTAGGGCGTTGCATTGCTCCAGCAGCGCGGTTGACAACTTAGGGATGGTTGTTGGTGCATGTGGACACGCTCCAGTAGCCACCGCCGTCTCCTCTCGCATCCGATTCGTGCTAGATTTAAGTCGTGGGAACGGGAAGGCCAGTCCATTCGGCGAAGATCCTCTCGTTTATACAGCTCCTCCGCTTCCACTGTACGATGGTGTCGCGCACTCATCCATAACAATGAAGTCAGGTCCGAATGCACCTCTGAAAAGACGCATTGCGAATACATAGAAAGAAGGATCCTTTATTGTATGATTATATGATAGCGGAACAAACACTGGTAGCAGTTACTTCTGTAAAATATCTGGGAGTATGCGTGCGGAACGATTTGAAGTGGAATGATCATATAAAATTAATTGTTGGTAAGGCGAGTACCAGGTTGAGATTCATTGGGAGAGTGCTTAGAAAATGTAGTCGATCAACAAAAGAGGTGGCTTACAAAACACTCGTTCGACCTATACTTGAGTATTGCTCATCAGTGTGGGATCCGTACCAGATCGGTCTGACGGAGGAGATAGAGAAGATGCAAAGAAGAGCGGCGCGTTTCGTCACAGGGTTATTTGGTAACCGTGATAGCGTTACGGAGATGTTTAATAAACTCAAGTGGCAGACTCTGCAAGAGAGGCGCTCTGCATCGCGGTGTAGCTTGCTCGCCAGGTTTCGAGAGGGTGCGTTTCTGGATGAGGTATCGAATATATTGCTTCCCCCTACTTATACCTCCCGAGGAGATCACGAATGTAAAATTAGAGAGATTAGAGCGCGCACGGAGGCTTTCAGACAGTCGTTCTTCCCGCGAACCATACGCGACTGGAACAGGAAAGGGAGGTAATGACAGTGGCACGTAAAGTGCCCTCCGCCACACACCGTTGGGTGGCTTGCGGAGTATCAATGTAGACGTAGATGTAGACATAGGGAAGGAGTAAATTGACGAAATGACGTTGACCGGTGAGTGTATCGTGTTAAGGGATTTGGAGGTCTGTAAGCCCCTTTCTTTCAACTGCCTGGTGTTGGTGGCCAGTCCCATTTGACGCTATACTCACGCTGACGTCGTTCTGTCACGTCTAGCTTTCTGTGCACGACTGGGAGACCTCTGGCAACACGCTACCGCACTTTCATTTACACGAGTAGTTAATGTTAAGTTACTTCATCTAGCACGTACTTGAATTTTGCAGAGCAGTGTAGTACAACCACACCGTGAAGTCTTTCGTTGCTTTAATGTTCTTCCGAAGCTTCTACATTGAGGCGCCAAAGAAACTGGTATGGGCATGCATATTCAAGTACAGAGATATCTAAACAGGCAGAATACGGCGCTGCCGTCGGCAACGTCTGTATAAGACAACAAGTGTATTCAAGTGAGTTTGAACGTGGTGTAATAGTCGGCGCACGAGCGATGGGACACAACATCTCCGAGGTAGCGATGAAGTGGGGATTTTCCCGTAAGGCCGAACATCAAACCTCAGACATCGCTGCGGCCGGAAAAAGATCCTGGAGGAACGGGACCAACGACGAATGAAGAGAATCGTTCAGGGTGATGGAAGTGCAACCCTTCCGCAGATTGATGCAGATTTCAGTGCTGAGACATCAAGTGTCAGCATGCGAACCATTCAACGAAGCTTCATCGATATGGGCCCTCGAAGCTGAAGGCCCACTTTCCCCAGTACCCTTGATGACTGCACGACAAAGCTTTACGCCGCGCTTGGGCCCGTCAACACCGACATTGGACTGTTATTGACTGTTTTTCCGTTGTGTGTATGAACTGGTAAAGTCGGTTCATTGAAACCTTCAGCTCGAAGGAGAGAATGGCCGCTCTGCGATTGAGCTTGCAGTTTGTTCCGGCTCAGTTGTATTTAAAAATATTCATTAATAAGTTTCGTCCGTGCATTGCTTTTTATCTGGCAATTATCCACTTCCACACACCGTTGGTGTGGGGGCGGCGTGTCTGGATGTTGATGGGTGTCTGCCCTCACATCATAAACTTTACCTTATGTCGAGAATTTTAAGGCTCAAAGTAATGTACCAGTAAAAGTATTATTCAGAATGCCCCGACAATGCTCGTAAACACACGTCTGGAAGAGCGGATTCGGTCGTCTCCTTGCTTCCGGTGAGTCATAAAGATAAGAGCGCAATTACTGAGTCACGTTTCCATGAATATCTCGATTCTATGTCATTGCTTCCGTAGTCTTGCTATATGAGTTACAACCCAGTGTGAATCAATCCCATTGGAGAAATTTCCGCGACACACTTTCAGGAAATAAGATACTTGATTAGCTATTGTTTTCTTATCGGACGCTTTACCATATTACATGTTGTGCAGTAAATTTGCTTTCGTCATTAACAAGTTGAGGCAGAGCTTAAGCGACTGTAGTAACTGGTGTCAGCAATTTGCTTAGTCGTTGACCTGTAATGTGTCTGTTAAATACGTGGCTGAGAATTTGTCTTGTACACTGCGTGGTATTCTTAGGCGATGCCCATAATGAAGATAACTTAGATATGTTCCGTACTGGCAGTAGACACTGTGCTGTTGCTCGAACTACGGTAGTATCTGCGGTTCTTGAGCAGAGCTGTTTCGCTCCAACCTTACATCACGCTTGTCCAACCCCCCCCCCCCCCCCCCAATCGCATAAACAAGCTAATTTCTTATTGTCCCCCACCCCCACCACGAACTTACCTTTGGTTTCCCAGTGTAGTGTTTAAATTCACGAACTTGGAGATGAAGGTGTGGTGTTGCATCACCCTGTTGGTAGGTAGAGTGAACATTGTCAGTCTCGAGCTACTTTATGAACCAGTTCTAGAGCATGTCCTGAGATACACTCCTGGAAATGGAAAAAAGAACACATTAACACCGGTGTGTCAGACCCACCATACTTGCTCCGGACACTGCGAGAGGGCTGTACAAGCAATGATCACACGCACGGCACAGCGGACACGCCAGGAACCGTGGTGTTGGCCGTCGAATGGCGCTAGCTGCGCAGCATTTGTGCACCGCCGCCGTCAGTGTCAGCCAGTTTGCCGTGGCATACGGAGCTCCATCGCAGTCTTTAACACTGGTAGCATGCCGCGACAGCGTGGACGTGAACCGTATGTGCAGTTGACGGACTTTGAGCGAGGGCGTATAGTGGGCATGCGGGAGGCCGGGTGGACGTACCGCCGAATTGCTCAACACGTGGGGCGTGAGGTCTCCACAGTACATCGATGTTGTCGCCAGTGGTCGGCGGAAGGTGCACGTGCCCGTCGACCTGGGACGGGACCGCAGCGACGCACGGATGCACGCCAAGACCGTAGGATCCTACGCAGTGCCGTAGGGGACCGCACCGCCACTTCCCAGCAAATTAGGGACACTGTTGCTCCTGGGGTATAGGCGAGGACCATTCGCAACCGTCTCCATGAAGCTGGGCTACGGTCCCGCACACCGTTAGGCCGTCTTCAGCGATGAGAGTCGCTTCTGCCTTGGTGCCATGATGGTCGTATGCGTGTTTGGCGCCGTGCAGGTGAGCGCCACAATCAGGACTGCATACGACCGAGGCACACAGGGCCAACACCTGGCATCATGGTGTGGGGAGCGATCTCCTACACTGGCCGTACACCACTGGTGATCGTCGAGGGGACACTGAACAGTGCACGGTACATCCAAACCGTCATCGAACCCATCGTTCTACCATTCCTAGACCGGCAAGGGAACTTGCTGTTCCAACAGGACAATGCACGTCCGCATGTATCCCGTGCCACCCAACGTGCTCTAGAAGGTGTAAGTCAACTACCCTGGCCAGCAAGATCTCCGGATCTGTCCCCCATTGAGCATGTTTGGGACTGGATGAAGCGTCGTCTCACGCGGTCTGCACGTCCAGCACGAACGCTGGTCCAACTGAGGCGCCAGGTGGAAATGGCATGGCAAGCCGTTCCACAGGACTACATCCAGCATCTCTACGATCGTCTCCATGGGAGAATAGCAGCCTGCATTGCTGCGAAAGGTGGATATACACTGTACTAGTGCCGACATTGTGCATGCTCTGTTGTCTGTGTCTATGTGCCTGTGGTTCTGTCAGTGTGATCATGTGATGTATCTGACCCCAGGAATGTGTCAATAAAGTTTCCTCTTCCTGGGACAATGAATTCACGGTGTTCTTATTTCAATTTCCAGGAGTGTATATCCTCCAGGAAGAAAAGGAACTATTTTTATAAAACCGAGGCTGCACACAACAGGTTAACGTTTGGTGAGTAGAGAAATAGTTATGCGATTTTGAAGGGAATTTCTATGCTCCAAATTTGTCCTGTCATCTGGTCGAGATCAAATGTCGTTTCATCGTGAATGTAAAGTTATTCGAAAACCATCCCATTCCATATGCTATCGAAAGCTGTGACGTTTTACTATGTTTCCGAGTGTTTGTGTGTTACCATCCACACAGTTCATTGTACGATGTTCACCTGACTGTTCTCCGTGGTCTGACATCTTTGCACCACATAGCCATTTCTCAGTTTGCGACGACAGTGTGCGCCTACAGGGTATACTGTTGCTAAAAGCTACGCGTACCATCGCGGTTAAGTTTCCTCAGTTCATGTCGCCATCTGTACTAGTAGCCAACTGGTACCCTTTGGTGGAAGGAAGCAGAAACTGCTGCAACATACCACAACGGATAGACTTGGAATGCGAATATTTAGGTTTAACCTTAAACTTGACTTACGACCATATAAACAGAGGTGCACAAATAACAGTGCTTGCCAGATATATCTCGGTCATTGGGTCGATTCACATGAATTATCGGAGGTCAGGTAGTTTTTACATATGGGTACATCGACAACCTGTGTAGTCTGGCGGCGGCGGCAGCAGTAGCAGCGAGCAGGCGGAAGTTGTCGGACAATGCCACTGATTTGCCACAAGGTCCTATGGTCTACAAACCATTAGTATTTATAGTAATTTAGATGACTATCTGATGGTTATTTATTTCATGTCAGGATATGTAAAATTCCTGACTTGAAGTGTGAGATTCCTGACTTGAAGTGTGAGATTCCTGACTTGAAGTGTGAGATTCCTGACTTGAAGTGTGAGACTCCTGACTTGAAGTGTGAGACTCCTGACTTGAAGTGTGAGACTCCTGACTTGAAGTGTGAGACTCCTGACTTGAAGTGTGAGACTCCTGACTTGAAGTGTGAGACTCCTGACTTGAAGTGTGAGACTCCTGACTTGAAGTGTGAGACTCCTGACTTGAAGTGTGAGACTCCTGACTTGAAGTGTGAGACTCCTGACTTGAAGTGTGAGACTCCTGACTTGAAGTGTGAGACTCCTGACTTGAAGTGTGAGACTCCTGACTTGAAGTGTGAGACTCCTGACTTGAAGTGTGAGACTCCTGACTTGAAGTGTGAGACTCCTGACTTGAAGTGTGAGACTCCTGACTTGAAGTGTGAGACTCCTGACTTGAAGTGTGAGACTCCTGACTTGAAGTGTGAGACTCCTGACTTGAAGTGTGAGACTCCTGACTTGAAGTGTGAGACTCCTGACTTGAAGTGTGAGACTCCTGACTTGAAGTGTGAGACTCCTGACTTGAAGTGTGAGACTCCTGACTTGAAGTGTGAGACTCCTGACTTGAAGTGTGAGACTCCTGACTTGAAGTGTGAGACTCCTGACTTGAAGTGTGAGACTCCTGACTTGAAGTGTGAGACTCCTGACTTGAAGTGTGAGACTCCTGACTTGAAGTGTGAGACTCCTGACTTGAAGTGTGAGACTCCTGACTTGAAGTGTGAGACTCCTGACTTGAAGTGTGAGACTCCTGACTTGAAGTGTGAGACTCCTGACTTGAAGTGTGAGACTCCTGACTTGAAGTGTGAGACTCCTGACTTGAAGTGTGAGACTCCTGACTTGAAGTGTGAGACTCCTGACTTGAAGTGTGAGACTCCTGACTTGAAGTGTGAGACTCCTGACTTGAAGTGTGAGACTCCTGACTTGAAGTGTGAGACTCCTGACTTGAAGTGTGAGAAGAAAGGTCCTACGAACATGTGTCCAGAAATACATCGTTGCTGTGGTAGGTGGCGCTGACGAATGAAAATTCCTCCGACCTTGAGCTGTGTGTTTCTTCTGCAGGTAGTGTGATTGACAAAGCGAACTGTAAGCAACGGAAGGGTCTGGTATTCATTTCGGGAACAAGGCGAGAAGGTGTTTGTATACGACCAAGCAGATGGAAAGGGTCTAGCGGCAGAACCCGGTCAAATCTGGTGTACGCAGCCCACCGCCTCCCTGCACGTTCGTCTGTCTGAAGGACAAGCGCCGAAAAAGGGCGTGAAATGTAGTGTGATGTGGTTGGTGCCTGTGAGGCTACTTCTACGCTGCGTCAATCACAAAGCCTGCAACACACAAGGACCAAACAGTAATTGGTCAGAGGAACTTTCATTCGACAGCGCATCTACTGTGGCAACGATGCATTTCCGGACACATGTTCATAGGACCTTTTTTCTTCAGTTTCCAGTCTGGAATCCGGCCCTGCAGTTTGTAGGGTTTATTAATGTCAACCCTGTGTAATAGTAGTTGTTCAAAATAGAGGTAATATGACTGGTAGACAAAAAGATACGTGCTCGTCGGAAATAATATGAAACTGTATAAGGACTTGAAGAATGACAGTAATGTAATTGAAGATACCAATGTGAAAGACAAATGCAAGGTCCTCCTATCATGAGACATGAATTAGGACTTACCTGAACCTCGGTTTACTGGGCGAATTTGTGGAATACGTGGCCCGTACATAAAGGAAACCGCGTATAGAACACTAACGCGACCTGTTCTCCCCCCCAGGGGGTCCACAACGCTTTTGTGGATACGTGCGTAGCGAGCACGGGACCCCGAGCTAATGCGGCCCTCCTTCCTTTCCGGGCTGCATACCTTTCCTTTCCGCATCCTTCCCCATCCCCCATCTTCGCCCCCCCCCCCTTCACCTCTGGCTCTTTCCTTCCCTTTCTCCCCCTCTGGGAGTATGATTTGTGCCTACGTCCAGAGACTGACGCTCGAATCTGTAACAAATTCTTTGCTTTCTCCGCTTGCAAGTCTTAGTCCTTCCTCTGTCCTTCTCTTTTCCTTACCTCTTCTCTTTGCCCTTTTCTCCGCTACGGCGTTTGAGACCCGTCTTCTTTCCTTTCCATTTCTCTTTTTTCCTCCCTGTGCGTGTCTGAAGGCCGACACACGCATTTCCATGCGTAGCCGGTGATGGGGTAACGCGTAAGCCCCCGCCCCGGGGAGACAGGTAGGACACGTCCGTACCCCCTGGTAACGGCCAGGAGTTCCCCCTGCGGGTCCGGGGATTAGAATAGGTCCGAGGTATACCTGACTAAAAGGAGGCGACTAAAAGGAGTCCCTCCCCCTCAAGGGGGTAGTTAGCGCCTGCGTCCGGAGACGGACGGTTCCACGACCTATATTTGCGGTCATTTGGTTTTTCACTTCTCGTTTCTTCCTTCCTTTGGTTGGTTCCGTACTTCGTTCTTCTCCATCTCACTGTCTTCCTTACTCTTTCCCTTGCCTTCTTTCCCTTGCCTTCTTTCCCTTGCCTTCTTTCCCTTGCCTTCTTTCCCTTGCCTTCTTTCCCTTGCCTTCTTTCCCTTGCCTTCTTTCCCTTGCCTTCTTTCCCTTGCCTTCTTTCCCTTGCCTTCTTTCCCTTGCCTTCTTTCCCTTGCCTTCTTTCCCTTGCCTTCTTTCCCTTGCCTTCTTTCCCTTGCCTTCTTTCCCTTGCCTTCTTTCCCTTGCCTTCTTTCCCTTGCCTTCTTTCCCTTGCCTTCTTTCCCTTGCCTTCTTTCCCTTGCCTTCTTTCCCTTGCCTTCTCTGGTCTCCGCCTCGGCGTTTGAGACAGTCTGTCCTCTCTCTCCCTCTCTTTCGTCCTTTTCCTCTTCTTCCTTCGTCCCTGTGCGCGACTGAAGGCCGACCAACGCGTTCGCGCGCGTAGCCGGTGACGGGGTAACGCGTAATTCCCCGCCCTGGGTAGACAAGTAAGGCATGCACGTACCCCCTGGTAAAGGCCAGGCCCAGGGAGGGATGATTGCCTGAGCTGATACCTTCTGACCATGCCGATTGGTCCCTCCGTCTGTTTCTCGGGAGGTGTGACCTGAGGTGTAAACATTCACCTAAGGTGGGAGTGCCCTCTGAGAGGGTCCCCACAAGGAAGGAGCGCGCCTTTGGAGACACTGGCAATCCTCCGCAATGGATTTCTCTTCTTCTCTCTCGTCTTCTGCCCATGAACGGAAACTTGACCAGCCACCAGTGACAAAAGTACTACCGCCTGCCCCACAGTTCCTCGTAGTTTCTCGATCTGAGGACGGCAAGGATTTTTCCTGTCAACCCTTTCGTTATCCAGAAGGGCTTAGATGCCATAGCCGGATCTGTCAAGTCGTGTACCAGGTTGCGTAATGGTACCTTGTTACTAGAAACTGAGAGCGCCTTTCAGGCACAAAAACTGCTTCGGGCCACACTCCTGTACACGTTCCCTGTCCGGGTGGAGGCTCACCGCACTTTGAATTCGTCTCATGGTGTGGTATATACTCGATCACTCGACGGATTGACTGACGAGGAGATTCAGTCTTTCCTCGCTGAGCAGGGCGTGACGGCTGACCATAGGGTCATGAAAAAGGTCAACAATGACCTTGTACCGACCCGGACACTTTTCTTGACCTTTGATAGTGTTCAGCTGCCGTCGCGTATCAAAGCGGGCTACGAGGTTATTTTTGTTCGCCCCTATGTCCCGACACCTACGCGCTGCTACCAGTGTCAGCGTTTTAATCACACTCGCCACTCTTGTTCCAATGCGGCTAAATGTGTCACTTGTGGCAGGGATGCCCATGAGGGTGACCGTTTACCTCCGTCTCCTCGTTGTGTGAACTGTCAGGGTGACCATGCAGCGTCCTCCTGCGACTGTCCCATCTACAAGGAAGAACGCTGTATCCAAGAAATTCGGGTCAAAGAGAAAGTGTCCACCTCGGCTGCTCGCAAGCTATTTGCTAGCAGGAAGCCCACGCTGCTCCCAGCGGGAAAATACAGTACTGTCCTCGCCTCTCCTCGGACTACCAGGGAGGTGGCGACGCAGACATGCGATCTGACCTTCAGCACCACGGTCGTCCGTTCGGCCAGTGCTAAGATTGCGCGGTCGACGTCTCCTCTTCCTCCCGTCACCCCTCAGACACAAGCACCTTCATCAGCTTCTGCCAAGACAAAGACCCAGAAGTCAGATGCACGGGCCTTCAAGAAGGAACCGTCTCGTGCAGACTTCCTACGTACCTCGAACTCCCAGCCGTCGACCAGTACTTCCACTAAACGACCTTCCAAGAAGGCTCATAGGAAGCACAGTTCTCCTTCTCCGCCACGGCACATTTCTTCTCCTGCGCCACCCAGCGGTTGCCGCCCCAGGCCGTCATCCGTTTCGCCTGGCCGCACCGCTGGTAGCCGAACATCTGGCCGTCCACCGGCGGAGGAAGCTCCTCCTCCCGGCCATCTTATCGAGATGGCCGATGAACCTATAGAACCAATGGACGATGACTGTCCGCCTACTGATAGCGGCGGCAGTGCTCGCTCGAAGCCAGGCCCTCAGCGGCCTTCGAGGTGACCCCTTCTTTCATCTTCCTTTTCTTCTCACGATGGCACTTATTCACTGGAATATTCGCAGCATTCGCTCCAACCGAGAGGACTTGAAGTTGCTCCGCTTGCACCGTCCGCTCGTCGTAGCCCTCCAGGAAACGAAGCTACGCCCATGCGATCACATTGCCTTGGCACACTACACCTCTGTGCGTTTTGAGCTACCCCCTGTGGTAGGTATTCCGGCTCATGGAGGGGTTATGTTGCTGGTCCGGGATGATATTTACTACGATCCCATCACATTGCACACCGGCCTGCAGGCAGTTGCCGTCCGAATTACTCTCCCCACTTTTACATTTTCCATTTGTACCGTTTACACTCCATCGTCGTCTGCCGTTACCAGGGCAGACATGATGCAAATTATTGTTCAGCTACCTGCACCATTTTTGTTAACTGGAGACTTCAATGCCCACCATCCCCTTTGGGGCTCTCCAGCATCTTGCCCGAGGGGCTCCCTGTTAGCAGACCTTTTCAACCAGCTCAATCTTGTCTGCCTCAATACTGGCGCCCCTACTTTTGTTTCGGACACATCTCACACCTATTCCCATTTAGACCTCTCTATATGTACTACCCAACTTGCACGCCGGTTTGAGTGGTATGCCCTTTCTGATACATATTCGAGCGACCACTTCCCGTGTGTCATCCATCTCCTGCATCATACCCCCTCTCCGTGCTCAACTAGTTGGAACATCTCCAAAGCAGACTGGGGGCTCTTCTCTTCCAGGGCGACCTTTCCGGATCAATCCTTCACAAGTTGCGATAGTCAGGTCGCACACCTCACGGAAGTCATTCTCAATATTCCATCCCTCACACTACTTCTTCTCCACGTCGCGTACCGGTCCCCTGGTGGGCCGCAGCATGTAGAGACGCTTTACGTGCTCGTCGACGTGCTTTACGCACCTTTAAACGCCACCCTACAGTGGCGAATTGTATCACTTATAAAAGATTGCGTGCGCAGTGCCGTCGTATTATTAAAGAAAGCAAGAAAGTCAGCTGGGCTGCTTTCACAAGCACCTTCAACAGTTTTACTCCTTCTGTTGTCTGGGGTAGCCTGCGCCGGCTATCTGGCACTAAGGTCCACTCACCAGTTTCTGGCTTGACGGTCGCGAATGACGTCCTTGTGGCCCCTGAGGATGTCTCCAATGCCTTCGGCCGCTTTTTGGCAGAGGTTTCGAGCTCCGCTCATTACCACCCTGCCTTCCTCCCCCGAAAACAGGCAGAGGTGGCTAGGCCACGTAACTTCCGCTCCTCGAATCGTGAAAGTTATAATGCCCCTTTCACCATGCGGGAACTCGAAAATGCACTTGCCCGGTCACGGTCCTCCGCTCCAGGGCCTGATTCTATTCATATTCAGATGCTGAAGAATCTTTCTCCTGCGGGTAAAGGTTTCCTTCTTCGTACTTACAATCGCATTTGGATTGAGGGACACGTTCCCGCATGCTGGCGCGATTCTATTGTTGTACAGATTCCTAAGCCGGGGAAGGACAAGCACTTGCCTTCCAGTTATCGACCCATCTCGCTTACCAGCTGTGTCTGTAAGGTGATGGAACGAATGGTTAACTCTCGTTTGGTTTGGCTGCTCGAATCTCGACGCCTACTTACCAATGTACAATGTGGATTTCGTAGGCGCCGCTCTGCTGTTGACCATCTGGTTACCTTGTCGACCTTCATTATGAATAACTTCTTGCGGAAGCGCCCGACCGCGGCTGTGTTCTTTGATTTGGAGAAGGCTTACGACACCTGTTGGAGGGCGGGCATTCTCCGCACCATGCATACATGGGGCCTTCGCGGTCGCCTCCCTCTTTTTATTCGTTCCTTTTTAATGGATAGACAGTTCAGGGTACGTGTGGGTTCTGTCCTGTCACACCTTTCGCCAGGAGAATGGTTGCCACAGGGCTCAGTTTTGAGCGTCGCTCTCTTCGCCATAGCGATCAATCCAATAATGGATTGCCTCCCAGCTGATGTATCAGGCTCCCTTTTCGTGGACGATTTTACCATCTATTGCAGCGCGCAGAGTACGTATTTCCTGGAGCGCTGTCTTCAGCGTTCTCTTGACCATCTTTACTCCTGGAGCGTCGCCAGTGGCTTCCGTTTTTCTGCCGAGAAGACGGTCTGTATTAACTTCTAGCGCTACAGAGTTTCTCCCACCGTCCTTACGACTCGGTCCCGTTGCTCTCCCATTCGTGGAGACAACAAAATTTTTAGGTCTTACATTTGACAGGAAACTTAGCTGGTCTCCACATGTCATATTTGGCTGCCCGTTTTACCCGATCTCTAAATGTCCTCCGTGTTCTCAGTGGTATGTCGTGGGGAGCGGATCGAACCATCCAACTTCGCCTATATCGGTCGATCGTCCGCTCAAAGCTGAATTATGGGAGCTTCGTATACTCCTCTGCACGGCCGTCCATCTGCGATCGGAGCGTTTTATACTAGTCCCGTCGAGAGTCTTCATGCTGAAGCCGGTGAATTGCCAATGACCTACCGGCGCGATATACTGCTTTGTCGGTATGCCTGTCGGCTACTGTCAATGCCCGACCACCCGTCTTATCGTTCCTTTTTTGACGACTCTCTCGATCGTCAATACGGGTTGTATGTGTCTGCCCTGCTACCCCCTGGAGTTCGCTTTCGTCGCCTCCTTCAACACCTTGATTTTTCACTCTCAGCAACCTTTAGAGTGGGCGAGAGCCACACGCCACCTTGGCTCCAGGCTCAGGTTCGCGTTCACCTTGACCTCAGCGCGCTCCCAAAGGAGGTTACCCCCGGTTCGGTATACCACTCCCGTTTTGTCGAACTTCGTTCGAAGTTCATTAATATGACCTACATTTATACAGATGGCTCTAAGAGCAATGACGGGGTCGGTTGTTCTTTTATTGTCGGGGCACAAAGTTTCAAATACCGGCTCCATGGCCATTGTTCGGTCTTCACAGCTGAGCTCTTTGCCCTCTACCAGGCTATTCTTTATATCTGCCGCCACCGACATTCTGGTTATGTCATCTGCTCCGATTCCCTGAGCGCCATCCAGAGCCTCAGTGATCCGTATCCGGTTCACCCTTTCGTGCACCGGATCCAACGCTCTCTTCAGCAGCTGGTGGACGACGGTTCTCCGGTTAGCTTTATGTGGGTTCCTGGCCATGTCGGTATCCCTGGGAACGAAGCTGCAGATGCCGCGGCCAAGGCTGCGGTCCTCCAGCCTCGGCCAGCTTCTTGTTGTGTCCCTTCATCAGATTGTAGCAGGGTCATTTGTCGGCGCATTTTATCGCTGTGGCATGCCGATTGGGCTGCACTTACGGACAAGCAGCTTCGGGCCTTGAAACCTCTTCCCGCGGCTTGGACGTCCTCCTCACGCCCTTCTCGGCGGGAGGAGGTAGTTTTGGCCCTGTTACGAATTGGACACTGCCGGTTCAGCCATCGCCATCTGCTGACGGCTGCGCCGGTGCCGTTCTGCCCATGTGAGCAATTGCTGACGGTCCGCCACATTTTAACGTCCTGTCCGGATTTTACTACGCTGCGTCTTGATCTTGGCCTGCCATGTACTCTCGATGCCATTTTAGCGGATGACCCAGAAGCAGCTGCTCGCGTTCTTCGTTTTATCAAGTTGACAAACCTGACTAAGGACATTTGATTATGCTGTTTTTTTAATCCTATGCCTGTCAATCTTTTATCGTGTTTTCCCTTTTAGTTGCTGTTTTAAACTTGTGCCTCGCGGTGCATTCCTAACGTAGTCTGGGCGCTAATGACCGTTGAAGTTGTGCGCCCTAAAACCACCAAAAAAAACCGATCCGTTCTTCAGTAATGGTGGTGTTAACGATCCCTACTGGGTCGGATTAAAGGAAGAAATCGAATCAATTCGGAAGCGTGTTGCTAGGTTTATTACCGGTAGATTCGATCGTCACGCAATTATTACGGAGGTGGTTGACGCTCTCAATGGGAACACCTAGAGAGAAGACGACTTTCTTTTCGCATAACACTGTTGAGAAAATTTAGAGAACTGGCAGAAAATTTAGAGAACCGGCATTTGAAGCTGACTGCAGAACGGTTTTACTACCGCCTACGTACGTTTCGTGTAGGAACCACGGAGATAAGAGAAATTAGGGCTCATAAGGGCAGTCGTTTTTTTCCTCGCTCTATTTGCGACTGGAGCAGGAAAGGGAATCGCTAATAGCGGTACAAGATACCCTCCGCGATGCATCATACGGTGGTTTGCGGGCTATTTATGTTCATCTGTGTGCTGTGCGTACTGTAAGACCTTCGGTACACACACCATCAGATTATTTGACTTGTCGCTCTATCGAAGTAGGCGAGTGTCAGCAATATGTCTCGTGGTCTTATCGTGGCGTGTTTATATTCTGCCGTTAGGTCAGAAGGCAAAAAATACATTAAAATGTAGAGAAAGAGGCCAGGATTAGTGTGTTCAACTACTATGTCCCTCTTCTCCATAATGCATTAATGTGTTCAGTGAGGAAAAAGAAGATAAAGGGAATAAAAACCACTCGTGTGAGCATACACAGTATCAAATTTGCTCGTGATAATACCACGTTAGTTGCAGACTCGGAGAAATATATAAATACGAGGTGCGGCTAGAAAAAAAACGGACTGATGCTGGAAAACCATTTATTTACAATTACTTACAATTTCATGTTATCTCCTTCAATGTACTCTCCTCCTCGGTCTCTACACCGCTCCATACGAATTTTCCACTGTTAATAGCAATGCTGCAGATCATTTTCGGTAAGTCCATACATTACTTCCGTCGCTTTTTCTTTTACTGCTTCAACAGTCTCAAATCTAGTTCCTTTCAAAGCCGACTTGACTTTAGGGAAAAGAAAAGAGTCACAGGGGGCCAAATCAGGTGAGTAGGGTGGATGATCTAAGATGGGAATGTTGTGTTTTGCCAAAAACGTCTTCACTGACAACGCACTGTGAGCTGGGGCATTGTCTTGGTGAAGGATCCATGACTTTTTTCTCCACAAATCGTTCCGTTTTCTCCGTACTCGCTCACGTAGGGTAGCCAGGACGCTAATGTAGTAATGCTGATTCACTGTTTGTCCCTCTGGTACCCAATCAATGTGCACAATCCCTTTGATGTCAAAAAAAACAATCATCATTGCCTTGAATTTCAATTTTGACATTCGTGCTTTTTTTGTCGTGGTGACCCAGGAGTTTTCCAATGCATCGATTGGCGTTTAGTTTCGGGATCGTAAGTAAAAAACCACGATTCATTGCAAGTAATAACATTTTGTAAGAAGGTGGGATCACTTTCAATGTTTTCCAGGATGTCAGAACAAATCATTCTTCGGCGTTCCTTCTGTTCAATTGTGAGACACTTTGGAACCATTTTTGAACACACTTTGTTCATGTTGAAACTTTCATGAAGAATCTGCCTAACACTTTCCTTGTCAACTCCTGTTAACTCAGACACTGCTCTGATTGTTAAACGGCGATCTTGTCGAACAAGTTTACCGATTTTTTCAATGTTTGCATCAGTTTTTGCTGACAATGGTCTGCCAGTGCGAGTGTCATCACTGGTGTCTTCGCGGTCATCTTTAAATCGTTTAAACCACTCACACTTGTGTTCGCGATAAACAATCATCGCCGTACACTTGTTGTAACATTATAAACGTTTCACTTGCAAATTTTCCTAGTTTGAAACAAAATTTGATGTTAACACGCTGTTCTTTCTGTACACTCAACATTTTCCGACGCACAGACACGTAGGGCAGACTGAGTGCAGGAGGCAGATGAAACTCGAGCAGTAGGCGGAGCGAGAGTCACGTGACAGGCCACGCGACTTTCAGCCTTATTGCATTCGTTTTATTGTTTCACCAGTACTAGTCCGGTTTTTTTCTAGCCACATCTCGTAAATAGAATACTGTAAGTCCCATCGGGCACTCTTAAACTATGGGATTGAAACGTGAACAAATAGAAAACAAAAGTAATTGTTATACGGACAAACATGGGAGAAACTGATACCAGTATAAAAATTGTCTCGATGAGATAAACAGTTTTGTTAGCTCGGTAGTATAATCACAGAGAACAATAGACGATTGCATTTCATGATTGCATTGGCAAAATATACTTCTATCACTAAAAAAAACCATTTTAACCAAATAGCATATGAATATAATGTAAGGAAATCTTTTGTATGGAAGTGATAGCTGGACTACGGGTAAATTGGAAAGGAATTGACTTGAAGCTGGTAAAATGTCAATATGGCGGAACAAGACATGAACGAGCTGAATGGCTAGAAAAATCAATCGGGCATTATTAAAGGAAGTAAACGAAAAGTGATTATTAAATGAAATGGATCAGAAAAAATAAAATTCATTGGGAATATGATCAGACACACCATCTTCATTATTAATATTCTTTAAGGAGAAGTGCTGGATAAGAAGAGGACTGCCGAGGAAGCAGCATGTGGAAGGCATCGAAAAGAAGATAGGGTGAGATAATTACATGGAACTGAAACGAACAGCCAAAGACAGAAGAGTGGTTGCATCGAAAGGACATTAGCTTTCGAAATGTGTATGTATGTATGTAGATAATTTATAACATAGTATAAAACACGTAGTTTGGATTTTGCCACATTCACATACATTGCTACTATCATTTCGAAAGAATCATTTTAAGATGACCTTGTTGTCGCTACTCCCGAACTGATTCGGGTGAATATCTCCAGGTCTTCCACGATCTACCCCCATCAGCCTTAGTCACTCTGGCTGACTAATCTTTCCACCACTGAAACACAACAGTGCTCAGACGGAGGTACATTGCTCCGAAGCGCGTGTTGGAAGTATAAATTGGAGACATTACATTATTTTGCGTTCAATTGAGAACGTGGAGATTTCCGCAAAGTTATCTAAAAGTATAGCTACATTACAAAATTTTATCCTTCATGGAGATATACACCTATGATGATGAGCAAAGGTTTTCGGAAACGGCTGCAGCCAAGTAGCCTTTTGTGATGGTAGATTCTTTATTTTACCTATGCCGAATTAAAGTCACCTAGTGAATCGTCAGATGGTATACTGTTATTCGTGATTGTCTGTAGCATTGTGGGGGTCTTTGTGTAGCCGTGACGAGAGAGAACGATCCAAATAGCATTGAATATGGCGAGTATCTGATATTGTGAATCAGAAAGGTTTTTTAAAACCTTTATAGCTACAGTACATCAGTGAATTCATTTGAAGATAGTGGTAACCCCGTACTACCTGTGGGTGTAAGTCAGTTACTTTTAAAGATTGAGGTTACGCATGTTTACTAACTTTTGTCATGTTGCAAGTGCTACCCTGAAGTGATTGACACAGGAGAGGAATTCGTGACGGGTCATATCAGACTAGTCAGATTGGAGATCCAAAAAAAGTTGACTTACTTTACGTCTCGTATATTTTTGTCTGGATCACTCTAAAGAAACGTTATCACAATTGTATAGAAGAATATTGTATTGGCTGATACGGCCACTCCATTCACAACCGCTCAATTCGTGCCTGGCTTACAGGGAAGCCAGTTGCTAGATCAATGTTTACCGACAAGCAGCTGGTGACGCAAATGCGTCGTGTTGCGCGCTTGCGGCTTGCAGTAACAAGGGCGCCCAGCCCAGTCCATTGAAACCAGTGTGAGTCAGGACGGCAGCTGCTGATAACGCACCGCAGCACAGGTGGCGTTGACTGACGGCCGGCACCCCGCGTGTCAGAGCACGTGCTGCCAACTTAAACCCCCGCCGATAATTCGATTAGCGCTGCTTTCGCCCACACTGGCAGCACTGTGAGCGTAGTCGCTGTCTAGGCCCGTTTTCTCGGCATGGCAGTGGGGCGGGTGCTCCACCCAAAGTTAAACTCACTTTGCGGCAAATTGTGTCATAAAGATGTTAGGACAGTCGCTGTTTTCTGTAAAGTTTGGTATCCTGCAGTTTACGTCAGTACAATTTCTGTTCCGCGGAGATTTAATTAAATTACTACTTCTGGCCAAATTCGTTAATTTAACGTAGAACTCTGAGACTACCTTTGCGAGCATCGGTTGCGCACGGTGTTATCACGATCTCCTTTACTGTAACTACGAGGTGGTGTCCAATAGCTCCAGAAACATGTTACTTGAAAGCTACTACGTCTTACCTAAGTGTTATGCTGTAACATCACCTTCAAAGTAGTCATCTGAGGCCGGAGGGGGGTCGCAGGTCGCAGGTTCGAATCCTGCCTGGGGCATGGATGTGTGTGATGTCCTTAGGTTAGTTAGGTTTAAGTAGTTCTAATAGTTAGGTTTAAGTAGTTCTAAGTTCTAGGGGACTGATGACCTCAGCTGTTAAGTCCCATAGTGCTCAGAACCATTTGAACCATTTTTCAATTCTCGTGACATTATGTTCACACGTACCATAACTTATTCTCAAGGTGTTGCAGAGGTCTTGGATGGTGTGTCTACAATCTTGGAAAATCAGATCGCTCGCTGTCTGAACATTTTCTGTTGTGATGCCAGTTGGCGGCCAACTGGAAATATCAGTCTGTATTTGCCCGTTTTTCAAACGCCTATTCCAGTTGTAAGTCTGTGTGTGACCTAAAGCTTTACCTGAACATCTTGCTTCAACATTCGGTATTCGCAGGTTTAGAACCATACTTTACACTGAAATAACGCTGTTTAAGGTCAGCCATCACAAAACCGCAACCTCAGCGGAAATACGGTCACTAACTACCAAAGGAACAGTATCGCAGTCGCTTGTCACACTGATTAAACAAGGATGTGTGGATTTTTCATGCACTCGTAACCATTTGGTGGCAAAATTCGAATTCTGGGAACTTCAGGACACCACTTCGTATAGTCTTTGTCTTCCTCTGACAGTTTCTAACACCTGCTACTTCCTCCGTTGTCGTAGCAGCTAGTCACCTATGTCGTCACTCACACCTAAGAATCGCTACAATCTGACGGTTATTTTCCACAAACGCACCCGTAGACACACGGGTGGCTATTAGAACCGAAATTCCATGAAGGCGGCGTGCAACAAATGTCAAATTGGCATGCAAAGAACCATTTCGGCACAATCGCACAAAGTTGTTTGGAGTAACATCGTGTGCGTCCTTTATATATTAAAGATTAGGCACCGTTCTTTTCGTTCAGAAACTGCATTCGAAAGTTCGTCGTATTTGTGAGAAGAGTCGATTATGGCTTCGTGAAAGGAAGATACCAAATCTCTTAGCATAGAGGCGGGAGGACTCGCGATGGTCGAGATCCCATGACTGAATGTGGAGTTGACGTTTTGCATTCAACGCCATTCAGTATATTAACCGCCCCTTTCGACTAGCGCCTGAGGGGACACATTTTTCGCTCAGCTGTAGAGGATCTTAAAGCGACGTCACGTACATTGATTCAGCAAATAGGCTTGTCTGAAGCGAGGAAAGTCTCGACTCGGATTGTGGGACAGAGTTTTAAGCACCAAGGACTCTCAGCATTGCGACCATTCTTGCGGCTTCCTTTGACGGGGACGTGGAGACGGGCTCCGGCAACATGCGACCAACAACACTGGACACAGCGGTGGCACCGCGTCGTCCTTCCAAACGAGTCCACTTCTGCGTACAACACCGCAGTGGAGATGTTCGTGTGTCGAGGCGTTCGTGTGTGGAGGCTCAGAGGAGCACAAACATTGCCACATTGCGCATCATTAATACAGGCCCAGCAGCTCTTGTGATGATATGGGGCAGTTATTGGGTTCACAACACGATGACTCCAGGTTCACACTGTACACAGATTTGTGTACTAAATTTCTCGCCCTGTACACCCCCAGATTTTATCGTCTGTCTTTCCTACTGTGCTGTACACTGATGTGACAAGTCATCGGATACTTCATAATAAAGTGTCGGACCTCCTTTTTATTCCGGCGTAGTGCAGCAACTCGACGTGGCATGGGCTCAACAATTCGTTGGAAATCCCCTGCAGAAATATTGAGACATACTGCCTCTGTAGCCGTGCCGATGCAGGATTTTGTGAACGAACTGACTTCTCGACAGTGTCCCTTGTCCAATCGTGTCCCGCGTCCCGTAACCATTTCCGTTCAATAATCAGTTCTGTTGGACCAGAGAACCCAGTCCGTTCCCTATAAACACCGCCTACACCATTATGGAGCCACCACAAGCTTACACAGTCCCTTGTTGACAATTTGTGTTTATGGTTTCGATGGGTCTGTGCCACACTCGAACCCTACTGTCAGCTCTTGCCAATAATTGAAATAGGCCCTCTTCTGACCAGACCAAACTTTTCCTGTCGTCTTGGATCCAACCGATATCGTCAAAGAGTCCACGAGAGGTTTGCTGTTGGCAAAGGCACTCGAGTCGGTCGTCTGCTGCCAGATTAACGCCAGATTTCTTTGCATTGTCCTAACGGATACGTTCGTCGTACGCCCCACATTGATTTCTACGGATAATTCACGCAGTGTTGCTTGTCTGTTAACGCTGACAACTCAATGTAAACGCCGCTTCTCTCGGTCGTTAAGTGAAGGCCTTCGGCCACTGCGTTGTTCGTGGTGAGAGGTAATGCCTGAAATTTGGCATTTTCGGCACACTCTTACGGAATATTGAGTTCCCCAACGATTTCTGAAGTGGAATGTGAAATGCGTCCAGCTCCAAACACTATTTTACGTTCAAAGTCCGTTAATTCCCGTCGTGCGGCAATAATCACGTCGGAAGCCTTTTCGTGTGGTTGGTTGGTTCATTTGTGGGAGGGGAATAGACGGCGAGGGCAACGATCCCATTGGTCATAGGGAAGGACGATGAAGGAACTCGGCCGTGCCCTTTCAAAGTAACCATCCCGACATTTGCCTCAAGGGATTTAGGGAAATCACGGAAAAACTAATTCAAGATGACCAAACGCGGGTTTGATCCGCCTCCTTCCAAATGCGGGCCCAGTGAGCTAAACACTGTGTCACCTCGCTCGGTTTTTCATGAGTCACATGAGTACGAATGACAGCTCCGCCAATGCACTGTCCTTTTATACCATGCGTATGCGATACTACCGCCGTAAGTGTGTGTGAATATCCGTATCCCATGACTTTTTCCCCATCAATATATAGCCACAAGAAGTAAAAATTAGTCATTTGCTATCCCTTCTGTTGTTGGCATTTTAAAGGCAAATACTTATACGTTAAAATCCTAATTGCAGACAAACGAGGCGGATGCGCGCACGCGCGCACGCACCCACACTCTGCAATCGTATATGGCAGGAGCAAGTTTCAAAACCCCAATGGCCCTGAATATGTTAACTGCCTGACGCATATATCTAAATAGTTCCTTCAACAAAGCTAATGCTACTTCGTCTCATCAATGCTAGTTTTAGTTAGTTTCTCCTTGTGCTGCTATACGCTTTAGGTTTCATGTTTTTCTTCCGTTTTCACGTTTGCCTCATCTATTTGAAAAACGATAACGGGGTGGTTCTTATACTGTGATGACGTTTGCTTTTAAACGCAGAAGCCCTACTCATGCTCTCCACCTGTTGTCGCCTTTTCCTTATTTTTTGCCTTGCAGCAAGCGTGACACAGGGAGACGCCATTTAAGGCGGCTGAAAGAACTGGCCTACAAAGGTGGTTTAACGTTTCTTCTTAGAAATGCGTGTCCGTTTTAACTCTTCGAATTCAGCTTTTAACTTTACTAAATTGAGAACAGCACTTTAAATTATGAAGAACCAAGGGATTTGATCCCTAATTTTCGATGAAAACCTAGTAGTACTGCTGCATCTAGGACTTTCGGGGCAGTGTGTTTGGCTGTTAAAAACATATCAAAACCTTTACGCTGCCGGTTCGACTATCAATGTACTAACCACGTTACAAGTCTTTGTGCTGAGGATTATAAGCCGCCATTCTCCATCAGGCGCTAACTTTCGAACTGCTCATCTAAAGCCTTAGTATTTGCTGGAAATGGATTTCGCTAATGTTGTTGTACACTAACGTAGTCGTTTCTTACGGGTGTCAATTATTTTAAAATAACGAGTGAATTAAGGCGTCATCGTAGGAAGATATACCGTATCCGATCCGATTCACTAACCCTAAAGAGTTTATTGTACATCGTCGCAATATATTCCCGAAATTTATGAGCAGCTACCGAAGCTGTAATTAAATTTGTAGAAATTGCGGATAGTTACTCCACCGACTTTCTGCGGGACACGGCGAATTAATCTTCAGATAATTTATTTCTACAAAACAAGACTATACCCGCGATTGGTGAATGAGTGCTTAATTATGAGCACAGCAACCAATATTATTTACACCTTCGATTGTATGGAAGCGTATCTCTGATGGTCATAAAATAAGCGTTGTAATCCACAGATACAAAATTCGTGTTATGCTCGATCAGATGCTCAACTAAGTTCAGAGCTAATAAAACATGAATGCATCACTCAAGTCCTTCAAGACCTTCACTCAATCCAAAAATTGTAAGTTTAGAACACTGCAGAAAAAATGTCAGTGAACGTAAAAGATAATACAGCATAGACCAGTGGCTGGATGTTGTTAAAAAGCAAGACGGACGTTATAAAACCTGCGCTGGCCGGGGTGGCCGAGCGGTTCTAGGCGCTACAGTATGGAACCGCGCGAGCGTTACGGTCGCAGGTTCGAATTCTGCCTCGGGCATGGATGTGTGTGATGTCCTTAGGTTAGTTAGGTTTAAGTAGTTCTAAGTTCTAGGGGACTGATGAACTCAGCAGTTTAGTCCCATAGTGTTCAGAGCCATAAAACCTGCCTGGTTACAAGAGTAATAATTTTTGAAGTCGTAATGAAACAGCAACGATCGTTGTTAACAATATTAAGTCAGATCCAGATCGAAACTACTATTTATTTGTTGATGCTGGTAACAGATCGTCAGACCAATAGCTTCTTGTTGACACATGGAGCTGGTTCAAGGAGCTTTGCATATACCACAGTTGTCAACTGGTGCTTTTTGCTACGTACAGCAGTTCCGTGAATCGGCTCCATGTGCCATCAAGGAGCTATTGATCGGAGGATAGTCACTTTTGACTAAAACCGGTTACCAGAATGAATCAATAATATTTGCTATCTGGACTGATTGACTTTTTGTTATATAGTTGCAAGAGCTTTTCAAGAAGAGGAAGGACTAGACCAGTCAGAAACCTTTAGCCCCGCAGCACAGTCTGAATGAATTACTCAAGAAGCAGTCTTAGCTATAGATAAAATGAAAATAACTTTTGACGTAGAGACAGCGTATGTATGCAGTGGTCTCCAGGATGAGATCTACATGAATTGGAATGGAAAAACTCGTAACTACCTGATGACATTGCGATTTGTAAATACTCTGATCATCGTATCTATTACAGTGAAGACAAAAGCATTATCATAGGCTTGGTTGGCAACGATGGACTAATTATTGGAAGGTCAGACAGCATTATTGAAGTTTCGAACAAGCTGAATAAAAAGTTTGAAACAACGCTTGACAGGATATTTCGAAATCAATTGCCATACCCTGCAATGGAAATTAAAATAAATTCGCAAGGAATTATCTGTGAATCAAACAATATGCATAAAGATAATCTGAAGACATTTCAAGTTCAATTATTCAAATCCATTAGCTGCACCTGTGGGGCGCTGAATGGTGACAGATGAAGAAAACCTTGCCAGTATTGAGCGTTCGTAAAGAACTGAGCCATGTCGAAAGGCTACTGTACCTTGCAACTGTATCTTGTCCTGGTATTAGTTCTGCTAAAATTACTTGTACAATAAACCAATGGTTAGTCAGTAGAAAATGACAAACCGCATTTTTCAGTGCATAAAATGAACTACGAAGTGCGGTATAATAGTTGATGAAGGCCCAACATTGCTTACCTGTGCTGACTCTGGTTACGGAGACTGTTTCTCAACAAGACTCTGCACCACAGAAGTTCTTATCATATGAGGAGGGCCCACTGTCTAGCTCGATCGAAAACAGCGTATTGCGGCAACGTCAACAGTTGAAGTAGAATACCGTGTCGCCATCTGTCCAATCGGCGTTATTGTGGGTACACGACGCTTAGGACAAGAAACTGTAATACCAGGTTTCAATCTACCGGCAGAACTGTACACTGACACACATAGTCAAACACATAGAAATTCCACGTAAGTTCATTCAACGACGTATTGGAAAGACTATTAAATTAAAACACGTTGAAATTTCAAATCAACTTACTGATGTGCTGACTAAACCATTGAGCAGTAAAGTGTTTAGAGAATTAAGAAGAAAAATAATTTAAGAGGAATGTTGAGAGTAAGTTAGGTTTCACGTGGTTCATGTTATATGACGCACACTGTAGAGCAGTGGTTCTCAAACTTATCTATAATGCGCTCCCACTGTTTGTTCGGAAAGTAAAATTTCACATGTTATTAAAAATGTACTAATTAAAATTATTACTGACTAGAAAAAGACCAAGAAAAACAATGTAGCAAGTAATTTATTCTAGATCCAGATCCGCAAAACCTTCAAACTGCCTACGAGCACTTCTATTTTTACGGCGGAGACAGTGGCAGTTTTGGAAGCACTTAAGTTTGTCTCTAGCACTTCCTTCCCCAAGATATTGATAGTATCTGACTCGCAACGCGTTCTTAAAAACATTCAGTACAGTCGATGGAACAAAACGACCAACAGTTATATCTTGGATGTGATATCTGAATATATTCGCAGCGCACGCACGGGCCGGACGACCTTCCCACTCTGGTATCGTTTATAATGATGAAGTCGATGCAGTGGCCAAACAAGCGGCAACGTCAGGCACCGTCCTGGATCTGCAGCTTCCTTATACAGACTACTTACGTGTAGTCAAGGATCACGCAAGACAACAATGGCAGGAAATGTGGAACGTTTCTCAACAGACAAAAGGCGGTTATTACGCAGTGCTACAACCTCGGATTCCTTCACAGCCGTGGTTCATGAGGACACATCTGGACAGATCCACGATTTCTACCATCATAAGACTCCGCTTCAATCATACCTCTTTCCCACAGCATCTACATCGGATCAACGTTTACAGTTCACCAGCATGTGAGTGTGATCCTGAGTCGGAAGCTGATGTCAACCACATCTTATTTATGTGCCCCAAATTTGACCGTGAACGGTTGGTCTTTTTGAAGATATTACTTAGTATGGGCTACCATCTTCCGCAATCAGCTTCTTCTCTTTTGTGTACTAAAGACGTTCGACTATATAAAGTGATCGTTAACTTCATCAAGAGTACTGGTCACAATCTGTAGGTTTTAATGGTGTACGTAAATTATAAATATGTCTTGCTGATGAAGATATTTCAGAATTGGTGTGAATAATAAGCCAAGACACTTTTAATTATTTTTCAATTCAAATTTTTAAAAAATTAAGTACAAAACTGTAACAGTTAAGCTTTTTATTCTTGTAAATATGCATTTCTGTATTTGTTTATTCAATTATGTGTACATTGTCACTGTGTTGCCGATGGCTAAATTGAGTACACACTCAAAGGCCAAATTAAAAAAAAAATTAAAAAAATATACATGATTGTTGCCTAGTGAAATTTCAAATGAGAAAACATTAACAGTACAGTAATATAGTACAGTAAGTACAGCAACTGAAAGTCAATGATTTTTAAGGAAATCCACTTGATTAACACTTCTCAGATGTGGGGTCTCTGATGAGGACTTTTTCACATAATTCCATTGAAATCTGGAATAAGTTTTGTCACCCACAATTCTTCTATATTAAGACGATTTCACTTCAAGCTTTTGATACTGCAAAGAGCAGAAAATGTCTGCTCACTTAAGTGTTGAGAAAGGCATCAAATATTGTACTGCCTTTTTAGACAACTCTTCATGCTCATAGTGCAAACGCAACGAAAAGCTACACAGTTTTCTTTGAAAACGTGTTTCCATGAAGTATCGCAGTACAGTTCCAATAACTGTCCTCCTGTGACAGAGAGATTCATACCATGTATGTCATGGATTTCAACATCAGTGAAAGGCTTTTAGGTCCAACAATTACCAGGTTGTAGGACAGGGAACTGTTCTCGAAATATGCTTTCAAGTGTCTTAAAAGTGTGTTCTGAACTTAAGAACAGGTTTTTTCTTTTTTTTTCCACCTGAAGACTCGGTGAAGTCGTTGAGCAGTGGAAATGAGTAATAATTGTTTTGTACTCATACTGCCCATAGCTGCAGTTTCTTCAACAATGTTCAAATGTGTGTGAAATCTTATGGGATCTAACTGCTGAGGTCATCAGTCTCTAAGCTTACACACTACTTAACCTAAACACCCATGCCCGAGGGAGGACTCGAACCTCCACCGGAACCAACCACACAGTCCATGACTGCAGCGCCAAAGACCGCTCGGCTAATCCCGCACGGCTGCAGTTTCTTAATTATATCTTCAACTTTAATCTCAACCTGGAAGATAGTAACATGTCTTCCACGCAGGCCTGAGTTCAGTTTCTTTAGAAAGAAGAAAATATCCACAAAATAGGTCAGTTTACACAACCAGTCAAAATCACACAATTCCCCACTTGAAAAAGAATGTTGCTTGTCTAAAAGAAACAAGTGCACTTCATCACACAGCTCAAAGAAACGGCATAGAACTTTCCGTCTTGACAAACAGCACACTTCAGTATGTAAGAAAAGTTGAGTACGCTGTCACTCTCTTCTCATAAAACTGTTAAAAAAACGGGAATTTAGAGAACGTGATTTAATGAAATTAACAAGTTTTGTAACTTCATCCGGAACACATTTCAAATCCTCAGGCATTTTCCTCACTGCTGAAGCTTCTCTGTGTGTACTTCCGAGGCGTTGTGTAGATACTGTACAACTCCTTTTGAAGGACAGCCCTAACAAAGAAGGAATTTATCTGACTTGAAGTTGCCCTACGCAACAGTATATGTATAATTTCTAATTGCTTTCTTTTTAGTAACTGAAAAATGCTTCTTGCATAACAGCTGTGAGTTCCATTTTATCACAATACATTTCAATGTTTAGGCTTCACGCACCCCGTGGCTGGTCCCGCGGACCCAAGAGATCGACTAGCCCCACTTTGAGAAACACTGCTGTAGAATACTACGTTTTCCGAGACAACGCCGCCACTCACAAGTCAAATTGGAGGAACATGATAAATACATACACTCATGGAAATTCAAATAAGAACACCGTGAATTCATTGTCCCAGGAAGGGGAAACTTTATTGACGCATTCCTGGGGTCAGATACATCACATGATCACACTGACAGAACCACAGGCACATAGACACAGGCAACAGAGCATGCACAATGTCGGCACTAGTACAGTGTATATCCACCTTTCGCAGCAATGCAGGCTGCTATTCTCCCATGGAGACGATCGTAGAGATGCTGGATGTAGTCCTGTGGAACGGCTTGCCATGCCATTTCCGCCTGGCGCCTCAGTTGGACCAGCGTTCGTGCTGGACGTGCAGACCGCGTGAGACGACGCTTCATCCAGTCCCAAACATGCTCAATGGGGGACAGATCCGGAGATCTTGCTGGCCAGGGTAGTTGACTTACACCTTCTAGAGCACGTTGGGTGGCACGGGATACATGCGGACGTGCATTGTCCTGTTGGAACAGCAAGTTCCCTTGCCGGTCTAGGAATGGTAGAACGATGGGTTCGATGACGGTTTGGATGTACCGTGCACTATTCAGTGCCCCTCGACGATCACCAGTGGTGTACGGCCAGTGTAGGAGATCGCTCCCCACACCATGATGCCGGGTGTTGGCCCTGTGTGCCTCGGTCGTATGCAGTCCTGATTGTGGCGCTCACCTGCACGGCGCCAAACACGCATACGACCATCATTGGCACCAAGGCAGAAGCGACTCTCATCGCTGAAGACGACACGACTCCATTCGTCCCTCCATTCACGCCTGTCGCGACACCACTGGAGGCGGGCTGCACGATGTTGGGGCGTGAGCGGAAGACGGCCTAACGGTGTGCGGGACCGTAGCCCAGCTTCATGGAGACGGTTGCGAATGGTCCTCGCCGATACCCCAGGAGCAACAGTGTCCCTAATTTGCTGGGAAGTGGCGGTGCGGTCCCCTACGGCACTGCGTAGGATCCTACGGTCTTGGCGTGCATCCGTGCGTCGCTGCGGTCCGGTCCCAGGTCGACGGGCACGTGCACCTTCCGCCGACCACTGGCGACAACATCGATGTACTGTGGAGACCTCACGCCCCACGTGTTGAGCAATTCGGCGGTACGTCCACCCGGCCTCCCGCATGCCCACTATACGCCCTCGCTCAAAGTCCGTCAACTGCACATACGGTTCACGTCCACGCTGTCGCGGCATGCTACCAGTGTTAAAGACTGCGATGGAGCTCCGTATGCCACGGCAAACTGGCTGACACTGACGGCGGCGGTGCACAAATGCTGCGCAGCTAGCGCCATTCGACGGCCAACACCACGGTTCCTGGTGTGTCCGCTGTGCCGTGCGTGTGATCATTGCTTGTACAGCCCTCTCGCAGTGTCCGGAGCAAGTATGGTGGGTCTGACACACCGGCGTCAATGTGTTCTTTTTTCCATTTCCAGGAGTGTATATTGGGTTCTATCCACAGTTGTATTTCAATTTTATGGAGCTATTGTATATATTGCCAATACACTCACAGTGAAGGGCCTGTTAGCCACAAATAGCTTTAAAATTTTTTGTGAGGACTGATATAAATTTGTTCACTATCATACAGCTTTTAGATCCACCCATGCACAGAAGAATTCGATGTGTTCTGGATACCAAACGCGACTCTGCACCCTATTAGATTGATATTAATCTTATTTTTTCAAACTATGTACCCAGTAAGCTCAGATATATTGCCTAATAATCATTATACTCGCCGACACTATCCACTTCGAAGATATAACATTAGAGTATGGTCTTTAGAAGCATTCTGTGGTTTGGTAATTGAACCTGAGATCAAACCTCAACCGTTGCTCTAGTGCTTGGTCCTACTTTAAGGAAACTTTAATGTATACCTTGTCCATGTGAAGATGCGACATTATCTCTTGACACATTGTTCACATGTAGGGATATCTGTGCGTTTTGACTACGTGTTGTGGCATGATTAGCCGTGTTTGGAACATCTGACGTCTCATTTGCTGCGATTAGATTGCTGATCTTCCTGAATAGTCTGCATTGACTCAAGCTATTGACACTTAGCTGTTCTGTAATGTTCGTAAATAAGCTGCATTGAGCAGTCAGCTGCACACGCGGACATCCGCCACGGCGTATCTGCAGATCGAGAAACACTGTTGGGCGTGTGACAGCGACGCTGCTGTAGTCTCACGCTAGTTGGGCTCAGTCTGTCACTGGACCTGGTGCGACGACGACGAGACTTCCGTACTGAACTAAGACCAAGACTGAACAGTTTAACGCTGCTGTTTCATCTCACATCCCAATGTTTCCACTGCTCAGGAGGCGGAAATCGAAACTTTCCGCCAAAGTTGTACCAGGTATTTCTAATTCATCAAAATTTCGACTGTCGCATCGACGGAATTATTAGTTGCGAAAGTTTGTATTTCGTTTTGCGGTAACCTGTTGTGTATGCACCGGAATTCCCTAGAAATAAAAAAAAACAGCTGATAAGTTTTTATACACATGAAATAATGCGGAGTGCTGAGATTTAACTACACAGACAGAAAGTTGTTACTGAGCTACATATGCCGAAATACGATGAAGGTAATGAACAGGGATAAGTTCCCAGTATCTTTAGAGCAGTTTCCATTCGACACCTCGCCGTATACATGTATTGAAGAACATTCAGATTGTTTCGTCTTCTGGTTTTGTGTATTGGAATGTATTAGCGATTGGCCTTACGTCTGAAACAATAGTTAGAGAGAGGTTCACACTATCTTTAGTTTGATAAAATTTCGTACATAGGACGCACAGTGAAAAAGAGCGAACTAATAGTGCTTTCATTGTAAAGAGATCGTGTAATAGTTTTCTAAATGAAGTGTTGCAAAAACTGTGTAAACCACAGATGTTTGAGTTTCTGCACGATTTGTAGCAATATCGGTAAAAGGATGCAACACGAGATTTCATCGCGTCGATGTTTACATCTCTCGTCATTTGTATTCGTGAGAAAGTTATGATTAAGAGGAACTTGATCCAATTCCCTGCACACATTACGTTGGAAGCATTCAAAGGAATAGGCTTAATAAGATGCAGGCTGCAGTAAAGATTGGTGCGTCTTCTGTACCAGTGCAAAGGGATTGCTTCTTTATGCCACAGCGGTTGGCTGTTACCGGGATGGGTGGCACTATTCAGAGATGTCCTGTGCGTGATCTGCGCATAGCTGTTCCTAGTTAACAACAAAAATAATAGTCAATTTCTTCAAATATAGTGGCAGTGATACAATGTACAATTATGACGTACAAAATAAACGGAATATTTTAGTAATATTTGTGGATCATTCAGCAGATCTATGAAAATTAAAACACCGAAACATACAAGACTCAAGTGTTAAAGAGTTACTCTGCCAACACTCACATGGAAGTCTGTTATAGTCGTAAAGAAAAAGCAAGAAAGATATACCCATAAAACAGAGGTTAAGTCCTCTACGAAGTATCGAAGAATGTAAAACTGACAAGCAGAAATGTTGTCAGAAATGAACTAAAGAATTGTAGTATAAAAGAAAAAGTTAGTAGGAAGTTCAGAGAAAGTGGACTGAAAATATACAGTGAACGGTTCCTGCAAATGTACTGTTGTTGTTGTGGTCTTCAGTCCTGCGACTGGTTTAATGCAGCTCTCCATGCTACTCTATCCTGTGCAAGCTTCTTCATCTCCCAGTATCTACTGCAACCTACATCCTTCTGAATCTGCTTAGTGTATTCATCTCTTGGTCTCCCTCTACGATTTTTACCCTTCACGCTGCCCTCCAGTGCTAAATTTGTGATCCCTTGATGCCTCAAAACATGTCCTACCAACCGATCCTTTCTTCTAGTCAAGTTGTGCCACAAACTCCTCTTCTCCCCAGTTCTATTCAATACATCCTCATTAGTTATGTGATCTACCCATCTAATCTTCAGCATTCTTCTGTAGCACCACATTTCGTAAGCTTCTATTCTCTTCTTGTCCATACTAGTTATCGTCCATGTTTCACTTCCATACATGGCTACACTCCATACAAATACTTTCAGAAACGACTTCCTGACACTTAAATCTATACTCGATGTTAACAAATTTCTCTTCTTCAGAAACGATTTCCTCGCCATTGCCAGTCTACATTTTATATCCTCTCTACTTCGACCATCATCAGTTATTTTACTCCCTAAATAGCAGAACTCCATTACTACTTTAAGTGACTCATTTCCTAATCTAATTCCCTCAGCATCACCCGATTTAATTTGACTACATTCCATTATCCTCGTTTTGCTTTTGTTGTTCATCTTATATCCTCCTTTCAAGACATTGTCCATTCCGTTCAACTGCTCTTCAAAGTCCTTTGCTGTCTCTGACAGAATTACAATGTCATCGGCGAACCTCAAAGCTTTTATTTCTTCTCCATGAATTTTAATACCTACTCAGAATTTTTCTTTTGTTTCCTTTACTGCTTGCTCAATATACAGATTGAATAACATCGGGGAGAGGCTACAACCCTGTCTCACTCCTTTCCCAACCACTGCTTCCCTTTCATGCCCCTCGACTCTTATAACTGCCATCTGGTTTCTGTACGAATTGTAAATAGCCTTTCGCTCCTTGTATTTTACGCCTGCCACCATTAGAATGTGAAAGAGAGTATTCCAGTCAACATTGTCAAAAGCTTTCTCTAAGTCTACAAATGCTATAAACGTAGGTTTGTCTTTTCTTAATCTTTCTTCTAAGATAAGTCGTAAGGTTAGTATTGCCTCACGTGTTCCAACATTTCTACGTAATCCAGACTGATCTTCCCCGAGGTCCGCTTCTACCAGTTTTTCCATTCGTCTGTAAAGAATTCGCCTTAGTATTTTGCAGCTGTGACTTATTAAACTGATGGTTCGGTAATTTTCACATCTGTCAACACCTGCTTTCTTTGGGATTGGAATTATTATATTCTTCTTGAAGTCTGAGGGTATTTCACCTGTCTCATACATCTTGCTCACCAGATGGTAGTTTTTTGTCAGGACTGGCTCTCCCAAGGCCGTCAGTAGTTCTAATGGAATGTTGTCTACTCCCGGGGCCTTGTTTCGACTCAGGCCTTTCAGTGCTCTGTCAAACTCTTCACGCAGTATCGTATCTCCCATTTCATCTTCATCTACATCCTCTTCCATTTCCGTAATATTGTCCTCAAGTACATCGCCCATGTATAAACCCTCTATATACTCCTTCCACCTTTCTGCCTTCCCTTTTTTGCTTAGAACTGGGTTGCCATCTGAGCTCTTGATATTCATACAAGTGGTTCTCTACTCTCCAAAGGTCTCTCTAATTTTCCTGTAGGCAGTATCTATCTTACCCCCTAGTGAGGCAAGCCTCTACATCCCTACATTTGTCCTCTAGCCATCCCTGCTTAGCCATTTTGCACTTCCTGTCGATCTCATTTTTGAGACGTTTGTATTCCTTTTTGCCTGCTTCATTTACTGCATTTATATATTTTCTCCTTTCATCAATTAAATTCAATATTTCTTCTGTTACCCAAGGATTTCTATTAGCCCTCGTCTTTTTACCTACTTGATCGTCTGCTGCTTTCACTACTTCATCCCTCAGAGCTACCCATTCTTCTACTGTATTTCTTTCCCCCATTCCTGTCAATTGTTCCCTTATGCTCTCCCTGAAACTCTGTACAACCTCTGGTTCTTTCAGTTTATCCAGGTCCCATCTCCTTAAATTCCCACCTTTTCGCAGTTTCTTCAGTTTCAATCTGCAGTTCATAACCAATAGATTGTGGTCAGAATCCACATCTGCCCCTGGAAATGTCTTATAATTTAAAACCTGGTTCCTAAATCTCTGTCTTACCATTATATAATCTATCTGATACCTTTTAGTATCTCCAGGATTCTTCCAGGTATACGACCTTCTTTTGCGATTCTTGAACCAAGTGTTAGCTATGATTAAGTTATGCTCTGTGCAAAATTCTACAAGCCGGCTTCCTCTTTAATTTCTTCCCCCCCAATCCATATTCACCTACTGTGTTTCCTTCTCTCCCTTTTCCTACTGATGAATTCCAGTCACCCATGACTATTAAATTTTCGTCTCCCTTCACTACCTGAATAATTTCTTTTATCTCGTCATACATTTCATCAATTTCTTCATCTGCAGAGCTAGTTGGCATATAAACTTGTACTACTGTAGTAGACATGGGTTCTGTGTCTCTTGGCCACAATAATGCGTTCACTATGCTGTTTGTAGTAGCTAACCCGCTCCTATTTTTTTATTCATTATTAAACCTACTCCTGCATTACCTCTATTTGATTTTGTATTTATAACCCTGTTATCACCTGACCAAAAGTCTTGTTCCTCCTGCCACCGAACTTCACTAATTCCCAATATATCTAACTTTAACCTATCCATTTCCCTTTTTAAATTTTCTAACCTACCTGCCCGATTAAGGGATCTGACATTCCACGCTCCGATCCGTAGAACACCAGTTTTCTTTCTCGTGATAACGACGTCCTCTTGAGTAGTACCCGCCCGGAGATCCGAATGGGGGACTATTTTACCTCCGGAATATTTTACGCAAGAGGACGCCATCATCATTTAATCATACAGTAAAGCTGCATGTCCTCGGGAAAAATTACGGCTGTAGTTTCCCCTTGCTTTCAGCCGTTCGCAGTACCAGCACAGCAAGGCCGTTTTGGTTAGTGTTACAAGGCCAGATCAGTCAATCATCCAGACCGTTGCCCCTGCAACTACTGAAAAGGCTGCTGCCCCTCTTCAGGAACCACACGTTTGTCTGGCCTCTCAACAGATTCCCCTCCGTTGTGGTTGCACCTACGGTACGGCCATCTGTATCGCTGAGGCACGCAAGCCTCCCCACCAACGGCAAGGTCCGTGGTTCATGGGGATGAGGGGGGGGGGGGGCGGGGCGGCAAATGTACTACTCAAAATAAATACAAAGGAAAAACGCGACCCTAGAGAATCGAGGAAGTGATGGGAACTATAACACAGAAAACAGCTTATAAAAGGAAATGAAGAGTAGGAAGAAAAGCCAAAAATGTTACCTTATCAGAAATCGACCACACTTTGGGAACAGCACATTTTGGACGTTGGTAGTTGCCTTACAGCTGCGATTTATATTATATTGAAACCATTATTAACTGATAATGGCTAGTGACTGAAAGACAACACTAATGGCACTTGTTAATGCGATGTTGTGACCAGTGTTACCAGCACTGCTTCAGTAAATAAATAAATTTAGATAATTAACAAGATAAATGACATATTGAACGTATTGTAAATTTTTGCCAGTTCAGCTACCTCCAGGACTCTGCACACTGTACACTTTGTCTGCAAACGACACCGAAATACCTCAGTTACGAATGCAAATAGTTTCCAGTTATTTGTTGCTGCAGAATTGCACAGTTTTGCACTACCTACTTACCTTTGAATATGTATCGGCTTAGGTGCAAGGTGTGTGGGGAACAAAAGAATAAACATTGAGAAATATAAAAATTTTGCTCTGAAGTAAAAATAAATCCGTAAGCAACACAAAAAGTCTATTAGAAGGTGCACATCTTTGCACGTGTGTAAAATCAAAATCCGCTGCTGTACTCAGTACCGTGCTGCACCATCGTAAATATTACCTCTCGGAGAAAGGTGTTATTCAGGTGAGTGCTGTATGCTCGTTATTTTTGGTCTTCAGAGTCGAAGCCATCGCCGGAATCTTTAGTACTGGGTAGTAGGTTGGAGGATTTTGTCTAGATACAGAACAGCCGTGAAATAAATGTAGATAGTCGTGACGGGTATCATACATCCTCACACAACACCGGCCCAAAACAGGGCTTGACTCGGCTGCCTGCTAAACCTGTGGTGCTGCATTGGTGTCTGGTCGTACCCACACACTTGGACGACGATTACCAGACGTCAATCAAAATGGTGCCGTCAGTGCTGAAGAGAATAGAATGCCCACCGCGGAAGGTACCTACTGCACCAATCAAGGGCCCTTCAAGCCCCCCCGCCCCTTGACTGTTGAAAGTCGCGAATGGTGGAACGCTCGTTGGTAAGCCTGCGTGAGTGCTCGCATCTCTCTAATCTTACCTTCACGGTGTTATCAAGAGATATACCTAGAAGGTAGCAATATGATGGCAGATTGTTCTAGGAACGTACGCTCTGAGAATTTCAACAAGAAACCATTCTGTGATGCCCTGTGTCTTTCTAGCAACCTCTGCCACCCGAGTTACAAGATTCTCTGTGACGCACTTGCTAAACGACCCTGTGACGAAATGAGCTATCTCCTTCGTATGTCCTCTGTTGGCTTTGTCAATCATTTCTGTTACCGTCCCAGGCTGATGAGTCGAATTATAATATCAGTCGAACGAGGGTTTTGCGAGTTACGTCCTTCGTGGGTGGACTGGCTTCTTAAGACGTTTGACAGTAAATCTGTCTGGAATCAACGTTTCCTAAGATTACTTTTATGTAGTTAAAAAGTGACTATGCATTCACGGTCATAAACATTAAATTGCCGCTAGAGCCATTGTAACCATGTCATAAACGGACTTCTGTGTGCTAGTCCTGCTGTCTAGTGTTCCGGTTTTCTCTAAATTATCTTCAATGAGTTGTGGTCTGGGTCCTACGTGTCTGGCTTACAAGTTGAGTAATTTCTCCATGACGGGCGTTGTTTCCAACAATCCTTGGACCAAAAGTTCTAAATACTGTCAAGAGGCAGCACCTTAACAGAAGCACTGTAAGTAGGAGCAGTTAATGGGCAATGAGTGTCTACATTCTGTTCCTGATTGTGATTTGTTGAAAAGCCTCTATATTAAATAACTTCGTGGAGAGGTGTGGAGCTCTCAAAAGTGGGGAGAGGGGCCAGGACCCCACGGGGCGTTGAAGTGGCAAATCGTGGGCCCTCAGTGGGTTAAAATTGTTCTGAGTGCTTATTTTGGAAGTCTGGAGTTAATGATCCTCAGTGATCAGCAAAGTTGGTTTTCCCGGTTGGAAAGCGTACAAAGTATTCGTTTGAAATTGCTTTCACTTGCGCAGGTGTTGAAATATTCTTAGCCACTTTAGTGCTTTGGCTGCTACTGTTGAAGGTTAATGAGTGTGAATTTGTTCGGTAGAAGATAGCCTCAGAGTAGGGCTTGGAGAGGTAAGTTAGATGGAGGTGGTGTTGAATAACAGGGACGGACTTAGCTAGCTTTAATTGGCAGCAGTAAATTTTGTTTCCGTGGAAATTTAAACGTTGTATTTTTGAGTGACCACTTCCGTATTGACTTTGAACTGTGTTCCTGTTTTGTTGTCTTTTTAATTATTAGCGGCAATTGCAAATAACCAGGTTGAGGTGTTGTATTGAACTGCTAGCGGTGAAAGTATTGGAGTTGCAGACAATGAATCCGAGTCCGCTAGTAGACGTTTTCAAGTTAGTCCGCTCGGCAGTACGTCACTTAATTTGTTTCGCGCACCGCATGTCAGTGTGTCCGTGGATTTGACCACGGGTGCGAGTGTGATGTTTGCACCACGCATCGGAAGCTCCGAAGCACGGTTGAAAGGAACGTTGCAACTCGTTGACAGACTGAGCAATGTACGCAAGCCGCTTTGCCTCGTTCACGATTGGGACAAAGCGCGCTCTACGTAGGTGCAGTACATAGCGACTTAATGTAATCAAGAAGTATTGAGAAAACGTCCGTTATTAAAAACGGTTAACTGCGAGAAAGTGCGGTGCGCGAAACAAATTAAGCGACTCATTGTCGAGCGGACTAACTTGAAAACGTCTACTAGCTGACTCGGATTAATTGTCTGCACCATCCTATAGGTGACAGGGGTAAAATACAGGGAGCGAAAGGCTATTTACAATTTGTACAGAAACTAGATGGCAGTTACAAGAGTCGAGGGGCATGAAAGGGAAGCAGTGGTTGGGAAGGGAGTGAGACAGGGTTGTAGCCTCTCCCCGATGTTGTTCAATCTGTGTATTAAGCAAGCAGTAGAGGAAACAAAAGGAAAAATTCGGAGTAGGTATTAAAATCCATGGAGAAGAAATAAAAATTTTGAGGCTCGCCGATGACATTGTAATTCTGTCAGAGACAGGAAAGGACTTGGAAGAGCAGTTGAATGAAATGTACAGTGTCTTGAAAGGAGGGTATAAGATGAACATCAACAAAAGCAAAGCGAGGGTAATGGAATGTAGTCGAATTAAGTCGGGTGATGCTGAGGGATTTAGATTAGGGAATGAGACACTTAAAGTAGTAAAGGAGTTTTGCTATTTCGGGAGCAAAATAACTGATGATGGTCGAAGTAGAGAAGATAATAAATGTAGACTGGCAATGGCAAGGAAAGCGTTTCTGAAGAAGAGAGATTTGTTAACATCGAGTATAGATTTAAGTGTCAGGAAGTCATTTCTGAAAGTATTTGTATGGAGTGTAGCCATGTATGGAAGTGAAACATGGACAATAAATAGTTCGGACAAGAAGAGAATAGAAGCTTACGAAATGTGGTGCTACAGAAGAATGCTGAAGATTAGATGGGTAGATCACATAACTAATGAGGATGTATTGAATAGAATTGGGGAGGAGAGGAGTTTGTGGCACAACTTGACTAGAAGAAGGGATCGGTTGGTAGGGCATATTCTGAGGCATCAAGAGATCACCGGTTTAGTATTGGAGGGCAGCGTGGAGGGTAAAAATCGTAGAGGGAGACAGAGATGAATACACCAAGCAGATTCAGAGGTTGCAGTAGGTACTGGGAGATGAAGAAGCTTGCACAGGATAGAGTAGCATGGAGAGCTGCATCAAACCAGTCTGAGGACTGAAGACCACAACAATAACATGTAAGCACATAGTTTCAACGATTTTTTGGCAAGATATCAAAGTATGTGACATACCTGTATCTCTTGATTGCACTGATATAGTAACTAAAGTTTTTTACAACGCCTGGGGAACTTCAGAATTGAGTGTGTGACATAAATTTAAACTACATACATCAACGGGTCTTGAGAAAATGTGGTCTTAACACCACGGACAGTCTGATAACACGACAAAAAGTAAGTTTTCGGATTTTTTTTCCCCTTCACTTGTATTGTGAAACCTTGCCTCTTGCCGAGTTTCATAATTCTAAGTCAACGGGAAGCACCCTGTAGCTTTTGATAAGTGAGTTTGCGAGTATCAATGGCCGTATCTTTCCATATCTTTGATGTAGCGTTTATGTTTTAAACCCAAAGGGATCGTAGACTTAAATTTCAACTTATTTTCTACCAGTTCCTGAAAAAAAGGGATTCATAAAGTCGGACAGGCGGACAACAAAGTGATCGTAGGATTCAGTTTTTACGGTTTGAGGTACGGAACGCTTAAAACGGTCAAGTGACGAGGATAGCGCAAAACTCGCAGAACAGTTGGTAATATCCTGTGTCGGTGCTCCATAACCCGCAGTGGGTTTATTTGCGAGTGGAGGGCAGGGCGCTCTCTTTCGGTGCGGTACCCAGACCGGGCTGTGCCTCTCCTCGGCGGGGCGCCTCCCGGGGCGCTAATTAGAAGACCTCTTCTGCCCAGGCAGCCGGCGCGCAGTCCTCAGTGCAGGACGAGTCGCGCCCTTGTGCCCTCGCGAACCCACCGTAGCTGCAGTCGCAGGAAGCCCACGCAGTCGTCATGAGCGCACGCTGTCCGGAAGACGGGGCCTACATGCGTACGTATTACGACGCGCTCTTTGCTTCTTCACACTCACCAGCTATCAGGACTGCCGATATGCTGCGGGTACTCCTTCTGCCCGTGAGCAGATCTCCTATATAATAGACTGAATCGTCCGCCATGCTTCCTCCAAATGTGAGGATTCGGCGGAAGTTTGGATGCTTAACCTATTCACGCTAGTTTTTGCAATTAAAAAATATTTGACACTGCATGTATAAAGTGGTTTCGAACGTTAATTAATCTGTGTAGAGAGATTTTGCATGCCTTTTTTTATGTAACAGAAAAACTGAGATGTATTACACAGCTATAGAAATGTAGGCGCGGAACTTGCGAGGTAGTATGTAATTAGTAAATATAATAAGGTAAGAACTTGGTTCCATTGTCTTCAAATATGAGTGGTATGCAGTAAAAACTTTTGCCTATTTACCAGTTTTGCCCGTATATGGCTCTTGCAAAAGTGTTTATTTTTCATCATAAATAGGTCCCCGCATTATGATTATTTTGTATACAAAAGTGGAAAAAGTATAGTTCCATGTTAAAGTGAAACGAATTTTTATTACTGACTCATCTATTTTACCAAAATTCATTTTGCGTACTTCATGGAAGGTTATGTTACGTGTTGAGATTCCCTCACAACGATCACTCCGCTATTAAACATGTCATTCATCTAACGGTACCTGCATAAGAAATGAGGTCAAGTATTATTCATTTTGTGTAAGTATGGTCATGATAACGACGTATAAATACATCACAATAAATTCCTCTCTCCCTCTGGGTACAGAGGTTACGCTTTTACTGTATAGGCCTTTTACAAGTATGTCTATTTTTAACTGAAGACTGATGACCTCGATGTTTAGCCCCCATCAAACCCCAAAACCAACCAAATTCCTCTCGCCTTTGCCAGTTGCGAAAATATCATTGGAATAGAAAAATTTTCAAGCGAACTACTTCAGTATTGTTTCCGACTGGGGGGAAAAAACGCAATTGTATGCAGTTGGTTTCATGTTTATAACTACTTTAATTAACATGTACCTACAGTACAAAGTTGAGCGTCAGGTCCTGGTTCCCATTTGCCTCATGCGGCAGTATATGGCACCTTTTTCGTTGTTGGGGTTACTTGGAAATCTAAACATGCAGAAACCATTTTTGTAGTGGTTAGTGCAGTTCACAAATTATCAGCCGCCGACAATTACGACGAATTAAATACATTTAATCAGAAATCTCCACTGGCGACTCATAGGTAAGCGACCACGAATATCCTGTACTTTGGGAAAACATGGCGGACAGTTCAGCTTAAGTTACAGGAGTCTTACCCGTGCGTGTTGCGTCACGGATCCAGTTGGTCGTCTCGAAGCGGTTGCTCTCCGGTCTCATATCAGTGAGATTGCCACTGCGAGTTAAACAAGACTGCTGTAACGTTCCGTGCTTGTTGGTATTACTTGCGTTTAGTAATATGAGCAAACTGTTACTTCATTAGGTGATGATGTAAAGTAGGCCTTTATCTGTTGTTCCAAAGCGCGCGATCATAAACCTTAATAGGGCCTACTTGCTCGGTCGCGGTGGCCGAGCGGTTCTAGGCGCCTCAGTCCGGAACCGCGCAACTGCTACGGTCGCAGGTTCGAATCCTGCCTCGGGCATGGATGTGTGTGACGTCCGTAGGTTAGTTAGGTGTAAGTAGTTGTAAGTTCTAGGGGACTGATGACCTCAGATGTTGAGTCCCATAGTGCTCAGAGCCATTTGAACCATTTGGTCTACTTGGATTCCGTCATACTTTACGGATTTTATGGTCAGTGCTCGGATATCAAGTCCCTAAAGCAGTGCGATGCACTGCTCAGGAAAACAGAACTGGCTTTGAAGATTTGTGTGTAGTGCTAAGTGTGACATTTCAAGCTTTTTAACACTGTTCTTGCAGCTGACTGCGTAATTTATTATAAAATTTGTTAATTAATAAATTTGGAATCAGTTTTTTAAAATAAAAAAATTGGTCCGTTGCGAGGAGGACTCGCACAATAAGCACTTCGTACAAACTTAATAACGTATATGGACAGTTCATACATTACGGGAACCGAGAATCTCGATCATTTACGCCTGTTATCGACATTTATTCTGGGAAGGTATCGGTCCCAGGGATTCCAAGATTTTCGAGACTGGTTTCATTTCAATAATATAAACGTGACAGTCATGCAGGAGGCAGGCGACCGTTCAGTAGTTTTCCATTCAGGCTCCCTTGGTCGCAATGGCAAATTATACATCAGGCAGGGAATGACTCATTACTCATATGACACGTTTCGGAATTTATGCATCATCAGTTATTCAGGAGCGATGGCTGCGTGTAGATATGGCGTTTCAAATTATATGTGAAGCAGATATTCGCAGACTAGTCAGATAAGAAATGACAAAAAATGGTTCTTGTGATATAATTACAAATTTGCAGTTTTCGATTTTTCCCTTTGGTTGTGCTTTCACTTAAAATTCCTTCTTGCCAAATTTTATAATTCAAGGCCAACGGGAAGGACCCTGTAGGTCATATGAGTTAGTGAGTTTGTGAGTAACGAAACATGTGACATAAACGGCCGTATCTTTTCATTGCATTAACTTAGAAGCTTCAACGTTTAACACCACCAAGGTACAATACACCTCAATATGTGACATAAACTTCAACTTGATACGTCTCCCAGTTCCTGAGAGAAAGGGTTTTTAGCTGTCGAACGGACAGACAAAAAAAGTGAGTCTATAAGGATTTCGTTTTCATCGAATGAGGTACGGAACCTTAAAAAAAAAAAAAAAAGAACGAGGTGGCGCAGTGGTTAGCACACTGGACTCGCATTCGGGAGGACGACGGTCCAATCCCGTCTCCAGCCATCCTGATTTAGGTTTTCCGTGATTTCCCTAAATCGTTTCAGGCAAATGCCGGGATGGTTCCTTTGAAAGAGCACGGCCGATTTCATTCCCCATCCTTCCCTAACCCGAGCTTGCGCTCCGTCTCTAATGACCTCGTTGTCGACGGGACGTTAAACAACACTAACCTAATCTTAAAAAAATTTGCTTTTAATTACCAATCGCATGGAAACAAGAGCATTAACAGTAAATTAAAAAACCTATCATCAAAATGTCATTTTTCTAGCGATTTTGAGAAATGCATCGTACCGCTGTAGGAAATTTACTTCTAGGAAGTGACCTTCAGATCTAATAAGTGTGGAGAAACTCGAAGAGCGCCCGGCCCGTTCGTAATGTCACCTTGGTTGTGTAACGTAGAAAACACTGCGGTTTTAGTATATCGTGACTATGCATATAACACGACGCGTTTCGAGGCATACATACGGTCTACATCACGTTAGTAGGTTAGTACACCTCTGAAAGATGAAAAGGCGTTTCGGCGAGATGCACTGAAGTTGCTAAATGCAAGGGGGACCATCACTGTGGCTACAGTAACACTTCAGAAGAAATTTTGTACAAATAAGTTTTTGCAGAGCCTTAACATGCATTTATTCTCAAACTAAATTGAAGAGTTAACTAGCAAAGGTGAGAGTACCTTAGACTTCGAAACGAAACGTGCAGTACGAATAAAATAAATTGTGACCGCTTACATTTCCAACCCGTTTTATTCAGTGGACGTTCTCCAACCATTTCAGATCACATGGACTTCAGTTCTCTCGTTACGCACTTTATACTAAACATGTTTGGGGATAATATGATCAAACAGTACTGGATATAGCAGTGACTACACACGTGCTACTGTGCATTTGGATCCATCTACTAGTTTTACGTGAATGGACCGTGGCTTACCTTGTATAGTTCCTCCATTCTGTATCTACTCCTATTGTTCCTGTGTGTTTCATCAGTTTCTTAAAGACCGACGGACGCATAATGTTATAAGAATAATACTCTGCAAATATTTTTATCAAAGGCCATGGACTGCAGCAGTTGTTATATCAGTATACAGAATATACGAGACAAGGTAATGCATACTTTTTTAATTATGTGATGTAGTTAAATTTGCTATGAGTCGTTCGTTAAAGGTTGCTCCCAAATATTTCATAAGCGGTTTTACGTGTCAATAGCTTTTACGGAAATGGTAGATAAAAGCGCAAGAGTTTTGCTGCGTGGTAAATACTCGCAACGCAAGGTACAGTTTTAAACGAAATTCGAGAATATATGACGACTGAAGACAATTCCAGTTAAGCGTATCGCAGATTAGCCCGCAAATGGGCTAAATGTATGGCCGAAATCTGTCGACTACCGTTTCATTATGTAATCCTTGTTTACTCGACTATTGCGGTGAAACTACGTTGTCCCGACAGAGCTCGGTCTCAAATTTAGTATGTTTCTCAACTATTGGAAGGCAACGTTTTACTGCAATTAGACATTATCTCGGCATTTTCTTCTCTTCCAAGACAAACAGAATACCCCTATACACAGCATACCGTTCCGTCAAAAGGCAAATAAAGAATATCTAAATAATCAATTCTGACGGAAATTCCATTTTCACTATTGTATGAACGTTGGATATGGAAGTTACGTGGGAGACAGTGAAATTCCACGTGCGGAATTATAGCACAGAATAGAAAGTATACTCTTCACTCTTTGACTATGGCTTCATTCATCGTTGCATGTTGTTGGGGTCTTCAGTTCGAATTGGTATGATGCAGCTCTCCATGCCATTCTGTCCTAAGTATCTTTATCTCGGCGCTACTATGGCAACCTACGGGAATTTGACCACCTTATTGTATTCATGCCTAGGTTTCCCTCTACAATTTTAACCCCCCCCCCCCCCCCCCCCTCTCTCTCTCTCTCTCTCTCTCTCTCTCTCTCTCTCTCTCTCTCTCTCTCTCTATCTATATATATATATATATATATATATATATATATATATATATATATATTCCTTGGTGCCTCAGGCTGTGTCTTATCAACCTGTCCCTTTTTTTAGTCAAGTTACGCCAAAATTATTTTTTCTCCAGTGAGATTCAGTACCACATTTGCTATTCAGTATACCCCTCTAACCTTTAGCAATCATCTGTAGCACCACATTTCAAAAGTTTCTGGTTTCTTGGTTGAACTGCTTATCGTCCAGGTTTCACTTCAATGGAAGGCGACAGTCAAGACAGATACCTCCAGAAAGGACTTCCTGACACATTGATATTGCATGTTAATAAATTGTTCTTTTTCAGAAATTTTGTTCTCGCTATCGCCAGTCTGCATTTTACACGTTCCGTACACCAGCCTTCATAACTTATCTTGTTGCCCAAATAGCAAAACCGATGTAATACTTTTAGCGTCGTATTCCCTAATCTAATCCTCTCATCATCGCCTAGATTCGCATATGTATTTCTTAAAAAAGATAAAACCTATCGGGATAATTTTGATGTTTAAATAGTAGTTTAAGGGGACATACCTACATTTAAGACAATTCTGCGAATATTTAAAGTGGTGTACCTTATGTTAGCAATGTCAAAAGTACATCGTAAATTTCCAGTCAGAAAAGTCAAGGTGCACATGTATGTTTCTTCATCTCTCGCTACATGCGTTTCGACGAAATACCATCAAAATTCTGTTGATAAAAAAGATTTACGTTTTACAGTACGTTTCTGTGATAATTTTTATGACGAAGTAACGTAAGAAGACAAACTTACGCAGTTTCAAAATTAATGAACGTTGTGCTTTTCTCTGCGTTATCGAATCATTAATTTAGTTCTCGGTACGTTGCTGCAACGTATATAGACTACGCCTTTTATCGTATCGTTTGTGACACGAAAGGCAAAGTAGTTAGCTGTGCTCGACTATTGTACTTGCACTGAGAATTTGTAATGTTCTTTGAATTTTTTGTGAAGTTGGAGCGAATGATTGTTTCCATTTATTGAGATCAGTTATTGCGTTGGCAGACCGTGTCCATTAACGTGACGTATTTATTGCCGAGATGAATCACAATTCTGCAGCGTGTTGAAAACACAAGCTTGATATTTGAGTCGTATGCCGTAGCCAACGTATGATGGAATAGTTTCACTTAGCATCACAAGAGAATTTCGTATCTCTCCTCTACATACTAAGTATGCTTTGCGTTGTCATTAACGCAGTTCAGCATTGTAGTAATTATAGTTCAATGGATAACATGCGCAGACTATGTTGAGCATGTGTCTGAAGTTCTGTAGATTGCTGTACCAGCGTTAGACAGTACCCGCGATAATAAATAAATGAATAAATACTTGAATGTATAAAATGGAATAAACCTAATATGTATTTCATATATCTAATCATTTGGGATGTTCGTGTTGCCTTTATTTCATTTTTGTTAGGAATGAATATCCATGTTGGGCACGGTTGCTTCAAAAAATAAGCTGTAGTTTTTTCATAACACGAATAAATAAATAAACTACACCCCCGCCCAAGATATAATGCACTCAGAAGTTTCTAATTGACTTAGGAGATGTAATGTAAACATGAGAGCATTTCTCAATATTTATGTACGTCATAGTTGATTACATACCTTTTCACCAGGTTAAGTAACTGAACGTGTTCTAGTCAATGGTCGATTACAGCTGAACTTCCTTCTTATTACGCTTAACGAAACTTTAACTTACGGAAATGCTAAACACATGTGAGAAAGGCTCGTGGGACCGTGTTTGAGATCGCACATTTGTCTGTAGGCCCCGAGCGTTCGCGGAATGAAGAGTTTCAAAACTGGAACGATGGAAGAGTGCTTCACAACCATCGTGTGCCCATACCTAGGAAAATGCCACGATGTTTATACCAATCTAAGGATGACTGCTCTTTAGTGTGCATTCGTTGTAAACTGTAAAGTAAAACCCTGATAAAGTCGTCACAAACGTAAAGTTGGACCCCTGAATCGGCCATTGAAGTACTGCGATACCGACAAATCAAGCGGTACGTGTATGTAGTTTTTGGTTTATTTCCTCTTCAAGAGTTTATTGTTCAGAGCAAGAGGTAACATCTTCGAAGCACTTAAAATCGGCAGACAACTGTGGCGTCTTCCACAGTACGTTTAGGAAGTGCGCTATAACTAGGAAATACGTAACGAAGTCGTACTCGGGTTTAAATTACTGCTTCAGCAACACTACGTTATGTAAATTCAGCACTTTCAGGGCACCAGAGAATCGTTTCATCACGACACGTCATTACGAGATTATATGGAAAAAATGGTTCAAATGGCTCTGAGCACTTTGGGACTTAACATCTGTCAGCAGTCCCCTAGAACTTATAACTACTTAAACCTAACTAACCTAAAGACATCACACACATCCATGCCCGAGGCAGGAATCGAACCTGCGACCGTAGCGGTCGCTCGGTTCCAGACTGAAGCGCCTAGAACCGCTCGGCCACACAGGCCGGCCAAGATTAGATGACTTCGTAAATATCTGCAAAATGTCGCCTTTAGCATGAAACAGTTATTTCGTTGCCTAGTTTGAAACATGTTACTTTGAAGAACGTGTATATAATTGGACACATGTATAATGTACGGCACGAACAAGTGTACTGAAAGCTACTAGGCAGTACTAGTTGTAAGATGTTTCGGCGAGCAGCCAAAGCGACTGTCCGTCGGCTCCTTTTTGTGCCAGTAATTATGACAGTGGCGCTGCTTGCGCTGTGCCAGACTCCGCTGCTGTATTGTCTGATGGGTAGCGGGGGAGTATCAGGAGACGAGGAGTGGGAAATACGCCAGGAAATTTACGGAAATGTGTCCAGTGTTCCGGGGTACAGCTAAAAATGAATCATAGCACACAAATGTTTTATTAATACATTTATGAATTAAAAACATCCACTAACTTCAAATGTTCTTAATCAAGTGTATCAGTACACATTCCTACAAACACAAAAGGGAAAATCGTGATCACGCAACAGGCGCTACTGTTTCACCAGGCTATGGTGAGGCTTTCACACTGCAATATGTACTACCTCTAATAAACATTAGACTACTACTACTACTACTACGTGATCAGGCCCACATCTACAAGTTTCCTCCTCCACTGAATTCTGTCCATTGCTGCTATCCGCCATCCGTTCACATCTATTGACACTTGGTTTAAATCTTCATGGAGTCCATCCCTCCAACGCTTCTTGGGTCTCCCTGGCGGTCTCTTACCTGTAGGTGTGAAATCCAGGAGCTTCCGAGGCCATCTGTGATCCTCCATCCGGGCCACATGGCCGGCCCACTGCATTCGTTTGGCTTTGACAGTTCCTGCTATGTTGGGCTACTGGTATAGTTCCTCAAACTCATGGTTGTATCTGATCCTCCATTCCCCTGTATCTGCATCCAGAACCGGACCGAAGATCTTCCGAAGCACTTTTCTCTCAAAAACAAGGAGTTTATGGAAGTCCTGTTTCCGGATATTCCATGTCTCACAGCCATATAGAACAACAGGCTGGATCAGGGTTTTGTACAGTCGAATCTTGAACTGTCTGGAGAGATATTTGGACCGAAGCAGTTGTGCTAGGCTGTGGTAAGATCGGTTTCTTGCTTGTATTCTTGCATTGATCTCTGCTTCACATGACGAGTTCTCAGTGAAACGTGCCCCTAGGTATTTGAATTCTTGCACTCTCATGTAGGAATGGTCCCAACCTGCAGTGATTGTAGATGATCAGCAGTCTGACAATGACCACGCTTCATAACGAGGCACTGTCTTGGCTTCGTTTATGTTTAGCCCAAATTTGCTAGCAGCCCCCTTTAGTGCTTTGGTCATTTGCTCCAACTCCTCTTCCGACCTAGAGAGTAAACATTATTCTGACTACTTATTACTAGCAATACTTCCAGTATGTGACAAATGAAGCCACTGTGGATTCGTTGAATTACTGTATTCCATTCCGTGTATCGGTGATCACAATCTAGTCTGCATTGCCACTCCTACGTAAACGTAACGCGTCAGTTTTCACACAAAAAGTAACGAGGGTAACACCGGAAATCGTTGGTTATCAAAAGACGTGATCGCTATAGGCAACGCTGCATCAGGGGAAATGTTGGCTTTCTTATGTGTCGCTTCATGGGCAAAATACCCTTAAAGACCTGCCCCAAGTACAGTAATAAACGCGTCCTTTGCAGTAATACATAAAACTTGTAACCAGCAAATCTGTATGGTCGTGCACATTCATAGGCAGACATTGTTGAAGTTTTCAACTAGCTTATGTGGACTTTTCGTCAGACATTGCATGTCAGTTATGCGTCTTTACGTCGTCAGCAGTGGAAGTAGCAACATAACTAAAGGTTATTAATTTAGATGAAATCAACGAATACAATTCATCCGTTTCGTTGCTTACCTTTACTGAAGTAACCGTGTGGAACTGCTTCGAGCACCTACAACTTTACAGCCACTGAAAATTAGACATACGCTCAGATGAACGATTTTGTTCTAAATTGTTCATGCTATTATAGATTCAGATCTCACTCATCTAGAATGGTGTTTGTATCATGAAAAAATAGAAAGACCATGCTTAGGTGTTCGTGGTGCAGTATATTTCGCCGTGAACTTTGAACACTCGGTGGGCGTAAGTGGAGTCAAATATGGAAATCAGTCCAGTTTCAGCGCTGTGTTATTCAAAAGGAATTAGTTGTTTATTTTTTATCAGAATGGTAATGCGCATACGAGGGCGTGGTGAAAAGTAATGCCTCCGAATTTTTTATGTGAAAACTGTTAAAGCTTTTTAAATAAAAAAGTGTTAGTAACATTCCACATAGAAATTTTCACTCTGCAGCACTGTGTGTGTTGATATGAGATTACCTGGAAGACAAAAACTGTGTGACGGACTGAGACTCTCCAGTCGGAACCTCTGCCTTTCGCGGGCAAGTGCTCTACTGAATGACATACCCAAACATGACTCACGACCCGTCCTCACAGCAGACGGAGTAGTGGTGGAAGTGAAACTGTGATGACGGGCACGTCAGTCGGGAGAGCACTTGCCCTCGAAAGGCAACGGTTCTGAGTTAGTCTCGTTCCGGCACATAGTTTTACTCTACCTTAAGTATCAACATTCCACACTGACGCTTATGTCTCCGCCGCTAGAGGGCTCCGAATGGTAGCATTTGACATGGCAGTGTGTAACGTAGCTATGTGACGCGTGAGAAACAGCGTGCTGTATTAGTGTTCGGCATTAAGAGTGTTCTTCCACACATTTAGCACCGTCTCCTTCAGCATGACGGTGCCAGACTAAACGTGAGCCCTGCGACGTCTCCAAAAATCCGAAGCCTTGGGTTCAATGTCATCGATCATCTTTCATACAGCCCCGACTTGTCTCCATTCGAATTTCATCTGTTTCCAAAACTTAAATAACACCTCCGATGACTTCCCTTTGAGAGGTATGAAGCGGTGCAAGCAATGGTGGGCTTGTCGCTCCGTCAACAAAGTCAGACATTCTACAGTCACGGTATCAACAAAATGGTTTCTGGTTGGGAGAAATCTGTTCGTCGCCGAGGTGACTGTATTGAGAAATCAATGTTTAGACATGAAGGGTGAAGATGTAGAATGTTAGTAGCGTTAGTTTTATTTTGAAAACTTTCGAGTTTTCGCGTAAAAAATTGATATATTAAATTTCAGCAGACCCTCGTATTTTATGTACATACAACAGTAAATATAGTGAATATTCGATTCACACGTGTTGATTTACTCCGTTTGATTTGTGTGATGAGGCATTGCCTAGACAAGGGCGAGAAGTAAAAAATCGTCTTGAGATAATCCCGAACGAGCCGATGCGTACTTGTTTCGGCTTATCTGCTGCTCAGCATCAAGCTTAGGCCTGCTCATTTTTGTGTGCAGCGCAACGACCTAACAAACGAAAGTGCGTGTAATTGCAAGTTCATCTTTTTGTTAGTCAATCAGGGTAACTTTTTACCACTCCGTGTATCTTTGTACCACTTACCACGTTTGTTTCAAATGACTACTGCTCGGCCCACTTGGGTTATTTTGTACTAAAAGTAAGTTTTACTATCTCTGTGATTTGTAATTAGTATTTAAGTTGTCTAACTCCCCACAATCTCTTGGGCTTGCGATTATCCCTTAATTGCGTTGGCTGTGAAGAGAGAGCTTCTGGCGACAAAGATTGAAGTCGAGCAATGCCAAGTTCTTTCTAATATCTTGATATTTCAAAATAAACCTGCACTACTGAATTAACACTGTTTTTGCTTCTCGCACGATGTAAATTTACCCAGAACATTAGGTATAGGAAAATTCCTTGTTTTTAAAGACTGGTCTAAAGTTGTCTCGAATGACAGTGTAACTTTTTATCAGCATTAAAATTAAAATTTTATTCTAATAGGCCATAGTATACATTTTCACTTTTCCAGACACTCACTAACTATAGATGCAAAATGTTACAATGCCTGTTCCGATGTGTAATTTGTGTCCAGTATTTTCAAAAAATGTTAAAGTGGTACGAATTTACCCCGACTGACATTAGCAGTTTAACGTGGTTCATTCTGGCGTTAAGAAGAGATTACTGCTGCGGACGACAAGCAGCAGAAAATTTCTGCAGCTGCTCTCCTGCCACTCAGCTTAAGCTGGAAGATGGCTGCAATGAGTGGACATATACCCCATACTGAATATCACACTGGCTATTATACTGGAAAACAAAATTGAAGTTCGTTGTTTTTTTTTCGTTTGCGACCGGAATCATATCAGTACTAAAAGAGAAAAAAATGATTTCTGTATAGACCAAGCCAAACACTGAAGTGCATTGCAGAAGGTACTTAATGATACCACATATTAAGGACTCATTCATTCCCATTCACGGTTGGAGCATGGTAAGGAAGACCTCCGTGCGAGCTCCTATGTGCTTAATTTTATCTGCAACATGCCTACGGCATAGGTACGTAGGTGCCTTGAAGACCATTCGCAGTTGCTGCCCTGGAAGAAGGTTCTCAAAGTTCCTCAGCAGGCTCTCGCGAAATGTAATGTTGTGTTGCTTCGACTGTCTCTCAGTTAAGATATGATAGTATTTTTTGTAACCCTCTCGCTAGCCAAGCAAACTTGCGCCCATTCGCACTATGGGCCTTAAGTGCTTTGTATGAAGTTTATCTCGTAGTCAGATCGCAGTTTCCTAGTATCTTATGAAAGTGTCGTATCCTGCCATTTGCGTTACGACTGGACTATTGTGGTCGTTTTACTTCATTTTTCTAAACATTATTATTTACGGATATTTGTAGGACATGACTGAACGTAGTTGTGCTTCATCAATTTTTGGATTCGAAGCACATCGCACTTCACATTTCATGAACTGAAGGCTTCAAGATGTAATACTGAACCAAAAGATTTTAAACAGCGTAGAAATACTAACTCAACATGGTTTCTTCCATCCGCGGTGCTGAATGTACTGCGTGTGAAGAAAACTCGGTGTATTTCGCAGATTTCCACCGAGAAGTGTGTTTTGTTCTTGGTAGATCATAATGTTCAAACTTAAAATATTTTGTTGGGTTCTGCTACTTAATAAATGTGATGCAGGATGTAAGTTCTGTGGATCAGTGCTTTTTTGTATTTGTATATTATGTATGGTACCTGAGCGCTTTTCCGACCAGGGGAACTTATTTCTGCTCAAGGGACCTACGCAAAACTATGGTAAAGAATGGAGCTAAATCACTGGCAAATTCTGTGCAGAGCTTGACAGATACTCAGCCGGGTTCTGAGGCGTTAATAACTTCTAGCGATTTCTGCTACTTTTCAACGCTACTGGTGCGAATTAACATGTCACCTTAAGCAGTGAGATGGCTGTCATTTGACGGCATTCGCGTAAGACTCAAGTGGAGGAGCGATGGCCTCACATTTTTATAACATATTGGCAAGATTTGCTGTGCTCGACAACTGTCAGACAGTGAGTGGGGTCTTCGAAGTTAACATTAGTAATTTTCCTATGTTAAATTTGCCGAACATCTCCCAAAACCAATTGTAAACTGCCAGTAATTCTTTTGAAATATATCAGTTGGTGTATCTCCGACTTTGTTGTCCTTGATGTTTTTGTAAATTTAAAAATGTTGAAGAAATGTTATCAATAGTGATTCTGTAAACTCTAATACTTATATACAAATGTTGTTCTGCAACGCTTGAATTATTAAACCAAAGAAGACTATTGTGTTTTTAGAATGTTGCGTCACAACCGAAAAATGCCCATTACCAATCGACCTTCGTATTGACGTCGATGGAAGGCCATAAAAATTATGTGATGACTGGGGTTTCCTGTTTCGAAATGCGCCTCAGGCAGCAAGCAATATCTGCTCGCAATGCGGACACACGCTGTTCGTCAGTAGCTAGCTTCACGTGACGAGTTTTAACATTCTCATGTTCTCTATGAAACACAGTGATTAATTTCTTAGAACAGTGAACGTAAGTCCCATGGTCTTTAATAAGTACTCGGTGTTACGCACCTGATTGTAGGCTACATGTCTTGTGATCCATGTTTGGCAAGCATAGCATATTAACCTAAGATCTGAAATCACTCATAATTAATTCCCTTGAAACATGACTTCGGTTTATTTTAAACTGCTTGCCAAATTGAATAATTTGCTGACATTAAGAATATTAAATGTATTAAAATTTCGCTATAGTTTATTGAAAATACCTTTCTTAGGACCTTCGACCGGTTCAGTGTTGAAACAGGATGAGGTAAGAAGAATGTTCCGTATTTGTAAAGGATGCAATCGTCAGATGGAAGAGAATCTTGTCAGAAAATATTAATTCCGCGATCTGTTTTCGCCGAAATAGTCTTCTATAAAATAGAAATTACGTTAACATGGTTCCAGTAATGTTGAAATCTTCATCTGTTGTTTCGGACCACATTAATCAAATTTAGGCGGAAAACACACAGCACCATCAGTATACACACGTTGAGGAATTCGTATTTCTTACGAAGAATAAATTCATGAGATCTAAGGTCAGTGGAGTTGTTAGATGTAAAAAGAAAATGATAGATTGAAAAACAGAATCCTAACACATTCTGATTTTAGGAACCCAAGAGCTTGTGTACATGCTAAGTCGCTTCAGATCATTTCAGCAGAGAACAGTATGCGGAGTGTTAAAACTAATTTGTACTTCAGCTGGTAGTTTATGAAACACCTTATAAGTTATTTTACAAGGCAAAGTGAAATTAAAAAGTATCGACGAACAACAGTAGCATTCAGCGGACTATAGAAATTATTCAGAACAATTTATTAGACATTCCTTCGTCTGAGTGATTGTAAATTTTTTTAAAAAAAGCTTGCTTAATACCTTGACAACGAAAAGATCCCCCGTCAACTGTCCGGAGCTCGTGGTCGTGTGGTAGCGTTCTCGCTTCCCGCGCCCGGGTTCCCGGGTTCGATTCCCGGCGGGGCCAGGGATTTTCTCTGCCTCGTGATGACTGGGTGTTGTGTGATGTCCTTAGGTTAGTTAGGTTTAAGTAGTTCTAAGTTCTAGGGGACTGATGACCATAGATGTTAAGTCCCATAGTGCTCAGAGCCATTTGAACCATTTGAACCCCGCCAACTAAAATAGCAAGGAAAATACCTTTGCAAATCGTTACTTGGCATTTTGGGGACACTTGTTAATTCCTTGTCAAACATTAGGTGCCAGTATGAACCATTGACTCCGTAGAGGAGTGTTCGCAATTGTGAAACTGATGACGGATTGAACGAAATATTCGGCCAGGACGCGAACCCAGACTCATGTCTTTCGCGAGCATCCGCGTAACAACTGAATTATACAGTTGTAATCATTACCTGCCCCAGTTTTAATTCTGATACTACTACTCTCGTACTTTCCAAACTCTACAGTTTGAGGTCCAGATTAGATTCCCGATTCAGTTTAAAGTTTGACACTTTCAGCTTTCACAAATTTTTTGGCGGTTTTCCTAAATTAACTAGGCAGTTAGTGATAGTTCATTACATGTAAATGTAGCAACGTCTATCAGCTGCTTGGCAGACCTGTGCGTCTCTTCAGTTTGTAGAGACTTAACTGTCAACAACAAAGAAAATCTTTAAAAAAACGCAGTAACGTATATTCTGAAGAATTTATTATGTAGCCAGTCTCGTCTTTTTACTGGTTTTGTGCTGTCGCTGCAATACATTTACCTCGTTTCTATTCTGACTAGCAGCGCTCCGACAAAGTAATGTTTTCGGTATCTACAGTAGAGACTGTCCTGGCTACGCGAAACATCGCAGCATAAGTACATATGTAACGCGTGACCTATAGCCGGAAGATCGATAGCGCTCGTTCTGCGCTGTCTGTCACCGCTTTTGAGTGGCCACTAACTACGGTGTGTCGCAAGCTGCCCATTGCACGATTACAGACGTAAACCACGATTGATGTGTAGCATATCAGTCCACAGCTATTCGTTACGTATATCACGATACATTTTCATAAGTGTTGGCTACTACAGTGGTGAAGTCCAGTTTAGCAAGTCGTAAAGGTGTTCTTTGAGTACTCTGAATAGTTACAGGTAAAAGCGAGATGGTTCCTGAATCCTCTCACAACTTCCTACCTGACACCATTGCCGAAGATGCGCGAGAGCCTAAACAAAAGTTAATTTAATGCTTTTTCCATGGAGGGGGGGGGGGATGGGGGTGTGAGTCCACTTTGCCCTGTAAAAAAAATAGCTTAAGAGAAAAGTTTGCGGGCTGTTCTGTATGTGGAAAAACGAAGAAAACGTTGACGGTTTGCAGATATACGCACTGGCGTAAGTTTTAAACACAAGTGTGTTGTATTGCATGCAAGAAATAGTATTGTACAAACACTTCAAACTGGAAAAGCACCTCTTGCCAGGTGTGAAATCGTCGAAGTATATTACAGTTTCATGCATTTTATATTCTCAGCACAGTGATTTTAACTCACTGTCTGGCTTGTAATACATTGCTTTCAGAAGCCGTGTAGCTGCTGTGGCATTACAAGCTCTTAGTGGCACCAAAGGTCATTGTAACAGGAAGTTCCTCGAAGAAAGAAGAAAGGTTATGATTCACTGTGTGTCATCTTGTTTCAGCTTACAGATGAATTTTCTAAAACTGAAGGGAAGTAGGATATCTAAGTTCCATGTGCGATCCGGATACGCCTGTAACTCGATTTTTTTTCGATAGGGATAAATATTACTGCAGTATAGTAAATTCAGTATACTCTTTTCATTTCACGCGGAACATTCCCCAAGTTGCGATTAACGTTTCTGTAAATAGGTTCTATTTTCAGTAAAAGTTTAACATATGTTGAAATTCTGCACGTCCAAACACCACATACTCATCGCAATCACATACAGACGATTAACAAAATAACGTAAACAATTAAACGTCTTCTAATAGCGATACGTACAATAATACGTGTGAAACTGATTCCGGAGAGAATACATGTAACTGGCGAAATGTTAATTTGAGAAAGATTAATAATAATAATTGTTAACTAACCAACATCCGAAGTTAAGCCATTACTGTAATTCAAAATCTATACCATTGACCGTGCATTGAAGCATGTACTTTTGCCGACGTTGACAAGGAGTGTGAAACGGTAACACTCCCCATCACACACACACACACACACACACACACACACACACAGTCATCTTTAAGGAAATCATCTTTCTTTGGTTGGTCTGCGATAAACTAGAAAAGTATTGATGGTTCATCCGAACGTATTATTCACAAACTTTCATTGCTGTACCATATCCATCCATTGCGCGCTGCTGCTGATAATGTTATCGCTCGGTCGCGGATATTCTGATTTTTGCGCTCAGACCTTAAGAGGTTGGTTTGTGTGATCTGTCGTTTGCTGGCAAGTATTCTAGCCCCGGTGAATGTAAAACCTATCACTTTCGTGGATGTACACCTTTTAATTGTGAGTTCGCCGTTTCATCTACAGATTATGGTGAAAGACTTCTCTTGAGGTTTTGAGAATTGTTGTGTTGGCAACATACCAACTCACATTGACTGAAAATTCAAGGTGGCTGTAATCTGTGTTGCCACAGTAAAGATGACACGCGAAGACACCGACGAAACTGGTGTGGCTTTTATTGTGTCACACAACCTTCTCTAGACACCCCCTGCTGGAACGGATTCTTTTAGCATTGTGAATTGTGATGTCATTGATAAAGCGCCAAACGAACTATGTCACATTGACGTCATGAATTAAGTCCATTGGCGTTTACGTATTTTATTACTGTGTGATTCAATGCATCATAATAAAAATTGGAGTTCCTTATGAGTTCCTCAATGAGTGTTCGTTCGGAGAACATAAAAGCCATGTTTAGAAGATATTGGCTGAGCAAAAATTACTATACTACCGAAATTAAAATAGAATGGAAAATTACTCTCATATCAATCGGTAGCATTTGATCTGACAAAAGGATCCGGAATCCGATTTCGTGTCAGCAACTTGTTTGAAAAGTAACGTATTTTCTTATTCATATTTTAATTAGTTCTTACTAATTAGACTCTCGTCCTGTGTTAGAAATTAGTTGTCTTTATCGAAATATTTTGACCTACTCCTTAGACTGAAATAACTCTGTCGATTAAAATTGCTTATTTTTTTGAGAAGGGGGCTACCAAATGCTTTGAGACGAGTACAGAAATATTTGTTTTTCGAAAAAAATACTGCATTTATAAAACTAACACAGTAACTGCTACAAGTTCACCGAAAGCAGATTGAGATCTTTGACAGAAAGCGTTACGGTTAATTGGTGACAATGCTGATCGCCATTTATCTAAATCAGTCAGGATTAGTGTTCGACCTGTAATCACAGTTTAGGTTTTTCGCACGAATCGCGTATGCATCTTTCTCTCTTACCTCCCAGTGTCGTCTTGGAAGATACTGTACCTCGATACATGTACAACACTCTCATACACCTTTCCTTCGTGAAGAATGTATTCTCTCTAAATGACTTGTTATGTCAGAAAACCTGAAGAAACAACAGTCTGGGAAGGGACTGGGGAGGAAATTCTTAGAGACCTGACTAGTGCATTTTCCATTGCAACAGCGGAGTTGGGTGCAATAGCATTAGCTCCTGGGCGGTGGATTGATGCTGAAGGTACAGGAATTGTCAAAGTACTCAAGGTAAATTCCCGCTTGAGCATTCGCTAAATACAGACACCCTGTTAGGGAAGAAAACCTTCTTGCTGATGAACGTTTCCACTTTCTCGGTGCATTTGCACCATCGCAAAGGCGCTGTTTTCACTTCAGTTTTGTCTCCAGCTTGTAGCGGTGGATTCGCGTTTTTTGTTTAGTTTCGTCCCGTCATGTAACGCCATCAGAAGTCGAAGTGAATTGTGTTTCACCTTTTTCAAACGCGAGTTTGAAAGCTTCCGAGCCCTTGTGATATGCGGTCGAAGTCAACGCGGATTCTTCTTCGTACGTAAAACTTCACGTTCAGGGTATTAGGTAGTCTGCGTGTTCATAAGATGTCTACCATCTGAAATATATGCCTAATCCAAATCAGAGCCTTCTAAATTAATCGCTTTTATGGAAAAATGATCTGGTACCGACCCTGATTATGTGATAGGAAAATAGAAAAAACTGTCATAATGTGACCAGAACTTAGATAGAATTTCGTATGAAGTGTACTCTGTCTTACGTTCCCTTGAAATGAAAAGATTAAAGACTTCTTGACTCATTCGTAATGTTTTGGAACAGAATTTTAACGTAAGTCAAGGTACAAAGTCTGAAAATGCAATCCTTTCACTTATGTTTATTATGCTTCCTACTATACTACATTATATTACAGTATACTATACTTAACTACACTATACGGTATGTTATATGCTCCATACAACAGCAGCGAGACTGTTTTCAGTGGCGGCACTTAGAAATTCGTAGGAATCGTGGTGGAGCTTCGCATGACCTTACTTGGCAAAATTTGTTAAGAGTTAATGTTCTGCTCTTTGCTGTGACCACGCCTCCAGCTTTAAAGGTCGCGAAACCATACTGATGATTGAAAGCGATGCGCATGCGCCGTTCCAGTTAGCTTTAGCGGAGTCAGGGGCGTGCATGTGTAGGGCTTGACGAGCGGACAAGATGGCACGTTGCCAGTCGGCCGACGAATGATATTTTCAGTGTGCGGCGAGTGAAACTACTACTGCTTTACAGTGTTGATGCGATCCGCTGCATCCGAAGTGCTGGAGTAGCTTTCAGTGCTGCATAACGAGCAGCAGACGGGAAAAAAATAGCGCTAAGTGCTGAGTACTGTCATTCGCGAATGTCTGCGCAATTGCCCTCTCCCGTTTCTCGAGACAGCACTGCTGCGAGAAAGGCGTCGCAACGGGAGCGAAAGAACCAGAACCTGGTCGATGTAGTTTTACCAGGTAAGGGGCGCTTCAGCAACAGACGTATTGCAGGGTAGCTAGCGCAGGTCCATCAACCACTGCGCCGTTGTTCACACAGTGGACGCACTAATCAGAGACAGCGGTGAGTCGTGTACACATGACATTGTGAGCTGTCGCTGTGCTGACGTACAGCTGTTGCCAAGTAACGACTTTCGATTCAACGCTTTCTCATAACGTCAGGGCCTATGTTGTATAATTCACCAGCGGGCTTAACGCGATTGTTATTCCTACAAAACATGCGAACTTGTTAACCGATGGATCTTCCTGACAATACTGTGTGCCGAAAAGGGATTCGAGCCTGTGTATTAACTTAGAGCGTATTTAGCGTCGCTACGCAGGTCACGGTACAGTGTGCGAGGAATGTTCACGACAGTAATCTATACGCCTCAGAGTGAAATCTGCAGACTGCTGCTGGACTTCCTGTAAATTAGACCCACACGGTTCATTTGATTAATGTGCCCGAAAAACTGCGAGTACTCCTGCTTTGTCCAGCACTGTTACTTAAAAATAGCAGATATAGTGAGGTGACCAAGTGCGAAAGAACCTGTTTGGTTGTAATTAACAAGTTTCTGTGTTCGAAGCGAAACGCTGGCCATTTGTGGCTGAGGGATTCTAGACGCTTCAGTCCGGATCCGCGATGCTGCTACGGTCGCAGGTTCGAATCCTGCCTCGGGCATGGATGTGTGTGATGTCCTTAGGTTAGTTAGGTTTAACTAGTTCTTAGTCTAGGGGACCGATGCCTCAGATGTTAAGTCCATAGTGCCTAGAACCATTTGAACCATTTTCGAAGCGAAACTAGACCTACGTTGGAATTATTTGATGGACAATGTGTCCAGGACGAAGTTGTTCTTTGTTCGCCTTAAAGACACAAGACGCCTTAGACCGCGCGGCTAAGTGTTCGAAGCAAGAGAAAGAAATGACTGTTAGTATATCGTTGAAATGAGGACTCGAGTGTATAAAAGGCCTGTGTAAGTTGCATATTGTAAAAGCCATTTCAAATTGTTTCAAGCCTACCGATACTCTTCCATTGTATACTATCGAATGCCCATTGTAGTTACTGCATAGGATGTGGCGGACTTAACGCTGTCCAATAAAGGGTCACAATATATTAATGACCGCATTTATATTTACTGCAATTCGTGATAAACTTGTAGCTACAAAACTGAAGCTGTAAGTAATGAAAATATGGAAAAGTAACAGATATTGTCTCTATTTTGAATATTACAGACTTCAGGTGCCTCCATTAAATTGTATGCTTCCTCGGCTACGAACTAGCAGTTCATCCATAACTTGCGCAAGTGTGATTTTTGTTTCTGTTGGTCACTTTCAGGTCCACTAAGTTCCTTGCATTATAGATATAAACTTTAGACTTCAGACACCCCCATAAAAATGTGTAGCAGTTAAGTCTGGGAACGGAGAGGCCATTCAGTGTCACCAAAACCCGAAAAACATGTGATTGGGAAATTTTTGTTGCTGTAATTTCCTTGTTTTAAGGCCAAGGTGGGTTGTTGAACAGTCTTACTGAACGAACATGCATTCCTTGTGACAAGCTTGTTGCAGATTTATGTGGGCTGTTTGTGATTGTGGCTCTCGCCCTTTCAACACTTCATTACGAACAGTATGCCCTCTTACATTTATCATCAGTTATACTGCTGGTGTTCTCTGGGATTTAACATACCGCAGACTTCATAGAGGATACCATAAACCTCACTAAACGAAAGGCGAAACTATTTTTGAGCGGTGATAACAGAATAATTGCTAACAAAAAGAAAGTGCATTACTGCTGCTCGTTTTCAAAGTACGTACTCCACTTTTCCACGTTCCACAGAATACCGCAAATATTGGTATTTATCCTCACCAGAAAATAAACAGGAGATACCCAGTATTACCGCCAAACTTTCATTGTAAACGGTGGTCGTTGACACATTGTTTTAACGTAAGGACGGATACGGATAAATCAAACAGCGAGACAGTATTCGTAATTAATCGTATTTTAGTTGGACACTTCACGCCAATGTCGTTTGTTCCTACTATGTACAGCTTTAAATCTGAGTTCTATGTCCACTAGTTGTTGCGTTTGCCCAGTATTAAATCTCCACGGTACGAATTAATCCCCACGTGGTAAATTTTCGTGCTCTATTCCATCGAACGTTGGCGTCAGTCTTTTCGATTTTGCACTGTCTAGTTAATGTAGGACGTCGTAATCGTAGGTGTTCACTTTCCCGTTCCCGAATGCAGGAGTACTAAATTCGCACTGTAGAAAGGGGAACATGCAGATGTAGCAGCAGCGTGGGTATGCGCGTTAGAAAACTGCTTGCGGTGTTGCCCGACAGAACGCCGTAGGCGGACGTAGTTCCTCGTGGCACCACAGAGCGCGCCAGCGTACGGAAGCCAGTGTTGCGGCGACTGTAAGCTGTGTTTGCGTGGCTTCCATGTGCTAAGTTTTTTTGTCCGTCGACAAGTTTACATTTGCTACAGACACTCCTTTGAGGAAAGTAACGTCTTAATACGCACAGAAATTACGCCAGCGCTACCTCTTTAGTACTTAAATTGATTTTATGTTCCCCTTAATCATAACATTCAAATATGTGTAGTGAAATAATACATCAGGGAAAATGAGGGAGGACAGGATAATTTGTATCGGTTGTAACGGACCGTTGTATGTTTTCACTTACAAATACGCCATGATAGTAAGATATGAACTAGCATTGCGTGAATTAAAGTATTTTTCGAATGTACAGGGAACTTAATTGAATCAAAGTGTTAAATATGTAAACTCGCATATACGTGTTAAATCCTCTAGTACATCAGATGGCACTCGACCATCACTATGAACTTGCTTAAATGTTACCTCAGGATTCAGGTATTTAAATATCTTTGCCATAACGTTTTCATTTGTATTACGGATCACTCCATTCTAAATGCAGCCCTATTGTTCGTTGTTTCGGTCTTCAGCCCAAAAAGCTGGTTTGATGCAGCTAGCCATGCTACTCTATCCTGCGCAGAACCTCTTCATCTCTGTGTAACTGTTGCTACCAAGATCCTTATGAATCTGCCTGCTGTATTCTTCTCCCGGTATCCGTCTATATACTTCCACGATACCCCCCGCCTCCACGCTTCCCTCCAGTATTAAATTGGCGATCCCTTGATGCCTCAGAATGTCCCCTACCAACCGATCCCTTCTTTTAGACGGGTTGTACCACAAATTTCTCTTCTCTCCAGTTCTATTCAGTACCTCCTCGTCAGTTACATGATCTACCCATCTATTCTCCACCATTCTTCTGTACTACCACATCTCAAAAGCTTTTATTCTCTTTTTGTTTAAATTGTTTATCGTCTACGTTTCACTTCCATGTGTGGCTACACTCCATACAAATACTTTTAGCAAGGACTCACTCACATTCAAATCTATACTCGATATCAACAAATATTTCTTCAGAAGTGCTTTCATTTTGCCGTTGCCAGCCTACTTCGACCATCATCAGTTATTTTGCTTCCCAAATAACAGAACTCATCCACTACTTTGTCTCATTTTGTAATGTAATTCCCTCAGCATCACCTGATTTAATTAGACTACATTCCATTGCCTTCGTTTAGGCTTTTATTGATGTTCATCTTGTATCCTCCTTTCGAGACACTGACCATTCCATTCAACTGCTCTTCCAAGTCTTTCGCTATCTCTGACAGAATTACAATGTCATCGGCAAACCTCAAAGTTTTTATTTCTTCTCCATGGATTTTAATACCTACTCCGAATTTTTCTTTTGTTTCCTTTACTGCTTGCTCAATATACAGATTGAATAACATCGGGGATAGGCTACAACCCTGTCTCACTCGCTTCCCAACCACTGCTTCCCTTTCATGTCCCTCGACTCTTATAACTGCCATCTGGTTTCGGTATAAATTGTAAATAGCCCTTCGCTTCCTATACTTTACCCCTACCACCTTTCGAATTAGAAAGAGCATTCCAGTCAACATTGTCAAAATCTTTCTCTAAGTCTACAATTGCTATAAATGTATGTTTATCTTTCCGTAACATACCGTCTATGAGAAGTCGTAGGGTCATTATTGCCTCACATGTTCATACATATCTACGGAATACAAACTGATCCTCTCCGAGGTCGGCGTCCACGAGCTTTTCCATTCGTCTGTAAAGTATTCATGTTAGTATTCTGCGACCGTGACTAATTAAGCTGATACTTCGGTTACTTTCACACCTGTCAGCACTTGCCCTCTTTGGAATTGGAATTACTATACTCCTCTTGAAGTCCGCGGGTACTTCACCTGTCTCATACGTATTGCTCACCAGATGGAAGAGTTTTGTCACGGCTGGCTCTCCCAAGGCTGTCGGTACCTGTAACGTAATGGATTCTACTCCTGGGGCTTGTTTCGACGTAGGTCTTTCAGTGCTGTCATATTATTCACGCAGTATCATATATCCCATTTTATCTTTATCTACATTCTCTTCTATTTCTTTAATATTGCCCTCAAGTACATCGCGCTTGTATAGACCCTCCATATACTCCTTCCAGCTTTCTGCTTTCCCTTCTTTGCTTATGACTGGTTTACCATCTGAGCTCTTGATATTCGTACAGGGTAGTTTTCTCCGAAGGTCTCTTTAATTTTCCTGCAGACCGTATTACCTTACCACTAGTGATATATGATTGTACATTTTTACATTTGTCCTCTAGCCATTCCTCCTTAGCCATTTTGCACTTCTTGTCGATTTCATTTTTTAGACATTTCCATTTCCTTTTGCCCGCTGCATTTTTGTATTCTCTTTTCATCGATTAAATTCAATATCTTGTGATATCAAAGGATTTCTACTAGCCCTCGCCTTTTTATCTACTTGGTCCTCTACTTCCTTCACTATTTTATCTCTCAAAGCTACCCATTCTTCTTCTATTGTATTCCTTCCCGCTTTTCTTGTCAGTCGTTCCCTTATGCTCCCTCTGAAACTCTCCAAAACCTCCGGTTCTTTCAGTTTATCGAGGTCCCATCTCCTTAAATTCCTGTCTTTCTGCAGTTTCTTCAATTTTAATCTGCAGTTAATAACCAATAAATTGTGGTCAGCGGTCATATATGCCCCTGGAAATGTCTTACAATTTGAAACCTGGTTCCGAAATCTGTCTCACCATTATATAATCAATTTGAATCCTTCCGGTGTCTCCAGGTCTTTCCCACGTATAGTCTTCTTTCATTATTGTTAAACGAAGTGTTAGCTATGATTAAATTATGCTCTGTGCAAAAATCTACCAGACGGCTTCCTCTTTCTTTCCTTTGCCCCAGTCCATATTCACGTACTACTTTTCCATGTCTTCCTTTCCCTACTATCGAATTGCAGTCCCCCATGACTATTAAATTTTCATGTCCCTTAACTATCTGAATATTTTCTTGTATGTCATCATACATTACCTCAATCTCATCATCTGCGGAGCTAGTTGGCATACAGACTTGTACTACTGTGGTGGGTTGGGCTTCGTGTCTAATTTGGCTAAAATAATGCGTTCACTATGTTGTTCATAGTAGCTTACCCGTGTTCCTACTTTGTTGTTCATTATTAAATCTACTCCTGCATTGCCCCTATTTGATTTTATAATTATAACCCTGTATTCACCTGATCACAAGTTCTGTTCCTCCTGGATCTGATATTCCATATCCGATCCGTAGAAAACCAGTTTTGTTTCTCCTGATAATGACATCCTGCTGAGTAGTCCCCGCCCGGACATCCGAATGGTGGAATATTTTATCTCCGAAATATTATACCCAAGAGGACGCTTTCATCATTTAACCATACAGTAGAGCTGAAAGGCATCGGGAAAAATTACGGCTGTAGTTTCCCCTTGCTATCAGCCGTTCCCTCCCCCCATGAACCATGGACCTGGCCGTTGGTGGGGAGGCTTGCGTGCCTCAACGATACAGATAGCCGTACCGTAGGTGCAACCACAACGGAGGGGTATCCGTTGAGAGACCAGACAAACGTGTGGTTCCTGAAGAGGGGCAGCAGCCTTTTCAGAATTTGCAGGGGCAACAGTCTGGATGATTCACTGATCTGGCCTTGTAACACTAACCAAAATGGCCTTACTGTTCTGGTACTGCGAACGGCTGAAAGCAAGGGGAAACTACAGCCGTAATTTTTCCCGAGGGCATGCAGCTTTACTGTATGATTAAATGATGATGGCGTCCTGTTGGGTAAAATATTCCGGAGGTAAAATAGTCCCCCATTCGGATCTCCGGGCGGGGACTACTCTAAGAGAACGTCGTTATCAGTTGAAAGAAAACTGGTGTTCTACGGATCGGAGCGTGGAATGTCAGATACCTTAATCGGGCAGGTAGGTTAGAAAATTTAAAAAGGGAAATGGATTGGTTAAAGTTACATATAGTGGGAATCAGTGAAGTTCGGTGGCAGGAGGTACAAGACTTTTGGTCAGGTGATTACAGGGTTATAAATACAAAATCAAATAGAGGTAATGCAGGAGTAGGTTTAATAATGAATAAAAAATAGGAGTTCGGGTTAGCTACTACAAACAGCATAGTGAACGCATTATTGTGGCCAAGATAGACACAAAGCCCATGCCTACTACAGTAGTACAAGTTTATATGCCAACTAGCTCTGCAGAAGCTGAAGAAATTTATGAAATGTATGATGAGATAAAAGAAATTATTCAGGTAGTGAAGGGAGACGAAAATTTAATAGTCATGGCTGACTGGAATTCAACAGTAGGAAAAGGAAGAGAAGGAAACGTAGTAGGTGAATATGGATTGGGGGTAAGAAATGAAAGAGGAAGCCGCCTGGTAGAATTTTGTGCAGAGCATAACTTAATAATAGCTAACACTTGGTTCAAGAATCATGAAAGAAGGTTGTATACATGGAAGAACCCTGCATATATATTATGGTAAGACTGAGATTTAGGAACCAGGTTTTAAATTGTAAGACCTTTCCAGGGGCAGATGTGGACTCTGACCACAATCTATTGGTTATGAACTGTAGATTAAAACTGTAGAAACTGCAGAAAGGTGGGAATTTAAGGAGGTGGGACCTGGATAAACTGAAAGAACCAGAGGTTGTACAGAGTTTCAGGGAGAGCATAAGGGAACAATTGACAGGAATGGGGGAAAGAAATACAGTAGAAGAGGAATGGGTAGCATTAAGGGATGAAATAGTGAAGGCAGCGGAGGATCAAATAGGTAAAAAGACGAGGGCTGGTAGAAACCCTTAAGTAACAGAAGAAATATTGAATTTAATTGATGAAAGGAGAAAATATAAAAATACAGTAAATGAAGCAGGCAAAAAGGAATACAAACGTCTCAAAAATGATATCGACAGGAAGTGCAAAATGGCTAAGCAGGAATGGCTAGACAACAAATGTAAGGATGTAGAGGCGTATGTCACCGGGAGTAAGATAGATACTGCCTACAGGAAAATTAAAGAGACCTTTGGAGAATGGAGAACCACTTGCATGAGTATCAAGAGCTTTGATGGAAACCCAGTTCTAAGCAAAGAAGGGAAAGCAGAAAGGTGGAAGGAGTATATAGAGGGTCTATACAAGGGCGATGTACGTGAAGACAATATTATGGAAATGGAAGAGGATGTAGATGAAGATGAAATGGGAGATATGATACTGCGTGAAGAGTTTGACAGAGCACTGAAAGACCTGAGTCGAAACAAGGCCCCAGGAGTAGACAACATTACTTTAGAACTCCTGACAGCCTTGGGAGAGCCAGTCCTGACAAAGCTCTTCCATCTGGTGAGCAAGCTGTACGAGACAGGCGAAATACCCTCAGACTTCAAGAAGAATATAATAATTCCAATCCCAAAGAAAGCAGGTGTTGACAGATGTGAAAATTACCGAACTATCAGTTTAATAAGTCACAGCTGCAAAATACTAGCACGAATTATTTACAGACGAATGGAAAAATTGATAGAAGCCAACCTCGGGGAAGATCAGTTTGGATTCCGTAGAAATACTGGAACACGTGAGGGAATACTGACCTTACGACTTATCTTAGAAGAAAGATTAAGGAAAGACAAACCTACGTTTCTAGCATTTGTAGACTTAGAGAAAGCTTTTGACAACGTTGATTGGAATACTCTTTCAAATTCTGAAGGTGGAAGGGGTAAAATACAGGGAGCGAAAGGCTATTTACAATTTGTACAGAAACCAGATGGCAGTTATAAGAGTTGAGGGACATGAAAGGGAAGCAGTGGTTGGGAAGGGAGTGAGACAGGTTTGTAGCCTATCCCCGATGTTATTCAATCTGTATATTGAGCAAGGAATAAAGGAAACAAAAGAACAGTTCGGAGTAGGTATTAAAATCCATGGAGAAGAAATAAAAACTTTGAGGTTCGGCGATGACATTGTAATTGTCAGAAACAGCAAAGGACTTGGAAGAGCAGTTGAACGGAATGGACAGTGTCTTGAAAAGAGGGTATAAGATGATCATCAACAAAAGCAAAACGAGGATAATGGAATGTAGTCGAATTAAGTCGGGTGATGCTGAGGGTATTAGATTAGGAAATGAGACACTTAAAGTAGTAAAGGAGTTTTGCTATTTGGGGAGCAAAATAACTGATGATGGTCGAAGTAGAGAGGATATAAAATGTAGACTGGCAATGGGAAGGAAAGCGTTTCTGAAGAAGAGAAATTTGTTAACATCAAGTATAGAGTTAAGTGTCAGGAAGTCGTTTCTGAAAGTATTTGTATGGAGTGTAGCCATGTATGGAAGTGAAACGTGGATGATAAATAGTTTGGACAAGAAGAGAATAGAAGCTTTCGAAATGTGGTGCTACAGAAGAATGCTGAAGATTAGATGGGTAGATCGCATAACTAATGAGGAGGTATTGAATAGAATTGGGGAGAAGAGAAATTTGTGGCAGAACTTGACTAGAAGAAGGGATCGGTTGGTAGGACATGTTCTGAGACATCGAGGGATTACCAATTTAGTATTGGAGGGTAGCGTGGAGGGTAAAAATCGTAGAGGGAGACCAAGAGATGAATACACCAAGCAGATTCAGAAGGATGTAGGTTGCAGTAGGTACTGGGAGACGAAGCAGCTTGCACAGGATAGAGTAGCATGGAGAGCTGCATCAAACCAGTCTCAGGACTGAAGACCACAACAACAACATCAGCCGTTCGCAGTACCAGCACAAAAAGGCCGTTCTGGTTGACGTTACAAGACCAGGTCAGTCAGTCAGTCATTCATTCAGACTGTTGCCTCTGAAACTACTGAAAAGGCTGCTGCTCCTCCGCAGGAACGAAACGTTTGGCCTTGCAACAGATACCCCTCCGTTGTGATTGCCGCTACGGTACGGCTATCTGTATCGCTGAGGCAAGGTCCATGGCTCAGGAGAGCCCTGTATTAACTCCTCGTATCTGTCACGTTACCCAAATATAATAGCCGCTATGGGATTCCTTGGTCAGGTGCAGTACCATACAATCTTGTAAAGTATTGGCCAGGGTGATATATTATTAACATTTAAGGACTCGTATTCCAAAGGAATCGAGATCAAACATTCCGATACAGATTCTCTTCGTCCTAAAACTCAAAGATTATAGTACAGTTCCTGCATTAAAAAAACCCTCCCCCCACTCCCACACACACTAGTAAGATATGTTATTCCTTTGAAATGAAATGTCTCGTCTGTCTATAAAACCTAAAGTACGTTTCTGAAGTAACGAGTGTTCGTTCATTCCATTTGGTATTTACTGGTACCCAGGACAGAATGTCACAGAGAGGAGAGCTTAAATTGAAAATATTTAAATGTTTCTTCGTTGTAAATAAATGCAATGCGTGAATGTGTTTCCATTTGACTGTTCTTCAAAAGGCCACGGACGATACGTGTCCCCGTTTCTCAGAGCATTGTCAATACCATCTCTGATAATCTCTACGCCGCCTAGGCGTTAAGCCCTTACGAAAATGAATAAAAAAGACCTTTTGGGAGCAGCAGTTGACTTCAATAAACTTCGCGTGATAAAATCGGAGAAAATGCATAGAGACGTTTACTAAAAGCAATAAGAGGAGCAGGAACTTAAGTCTAAAATATGTACGTTTTCACAATTCAGTATTATCACCCGCATAGATATGACAATTATTGTAAGCATTATATTGTGTTAAACAATGTTTTCAAAACTACGAATATTCTGCTAATGGGGAAAACCTTTTAATAATGGTACGTTCCCACAAATGGCTTCATGCGTCTTGTGGTCGACTGACGTAGACCGGCGGTGTGTGTAAAGGAGGTTCTAAAGTTAATTTCACAAACCGGTAATTTTAACGAAGGAAACTCTTCAAAGTCAATGCAGTCAAAAGATACGGCAATTTATATCACATATTTTAATAGTCGCAAACTCACTCATCAAATGATGACTTAGGATCACGAAATTTGGTAAGCAGCATTGTTTCACGGTACAAGTAAAGGAAAAAATCTGATAATTGTTAATTTGTATTTACATCACACGAAAAAGTCATTTTTTTTGTCATTTATCTCCCTATCTGTTCGTCTGTATCCCATTTTCTCAGGAGCTAAAATGGCAAATACGAAATCACAAAGAACTTAACATTTTCGAAAGTCTTTAAATTCCCTGTACTGATATCTAACCGGTCGATGTTGATAACAGGCAAAAAGCGTAGAGATTCTAGATTCCCGGGATGAATGAAATATAGTAGCTATCTGTGTACGTAACTCCGTACGGAACCGTAAGAGAGTGAGTTCCACTCGCAGTTGGCCTTTTTTCCCCTCCTCTTTGAAAGGATCAAAACGTTCGAGCTACTTGCAGACTACTACTTTCCAAATTTAAGTACGTAAGAATCATTAGAACTACTGCTGCCGCTGCCGATTTCGACGCGGCGGCGGCGCAATGGCACTTTCTCGCGAGCTGTGTGGCAGCGTTTGATTATGTGCCGCGTTAAGATTTCGACATCACAGGTACCGGTTTCCGTCGCTAGAGCGAGACAACAGCGCCAGAGGCAACAGCACCCTGTAAAAAGTAATGAACTTGGGACGCTCAAGAACTAATTCTGCTTGAATTATAGTCAAGTTCCTTGACAAGTTATAACAGTGTTTGAAACGAAATACGACGGAATTTTGTATCTGGAAAGAACAGAAAAACCGCTGACAATCTTTCCTGAAGACAAGCAGTGGACACTCTAAATAATCGTGTACTCACCTGCAATTCTTTATTATAGTCAGCTATGAGCAGTCAGCTGCACTACCTAAAAGAGCAGACTTAACGGTATTGAAAACAGAAACATTATTAGATTAGTAAACCCATCTTCGGCTCCATTTAAATAACAAACGTGAATTAAGAAACGATAAATGTACATTCCGAGCAAACTAAAGCTTGGCGCCGAACTATCCCGGTAGTTGTTAACCCTCAAGGAGGTGCATCGGCTCCTGAGGGTAAGTTTTAATTTTGTATGCGTCGTAATAAATGAAGATTATGCAAAGTATGTGTGTGTCCTAAAACAACTTTAAGGTAACTTGCCAGTGTACGGCTGGAAAAACAGTAAGAATTCTCATGAAGCTTATGAGGGCCTAACTACATAATGTGAACTCTGAATACAAAGAAACTTTAGGACAATGAAAGTACTTTAAGGATGAAGATTTTGGTATAGGAATAACCAGAACAGCTTTGATATAAACTTTATTATTTAAACATTTATGTCAGTAATTTAAAATTTTTCCTGCCAGTCTGTTTGAACTCTGTAGTCTTATTAACTACTTTTCTTAGATGCTTAAAACTTTGTGCATACATTTATGACATTGTTATCTAAAAAGTAGACTTCAGTCAAATGATTTCAAACAATAGTTTTTATACTATAAATACATAAATTAGACAATCAAAATTAAGGTAATTTTTTATAATTAATAAGAGTATATTTTTCCTCCTGGTGATAGTAAACTGGTGCCTGTAGTCTGCTTTTCTCCAAATGGTAGCCTGAAATGTCACAAAATTTCAGACCTCTAGCTTGAATAGTTTTTTGCATAAAGTAAACATGTCAGAAAATTTAGTTTTTTGGGAAATTCAGTTTAAAGGTACATTTCATCTGTTACTCACCTCTGTTATTCTTAAAACCCTCCAATTGCATAATATTCTTGGTTTGTGTGTTCCTCATCTTCTCTCTACCTTTTCTTGCTCCTGTTTGCTATTCTGGCCTCTTTAGTTGCCTCAAGAACCCATTTTCGCCTTCAGCCAAACGTAAGGAGTCAACTGCCATCAGTGCTTGCCTCATATTGATACCCGGAGTTAGTCCTAACAATTGTAAAACATCACATCTGCTGACTGCCCCATCATTAAAGCAAATAACTGCATCTAATACACCTAATCTCATGGTATTGAAACCAACACACACAGTTTTAGGCAGGTGTTCCCATATCACATGGTTGAAACATTCAGCAATTATGGAAGCACATTCCGTTACACTGTTTTGTTCTTATTTTATGGAAATGTCTCTCTGGGTGCTCAAATATTTTTGCTTCTGCATGGAGGCACTTGGGGGAGTCGACATAACGTCCAATTGGTTTGTAGGTGTAAGTACAGTGTCTACTTTCCAACGAAGGAAATCGATTACAATAAAACTTAAGTATTCACGTACCAAAACACTTTTTTGGAGGCATAACTACTTCCGAGAATGACACAGCACCAAGTACTCAACAACGTACAGAAGTTTGAACACGAGCAACTCTCGAAAACCATAATATACAAAGGAAAACAAACGAACATCGGAAAGCGTGTGTGCTAACAGGGCTGCTAACTCAAAAAACGATTGCGCATTGTATCTTTTCGAAGTGACAGAATAATACGGACGCCATTTGACATCCGACCGCAGCGGAAGCACGGTCGTTGCCGCATACAGACTTATATTTAAATTTGTTTTTAAATATGTTCCCGATATCCGAATGGGTTCATTTAGCTACCATAAAGTTCACAAAACTCTAAATACTGATTTCAGATGGAAAAAAATTCCAATTTTTGAAGCAGATTCACTAGCAAATGACCTTAATATCCAATATTTTTTTGAATACTAGAACTGGATTAGCAAGTTAGTCTAACCTCAACACCAGCTTGGGGATGCCTCTTCAGCGCTCGTAACTCAGCGACGCATAGACTGGAGCTGCCTCAGCACACAGTTTGCTTTGATTGAAGGTTACAGAGTGAAAGTTGAGTTACACTTGGCAACCGGCAGTCGCTCCATATTTAACCATTCTACATCTAGAAAAATATACCTACATACTTCCGCAGACCGTAGTGCATTGCGGAGGGTAGCTCGTACCGCTACTACATAGTCATTCCCTTTCCTGCTACACTCGCAAACAGAGCGAGGGAAAACGGCTGCCTACATGCCTCCGTCCGAACTTAGCTGTTTTTTTGTCTTCGCGGCCCTTAAGCGAAATGTACATTGGCGGCAAAAGAATAATTCTGCAGTTAGGTGCAAATGGCGCTTCTCTAAATTTTCTCAGTAGGGTTTCGGGAAAAAAAGTCGTCTTCCCTTCAAGGAACCTCATTTGAGTTAACGAAGCATCTCCGTAATGATCGAATGTACTCTAACAAATGTAGCAGCACATCTCTGTATTGATTTGATGCCGTCCTTTAATCAGCTACACTTTCCAAGAACTCTCCCAATAAACCGAAAGCTACCATTAGCCTTCCCTACTACTGTCATTACATGCGTGTTCCATGTCATATTGCTTTGCCACGTCACGCCTAGAAATTTAATCGATGTGACTATGTCAAGCAGCGCACTACTAATGCTATATTCGAACATTACGGGATTGATTTTCGTATCAGTTTGCAGTAACCTACTTTTTTTGTATTTAGAACATTCATAACATCAAAAATATATTTGGCGTACCAACCGAATACTCATTCGAAACTTATGTAATTACTGATAATGTGTAAAAACCTCTATTTAGTGTAACCGCAAAGGTAATAAAATCACAGTCAGCTGCTACTTGTAATTTCAAGAATCTTATTAAACTTACATTACTTTATCCGAAAAGGTAAAAAGAGTTACAGCAAACTGAATAATGAATTAAGAAGAGAAACTGAAGAAGCAAGGGAAAAATGGATGAAACAGAAATGCGACGAAATAGAGAAAATGGAGAAAGAGGGAAAGTATGAAATGTGTTTAGACTGGCTAATGAGAGAGTTTTTGTTCGTAAGAGAAAGATGAATAACGTGGAAATAGAAAGATCGGGTGGTACTCTAGCAGAAGAACCACAGGAGGTTTCGAACAGATACCAAGAATAAATTGAATGTCTGTATAAGGGGGATGAAATACAAAGCGGAATTAAGGTTGAAGCGGAGCAATATGTGGCGGAAGATGGAAAGGGATTCACCATTTTGGAAGCAGAAGTAGAAAAGGAGATGAAGAATAGGAAGGCATGTGGAATTGATATGCCAGCAGAACTGTTGAAGAGTGTAGGAAACGAGGCAAGAAAAGAAAGTCTTCCTCTGTAATGAGATATTTGACAAGGGGAATGGTCTGAGGACTTCATTGCAGCAGTTACGATATCAATAGAGAAAAAGAGAAACACAAAAAAATGTGAAGAGCATAGGACCATCAGTCTAATTTCTCATGCAGCTAAACTGTTGAATAGAAGTCTATATGGCAAATTGGACAGAGGGATTGCAGAGGATCAGTTCGCATTTAGAAGAGGAAAAAGAAACAAGAGATGCTATTGGCCTGTTAAGAACTTCAGGGGAAAAAGAGAAATATTTGCTGTTTTTATAGATCTAGAAAAGGCTTTGACAGAGTTCAGTGGAACAAGCTGAAGGATGTTTTGAAGAGGAAAGGAGTAGATTGGAAAGAGAGACGACTGATACAGAATCTATATTTACATAAGAAAGTATGGATAAAGATTGGAAAGAGAATAGAATGTATTAGATTTGATGATGACATGGTATTAGTGGCAGAAGGTGAGCGGACAGTGAATAACATGCTGAAAGATCTGAATGAAGCTTACGTGGAATATGGGATGCAAATAAATACAGCAAAAACAGAGTATGGTCGTCAGTACAAGACGCAGACTGTTCAATATTAAAATAGGACAAGTTGCCATTAGCCAAGTAAGTGCATTTAAATATCTTGGAAGCACAATAACTGAAGACTTGAGATGTCACCAGGTGAAACGTCGAATTGCCATAGCGAAAGAGGCATTCAACAGAAAGAGGAGTCTGTTATGTCACAATTGGATAAATGTCTAAGGGAAAGGCTTGGCAAAAGTTTTGTCTGGAGTGTGGTACTATATGGGACAGAAACAAGGACGCTGAGACGAGTTGATGTAAAAAGGTTAGAAGCATATGAGATGTGGAGGAGAATGGAGATAAGCTGGATGGAAAGAGTGAATAATGAACATGTGTTACAAGGGGTTGGTGAGAGATGTCTGCTGAAGGTTATAAGAGAAAGGAAAAAGAACTGGTTGAGACATTCATTGAGAACAGAGTGCTTGCTGGCAGATGCTTTGGAAGGACTGGTTTGTGGGAGAAGACTGAGAGGATGAAGGAAAGACAAATGACAGACAACATAGAGGGAAGAGGAAATTATGCGGATCTGAAGACCGGACAGCCTGGAGAACTACAAAGTGAGAACCTGCCGTTTGGCAGAACACTGATGTTGACTCGAAAAAAATAGACCTCTGCTACAAATTACAGTCTGCCGTGACAAATTGTAACACAAGTGTTATGTAGTGTATTTGCTGTAACTGCTCAATTTATTCTGTCATACTCGGCTCCCGAATAAGATTCACCAAGGTAGTGCAGTGTTTAGCACACTGGACTTACATTCGGGCGGACGATGATTCATATACGCGTCCAGCCTTCCGGATTTAGGTTTTCCGCAATTTCCTTAAAGCGCTCCAGGCAGATTCTGGGATAGTTCCTTTCCCATCTTTGCATCATTCTGAGTTTGTTCTCAATCTCTTGAGAACCTCGATGTCGTCGGGACGTAAAACCCTAAAAAATTAAATTCCTTCTTTCCAAATAAGGCTCCGCTCCTGTTACAGTCCATCAAATGGTATCGTTTTCGACCTATTACACATGCTTTTAAAACAGGCGAGGGTAATACGGACGATAGTACGCATGTTACTAAAGTAAAACTGTTAAGAGAAGAGGGTGGGTAGGTAGATTGATTGTCCCTGATATTATCTAATAACTCATCCCGACGTAAGCGTGAAGCGATCCCGAAAAACTTGAACCTTGATGAACTGATGGAGAAATACGCTTCCCTGTTTGCCTTACACAATGCTCCATTTGAACACACCACTGCTTAACTGAATTGTTACATTCAAGGAGCGCGCTCCCCCCCCCCCCCCCCCCTCTCCCCATTTTTGGCAAAAGGAGAAAGAACCGGTCCTCTAACTATGGAAAGACTAGTTGTCCCATAGTATAACGTTTGATGCGAACCACGACGCACATAGGTTTTTCAGACATACAGAGAAATTTCTAAAACCAGTCGGCTGTCAGCCCCGCCACCCCTCTTCCTTCTTTACTTGAGCTCTTTATTCTGGCTGTCGGGGGGCAGTGTCACCTACTTCCAATTGCGGATTGTCTGTCTAAAGGCTTCCAGGGCCAACAAAAATCTTCACTGTGCTTAATCCATACTTCTTTACTTCGTTGCATAATTTACACGTTGAATTATATATAGTCATTTCAAAAGCACAATGTATAGATGCACGCTCCTGACCATGCATCTCTGTACGCACTGTTCGCCAGACACACTCCGTATGTCGACGCACCTTGCATTGGGACTGTTTCGGAGATAGGGAGTAGGGCGCACATCACGAGCTATGCTTACCGAACAGGTAGACATGTAAGGGCAGGTGATGTTATTTCATACAGGAGTTTACTTACCATCACTGCTGATAAAACCAGCCGCGCGGTTTCGGGTGCCTTGTCACGAACTGCGTGGCCCCTCCCGCCGGAGGTTCGATTCCTCCCTCAGGGGCGCGCGCGCGCGTGCGTGTGTGTGTGTGTGTGTGTGTGTGTGTGTGTGTGTGTGTGTGTGTGTTTCCTAGCGTAAGTTAGATTAAGTAGCGTGTAAGACCAGGGAGTGATGACCTCAGCAGTTTGGTCTCATAGGAATTCACACACGTTTGAACATTTTGATAACAAAACTACTCATATGCGAGCGCATCTGCGGGTAACAGCTAGCATCACATACAGTTGTTAACCGAATTTGAAAATTTAAAAAACTGTCATAATCTACTCATTGAGTATAATGTGTTACAGCGTTACACAGAGAGATGTTAGAATCTGCGTCTATGTCTTGAGGTACTGTAACTTACAACAAGCAAATACCCAGACTATATACATCCAGCATTTGAGAAAAAGAGTACTTAACAACTTCCAACAGAGTTAGCATGTAATTTCAGATCTTTTCTGAACATCATCTCACCTACATACACATCGTCAAATATTTAATACAGTAACTCATTTGTAAAGTAGTCAGAAGCTGTGCTACGCATGTGAGTTAGTTTATTTTGCGATGGGTTCATTCAAGGACCGAGCCTTACGTGGTATATGGGAACACAAATAAACGGCACTCTCAGATAAAATCTTGTAGGTATTTTCGGCATTTCTATTTTTCTGCGGTCTACAAAGATGAATAGTTAAACTTCAACAGTGAAACAGATGTTTTCCCTCTTCCTTAGTGTGCAGACATAATGATTCGCTCACATAACAACTTATGTTTAAAAACAGAATGTAAAGATGTGACATAAAATCAAACGAATGTAATTTATGCAAAAAAGAGCATCTTCTATGCAATTTCTCTTTACCTACTGGGTGATCAAAAAGTCAGTATAAATTTGAAAACTTAATAAACCACGGAATAATGTAGATACAGAGGTAAAAATTGACACACATGCTTGGAATGACATGAGGTTTTGTTAGAACAAAAAAAAATTGCTAGACGCGTGAAAGATCTCTTGCGCGCGTCGTTTGGTGATGATCGTGTGCTCAGCCGCCACTTTCCTCATGATTGGCCTCCCAGGTCCCCAGACCTCAGTCCGTGCGATTATTGGCTTTGGGGGTTACCTGAAGTCGCAAGTGTATCGCGATCGACCGACATCTCTAGGGATGCTGAAAGACAACATTATTCCTCGACTACAGCTATTGTTGAGGAATGATGGTGGACATATTGAGCATTTCCTGTAAAGAACATCATCTTTGCTTTGTCTTACTTTGTTATGCCAATTATTGCTATTCTGATCAGATGAAGCGCCATCTGTCGGACTTTTTTGAACTTTTGTATTTTTTTGGTTCTAATAAAACCCCATGTCATTCCAAGCATGTGTGTCAAGTTGATAAGAACAGACATTTCTCCATGTTGCACCATCCTTTTGATTCTCTTTTTGGCTTGAAGCTGGTCAGTCTTTTCCTTTTTTTATCTCTGTATTAACGTTATGGCATACTAATTAGTATGACATAGGAACTAACAGGACCCATTTTCCTTGTTTTGGAGAGTTAATCTATTAATGCAGCTAGGTTATAGAAAGTACTCCAGCTTTTCTCTCTGTCCGTTAATACAAACATATAATTCAATAGTAACCGGCAGTATACGTTATTTATTCATTTTTTAATTGGCTGTTTCGTCAGACTATATTTCAAATTGTTAATCTGTATGGTGATAACTTTGTTACAACCCATAGGTTTTCCGTTCCTCATTCGTAGCTCAGTAGTGTGTGTTCTATTCTCTTCCAAGTGGCATAAAGGGCACAAAGATAGGTCATGTAACTTACTGCTATGATTTTTCTAGTTCTACTCTGTAGGACGGCTACAGCGCTTTGCAAACTGTCAGTGAGTTCTGTACATTCGGCACAATTTCTTTCCAATTTACAATATGTCTGTTTCATGCTTTCTGTAAAGTGTCAGGAATCCACAAGGCCCTCTTTAATGTTGGCATATTTTTAAAAAATGGATAGTTTCTGGAGATAACGGTGTTCAGTTAAAAACGAGTTTCTGCGTTTCAGTTAATGCGGGTTGTTTCCAATTAAGCACATGGACGCTGTTAATGCTGCTAGGTTTTAAAATCAGACTGCGCAGTTGTATATAGTACGTCATTGCAGCAGGCCAAGTCTACAATAGTGTGCTCAACGAGACGATGAATCGCACCCCATTTCCTTTCTGTGGTCGCGTCAGTCACTATTTATTGTTCCACTGTTCAGTCCGCAAGGATAATGGATACAACGTAGCAGGCATGAACTTCGTAATACGCTGCACCGCGTATCGTTGTGCGCCCGGGTTTGCCAATATGTGCCACTGTAACAGGATTAATATCTCTCCCTCCCTCCCCTTCCCCCTTCTGCCCCTGCCCCCCCCCCCCCCCCCCACTCTCTCTCTCGCGTTTAAGCCCTGTTGTTCGCTTCAGGGTTCCTCCTTGAATTGGTTTTTCGTATGGTGACAAACTTTTTATTTATCTGTAATTTCTGATTTAGGGGACGTTCTATGCATAGTATTTTTGTAGCAAGTGTGCAATTTTCTGCCCTTTCTAAAGTTGCGGAGCAGTCTAAACAGTGAATTTTAGAAAGGCCACATTGTATTTATTAGATGTCCTTGGAGTACTTCGTTCAGTAGCACGGAACACGTCACATGAAGAACATTGAAAGTTAGTAGACAGCTTATTAACATCTGCATGCAAAAACGTTTCAAAAATTATGAATAGTATATCATGAATAAGAGTTGGTTTGACGCGGCATAAACATGTTGTTAAATTGTAGGTGGTATGCCCTAGCTTTCCTCCAGTTACTGAATCGACTTAATGAGCAAGTTATTAGAGGCCGTACAGTTTTAGAGAACTCTGAACCACGGTGCAACTCGACATTGTTCACGTTAACGAATAACTGCCAGAAATGTAGGAAACAAAAATAGGTGACGGAAAAAATCGTAGCACCTATTGCAAATGGAACTTTGTCTCCCTGTTGCTTCGTAGTCTCCCTGTTGCTTCGTAGTCTCCCTGTTGCTTCGTAGTCTCCCTGTTGCTTCGTAGTCTCCCTGTTGCTTCGTAGTCTCCCTGTTGCTTCGTAGTCTCCCTGTTGCTTCGTAGTCTCCCTGTTGCTTCGTAGTCTCCCTGTTGCTTCGTAGTCTCCCTGTTGCTTCGTAGTCTCCCTGTTGCTTCGTAGTCTCCCTGTTGCTTCGTAGTCTCCCTGTTGCTTCGTAGTCTCCCTGTTGCTTCGTAGTCTCCCTGTTACCCACCGAGACACTGCACCAAACACACAATACTATTTCAGAACTACAGCGGTCTCTCAACATTCTAAATACAGGACTTCATTTAAGGCCCCTGTAATCAAAAATGTCAAACACCACTTGTTTGTCAAATAACTTGCAATTGCGTTGTTTGTTAGACCTGTTTGTCGAACATATTATGCTGTGTTAAACGTTTCGAGAGATTTTGACGAAGGGCCGATTTGACACCAAGTCAGACAGTACATACATGTGTTTGCCAAACAATAGCCAGGTGCTAGCCGAACTTATACTTTGAGATATCTGAACTGTACTGGATCCGATTTCGAACATACTGTTTTCATCCTGCATTGCACCTTGTACATTACCAACTAGTGTCAAAATACTTAAGACACGATAGGCACAACGTGACAGCTGCTTCAAAAGTGGGTTAAATTTGGCAGACTCAGTTGGCACTTCAGCGCGTTTGTTTGCAAGACCGGTGGATAGAAATAGCGAATTTGACGAACAAGTATGACCATTTACAGACGCGTTTACTCGTTCTTTTCTTCATTTATCTTCAACGTTGCGTTGTTTTCTCAGTGAGTGTCTAAAGACGCCTCTGTAAGCGATAAAGCTAATTTTTCAAATTAGCTGTTCGTTATCCACGGGTTTGTTAAACAATCGAACAGACGTACCACCAATTTCGTCAAACGTAACCTCACTTCTGAAGCAGCTGCCGCACTTTGCGTATCGTATAGCGAAATATTTTGACCATTGTGGACAGTGTAAAAGGTGCGATGCAGGATGCATGATACAGCATCCTTTAAATCTCAGAGATACATCAAAATTATAAATAATAGTCGGACAAACAACGTGTTATTGTTTGACAAACGCATGCGTAAATGGTCAAACTTACGACAGACTGTCAAATAATTTAACAAACAGGTGATGTTTGACAAATAGTTTGTCTAGGAGGCCCTTTTCCATGTCATAGAGTAGGAATGTATGGGTAGTGAGCATAACATGTTGCACACGTCGTAAATATCAAATGGTAGATGTTATACGACTTTTGACATAACGGTCTTTGTTTACATTTTGCCGCGTGACCGAGTTTTCAATATTACACTGTTTTGACTTGGTTTTAGGCATTTATTGATTAGTAAGAGCAGTGTTCAGTAATTGTTATATCTACGGATGCAATCAAAATACGTTACAGGAGGAGCAGTTGGTTATCGTAAGTACCTCAAACCCATTATTGTGAAGGCTATGTATATTGGCCGCAAAGATTTTATTCTGCTTCCACTCTATGAGCATATCCGTAAAGATTTTTGAAGAGAGTCTTGCCCACTGCTGCAGCTCGTAATTGCGTAATGTTGCTTTTGGCTTTTGTCCTTATGTAGCGAAACCTTAACCATATTTTTTGCTAGTCATTTAAAAATTACATAAACTCTATTTACATATCTAAATAAGTGGATAAAGTCTCAATAAATCCAATCACTCTTTTAACAAATATTTAATAAAGACTAACGGAAAAAGTAAGAAAGATACAAATATCGGGATGGCAGAAAACAATGAATACGTTGACACTAGAACAATACAGTACTGTGGTTGAAAAAACAAAAAAAGATACCTGGTATATCGTATCAATTAAATGGGAGGGTAGGTGGATGGATAGGTAGATTTAAAACTTGGGCGCGAGACAGCGTTGTCGTCAGCGCCCTATCTCGAGATTGTGAAACTGGTGTATGAGCAGTCGCACTTACTAAAATGGAAAACACTATAACTTCAATTTCACGGACAGTCTCCAGTACAACTATTCTTACAGTTGTTATACGTTAACAGTATTAAGGAAACAGTGGATAGTATTAAGAGGGCTGATTGATAGTGGAAATAATAGGATGAGCCAGCCACCCAAAAACACATTTAAAGCATCGTCCAGTTAAGTTGGGTAGGGGTCCTGACGCCATATAAAATGTCAACAGTTTACTTTATTGCTTCGTCTTCGCTTAAAACTGAAGGTAAGTCCGTCAATAGACGAAAGGCCTCCCTCCTGTCTGCGTAAAAAATATTGAAAGTCTAGAAAGAAACAATAATTTACATACTGTACATAAGGTAATGAGAATTGCAGTAATTAAGCTGGGTTTAGTCAGTTGAAACTCTGCTATAATATAGCCGGCCGGTGTGGCCGAGCGGTTCTAGGCGCTTCAGCCTGGAACCGCGGACCGCTCCGGTCGCAGGTTCGAATCCTGCCTCGGGCGTGGATGTGTGTGATGTCCTTAGCTTAGGTAGGGTTAAGTAGTTCTAAGTTCTAGGGGACTTATGACCTCAGATGTTAAGTCCCATAGTGCTCAGAGTCATTTGAACCATCTACTGTAATACTTAGACATCATTATTTGCAAGTGATATACTTAATGCTTTCTGTCGGAGACTTGTCACGTTTTTCGTTAGAGGTGGTCATGCATAGACTATCGAGAAACAGTGTGTTCAATATCTATCGTTACATAGCGTTTATCGATAATGTAAAGGTTTTGACGATCGAGAAAGTCTACGTAATATAACAATAAAATTGCTTTCAGACCACGTAAAAGAGCAAAGGTTATATGTAGAACAATATAAAAGTTAAAGACTAGAGCATGAAGTTCAAAGAGTGGAATTTTCATTATTGAGGGCTTCAGACAAGAAGTTACATAGTGAAAATATTGAGGTATGCAGAGAGTTTTTATATTCATTGCGCGTTTGATTAAGCAGCACACAAAAGTTACTGAACATTATTCGATCGCATTTCATTATTGCCGAAAAGTTGACTTGTTTCGGAACTTGCTTCTTGCTTAATATGTTGCTACTGTCGCCACGTTCTCAGGATGAGATATGAAGCAGTCATCAAACCGAAGGGATATTTGAACAGCGCCTTGAATTCCTAGGAAGGATGCTATGGGTTGTGCCCTCATTTTCCTTGAAGTTGACGTCGTGTCCACCGAACACGTTAGACACTTACACTTTGACGTGAATCAACGTCATTGAAGCGTGCCATTTTCATGTATTTGCAACAGCTTAAAGTAAGGTTTAAAGCATACCATTTTTGGGAAGGCAATGGGAGAATTCGCTGTACAATCGCCATCAGACGGTGCCCTGTTGTTATCGAGCGTTGCCCGTCGATTTCTAACTACATTAATATATTCGTAGAGCTCCTTAGCAACGAAACCGAAATTGAAGCACTCACCTGTCAACGTGCTGAGATACAGTGCGATTAAGTTACCATACACATTAGTAGAAAAATTATCGTCTCAACAAAATGTAGCTAACGCCAGGTCCCGGAATTGGATTTAAGTTATTCTCAAACAGTATTTAGAGACGTGATCGACCCGGTATTAAGCCAGTAGGAAGAGCTATCACAAACATGGGTCAAGGAGAAGTTCTTGATTCCGGTGGACGTTCGTGGTATCGACCGATTGCGGCAACACTAGGCGGGAAAGACTTCAAAGGCGTCGTTACCGCACGCAAACGCCTTAATTTTGCATCTGTTAATGCGGATTATTCCCACTCACTACTTCTACAGACTTCCGTGGTTATATGTGCCTTAAAAAATGAGCCATTTTAAAAGTTTAGGCATGTTTACGCTGATAAATGTAATAGATTCGTGATCTATATACTTCCGTCTTCTACGGATGTGGGCATGTCAACGTCGTTAAAGGTAACTACATGTGGTCCTAACCGTCAGGATCTGGTTTACACAAGTTCAGTTCTACTCCTAACTCCCCCCCTCCCCCCCCCCCCTCTGTCTCTCTCTCTCTCTCTCTCTCTCTCTCTCTCTCTCTCTCTCTCTCTCTCTCTCTCTCTCTCTCCCCACTCCCCCCCACCCTCGTTAAAAGTAATTATCTGGCATATTTTGATCCTTTGTATGTCCATTAACTAACGACTTCTCGTAAGCATAAACACCTCTTTAATGTCACAAAAGCAGACTGGAGTGTGCACTGAAAGTGAGTTTCTTAGAACCTTGGGGGCGGAGGTTTTCGTCGTCTAGTGTGTAATTGCAGAATATGCTACTATTAAGCTTATGTGGGTCGCGGTCATTCCAGTGCTCTTTTTTTCGTTTAGCCCGTTTTTTTTTTTTACAGAACAGCCAAATATTGGTAGGAAGTTAGGAAGGCCAGTAGAGACAAAGATTAAGGTTGGATTAGGCAAGGACGGGGAACGAAATCGACAGTGTCCTTTCCAAATGATTTATTCCTACTATTGTCTTACGCGATTTAGAGTAACCGCAGGTAACTTAAATCCAATTCATCGAAAGAGGATTTTAACTATAGCCCTCGCGGATGAGAGTCCAATATCTGAAGCACTGTCAAGCTTCGCTCTGAGCCCAACTGTAAAGCCTAACATCTTTCTTTATTAGATTGCCAAGTTCGATAGGCGCGCGACTTAACCTCTCTACAACTAGACCAATTGAATCATTAGAACTTCCATGAGAAGGGACACTATTTTGCACACTGCTGAGCAGTGATGTAGCAGCAAAAAAAGGGGTCATAAGTAGATAACCAATTTCAAAGAACCATGTATTACAAACAGTACAAAAATATACCAGTTTGAGTCGCATGAAAATGTTGTGTGTATGCTCAGTAAACGAAAATCGGAATTATAAGAAAAATGATAGTCCTTCTGCGAAATACTGGTGAGTAAATTGAAAAATGCAATTGGCCATATCTGTCGTAAAACTGTTTCATTGATTTCTCCGTGAATTTATTGCAGAAATATCTTCAGGATTCGTTGAAACTAATAACTACAGCTGTTTACAACTGGTGTAGAACGTGGTAAAGGGGATGAGGGGAGGGCAGTTGATGGAGAAGTGTTCAGTATGATCACGGAGATGATACAGCGCTGTGCTAATTCTTGTGTAGCGTGCAAGGGCGATGTGATGGCGAATACGGGCTGTCACCTTAGAGCGTAACAAAGGCCATCGTGTGATGGATGTCTGAGGTGTACCGCTGCGTACTTCCCTACGGTTTCACTGGCTGTAGCGCGCATCCCAGCGTACAAAGCACCGTCGGAGATGCTGCGCGATATACGAGCAAGGCCTACTGTGACCGGTGGCATTTGTTCTGGGTAGTGGCTTCACTTGGCTCTATTAAATTGAGATAAGAGTAATTGAGAGTGAAAGTCTGAAAGGACAGACCACCTTAGATGAACGTTGTGTCGAGCTGAAGTACAGCGTCGTGTTTGTTGTAGATCTAATGAAGCCGTCAGAGATGCGGACAACGAGCGGAGTGGGGCCAAATCGAGAAAACTGCGTGACGTTTAATTACGCGGAAATGGGTTCTCTGGGTGACAGCGTAGACCGCAATGGCTGTATTAAGCTGCTGGATCTTAATGGTCATAAAGAGGGCCCTAATAGTAAGAACGCTTTTAAAGTCAACAGGCCTTCCATCCGTCTGACTAAAGCGTTCAGAAGTAATCAAACGTATGTGTCCTGTAAAGTCTTCAAATGTGAAGCGCACTTGAGTGTCTGGGACGGCGCCGAAGAACGCTGGAGACGGCATCCAAGCAGTCTCCTACGCCTGTGGGGGAGTTGGAGCAGTGATCAGACACTGGGTACCTCGTACACGCTTGCACGACCCAGCCATACCTCAGCGAATCCGACCTGTCATCAAGGCTGGGAAGTAAATAAACACTGTATTAGGACGAATGTGATTCTTCTCTCTCTCTCTCTCTCTCTCTCTCTCTCTCTCGTGAACGCAGATGGCGTTTAAGGAATATGAGGCCAAAATACGAAGACATATTGAGGCTGATGAGCAATAATCTTACTCGTAAGTAAGCGAATGGAACATAAATGTAGGATATAGGCAAATAATAAGTGTGTGAATGAATCTCCTTCGTGTATTGTATTGTGGTTTGAGAAATACTTATGTTTAGGACAAGTAATATATGCCATGCGAGCTCTTTGCATCACAATCGTATGTCATTGAGAATGGTGCTACAAGCATTGCACCAAATGAGAGTATGGAGATCCACTTACTGGTGTAGGGCGACCTGTAGCATCCATAAAATCTTTCATTCTTCCGAAGTTCGATGCATACTGGACTTGTAATTGTTCGTGAACCATACAGACATTGTTGACAACATTTTCATTTTATTTGAATCAAACGTCTGTCATGTACAGTGGCTTACGTACGATGTATACTGTCATTTATCACAGTTCCAACACTAAGGATGTAGGTGACCCAAACTATTTTATGATATAGATTAGGTGCACGAAAATAAGAGTATTAGCATTACAAGGCTATGCATGGTCTCCCAGCATGAGAATTCAATTTTCTCTGATAATTAAATAAATGTCACAATTTCGTGAAATGGAATCGAACCTGAAAATGTTCCTGTGAAACCTCCCTCCACTCAATTTGTATGGTAGTCCACGAAACATCAGTGATTGCTGGAAGACCGTAGTGATGAAGTTGGAGCACAACCATTTCCCAGTGATTCGCAGTGGACGACATGTCAAGCGAACGTGTATGCCATGTAAAGTGTAATTCTGCGTGATCGGCTTCCACATTCTCTGACGCTTGTAGTCGGCCATTTGTCTTGCTCAAATGTAGCATGCGGAGTTGCTTGAAAAAGGGCAGTATCTTTTTTGGGGGGGGGGGGGGTTATAAAATGTCCCTGATGTTGCACTTGCTGTTCAGAATACCTTCAGTACATAGGAGTTCGGATTGCATGTTGGAATCAGTGGCCCTAAAAGTTAATTACACTGTACATTCATCCTCTGTCGGTCGACAGTACAGAATGCTAGATTCCAGTCAAAGCGGTAGTGAGTAACAAGTGTGCAGCGATTGAATCGGTATTGGACCGAGGAAATTACATTTTCCGAGCACGGAAGCAACTGCGGTCGTGCAACCGTTACGATCGCAGGCATGTTTGCTTTTGAGGGAAGTTAAAACCTACGTAAGGTGTGTACACCGCCAGTCACAGCCCATAGTAGACGGCATCGAACTGTCGATCCAGACAGGCCCACGTCTATTTTGCCACGCTCCTGCGTCGAGCCAACACTTCTGGACGATGCTATGAGGCCCGTTATGGCAATGCTGACAGAGCGTCGGTAGTAAGATTGGGTAGTCCAGTACCGGCTCGTATCTGCTTACAAGCCTTTCGTCTCCACTGGTAGTTCCATGCACGCACTGCTGCTGTAGCAACCTGCCCTTCAAGAGCCGAAATGTCACGGTATGACAATCCCATGTCTCAGAGAGCGATCGTCCCCTCCGTCCCCACCCCTGTTCTTCGGACCCTTTGACATAGATATCACACAATTTTTTGAAGCATCGATTTTTGGTAAAGCGAATGTCTTCGTTCAACGTATGTTAAAAGTAAATTAGCGATATTTTCGGTATATCGTAATATTTATATATAAAAAATTGTTAGGTTTGAAAAAGTAAACTTTAGATTTGTTTTTGTTTTTGGAGATGGCCATTTTTCATACACAAAACAGTTACCGCTGCTCCGAACGTACTAATAACCCGTGGCTGCCAAAAACTGAGTGAAATGTCGCATTGGTGAGCCACACAGTTCTTAATGGGGAGAATGTTGTTTCAAACCCCAGTTCGGGCATCGAGATTTTGGTTCTCCTGTCTTTCCTTAAATCACTTAAGGCAATTGCCGTGGTGGTTCCTTTGAAAGATCATGGCCGGTTTCCTCCCCGAGACATATCGTGTTCTGTCTCTAAAGGAGCTCCTGGTCGACAGTATGTTAAAACCTAATCTTCCTTCCTCCTTGCAATGATAGAATAAAACCAACAAAAGTTAGTGAGGGATAGTGCAAAATAGGCTTCGGCACACTTTTGCACGATTAACATGCGAATGTTTTCATATCTCCAAATGCCTGCTGGGGGCACAGCTCAATCTGAATGGAATTTGGTAGCCGGCCCAGGTTCTCGGAAAACGCGAAGACGAACCGGAAGAAATACTTAAAAGCCTCAAATTAGGCGTTTGCGCCTCGTAGTACTGATTACAGGGTAGATACATACTCAGAAATAGTTTTGGAGGACGTTCTGTCGGTGACAAGTTAACAGATATCCATCATACCTTATTTGGTTGCTCGTGGTCGATGCTTTACATAAACTTAATTTGTGAGGTCTTACGAGTGACATAATGTTTGAAGTATTCCACAGTTGCCACCCGTACCACCAGTTCTGTTGCTGCTTCACTTTAAGGAGCGTGGCCTCACTACACAACTTTGACATCGAATAGAAATTTAAATGTTAAGAATTATTGTCCGAAGATATTGTTTGAAGTGTAGCTTGTACGGAATTGATATACGGACAATCAAATAAACAGTTCAGATAACAGTAGTAGATTTGAAATGTGATGCTACAGATGGATGGATACTGATCAGATGGGTAGATTGAGTAGCATACGAAGAAAGGCGGAATCGAATTAGAGGGGAAAATGGGGAGGGGAGAAAATGGTAGAGGGAGATCAAGACTTGGCTAAAGTAAGCAGATTCAGATGGATTTTGGGTACAACAGCTTGCTGCCTCTGGATCATGGAGTCCCGGGTTCGATTCCCGACCGGGTCGCAAGTTTTTCTCCCCCGGGGGACTGGGTGTTTGTCTTGTCCTCATCGTCATTCGGTAAGTGCGAGACTGGAAATGGAAAGATTTGGACTTGTACGGGCGCTCATGATAACGATGTTGAGCGCCCCACAAATCGTCGTCGTCGTCGTCGTCATCAGCAGCAGCATTTGGACTGAAAACCACAACGACAACACGTGAAGATGGTCTCTCTCTGCCACCAGAGTTCTCGTAGGTGCGTTTTCGTGCTGTTGACAGTATAGGTAACTGGATCGATATACCTGTGGACGAGTTGCAATGCAGGAATAGTGTGCCCCTCCCCCCTCGTGCCGTTTCCCGCTGAGCTGCACTTTCTCGTCGTCGCGCTCTGATGCCCGCTTCGGTGTCTCCACAAGAAACACTGCACCGCGCTCTCCTGCTCTTTTGTTTCCTCGGGTAACCGGAACCTGTCCAGCGGGCCCCTGTCTAGAGAGAGGAACGCGAGCCCACTTCCCTGGAACACCCGGTCACTACAGGCGCTACTGACACGTTGTCACTCCATGCGTGTTCAGTTAGATGACGAAGATTGATGGAGGCATCGAAACTACCATTAGTCACCGGTGCTCACGTAGACTACAGGTCTGCATTAGTGAACCGCTATTTGTTCCTGGCAGCTGTGCGTTTTACAGAGGTAGTTCGTGCGTGTACCTCAAGTCTACTTGCTCACCGGCATTATGGCCTTTTGCGGAAACTGAATAGGATTTAGTTCTGATAGAAACAGTGTTCGCAGATAAGAGGTCATCTCTGGGTCTAGATAACAACATAACTCCGGTTCCGAATGACATATGTAATGAAAACATTGACATTTGGCACGGAGGCAAGATGCCTGCCAGAATTTGTAGGAAGGTAGTTCTGTAATATCGCAGACAAGATAAAACAGTTTCTAAGATGCGTTTGTGATACATACCTGCTGTTCATCTTTTGATCGACTGCCATTTCCTCCCGAGTTTTGCCGGTTAGACACAATGCCGACGGAGTAATATACACTCCTGGAAATTGAAATAAGAACACCGTGAATTCATTGTCCCAGGAAGGGGAAACTTTGACACATTCCTGGGGTCAGATACATCACATGATCACACTGACAGAACCACAGGCACATAGACACAGGCAACAGAGCATGCACGATGTCGGCACTAGTACATTGTATATCCACCTTTCGCAGCAATGCAGGCTGCTATTCTCCCATGGAGACGATCGTAGAGATGCCGGATGTAGTCCTGTGGAACGGCTTGCCATGCCATTTCCACCTGGCGCCTCAGTTGGACCAGCGTTCGTGCTGGACGTGCAGACCGCGTGAGACGACGCTTCATCCAGTCCCAAACATGCTCAATGGGGGACAGATCCGGAGATCTTGCTGGCCAGGGTAGTTGACTTACACCTTCTAGAGCACGTTGGGTGGCACGGGATACATGCGGACGTGCATTGTCCTGTTGGAACAGCAAGTTCCCTTGCCGGTCTAGGAATGGTAGAACGATGGGTTCGATGACGGTTTGGATGTACCGTGCACTATTCAGTGCCCCTCGACGATCACCAGTGGTGTACGGCCAGTGTAGGAGATCGCTCCCCACACAATGATGCCGGGTGTTGGCCCTGTGTGCCTCGGTCGTATGCAGTCCTGATTGTGGCGCTCACCTGCACGGCGCCAAACACGCATACGACCATCATTGGCACCAAGGCAGAAGCGACTCTCATCGCTGAAGACGACACGTCTCCATTCGTCCCTCCATTCACGCCTGTCGCGACACCACTGGAGGCGGGCTGCACGATGTTGGGGCGTGAGCGGAAGACGGCCTAACGGTGTGCGGGACCGTAGCCCAGCTTCATGGAGACGGTTGCGAATGGTCCTCGCCGATACCCCAGGAGCAACAGTGTCCCTAATTTGCTGGGAAGTGGCGGTGCGGTCCCCTACGGCACTGCGTAGGATCCTACGGTCTTGGCGTGCATCCGTGCGTCGCTGCGGTCCGGTCCCAGGTCGACGGGCACGTGCACCTTCCGCCGACCACCGGCGACAACATCGATGTACTGTGGAGACGTCACGCCCCACGTGTTGAGCAATTCGGCGGTACGTCCACCCGGCCTCCCGCATGCCCACTATACGCCCTCGCTCAAAGTCCGTCAACTGCACATACGGTTCACGTCCACGCTGTCGCGGCATGCTACCAGTGTTAAAGACTGCGATGGAGCTCCGTATGCCACGGCAAACTGGCTGACACTGACGGCGGCGGTGCACAAATGCTGCGCAGCTAGCGCCATTCGACGGCCAACACCACGGTTCCTGGTGTGTCCGCTGTGCCGTGCGTGTGATCATTGCTTGTACAGCCCTCTCGCAGTGTCCGGAGCAAGTATGGTGGGTCTGACACACCGGTGTCAATGTGTTCTTTTTTCCATTTCCAGGAGTGTGTGTGTGTGTGTGTGTGTGTGTGTGTGTGTGTGTGTGTGTGTGTGTGCATACATGTATGAAGTTATTTTATCTTCTTTCGGAACATACTAGCTGATTAGCTGTTTGTAGTATAAATTGGGTGTCACATCCTCCTCCCCCCCCCCCCTCCAATACGCTCAGTGAGGAGAGAAATATCATCGGGGCTATCACCAGTCAGTCCAGCAAACCAGAAAACAATGTATTCGTCAGTAATATAGTTGGTTTCAGATTTTAAAATGTCACCTCTGCCGAATTTCCATATTCCTTAAATAAGTTTGGCCCATAACGTTCCAGAAATGACAGATGTTACAAACGATAAATAATTGTAGACAGAGGAAATCGAAACGATGATAAGCCCCGGCCTCTTTGGCCGAGCGGTTCTAGGCGTTTCAGTCCGGAACCGCGCGACTGCTACGGTCGCAGGTTCGAATCCTGCCTCGGGTATGAATGTGTGTGATGTCCTTAGGTTAGTTAGGTTTAAGTAGTTCTACGTTCTACGGGACTGATTACCTCTGATGTTAAGTCCCATAGTGCTCAGAGCCATATAGAAGGTTAAGCGTGTGTATTCCGCGATCTCACAATAAATTGCGCATTTTTCAACCGAAATTGGCCGAGGGAAAATGTGTTTCATTACTTATCGAACGGTCCTCGTAGATCAACAATTTTTCACATACTTGATTTGACGATGGTAAACACCGTCATGTTAAGCGCCGAGAAACATTTACCCATACAGCTATTGCAGTTCGTGTTCTTTTTTATTTGCCTTCCTTGTTTCTGTCATTTCACCTTCAGTCATCGGAAGAACTTTCTTACGGAAGAGCACATGTTTATATGCGATACCCTCCGCCCCCACCCCACCCCACCCCCAAATAATTTCATAGTGAATGCTTGGATGATCCCTTCAACGAGGTTAGGTTCCAGTCGACGTCCTGCTGCACTCTTATTATTTATCTCGAACCTGTTCTGTTTCCTGTAACTTCGACCTCGGCGGGCCGTTAAACTCGTCTTTGTTACCAAAAACGATGCAGTATTCACATTCGTCGACACCAGACCGTCCGTGACGACGTGCAGCGACCGACGTGCGCGCAGGCAGGCAGGCAGAGAGAATCTTCCAGTTGTCAGCTTAGCAACAGCGTCGTCTTTGTATTCATTTGTCTAAAGCTACAGATAAGCTTTAAAACATCCTATCCAAGTCGAGACCCGACAGTCTATTCTTTAATCACAGAAAGTAACAATCAGTCACATTAATCGAAACTTTTCATCATCTGTTCAGGTGCAGCAAACTTCAGAATTTCTGTATATACTTTTGGAAAAGCAAATAAAAATTCAAAAAATTGCTTGTACTCGTCGCGGTCCTGTTCTGAAAGTGTAAAGATGGTACACACAAAATTCATGCTACTTGTGAATAATACACACATCAAAAAAAGTTTTGCATCACCCCAGTTTCCAGAACTGAAGATAGACGTTGACTGTGGACATTGTATCATAGACACAGTCACTTTGACTGTTCAGAGAAGTCATTAAAGCCTCTCAAAGATGTAAACAAGCATGCATGAGCAGCGCCTATTAAACGGAGGGGGCTCCGACAGCCGATCAGTTCATTCCACCAGGAAGGAGGTACACGGCTCGTGTTGTCTGTAGGTCAACCTTGCCTAGACGGTCAATACCGCGGTTCAGTCACGTCCGCATTGTTACTTTGTGCCGAGAAGGGCTCTCAACAAGGGAAGTGTCCAGGCATGGTGTTCACTACTGCTGGAACACTGTGTTCCGGCAGTAGTGGACATCATAAGATCCTGAGGAAGATCCCAGCAGAGGGGTCGAAACGTCGATCATGTTAGTTGAAATATGACGCGGCCTAATTACCCAGATGATTTTAACTTCAACACCATTCCTCGTCGAAGGTTATTTCCATACAACGCAGCCATTTGCTTCTCGTCGTCAGTTAGTGGTGTTTTTAAGTATTCTGTCGTTCCACTTTTTTGTCACCGAAAGTTTGGTATAAATATTGTAAGTGTACCCTCATTGTAGTTGTTGCGTTGAAGTTCATTAATCACGAAAAACTCGTTCATCCAACGAGAAGGCATAACGAGGATATTTTAAAATTTCCCTACGTTGTCGGAGAGACCGTCTTATCTGCTGACAATGCAGACTCCAAACGAGAACCGCACAGTACAGGGAAAGACGATAATTTTAAGTCTAGGTATCCATTGTGACTGTGGCTGGTGCTACGGTTCAGGAACAGGAATGGACAACTAAATAGTTACAAAAAGTACCCTGTAGACTTAGGTAACGACTAAACTCGGATTATTCTTGGAACGAAAACTCTACTACTCCCACATGTTTCCTAATGATGGCACGTACCGGATTACCTTTACGTCATCACCGTCTTTTGTTGTCTATTGGAAGCCAACAAAGAACTTTTTTGGGCCATCTGCAATCTCTCGCCCTTGTTACATGTAGACCGACCTCCCACATGGTTTCCCCTAGGGTGCGTTCCCTGATCCATGCCTTTTACCTGTCTCTTCTTGTAATGCCTGAGCTAGTCCTCAGATTTTGAATGTTTCTTCTTCTTCTTCTTTTTTTTAAGTTTGTGTCTCATGATCGAAAGTAAAAACTAGTGACATATGCTAATAGCAAGTTTCGTTTTCAGATATCTCTAAAACTATGTAATTCAACAAAAGCACTTCAGGATGGTTTTACTCTTACAGTTACTTATTTTCTATCCTCAGTGACCTCGTCGCCAACGGGGCGTCAAACCCAGTTCTTGTTTGGTTTCTCTTAGTGCCTATTAAGTCGCAGTCTTACACCGAAAAACTCATTAGTAGATTCCGCGAGTTAATTAACTTAAACAAATTTTTTCTCTGTTTGTTCATTGTCCATTATTTTAGTATTTGTCTAGTTCTTCGGGCTTATTTTTATCCTGTCCGATACGTTGTGACGATCATTACACTTGAGTCAAACTGTGCAATACCATCGGGAAACGTAAACGCTACAGGTAGCAGTGTTCCTTCTTGATTCTCAGAGTATAATAAGGACTTGCAAATTTCTGTAGCATTGCTGTGAATAGTTTTGATCTGTGGAATCTCCTTGTGAGTCATTCTTTAAACTGTGAATAAACACTAATGGATGCTAGCATATGTTCAATCATTGTGCAATACCTCATTATTTTTTGGCACTGTCCTGAAGTAAAAGACAATTGATTAATTTATGTGCAGGTCTTCCTTTCGCTCCTTACATTTTTGGTCACACAGTTCGTTTGTGCCACTTACGAATGCATTGTAACAGGCACTGGTGCTGCGAACTTACAAGAAACTCGTCGCACCTTCTCCATACAAGAACTAGTGGGCTTTCTCCAGTATGGCCAACTCGTGAAAACTACAGTTTTGCTCTGTTTCTTTCTTCTTATACGTCTCGGTCGACAGACTTCGGCACTCCGGTCAGCTGGCGAAAGCAGCACACTGCTTCGCTCACCGTCACCTCCTGTGTGGTGCGCACGCCAGGGGAAAACGGCTTTGTAGTGAACGAAACAATTAAATCCCCAAAGCCACCCATTGTTTAAACTGTGTATTAACTCTGTATTTTAAGTCCCATAAACGTTGCTCGACGGAGGTTTCATTGTACCAGTATAGTCACAACGCTGTATCAAGTTCTTGTACGAAATAAGAGAAAAATGGCTCTCTGTGTGCACCCATATGCACCATATTCACACTTTTATCACGATCATTACTTGAAATATCCTTTGGACTGTTGCAGTCTACCTTGGATACCGCGTCCCTAGATATAGCCAAGAGGGTTACATCAGAACAGTCGCCTTTCTTCCTGTGTATGTGTTGCACTTCAATATGCGCTGCAACGGCTACCTACGATCGTAACAAGCTCGCTGTTGTTTCTTAGATATTTTCGTCCGTCTCACTCGATTAGGCCCCTTATCAAGAATGCCGTGTTACTAATAGGTGCACGCCATATTCCCACAATTGACAGAACCAAGTCTTCCACTCGCTTTCGCTACTACGGATTATACATGTTCATTGGCAGGTCATTTCGTGCTATTACCATCGGCTATTTAAGCGATGTGATGGGCTCTAGAAGTTCATCAGTAACCATATAACCAGGTACTATATTTTTCATCATTATTATTATTATTATTTCTTTCCTTTCTCAGACGTTATGTCTGGTTAAAAATGGAAAGTGACGCGAACCTTGATCGAGTGTGACTTCCTTTTAACTGTACGGTATATGTTATATTGCATTTAGGAACTTTCGGGTAATTGAACATGTATCAATAATTGCAGATATCTGTAGTTGTATATATACGTTTGGATGTAGCTGTATTGCGTTGATGTACTGTTGGATATTGTGTGGTATGGCTCCTGTAGTTGATAGTACAATTGGTATAATGTCAACTTTATGCTGATGCCACATGTCCTTGACTTCCTCAGCCAGTTGGATGTATTTTTCAGTTTTTTCTCCTGTTTTCTTCTGTATATTTGTTGTATTGGGTATGGATATTTCGATTAGTTGTGTTAATTTCTTCTTTTTATTGGTGAGTATGACGTCAGGTTTGTTATGTGGTGTTGTTTTATCTCTTATAATGGTTCTGTTCCAGTATAATTGGTATTCATCGTTCTCCAGTACATTTTGTGGTGCATACTTGTATGCGGGGACGTGTTGTTTTATTAGTTTATGTTGTATGGCAAGTTGTTGATGTATTATTTTTGCTACATTGTCGTGTCTTCTGGTGTATTCTGTATTTGCTAGTATTGTACATCCGCTTGTGATGTGATCTAGTGTTTCTATTTGTTGTTTGCAAAGTCTGCATTTATCTGTTGTGGTATTGGGATCTTCAATAAAATGCTTGCTGTAATATCTGGTGTTTATTGTTTGATCCTGTATTGCAATCATGAATCCATCCGTCTCACTGTATATATTGCCTTTTCTTAGCCATGTGTTTGATGCATCTTTATCGATGTGTGGCTGTGTTAGATGATACGGGGGCTTGCCTTGTAGTGTTTTCTTTTTCCAATTTACTTTCTTCGTATCTGTTGATGTTATGTGATCTAAAGGGTTGTAGAAGTGGTTATGAAATTGCAATGGTGTAGCCGATGTATTTATATAAGTGATTGCTTTGTGTATTTCGCTAGTTTCTGCTCCTTCTTCTTATTATTAGAGGCATTATTTTGCATTAATCCACATTTAATGATAGCTGTCTTTTCGTTTGCTCGTACAACCAGTCAGCGACGATATTTTTCTGTACACAACAGGTTCGTCAACAAGAAACCGGAGTGTGCTACTTGAAATTATTTGATGAATTATACTAGGTGTGAGCAAAAAGGAACGGAAATTTTAGTTTTTCTTAAAAACCTTTATTTATGAGTACCAATTTTGTCCCCTTCAAAGTAATCTCTCTCTCTCTCCTCCCCCCCCCCCCCCCCCCCTCAGATACAGTACACTTGTCAGCGCTTTTTCCAGTCTTGGAAGCACGTCTGGAACTCACTTTTCGTTAGGGTGTTCAGCTCCTTCAGCGATACAGTTACCATCTCATCAATGGTGGCAAAACTACGTTCTTTCGTGGTTCTCTTGAGACGCAGTAATAGAAAGCAATTGCAGGGGGCCATGGCCGGCGAATGCAATGGCTAAGGCACAACTTTTTTTTCCCCTCGAAAAAATCGCGATTAAGCATGGACGTGTGAACGAAAGAATTATCGTGACCCAGTTTCCACGAGTAGTTTTGCCACAATCTTGCTCGTTTTCTTTGGACTGCTTCATGCTTCACATCAACGACACATAACTTAGAGTTAGTATTCCTTACTGACCGTACGATCATAAGGCAGGAACTTATGGCGCAGTATCCGATTGTAATCGAAGAAAACAATGAGGTAAACCTTCACATGTAGTCGAACTTGTCGAATTTTTTTCGGTGTTGCCTCTTGAGACAGTTTCCATTGGGACGGCTGGACTTTGATTTCAACGTCGTACAGATACACGCATGTTTCGGCACCTGTTGTAACCTTCTTTAGAAGTTCTGGATCGCTGTCGAACTCATTCAGCAATTCCTGAGCGACGTCTACGCAGCGTAATTTTTGGAACATTGCTGCTACACGTTTCATTCCGTAAAAATTGCTTGGCATGAGCCAGCGGATACACAGACATCAGCAGCAATCTCTCTGATGGAGATTCGACGATTTTCCAGAACCATTTTCATTAGTTGTTCCACAGTGTCGTCAGTAATTGTGCTAGGGCGATCAGGGCAGTATTCGTCTTCAACGTCTTCTTGGCCCTCTTTTAAACATTTATACCAATCGTAAACTCCTATCTTACGCGTAGTAGATTCACCAAAAACCATTGTAAACATTTTGAATGCGGAGCTGCGTTTTATTCCATTTTCAAACAAAATCTAATGCAAATTCTTTGATCTGCCTTCTTTGAAAGTAACAGTTCTCCGAGCTCTCAAAAGCACACATAACTTTTCCGACTGTCAACAACTGCTGAAAAGGCAAGCATACGCCAGGAACATGTATACCGACAAGATAAAAACTGAAAATTGGATGTATAAAGCCCGCGAAATTAACTTCGCGTTACTTTTTAATCACACCTCGCACATAAGAAATGTGGGCGTACTACACTTCCTTGGACTACACCCGATATTACTTTCGTTTCTGTTGAACATCCGCCGCCCCCGTATGTCATAGTTCAGTCAGTCAGAAGTATTTTTAGCTCGTCACATTTCAGAAAGTATTTGTTATAGTCGTATCTTCGCTGTCAGAAAAATTCCAGTAAGGTATCGAACGCCTTGCCGAAATTAAGACACTTTACCTGTCTATCTGCAGTTTAAGGCAGGCTTAGAGTATACAGGTGGACACGTGGAACGGTTCGAAAAGTCTCAGATTATAAATGGCTTGGTTCAAATGGCTCTGAGCACTATGGGACTCAACTGCTGAGGTCATTAGTCCCCTAGAACTTAGAACTAGTTAAACCTAACTAACCTAAGGACATCACACACATCCATGCCCGAGGCAGGATTCGAACCTGCGACCGTAGCGGTCTCGCGGTTCCAGACTGCAGCGCCAGAACCGCGCGGCCACTTCGGCCGGCTCAGATTATAGTATGAGGCAATTGAAATAAGTGTGTGTGTGTGTGTGTGTGTGTGTGGCGCGCGCGCGCGAGCGAACGAACGAATGATGACTCCTCACTCATTAAGCTTTAGGCACTTAAATAGAAGTTACCCAACTAAACTCATAAAGCAAAGAACCTTATTCATCTCATGGAAGTGTATTAGCTCAAAACTGAGAGGAAATTTTTACAGTGTGACACTCCAGACAAGCAGGTCATTGCAGGTTTCTGTTTAGACGTGTTTGTTTGTAAGTACATACATAAAATGTAACTAAAAGATCTTGTCCCTCCAACCAGTATAACCGCAGAAGTTAATTGGTTAACGAAAGGAAATGTTTGCAGCAAAGTAAAAGAGTAGAAAGTTATTTGCGAATAGGCACTGGGACTCCGACAGTGTGTCATTGATTTGAAGTTGTCTCCATTGCTTGGCATATGACAGAATTCAGAGAGTTTGAGAGATGTTAGCATTCAAGCTTTAGAGAACATCCGAGAAAACTTTTGTAGTATGTTTGCAGAAGGCGTTGGAAGCCGCGCCTGTATTCACGATGAAACCGTGCTGGAAAGTGTCGATGTAGGAAACTACAGTCACAGCTTAATCATGCATCCATAGCGAAAGTTAATTCTCCGTAAATACGTGCCTGCTGCTGTAAAGGCATGCGACGCGCTTTCAGAAGCGGTTTGCCGTTTAGGGTTGCGTGCGCACAGAACTGTCGCCAGGAATGAAAGCATCACGCACATATGACGCAAACCGCTTATTACCTGTGACGGAATTCAATTAGCACTGCGAGTAGGACAAAATATCGTTTGTTCGTTTTGCGATCGACGCACTATTTGGGTTAAGTAGATTTGGTTTTAAGCTAACATTGTTACAAGATATGAGGTACATCTGTCTAATAGTAAAAGTGCGCATCATCATTTTGCGGCTTCCTCTTACGAGTTGCCATGGTGCCTAAAAGTTAAGAATAAAGAAATGAGAGCATATTTCTTGAACAGTACATCGAAATCAGTCGCAAAACAAGGCAAACGAAGAGCAAAACGACATTCGGCATTAAACAGTATCTAAAACACGTACTACGAAAATAATTCTAAGCTGGAATGAATCTGTCACTGTGTAGCGGAGTGTGCGTTGTTTAGGGACTTCGTGGGAAGCGAAAATTGCTGGGACAAGGCACGAAATCTGAACCTTAGCTTTCCCGGACAATGCTGTTCCTGATTGTGCTATTCGGGCAATACTCACGTCACACCCTCACAGCTTTACAGCCTTCAAAAACTTAAGAGAAGTTCTCTCTCTCTCTCTCTCTCTCTCTCTCTCTCTCTCTCTCTCTCTCTCTCTCTGTGTGTGTGTGTGTGTGTGTGTGTGTGTGTGTGTGTGTGTGTGTAGGCGCGCGCGCGCCGGAAAGCTCCTAATATCGTGTCGGACATCCTTTCGCCTGGCGTAGTGTAGTAACTCTCACCGTGGCATGGACTCTGTCATTGGAAGCCCCTGCAGAATGCCCTGCAGTCATGCTGCCTATATAACCTGTGCAGAACCTCTTGGTTATCTCCCAGAAATGTTTCTTGGGATTAATATCGGGTGGTGGGTGGCCAAATCATTCGCCGGAATTGTCCAGAATATTCTTCAAACCAGTCGCGAACAGTTGGGGCGCGTTGACGTAGTGTGGGAACATGAAGTCCATGAATGGCTCCCAGTAGTCTCCAAGTAGACGAATATGACCATTTCCAGGCAGTGATCGGTTCAGTTGGACCGGAGGACCGAGTCCATTCCATGTAAACCCAGTCGACACCATTATTGTGCCACCACCAGTTCGCACAGTGCCTTGTTGACAACTTGGATGCATGGCGTGGCGAGGTCTGCACCACACTCGAACCCTATCTTCAGATGTTACAAACTGAAATCAGGACTCGCCTAACCGGCCAGTCGTCTAGGGTCCAACCGAAATGATCACAAGCCGAGGAGAGGAACTGTAGGCGATTTCGTGCTGGTAGCAAAGACACTCGAATCGGTCGACTGCTGCCATAGTATATTAACGCCTAATTTCGCCTCATTGTACTGACGGATATTTTTGAGGTGCCCCATATTGATTTCTGTGGTTTTCACGCAGTGTTGCTTGTCTGTTAGCACTGGCAGCTCGACGGAAATGCCGCTGCAGTCAGTCGTGAAGTGAAGGCCGTCGCCCACTGCATTGTCGGCGGTGAGAGGAAGAGCCAGAAATTTTGTATTCTCGACACACGCTCGACACTATGGATTTCGGAGTATTGAATTCCCTAACAATTTCCGAAATGGTAAGTCCCATGCATTTAGCTCAAAATACCACTCCGCGTTCAACGTCTGTTAATTCCCGTCGTGCGGCCATAATCACGTCGAAAATCTTTTCACACGAATCACCTGAGTATCCCGGGTTCGATTCCCGGCGGGGTCAGGGATTTTCTCTGCCTCGTGATGACTGGGTGTTGTGTGATGTCCTTAGGTTAGTTAGGTTTAAGTAGTTCTAAGTTCGAGGGGACTGATAACCATAGATGTTAAGTCCCATAGCGCTCAGAGCCATTTGAACCATTTTTTGAATCACCTGAGTATAAATGACAACTCCGCCAATGCACTGCCTTTTATGCCTTGAGTACGTGATATTGCCGTTATCTATGTTATGATATCGCTATCTATGTTATGATATCGCTATCCCATGACTTTTCTCATCGCATTGTATACACTTCTTGACAAAAGTGAATCACAGAGAATGGGGGAAGGAAACTTAGTGAAACTATACGGGTTGAGTGATTACGTCATATTGCATTGATTACAAAACTGAGTCAGCTTTACAGTGTCAGCCACGTATTACTACGACGTTTCACGTACTCTGGTAGAGATGAATGCTTTCATTCCATTGGGAAGGCTGTCATAAGGCCGTTTTATGATATCCTTTTGCAACTGGTCCTTGATACCTTGGGTATGGCACTGGAACGTAAGTGACATCCGTACTTGTCCAACACACGCTTTCTACAGGCCAGGGATCTGGGGGTCTTGCTGGCCACATGGGTACCTCAACATCACGCTCATAGTGACACGTCCAATAGTGGAAGAGCATTTTGCTGTTGAAAAATGGCGCCATGATACTGTCGCATGAGAGCTAACCCTCGAGGACACAGGATGTCTGACGGTACAGTGGTATGTCAGAGCTCCAGTAAGCACTACCAGTCGTGAGCTGAAGTCACGTCCGATCTCCGTGTCATTCAGTGATAACTCGACATCTGACGCTGTTCACGCCCATATAGCCTTACCAGCCCCGATAAGAACACGAAACAAGAACAACAGTAGTAATGTTCTCTGATCATTTTACTTGTCACAAATAATTGCAACTCTGATCATTTAAGTACCCGCAGTTGGTGTGTACGTGTGCGAAGTTACATTGACAGCCGACCGTGTTTGGGCGCTTTGTTTTTGTGAGGCAACGTGGCTTCGTGCAGAAGCAGGATGGCAAAGTGGTGGCAACTGGATGATAGGCGTCACCGTGTCATTGTCAGACTGCAGACTAGCCATAGTTGACACGAGGTGGATAGCGAATTGAATGTCGTCCGTAGTTTTATGTTGCGGCTACGGACAAGATTCCTAGACGTAATAAATACTCAACGGCAGTACGGGCGTAAACATCCAACCAGCATAGCACCTACTTCGGGGCTGGAGATTTCTGTGCAGCCTCTGGGTCTCTCAGCTCTCGTCAGAATGTATTCTCGGCTTCAAGAGATTACTCTGCATACGCATCTACCTGACAAATCCATTCCGCTCACAAGCACTCTGTTTGCATAAGCGAACGTGGTGCTTTGTACTTCGCGGGTGCTCTCAGGAATAGTGTCGGTAGTGTTCTGTTCACGAATCTCTCGGTTTAGTCTGGAATGTGCTTATCACCGACCATTCAACTGACGCGCCCCTGTGACATTTGTCCTAACAGTATTGTGGAAAAGGGATTGATGTTGCTGGCACCAGTGTTCTCACATTAGCCGGAATCATGTTAAGCATCCCCAGGCAGTGGTCGATTCTCCTTATACCTTGTACGCGTATCACTCAGTCACTTAAGTCAGTGCTGCCATTAAAACCTTGGGTCGCTTGTTACAAGAGCGACGGAACCGAGAGAACGTGCGACTCCTGGGTGAGCCACGTTGGTATCTTGAATGAGAGCGACAAATTATTGCTACAGCTAAAGCAAAAGATAAACAAATAGATAACACCTGCGTGTAGCTTTGACGGGCAATGAGGAAATTTTTGCATACAGCAAGCTCCCGACTACCTGGTGTAATGCAGACCCCCATATTGCACGGATAATCCGAAATAGACGTGCTGTTAACGAAAACTAGGCCGGCCGCGGTGGTCTAGCGGTTCTAGGCGCTCAGTCCGGAGCCGCGCGACTGCTACGGTCGCAGGTTCGAATCCTGCCTCGGGCATGGATGTGTGTGATGTCCTTAGGTTAGTTAGGTTTAAGTAGTTCTAAGTTCGAGGGGACTGATGACCATAGATGTTAAGTCCCATAGTGCTCAGAGCCATTAACGAAAACTGCTATGTGCTGAATGTACAAGACACGTTGCACTTCATATTTGAATCCGAATCATTATTTGCGAGTTGCTCACTGGAAACGATCGACTTATAGCTCTTCGAGAAATGGCTAGGCAAACATATGAACAGGAAATCGGTTTCGAGCATGTTAATAGGACAGAATCCCTGAATTTACGTGGAGATGAAATGGGAACAACGAAAAAGTATTTCAGGGCTCTCGGAAGGTGGGATTTGGGCTCGTCTTCCCACGGTAAAACACGAGTCTCGAGCATAATAGTGTATAGTAAACGAAAACATTTGTTCTAATTACAACAGTGTATTTCATCCTTCCAGAAATCGCCGAACTATGCACGGATAATCTGCACCTGTATACTCGGCTGGTTGCTGTAATTACTTTCTTTAGTAAAGCTTCGTCATGGCCACGTACGTTTAAACTTAATACGCATCGCATATAATGACTTAAAATAAGTGTCTTCGAGAATAGTTCTCACGGACTTTAAATTAATGGATCATTTGATCACTTTCTATTTTAGAATTGCACAATCCAAAGAGCAACAAAGCAGTTGAAAGACGAGCATATTTAGATAATAAAACTCGGCCTTATTTTTGCTTCAAAAACTGAAAGTAAATAAGAGTATTAATTATTTAGCGGGCCAACAGCCCGCGATGGATACACGGTTCCCGTCGGATTTTCGAAGTTACGCAACGTCGGGCGTTGGCAGTACTTGGGTGGGTGACCGTTTGGGTGTGCCAAGCGCTACTGGCAGTTTTTCCTTTGACCTTACGACGAAAGGAGGGGGTTGGTAGCCTGAAGTTCCTGATCAACAAGCCTCACTGCCTTGACTCATGAAGTGACAGCATGACGACGCTCTTAATGACGACGTTTACCTCGGCGGCCCCCTTTATACTTCCAGAGAGGAGGTAGCTGTGTGCTGTCTCCGGTTTCACCCTCTCCCTTATCATCATCCATAACACAAACCCAGCGCTACACTGTACACACATTCATGTCATTCACACTTGACACTCATAACAAATCTAAGAGGCAGATCACCTCCACGAAGACCTTGCCATGAACAGCGATGCAAGAGTCCTGCATCTGCTTCCCCACAGACGTTTTCTGAGTTGGGAACTGTTTTACTTGCACTTGCTGCAACTGTATTGGTCACAGTTGTGGCAGACGCTGTCGGTCACTTACGTAGTTCCGTCGCTTGGACGCACTTCGTGTTCTTACACATTTTCACTCCCAGATGAATTCACTTATTCCAGTTGAGACTCACCAATCATTTACGGAAATGCTACTACAGTTTTGTTTTCTAAAGCACATTAGTCTACATTTCTCAGCATCGAGAGCTGATTGCTTGTGGTTTTTCATTTTTTAATACGTTTGTATTTCATGAAGATGTGACAGGAATTGCAATGATTTTACATCAAGTAACATTCCCTCATAGATAACCGCGTCATCCGCAGACAAATATTATCCGCTTTATTATTAATATGCGTCCAAAAAGTGCAGAGACTTACGACACTTTCGTGTATAACATCTGAAATCACTTGTCTGTGGGTGACCCGTAAAATCTTTCGTCTTTCTATTGATCTCGAACGCTCACCGCTGATTCAGTATTCTTGTTACTATGCCCTGCAGCGTTCCACAGTGTTTCGTTGGGAACATCTCATGGCCACACGACGGAGGTTACAAGCTGGCAAGGTAGTCCTGCTTCAACAAGGGGGTCATACGTGCAAGACGGAACAACAAGAGGAAAGCGTGCCTTATTAGCGAAACAAAATCTGACGAAGCATAGAGAAAAGACAATATCTTTTTCCAAAGCATGAATCGCTGAACTAGTCTGTGTATCAGTTCTTACAGGACGGACTTTTAAGTCCCTGATAAAGTTTGTCAAAAATAGTTTCTTGGTAGCCGAAAAGTGTTACTGGAAACTATTGATTCGTAGCGCCCGTGTCTTTGGTCGATGAAGCGAAATTGTAAGGGCAACGTGGTCGCTCTGACGCGAGATTTCGAGTTTTGCTCAAGTACGAATCATGACGGTAGGAAGAACTTCATTATTCACCACGTGTCGAGAAACACAGGTCCTGATCACCACATTGACATCTTTAGGGTTAATTCGAAAGTATTGCAATAGTGACATTGCAGTAGTAGTTGCCCATGCTTTGACTATTTTAGGTGACTGAATCCATGCCTTTCACTCACAGCGGTGCTGTTTGTGGTAACTTCATGCGCCACTTCATACGAGGAGAGCAAGACTTAAGACGGTTATAACAAACCTGTTTGTTAAACGTGAAATGATTTTGTTGTTCAAACGTCAAGCGGGGTGAAAAAAACTTCATTAATAAAGCGTACATCATTCATTTGGCACACTGTCTCTCCCTTTTTATAATATTCGACCGCCACCACGACGCAAATGATTCGTACTATTTCTCGTACGTATTATATTAAAATCTTTTGACTGTTTTGACGTTTCAACAATAAAATCGCCCGCATCTCGTGGTCGTGCGGTAGCGTTCTCGCTTCCCACGCCCGGGTTCCCGGGTTCGATTCCCGGCGGGGTCAGGGATTTTATCTGCCTCGTGATGGCTGGGTGTTGTGTGCTGTCCTTAGGTTAGTTAGGTTTAAGTAGTTCTAAGTTCTAGGGGACTGATGACCATAGATGTTAAGTCCCATAGTGCTCAGAGTCATTTGAACCATTTTTTGAACAATAAAATCATTTCACTGGGACAGGGCATGGTTTTAACGGAATTACCCTGACATTTATCTTCAGAGATTTAGTGAAGCAACGAGAAACCAACATCTGGGTGACCGGAAGAGCATTGGAAATACCATCTTCTCAAACAAGAGTCCGATATCGTCCAATTCTGTACAAAAAAGTTGGAGCGAGATGGTGTAGTCGTCGAGTAATTTCACCCGAAGAAAAATAAATGTGGTCTGTGGTCCCAGCTTCGCACAGTATGTAGATACAAAAATAGAAAGGCTAAAGATGATCAAGATCTCACCACTCGTATTATTTGTTTCTCGAGAAAATAAATTAGTCCGAGAAAAGTTTCTTTACACAACCAGTCCCATCCTGTTCCGTATGTGGTAAAGTCGTCCATAATAGGACGTTCAAATGGCTCTGAGCACTATGGGACTCAACTGCTGGGGTCATTAGTCCCCTAGAACTTAGAACTAGTTAAACCTAACTAACCTAAGGACATCACAAACATCCATGCCCGAGGCAGGATTCGAACCAGCGACCGTAGCGGTCTTGCGGTTCCAGACTGCAGCGCCTTTAACCGCACGGCCACTTCGGCCGGCACAATAGGACGTTAAACTTCTATTTTATTTTACGCGCTTAGTTACGTAGGACAGAACTGAGGAGCAAATCTGGTCATAGAACGTATCAGTACATGCAATTACAACAGAAAATTAATAATACGTAAAATAAAATGCTTATGAATCCTAAAGACAAGCTGTAAGTTTACACAAGCGCGGTCAACAATGTAACTCGAGAATTAGCTTAATTTTTCAAGGAACCCCTTGGCAAAATAGGAGTGACAGATGAGGAAACCAGTTTGGATTCGAAAGCACGAAAACCACTGCAAAGATTCTTGTGGCAATTAATTGAAAACGGATGCAGTAGAATACTGCACGCCTTGCGATGCAAGAGACGCGCAGGTGCGATCCAAATGCAGATTGAATTTCTGCCTAGAATTCACTGAGTGAGAGCTGCTTGGGAATAAGATAAAATTGTTAACAAGACACTACTGTAAAGAATATATAATTATATTGAGAGACCGGTACCAGAATACCCATACTAATGAACAGGGGTCGACAAGAGGTTCGCGAACCTAACACCACTTATTTCCCGAACCGCCCGTTTCTGAGTCTAAAATACCCCTTGAGAATGAGAAGAGTTAACCAAAAATATGCCATACGTCATAAGCGAATGAAAATAAGCAAAGTAGACTACTTTTCGCGTCGAGCTGTCAGTTACTTCAGAAATTTGAACTGTACAGACTCACAAATAATATGCACATTCTGTGTAATACGAACGACAGGTTTGAATTGTTGGTTAGAAACTGTAAAAACTAGGCGTTACTGTGGTTCACCGTTAGTTTATTTACTGCAAGTCATGAAATTATATCTTGAACTCCGCTATTTGAAACAGTGAGAACGTTGCACACAACGTTCGTTACTACCAAGCTAGTGTCACCAGCAAAAAAAGTTTAGAGTTACCAGTAATACTAGAAGGCATATCATTTATACACTGAACAGCCAAAGAAACTGGTACACCTGCCTAATATCGTCAGGGCGCCCATGAGCACGCAGAAGTGCTGCAACACGACATGGCATGGACTCGACTAATGTCTGAAGTAGTGCTGGAGAGAATTGACACCATGAATCCTACTGGGCTGCCCATAAATTCGTAAGCGTACGAGGGGATGGAGGTCTCTTCCGAACAGTCGGACAATAAATTTTCACATCAGAAAGGTTTGTTAATAATTACTGTGCCTCCTAGATGAAAGAAAGCAACATTGATCGTGTACTTCTAATTTATTTATTTATTTGCTACAATATGCAACTAGTAATTGAGCTGATCCTATAACTACAAAATCTGTCAGCCCATCCAAATACCTAGTATGGTATATGAAATGGATTGGACACAAAGGCTCAATTGTACGTAAGGCAGGTGACAGACTATGTACGGTTCATTGGCAGGGTACTCCGGAAAACACAGATGTTCTGCAGAGGAGACTATTCACAAATCACAAGTGCGTCCCATCTTAGTCCTGGCCCGATACACTTCAGCAGAATTCTAACAGAGTACATTGAACTTATACAAAGAAGAGCGGCAGAAGTGGTCACAGGTCTGTGAGACTCGCAGGCGAGCGTTATGGAAATGTTGAAAAACGTAAGTTGGGAAGCACTTGAAGATGCCACCGGTTAGGTATATCACGAAAGCCTCCTTACATGGAAGAACTGATATTAAGTGAAAAATCTAGAGATATTCTTCATCCTTCTACGATCACTCCCGTAGGGACTGAAAAGATGAGACTGATTATAGCTCGTACGGAGGCTTTTGAACAGCCGTTCTTACCGGACTCCGTAAGATATTGTAAGCAGAAGAAACTCTTAACATGTACCTGGCTAGTCAGCGTCTACCAGGTGCTGCACTCCAGTGGTTTGCAGAGTGTGTTTGTTGATTTAAATGCTGCTGTCTCGTCGTTGTAAAGGTAAGTTGAAATCTAACAGGCAGGCCCATAACACATTGCCTTTCGTCTTGCCTTACGGCATGCGCATCAATCGTCCACCGCCACCACCACCACCACCACCAGCAGCAGCAGCAGCAGCGAAAGGAATAGCATCACGTACAGCTTCGCCGCCAACACCGGCAACAGCACAGATATCACCAGCGGAACAGCATACGAGGGTCGTTCAATAAATAATTCCCCACGTTTAAAAAAAGACATTAATAAACAAACGTCCTTGTGCTTCACATTTGATGTTCTGTGCGCCGGTGAAGTTTCGAACCGTTCTGGCAGATGGCAGACAAAATGGCGTCTACATTCGACTCACGTTACAAGCGGCTTGCTGTAATTGAATTCTTGTGTGCAGAAATAGAAACCGTGCTGAACATCGGTAAACGTTTGTGTGCAGTGTATGGCGATGCTACGGTTCATAGGACTACAGTTGGACGATGGGTAAAGAAAGTTAAAGCTTCAGGAAATGCAGAAACAGAGCTCCATGATCAGCCACGCTCGGGACGTCCTGTTACAGCCACTGCTCCAGACATGCTGACTAGTGCGTTTGCCATTATTCGTGCCGATCGGCGCATCACAACTCTATAATGGCTCTAAGTTGTCGGTCAGCATTGGAAGCGCGTGCAATGATAGAATCTCGGATATTCAAAGAGGTGCTCACGATGGGTTCCCCGAATGCTCAAAGCGGACCACAAGATTCAAAGAAAGGCCATTTCATGTGAATTGTTGGAGCATTTTGAGACCTAGAGAGAGAGGCCTTTTTGTCACGGATCGCTACAGGGGACGAAAGCTGGGTGCACCACTTTGCGCCGGAAACAAAAAGGCAGTCCATGGAGTGACATCATCGTTATTCACCACAAAAGAAGAAATTCAAGACTACCCCTTCTGCCGGAAAAGTCATGCTGACAGTCTTCTGGGATTGTGATGGCGTCATTCTCGTGGATGTGATGCCAAGAGGGTCAGCCATAAATTCAGAGGTATACGTGAAGACTTCGAATAAACTCACGAATCGTTTCCGACGTATTCGATCAGACAAGAATCCAGCTGAAATCTTGCTCCAACACTATAATGCATGCCCACAACCAAGTCTGAGGACCTGGGAACACATCGCCAAATTGGGCTGGACACCATTGCCTCATCCACGCTTCAGTTCAGACCCTCGAACTTCCATCTCATTGGACCGCTTAAAATTCTCTACAGGGAACACATTTTGAAGATAACGGGAGTGTTATGCAGTGAAAACATGGCTACACGTACAGGGCTACAGCTTTCACCAGCAGGGAATACATGTTCTTCCACAACGTTGGCGTATGGCCATAGCACGTGATGGAGACTACCTAGATAAATTGGACAGGGACGAGACATGTTGATGGTATATTGTCACCAAATTCTGACTCTTAACAATAAATATGTAGTGAGAAAAAATGTGGGGCTTTACTTATTGCACGACCCTCAGAATCTGTCAGCACTTGCAGATTATACAACCAGAGACTAAAACATGAACCTGTAAGCAGCAGTTATATTCTAAAGTTACGTATGAAATCGCTGAGTGCACTTCGAGGGCTGAATCCACGTTAACGCTCCTAATGCCACTGTGTTCAATATGACCCCACAAGCACATTGGAAATACATACCTCCCGTGTTTTCAAAGCCATTATTTGCAAAATATGACATTCATATGCTGAGTCAATTGCACCCACTGATGTTTCATATATTTTTATGTTTGCAACACACTAAAATTTATTCATGGTTTTTGCATTGAGTACCACTGGGGCCAGTAGGACCCCAACCTAAATTTACTTTTGTTTCTTGAGCTTAATGTTTATTAAAATAGAATCATTAATGTTAGTTTGAAGAACTGTAATGAACGTGTTTGTTACATCATTAAAATGCTGCAAATGTATCCGGTGTATATTACATGGGGTCTGTATCACCTCAGGGATACTCAGCGAGGCCGGCCGGAGTGGCCGTCCGGTTCTAGGCGCTACAACCTGGAACCGCGCGTCCGCTACAGTCGCAGTTTCGAATCCTGCCTCGGGCATGGATGTGTGTGATGTCCTTAGGGTAGTTAGGTTTAAGTAGTTCTAAGTTCTAGGGGACTGATGACCGCAGTAGTTAAGTCCCATAGTGCTCAGAGCCATTTGAACCATTTTTGTGACTGGAGGGAGGAAACAGCGCTTCCCTCGTGGAAAAAAACGTAAACGCACAATGAGTCAGCGTAACGGAGACCTTTAATGCAAAATGCATTTGCGTGCAACATTTATGATTAGATTAGATTAGATTAGATTTACTTTCATTCCAATTGATCCGTAGTGAGGAGGTCCTCCAGGATGTGGAACATGTCAGAAAAACAACAATACATGACAAATATTTAAACTAAAACAAATAAGCTAATGTACCATTCCACAGGTCCCAAGTGGAATGATCGTCATTTTTTAATGAACACTAAGAGTCATTTTACAAATACTATTGCACTGAATTTAAAATAAAAAAGTTTTATATTTATTTATAAGGTAAGAAACATGTAATACAACTACTGTAATACTTCTTTACAATGAACACATTACTGCACTGAAATGGTGCAGAAGTTAGATTATACTTACACACACACACACACACACACACACACAAATTTTCAGTGAACACATTACTGCACTGAAATTGTGCAGAAGTTATGTTGTACTTATATACAAATCAGTTGGTTTTCCTCAGAAATTCATCAATGGAGTAGAAGGAGTTGGCCACCAATAAATCCTTTAGGCCTCATTTGATGCGAATAAAAGTCTGTCCTGGTTACGGTGTCTTACAGAAGTTGTGTGGAGAAGGTGGTTCGAAACACAGAGGACACTGTTAAAAATATCTCTTACAGCAAAACTCCTTCCAATAGTTTGGGTACACAAGGGCGAATTGAGAGTTGAGTTGCTGGCGGGGCGGAATACCTGTGTGGTGACGTAGCGGCTGCCAGCTGGAGAAAAAGAAACGTGGGAGGAGAATGCCAGACAGCTGGATCCAGCGTGCCGGGTCAGTCTTGTTTTACCTGCGAATAGTGCGCGTGTGGTCTGCGCCGTTGTGTACCGTTACACGTGGCATTCAGTGCGGAGTCCATTCTGACAGGCACTCTGCACTAGGTGTCAACGCCGTATAGTAAACGATTTTCCTTTTAAAGTGTTTTACAGAGCACTTGCGTGTGGAATTGTTGAAATTCACTATGCACCAGTGATGATACATTTCGTATGGAGGGATAGCTCGGCCTCCGGAAATTAGTCTGTTATCGCTTTACATCGTTGCGAGTATATCACTTGCAGTGAAGCTACTTGAGTGTTTCGTCACGACAGGGGCACAAATACGGAACATAGAGCAAAAAATATTGCGTCCCAGTTCGGTGGTCTTGATGTAAAGATGCCGTTGACAGTAAATAGATCAGGAATATCAGCTCACTGAATGATATTTCCGCTTTCTAAAATGTTTAGCAGGCATTGTTTGATCCAACATTGACAAATTTTATTAACAATTGTGCAGCTATAGGCGTTGAACTTTAATTGGTTCAGTCAGAACTCTGCTTCTCCCCCAGTTTTCAGTCGGAGCTTAAGCCAAGATTCCGTGATTTATTATTCTTGAGGTCCATTTTTCTAAGCCAGTGAAGCATGTATGTTAAAAAAAAGTTACATTCTTTTTTAACTGCTCATCTTGACTCAAGCGTAACTGAGTAATTCCCATATAGTGTAATATGAGAAACTATAATGGATTAGCTTAATGCTTATGCCACAAACTAGTAATGTGTGCCCATTTTCATTTCCTTAGATTTAAAACGTCACACACATTTCCAAAGGAACTTAGTTTATTTGCAGAAATACAAAATCAAAAAAGTTGACACAGTTTGTTTGGCTGTAATTGCCAGTAAGTAAATTTGTAAATAAAACATTACAGATCACATAGTAAATGCAGTTGCATCTGCATTTAAAGTGTATACTGAAATGTTTGTACCTCTCATATAATCTTCCAGAGAGAGAATTTACAGTCAGATCTGTATGTCTTTTAAAAACTGTTGAAGCATTATCAGTGCACATGCATGATAGTTTGCATAAAAGACCCATAGGAGGTTATAGACTGAGAACCACTGATTAAATTGATAGTATCCAAATGAATATTATTTAAACACATTATAATGTTTTAAACTACCAAAGATATGGATGATGAGCCTCAGTCCCTCGAATATGAAGAAGATTGCTACTATGCATACATATCAGGATCGGGAACACCAAGTTTTGATCATAATTGGCCAGATGATGTAGATTCAAGTACTTTCTGTATTGTTGATGAACATGATGAATCATCCCTGGAAACAGAGTCATGTAGTGTGGAAACGGAGTTTCAGAAAAAGCCACATAATGTAAAAGTAACATTTCAAGATATTTCAAAGCCCTATCTTGCTCGTGTCAGCAGCCCCAAAAACTACAGGCGTTTTCTGCAACTTGTGAAAGGTATTCAGTTTTTATAATGCAGCATTCATCTTTGAGTGTGTGAAAGAGAATTTAAAAAAAGAAAATGCTGCAACATCTGCTTTCAATCTTGTCCATACTTACTTAGCAATCTGTATGTCAGACAGTGTTCAGTAATTTGTGCATATAGCATATTTCCACTCCAACCTAAATTTTTCTCACTGCATTTAAATGGGAGCTGTATTTATTTTAAAATTATTTTATTATCATATGTTGTTTCATTTCACTCGGTGAATTTGCATCCTAATGGGATTGTAACTTTTTCATAATAAAGAAAAATTGTCATTTATTAATTATGACTTTTGCTATTAATACAAAATGTTTCTTGCAAGTAATAACACGTGGAAGAGATTTTTTGTCTCTAAACTGCGGGATATTAGAGGTACTGACTGTGCTCCATAGTTTTAGTTCACTGTTGCAGATTAAAATGAAAGTACATGTTATTAGCAAGAGCTATATACCTCCATTGATGTTAAAATGAACTGGACACAGATACAAAACACACATTGAAGGTGCAACAATGTGGCAGTGACAACTAAGTTCTTGAAAATTACTCGTATTTCTCATGTGTAATAATAGAAATCCACTACAAACACTTGACTCAGAAATTGAGCGTACTCATTCTTGTTGTTCATAGAAATATAATCTCCCACACATAATGTGTCTGGTTCACTTCAGAGCATTCAGCTAGAGGCCCAGAAGAATGCAGCATACAGTTTCGATATTTGGCCATTCCAATTGTCATGTGTTCTCACACAGTTTTGAGTGAATGGCAGTTTGTTAGAGATGATCAAATGAAAAATCAGTCGTGCAGTGACTACATGACTATAGATAAGATTTCTGCCAGTAAGCAGTCACAAATTTATTGAAACTTAAGATTTGTTTATAGCACTAGGCTGAACATGTTGATTTTTGCCATCAGTTTCACAGTGTCTCTTATATGTCTAATAATAATACCTTTATGCTGTGTAGGAAACATGTAGGGTTTCTTTACATTTATGTAATTCAAGGTAGATCGATGAAGTTGAGATAAATATTCCTCCTCATGTGCATGCATAAATATTGTATTCACGTGCACTAATTACAGCTCATATAGCTTCTATAAATAATAGCAAAGTTTCCCTTGAGTGGTTACAATATTCGCTCCGCATTAGTGTTTTGTGCTGGTATTTTTTGCATTATCTTAATAGCATCTGATATAATGAAACAATTGTATGAACTGTCAGAAGTAAGTGACCTGTGGAAAGGTTACAGTAGCACATTTCCCTTTGTTTTACAGACAGTTCAGCACTGGCAGTCTTCTTTAATTTTCACTTGGAAAAGCTGATTTCTTAACTGTATCTCCTTCAGCGGGAGATTTAAAGAGCAGATACAAAAAAAGTAGAATAATGTTACACCTTTTTATTTTTATTACCTGTAAATGGTTGTTGTTGTAGAACAGGGCAGGAATATTTGCAGGCATTTTGATGCCTGAATAATTTTACATGAGTGACAGCTAAAATCTTTACAAGTAAGATGATTTAAAATATCCTCTTCTGTTTACAGCTGAGGAGGCCCCTACGGACGTCTCACCCGATTCTGGTATCAATGAACTTCAGGGTTTGAGTCCTGAGGAACAAGAGAGACAGAAACAGGAATGGCAGCAGGAGCTTGTAAAGGTATCTCTCTCTAATGTACAAGTAAGCTTCAACAGAAGCAGTTTAGTATTTACCACACTAGACAAAACATGATTGCAGTATGTCTAATGACCTCATTGTTAACAGGATATTTCTTCAGATAGTTAGAGGTGCATCATAAAGCATAATGAGATCATCATAAGAGAAAAAAGCTGAATTATGAACATATCAAAACATGCAGTTCTGCTAGTCGGGTGTAATTTTCAGCCAGTTCAGATATTACATGGCATCATTACAGCCAGCCTGGAGATGAGATCAACAGAACAGAAGAATGAGTTAGATAAGCTGATATTTCACCAGAAGTATGTTCCACTATGTGGGGAGGTGTTAAAGTCGTTAAACTGTGAGGAGAATGAAATGTGTTGTCAGTATTCTGTATTCAAAATATCTTCGGTTAGTTTTGACTGCCACAGTTGTCCAACAACTCAGTCAAATTAGTATGAGTGTAGTGCTCAAAATTAACATTTAAAGACAAAAACCATATAAAATCAGTATCCTGAAAGGAAAACATTGAAGGTTATCAGTAGCTTCATTGGGCAACTTGAGGGTTTGATGAACCCAAGGTGAGCTATAAGAAAATTGCTCAAAAGAAGAATTAGTTTATTTATTGAGTCAAATAAAATTTTTGCTGAGTGTTGATACAGTGAAAAAATATGTAATGTATTATGTGGCCCACTATCAAACAGAAAACAGTCACATATTGGAGTAGCTGTGCTGCTGATATAATACCGGAAGCATGCTGGTCTCTGATTGGGAGACAGTGAGGCAGTTCACATCATTGAAGTACTCAACGTGCTATTGGAAGCTGTTCCGCAGTAGTAGTGTCAATGTTGGAGTGGAAATGCTGGTGATACATCAGTGAGACAAAATGAATATTTGTATTCAGAAGCAGAGACCCTTCAAAAGGTACTGGGAGAAAGATACACGGGAGATTTTTTGTTGATGACACAAGAGTGCTGCTCTCAATAAGGTGTGTTCTCTTAGAAGCACAGCAATTGCATTTGAATGTAAATAATAATCTGAGTTTCTCTCCTTTGGAAGAAAGTGAAATGTATTTTTTTCCTTATTTCTTTATAAAATAAAGGACAAAATGCAAATTGTGCAATGCACTATAGAAAGAAAATGTTGTGAATAATGAAATGGACCTGGAAGTCATATTGCTACTGTTTCTAAAGACACTACTTAATTAAAACCAGTGTGTAGGCACATCTGTGTTCATGTACTGTGAGGGTACCAGATGTTTCTTTACAGTTAAAAAGTGTGTTAAGTCCCACATTCTGGACATTCTTTCAGGAAATTACGTTAATTACTAAAATGTAAAGATCACAGACACATAATTACTAACAAATCTTGGTGTTTTTTAGCTTTCAGTGTGGTAATTTTTCCTTTATAACCATACAAGTTAAATAGTAAGTTATTTGAGAAAAAATATTAAACAGATATTAACTAGGAAAATTAGTATCACAGTTATGGAACAAGATAAATGTGTTTAAAAACAAACATTCTGTTAACACTCGTAATGGAGAAACAGCTTGTCTCGAAACATTTTCAATTATATCACTCTTCAGTACTTAGTAAATTGTTTCCTTTACCATCCAGACATCCACATTTTGAAGACTCTTTAACTTCTGCCTTTACTTTAGAGGAATTTGAGGGAGTATTTACTCATCAACAGATGGCTTCGCTGGCATTGGAATACCTTCCAGCTTTGATGGTATGAAATACCTTTAAACATTTATTCCACCTTTTGCAAACATAATCAATGTAGGAAGTCTAACAACTCGAATGATTATTCACTTTCGAAAAAGGGAAAAGATAATGGTACAGCAATTTCATACCAATTGTTGCATCTTCCTCTTGTCTTGCTAAAAGACTGGAACAATTAGGGAAATGAAGGACTAGGGTGTTGGCTGGAATTGCAGAATGTCTCAGCCTCTTCTCAGGTTGGTTTCAGAAGGGAAAAGGTGCAATTGACAATATTGTCCTTTTGTCATCTGACAGTTGCAATCATGTGTCTCTTTGAGAGAGTTAGCAAGGTATGTTCCTGGATATCAAAGGAGCATATGACCAAGTAAATGTGGACATTTTACTACACAAACTAATGTTATTAGGCTTCATGGAAAAAGATGTTTGCAAAATTGACTGTGTGATTATGGAAAATAAGATTTGATTTTTCCTTTGCAGTGGCTAAACTGTTCTGCTACAAGGAACGATCCAGAGTCTTTAACACTATGTAGTCGCTGCATCAGTGAAAAGCTGGCGATGAGTTAACGACTTGTAAGCTTTGACAGATAAATCTTATCTTATTGGGTTTTCTAAGCCTTCATATCCATGCCTTCCTGATGATACACATGCCTTCCTGAAGATACTGCTAAATCACTGATGCCTAGTGTCAGAGAAGTCCTTATATTTAGTAATTGTTTTTGATTCATAGTTTTCATGGGTTCCTTACATGAAGACCAAAATTATCGATCTTGAAAAGGCATCAAATATCATCTGGTCTCCCAGGTTTGGTTTGTCTTGCACCCTACCACCACTGATTCTACAAGATTCCATACAGTATGGACTAAGATTTTTGGCAGTCCACAGTGGGTGCAAGGATAGCCTGTGGAAATTATACATACTTTAGTTTAGATGTATTTGTCAGTGATTGGATGCTGTGGTCTCAACCTCCACAAATGCCGTCTTAATTGAAGCTACAGAAATGCCATTATATATTCAGAGACAGCTACTGGCAGGCAAATTCTTACATACAGAAACACTTACTTCAAAAAACCATCTGATCACAAAACCCAAATCGTCATCTTGATTTACCAAAATAGTATAGCAGATCATGCTCCACATATTTCAAACCTTGTGTCACCTGACCACAAAAATCCTCGTAGCATAAGCACTTTATAACTATATGTACAAATACTTGGCCCTCTCCCCACAAAGTGATTATATACATCTAGTCAGCACACCAACTATTGAAAGTCTGTTGTTTTGTGTTGTTGTAATGTACCACACCATCGCTGCATTCAAATCAATCCAACCTCATAGTGTGACCACACAATGTCTGCAGAAGGTAAAATTAACTACATACTGTTGACATGCACAAAGTCAGAAAGAAACAGGGTACTGATAGTAGAATTTCTGCACAAGTGCTGTGATTTACAAAGAGTTTATTTTTCTACCAAATAATTATTTTTGATAAATCTGCACTTCCATACTGTTGTTTACCATTCTATTCCTCTCTTCATATTATTTCCATCAAAATTTTTGCCTTTAGTGTACCAGAAAGCCCATTGTTAAACTGGTGATTTTTATTAATTTTGTATTGTGTGTTTTAATGAAATGTATTTCATAAAAATATGTCAATGGTTGTACCTTTTAAGAGGACAAATTACAGATAATTGTCAGATCACGGGAAGGTAGCTCCCAGTATGATGTCAAGTAAAACCCTGTGATATTCTAATAAGGCTAGTGGATGATGTTACTTTTCTTTTGGGTTGGTTAGCAGTATATGCCACACACTTGGAAAGATTACTGTTCAGCTTGTAGAAGGGCCGTGACTCAAGTTTAAATAACTTGTATAAACATGCATTAAAATGAGAACTACTGACAATGTGATTTACAACAGAGGACATTGCATAAAAAGATGTCAGTGGTTGTACCTTTTAAGAGGACAAATAACAGATATTTGTCAGAAGCCAAATAAACAATGTTAATAAATGAGTCATTTTGTGTGGAATTGTGAAGCTCCCAAAAATCATGCATGTGCTAGCCATGAACTTCAATACACACAATTTGTTGGCCCATCCGAAGGTGAGAAAAGTTACCTGAAACTAGTTAGTAATTTTTTGTTTGTTCGTACGTATGCATTAAAAACAACTTTCACCACCAAATAACACTATCAGAATATCCCAGAAGACAAGATCATACAATACCATAACTCGAGGTTGTTAGTTCTGAATGCTATGATGTTTAGTTAAAAAATTCCTCCATAAATGTCAGATGTCTAGCTGTCAAACAAAAGCAAATGTGGTGAAAAGTTTTCTTGACTGACAAGTGCTTAAAATTGAAGCTGGAACAACAGTGTTTCAGACAAGAAATCCAGCACATACCCTGCCATTTGCAGGATTGCCAGCTGCTGGCAGGCTTAAAAATCATGATGTGTGATGTTTTTCAAAATTCACTGTTACATTTGAATGGCAGAATTTTTGTTCTATATAAAAGGATAATTCGGTTATGTCATTAGAAACTAAAGTACATTAAACATTAAAAGAATCTGAATACCACCTGAAGGTGGATCATAGATTCTGAAATGCAGTGTGATTAAATAATGAAAAGCAAGAATACAGAGTACAAATACAATTTAAAACACTTGTATCAATCTGATTATTTATTCCTATCAATCGAATGAAGTCACAGATTGAGACAATACAACAATGTATTTATGCACGAATAAGTCCTTATACCTAAATAGTGAGCCTTTTATGAATATATTGATGCCTAGGATTATAAAAAATTTCTGTGTCCAATTTAGTGTTCAGGCGATCTAGGTGAAAAATGTGCAAGTACATAATCTCCTTTAGTGAGGTAGAAAAATTATTTGAAAATGTTAGTGACGTTCTTCATTTCCAGGTTGAAGAGGAAATTCAGACTCTCCGCCATGTCTTGGCATCAAAAATAAAACATTCTCAAGAACTTAAACGTAAACTTGGGATAAGTGTGTGGAAGGAATTTCAAGATGATATGTCACAGAGCATTCGAAATGTGAAGGAATCAAATATGTGAGTATACAGGTTGAAAATGACTAATTTGTTCACAATTTGCTGGTGTACCTATTTACTGATTATTTTATGATGACAGATACACTTTTTAAACTTTGAATTGTAGTTTAGTAGCAGATTATTAATTCTCATGCACTCTAGTACAGGCTATACACTGCCTTTGTCTTTGTAAATATTCTGTAGAGCATGTGCTTGAGTATCTTAGGTGACTGCCAATAGATGCTACTTCAATATATATCATATCATAAATAGATGCATGATTGATTAGTTACTACAGAATTACTTAATTATTAGAATCATAATTAAGGGCAATACCCTTAATTTATGTTAGCTTCCTTTGTGTTTCCAATTCTATAACTTTAGGTAGTGAGTTCATAAAGTTTACAAATAATTACTGCCAAGGAAAAGGCCTTCTTAACAAATGAATGTTGTGTACAGTCTATTTCAAATTCCAAACATATCTGGTAAACTTTAATATTTTTCTCATTATTAATAGACGCATTATTAATAGACGCATTTTATAAGGTAATGTAAAGATGGAAGTTCATTTTTAGAACTGTTCACTAACCATTGCTTCAGCATATTTAATCTAAATGTGGCTTATTTATGTACAGTATTATTCAGAAAGAGGGAGCCAAAAAGTAAAGCATGATAATTCTTTATTGAACTGATGTACAAAAAACTGTAATGGTACAGAACCACAAATTAAACTTATTTTCAGTAAATTTTGGTTGATATGTGCCATACCATGTTACCTACTCATGTCCAACTAGTGGTCCACATCTCTCCATGTGGGGTTCCCATATTACACAGTATCAGATATGTTGTGTAGGAGATGCACATTTTCAGACTTCATTTACTGTGGGTTTACAAGAAAGGTGACTTAGCAACATAGGCAGAGGTGTTAAAACTAGCAGTGATGGAGGAGAATAAAATCCTAATCTCCTACGTGACTGGTCCAGTACTACTCCACTATTGGTAAACATGCGGGTGGGAACATGGTCGTATTAAACTGCTGTATTAGACGTTATAAGCTGAATGGCTACCATGTATACTTAGTAGTGGGCTATGATAAGAAAAAAAGAGCCCCCTCATTGTGCAGAACATGCCTCAAATCTGTAAGTTCTGATTACTGACAGTCATGATCAGGTGGAAAGCTGCCTTATCACTGAAATTTAATGTAATCAGCTAGCCTGAATTCTAAAGTGCTTTACGAATCATGAAGTATTTTGTCATGCCTATTGATCCACATATGAGCACAAAACTGCAGTCTGTGTTGTGTAAAGATTCAGGATTGAGTACCTTATTTAGTAGATTTCTCAGTATTAATTGTTGGAAAATTTGGGATGGGACATAAAGTGTATATGATATGCCAGTTCTCATCAAGTGAACCAGTACTTACTAATGACTGGGTGAATAGAGGGTGAATAAAAAATGGGAAATTTTACTGTGGTTTCATGTAAAGTCGTCCTTCAGATTTAAGAAGACAAACTCAAATTTGCTGTGTCTTCTTATGGTGCTGCCTGTCACCCTCCAGCAAGGGTTACAGACAATTGAAATGCATTTCTTATCTTTTAAGAAATTTGTCTGCAGGTCTTTTTAATCTGAGATGACACCATACTTTGTACTTGTATTTCATTGCGGGATTATCATTTTGTGTTAATAATGCCATCATTTTAAATTACCTAACCCAAAAATCATAGTCTTCTCCATAACTGCTGTAATTATATTTCTATACCTAAATAAAAATATCATTGAAGACATTATTAAAAAAATAAGGAACAAAATCACACTCGCAGGAGGTGAAATTATTGATAGATTGTTACTGATAAGAGTAGAGTCCAAGTCCCAAACTTTAGATCAGGATATTCCTTCTTTAATAAGAAACAGAACAAAGAAGGTAATTTTTTTTAAAAATGGCACTTGTATGAAAACCTCTTAACAATTGGGCAGTAGGCCTTTCGATAAACAATAGACTTAATTTGTCTGTAACACATGAGATCGGGAATTCATGGCAACGTGTTGTAACCACTAATGGTAAACCTATGAATTGTTTAAGGACCACTGCATTTTTTCATGTAAGGAAAGTTGTATGTGTTATGTTTATACACGATTTTCAATTTACAATGGGTATAACTGTTTTTGAGATAGACAGCTGGTAGTTTGCTGTTCAGTTAGGTAACAATGATACCATTTACTGATGGTTGTAATTTTGCATGGGAGTACCCAGCAAAAGCAACTGACATCTGTAATTAACAGTGTACATAAATACGATCACAAGAAAAACGAAGAGAAACATAACGTTCTATGACACTTGTAGCGGTCACTTATTCACCTTTAGCACTTAAGCAGTGTTATTTTCTTCCTTTTTATTGCTCATATTTGCTTTTTAAATTAGTGTAGTTTAGTTTTTCTTGCTTGTGTGTTCATAATCTATGCTTTTCATTGAGGACTTTTAAGTATTTGCTCAGTGTCAGTTTCTTTCGGTAAATTTGGCTTGCACAATTGCTGAGGCAAAATGTGATGGTGTGGAGGGATAAAGGGCTTCCTGCTGTTAAACTGTACTGCAAATTTCAGAAGAATCCTGTTTCTTACAGCTTTTTCATGTACTATACTTGGGTGTGCCTTGTTGGTTCATTGATCAATAACATATGAATTGTTGACCTATCATTGCCATTTCCTAACATAATTTTCAGTGTAGAATCTACGGAAATGATAGGGAGGGGCAGTGTGTGTGTGTGTGTGTGTGTGTGTGTGTGTGAAAGCAGTGCACTGGGTCCATTCATAGTGTGACTGCCTTAGAGTTGAAGCAAGTGTGTAAATCAGTTTGTACTTTGTATTTTGTTGTTGTTGCATGAAGCAAGTTCTGTAGTACATACATTAAAAAAAAGGTTTTGCATCACCCCGGTTCCCAGTTCTCCTGAAGATAGATGTTGACCGTGGATATTGTATCACAGACACAATCCCTTTGACTGTTCAGAGATGTCACTAAGCACTCCCAAAGATGTAGTAAACAACCATGCATGAACAGCGCCTATTAGACGGAAGGGGTCCGACAGCCAATCAGTCGGTCATTCCACCAGAAAGGAGGTATGCAGCTCGTGTTGTCTGTAGTTCAACCATGCCTAGAGGGTCAACACCGCGGTTTGATCATGTCCACATTGTTACTTTGTGCCTGAAAGGGCTCTCAGCAAGGGAAGTGTCCAGGCATCTCGGAGTGAACCAAAGCAATGTTGTTTGGACATGGAGGAGATACAGAGAGACAGGAACTGTCGATTCCATGCCTCGCTCAGGCTGCCCACGGGCTACTACTGCAGTAGATGACCGCTACCTACGGGTTAACCCTTACGGCACCCCCGCCATATTGAATAATGCTTTTCGTGCAGCCACAGGACATTTTGTTAGGACTCAAACTGTGTGCAATAGGCTGAATGATGCGCAACTTCACTCCCTACATCCATGGCAAGGTCCATCTTTGCAACCACAACACCGTGCAGTCTGGTACAGATTGGCCCAGCAACATGCCTAATGGACCGCTAAGGATTGGAATCACGTTCTTCTCCTATGAGTGTCGCATATGCCTTCCACCAGACAATCGTCAGAGACGTGTTTGGAGGCAACCTGGTCAGCCTGAACGCCTTAGACACACTGTACAGTGAGTGCAGCAAGGTGGAGGTCCCCTGCTGTTTTGGGGTGGCATTATGTGGGGCCAACGTATGCCGCTGGTGGTCTTGGAAGGCACCGTAATGGCTGTACGATACATGAGTACCATCCTCCAACCGATAGTGCAACCATATCAGCAGCATATTGGTGAAGCATTTGTCTTCATGGACAGCAATTCACGCCCTCATTGTGCACATCTTGTGAATGACTTCTTCAAGATAACGACATCGCTCGAACAGAGTGGCCAGCTTGTTCTCCAGACATGAACCCTATTGAATATGCCTGGGATAGATTGAAAAGTGCTGTTCATGGACGATGTGACCCACCAACCACTATGTGGGATATACGCTGAATTGCCGTTAAGAGTGAGACAATCAGGCCCAACGGTGCCTTGATGAACTAGTGGATAGTATGCCACGACATATACAGGCATGCATCAATGCAAGAGGATGTCTTACTGGGTGTCAGAGGCACTGGTGTGTACAGCAATCTGGACCACTATCTCAGAAGGTCTTGCTGTATGGTGGTACAACATGCAATTTGTGATTTTCATGAACATTAAAAAGGGCGGAAATGACATTTATGTTGCTCTCTATTCCAATTTTCTGTACGTGTTCCGGAACTCTTGGAACCGAGAAAGACTCTTTTTTGATGTGTGTACATGGTATCGTCCCTAAGTAGCACAAGGGGACTGTAAAAGGAATTATTTATAGATACTATTTTATACAGAAGGAAGAAGCAATTTCTCTCAAGTTTTTTCTTTAAAGACTGCAATGATCTTTAATCCATATTAATATATAAAAAGGAAATATTGTCTCAAAAAATCTCAATGTTCGTGACTGATTTACTTCAAATTCTGACACAATACTCTAATAAACATTCGGACGGACATAGGCTATATTGTTCTTTTAAAAAAACAGTGTATAAGTTTTCTGTTAAAACCAACTGCAAGAAAGAAAATGCTGCACTATGCTTTGAAAGTGTATTTTCTTGTTCACAGTTGTTGTAACTACAATAGCAGAGTGTATAAACCATTAGACAAATTTTTCCACCGTACATTTTGCTTTTCTGTATATAAAATTCTAAATAAAAATTATGTACACAACTATGTGCTGTTTTGATCTCTTCCTTTGCCAGTTTTAACAGAAAACCTATATGTTAATAATGTTGTATTTGTACCTTACGGGTTTTTGAAAAGAATACTACTACGCAATCTGAATCATCCAAAACTTTGTAACGCTACCCATTCCCAGATTAAAACTATGCAAAGTAATGATGTCATTGAAGGTGCTCTCCTCACAGAGCCAGCAGGTAGAGAAGTCTCTCTCATACTCTGTATATTGATGTCCCAACCAGTTTACCCCTCCAGGTTTCGTTTGCAGTAACAATAAAGAAAGCTCAAGATCCAACATTCAAACACGCTGGAGTTTATTTATGATCAGTGTTTTACCATTGTCAGTTATATCTGATCTTTAACCAACTCCTGACACACAGTATCCCAAAAATTAAAACTATACAATATTGGGGCATGTGCTAAATATTTTTTAAACAACAGTTAATACATAACAATAACCTATATTAGATATACTGTTTTGAATTCTTGTTCACAGTCAGTGTTAACTGTAATAGTGGGGCATTTAAACAATTAGACAAATTTTTGCATAGTCACTTGTATGTTGCTCTTTCATGAACTGAACTGGTGGTGCAAAAAATCATTTCATACTCTTACCACACAGTATTCAAAAAATGAAATATGTTGTATATTATGAAGTTTTGTATCATATACAAAAAATTAAAAACAGGGACTTAAAAACCCAAACAAAGGAGTCTTTTTATTCAGATTCTATATGATTTATTATAATTTGAAAATGGTGAAGGAGCAGAAATTTGTCCCCTGCAGAATTCCCAGGTATATTACAGAATATACTGAGCATCCAATTGCCATGCATATTTAGCAGATGGGAAGCGTTGCCGAGTTAGCTAGTTTTCTCATAAAGGTGAATGATGAAAATAACTACTACTTTCTGGTTTTGAGAAAATGAAAAAGAGTAACGCGACTCACTTTTTTTTAATGATGGGAAAGACTTCAAAATAAACTGTAGCGAAGGAAGTTTTGGGGTTGTTTCAAATTATCACGTAAAACAAGAATGGAAATTATGAATGGAGAAATATGTAAAATAAGGGAAACAGCGGATCAGTGTGTGAAAACAGCACTTACACTAGCTTATGAGCAATAGCTTTTTGGGGGATGTGGAATTAGTCAAGGTTTATATTAGCAAAAGGTAAGCAGGGAAACAACAATCAGAAACTTAATCTGTACGCAGTGCAGGCCATAAACTTACGTGATGGTGATGGTGGTGGTGGTGGTGGTGGTGGTGGTGGTGATGATGATGATGATGATGATGATGATTACGATCATAGCACAGGTGAAACCAAAGACTGCAGATAACTTTAATTTTTGCTAATGAAACGGGTCCAAATAATATCATTTCATGTAAATAAAAGCAAACAGCATACTTATTATACTTGTCCCCCTCTTTTTTTCATATTGGGGAAAATGGCTGCAAGGAAGTGATGAAAGAAAAACAAAGTTGCCATAGATATTTGCTGTTTTCTCTCCTCAGCATACTGTTTGCGACCCCCCTAGCCAATCTACTTTAATCACTTGTTCTCTTTAATGATTGTAACTTTCATTATTTTTAAAAATTGTATTTCCTAGGCATGTATAATTTGACAGTAACCATAAAACTCTTGTTATTGTAGAAATTAGTAGCTTGTCTCCAAATAATTTCTGAATTGCTTTCGTCACCACAGCTGTCAGGACTCTTGACAGCCCCCCATCCCCACCCCCCACCCTTTCGCCTCCCTTGCATAATGACTAAGTTTTTCAGTAATCTCTGACATTTTAGTAGGTTGTTCTCCTTAATTATAACTAGGTTGAGTCTTGATTATTAGCAGCAATGACTTAGTTGATGTCTCAAGAATTTATACACTAATAAAATATGGTTCTTATGTAGTGGTTGCAGCAGTAGTTTTTATTATTACAAGCCAAGATCATGAAAGTGTAAATTGCGTAGAATATCATCTACAGTGACAATGCTATAAACTTGTTTTCTCAGAGTGATATCCTACGCTTCTTGTTTACCTGACTGAGAATTTTAGTGAAAGTAATTTATGCAACTGTGCAGTCCATAATGGTGAAGTTATTGTGATTCACAGTATTGCATTTGACAAATGTTCCAAGTCATCTGTAGATTACTTTTATACATCTTCTCTCTGGTACTGAATTTCCTTTTTCCATTGCTGGTAACATGTACAGTCACATGCAAAATCTGCACTACACATTAATTTTTCAGGAAAAGTCATATGATGAAAGAAGCATTGTATAATAATTTATTAATGGAGTAATGGAATGAATTGCATGTTTGTCACTCTTGTCTTAGTAAGACACAAAGAAATTAATGGTATTAGTTGCCAATAGGCATTGATTAAAATCAATTGGGAAAGTGGTCATCGCAGCTGCATGGCTACACTAGCAAGCTTCCTATCAAGCCCAAATTCTCAACTTAGGCACACACTACTAATGTAATGCCCCTTGCCTATTATTCTTATTACTCACAGCATTTCACAGATTTCCATTAAGAGTTTGAGAACGGTGTGCATCCACACTGAAGTGATCAGTTGATAATTATATACGTTTCTTATTTGTATGCTGCTGTAGTCACATTCTTCCTATGGGACAAATGTGGTGTCTTGAATGAGTTTTGATAATTAGAGGTTCTACACACTCCAATCACATTAATATGGCCACTGGCTCCATTAGACATAAATATGCCATAACCGCTCACAGCAGCAGATGGCAGCACTAGCAGTGGAGGGTACATAAAGCATGTCAGAGGATGTGGGAAACAGTGCAGTCATTGTTGTAATGCAGAAATGGAACGATTTCTTATGTTCAGAACAGCACGATCATTGGCTTTTGGGCCAAGGGTGGGAGCATTTCCGGAACAGCTATGTTTGTAAATTGTCGGCATGCCGCCATGGTTAAAGTATACTGTGCACGGCAAAATGGTGCCATGCAAAACCGATGCCAAAGCAGCTGTGGTGCACCACAGGCCATAGGTGACAGGGGTGAATGATGGCTGCGGAGACATGTGTGGGGAAATAGATGTTCAACCGTTCAGCAACTGACCACCCAGGTGAACCGTGGGGCCGCCAACAGTATCTCCTCAGCAACCATTCAGTGAATGAATGTTACCGCATGTTGACCTCTGCAAGCACGCACCTGGCTGGTGCGCCAATGCTGACTGCTGTTAATTTGGATGTCCACTGAGTAGCAACAGGTGACCTTTCCAGATGGAGCATGTTTTACACTCCATCAGACATACGACTGTTGGAGTGTCTAGCACAAAACATATGAAAGCTAACACCCTGCAACTGTTGGTGGAAGGGTCCAGGCCAGAGGAGGAAGTTTCATGTTCTGGGGGATTCCATGGGTGATCTTGTAATTCTGGAAGGCACAGTGGATCAACAATAGTATACATCTATTCTTAAGGACCATGTCCACTTCCACATGCATTTTGTTTTTCCTTGACTTGATGACATTGGACATCAGGACAATGCAATGTGTTGCATAGCTCCAGTTTCTGTTGGTCTGTTATGGCCAGGGGACACCGGCTGATACACACTTCAAAATTCAATAAACTTTACCAACAGCCATATACTTTAGGTTATTTTATTTTATATCGAATGCTACCAGTTGAACCAGTGTCGCCCTTTCTTATGAATCAGTTGCATAACGATTCGGATTCATGGTTCCAGTCTTATGGCATCATACAATAAGGTTTTTGGTACGATAAAGGCATATGTGGCCTCAAGATGGCAAAATGAATTGCTGAAACTGGTAGTGTTCAATATAAAATAAAATAACCTAAAGTGTATATGGCTCCAGAATGAGATTTTCACTCTGCAGCGGAGTGTGCACTAATATGAAACTTCCTGGCAGATTAAAACTGTGTGCCCGACCGAGACTCGAACTCGGGACCTTTGCCTTTCGCGGGCAAGTGCTCTACCAACTGAGCTACCGAAGCACGACTCACGCCCAGTACTCACAGCTTTACTTCTGTGTGCGCTAATGTGAAACTTCCTGGCAGATTAAAACTGTGTGCCCGACCGAGACTCGAACTCGGGACCTTTGCCTTTCGCGGGCAAGTGCTCTACCAACTGAGCTACCGAAGCACGACTCACGCCCGGTACTCACAGCTTTACTTCTGCGCACACTCCGCTGCAGAGTGAAAATCTCATTCTGGAAACATCCCCCAGGCTGTGGCTAAGCCATGTCTCCGCAATATCCTTTCTTTCAGGAGTGCTAGTTCTGCAAGGTTCGCAGGAGAGCTTCTGTAAAGTTTGGAAGGTAGGAGACGAGGTACTGGCAGAAGTAAAGCTGTGAGTACTGGGCGTGAGTCGTGCTTCGGTAGCTCAGTTGGTAGAGCACTTGCCCGCGAAAGGCAAAGGTCCCGAGTTCGAGTCTCGGTCGGGCACACAGTTTTAATCTGCCAGGAAGTTTTGTATATGGCTGTTGGTAAAATTTATGGAATTGAGAAAAATGGTTGAGAATCTGTGGGACAACCTCAGACTATTCATGCCATGGATCCTATCCAAGAAACTTAGCACAGCTGGCCACAGTACTGGACTCATCATGGCTCCACATCCCTACTGGTACCTTCCGGAATATCATTGACACTCTTCCTACATGTCTCACAGTGCCCCACGCTGGAAAAGGTTAGTATTTTGACAGGTGGTCACGTTTGTGTCTGGACAGTGGATAAGGATTCTGAATCTCCCTTATTTCTCTGACTTAAATTCAAGTGCCTTTGTTTATCTTATTAAAGAAAGCCACACGGCATACTCTCTCGGCTTGCAATTGTGTACAGCAGTAATGGATGTAGTGGTTGAGACATAAACAGTTGTATATGGATACCTAGAGCAATGTGGCCAGTAGGGAAATTTTTGTCATTCTGTGCACTCGTGTGGCCTAATTACCTAGAAATGTGTTCAGAGCGTAATCTGAAATTCAAATTACTTTGTTCATCTGGCCATAGTCAAAAAATAAAAAACACTAAATATTCATTACTAAAACAAACATTAAAGATCAGTTCATTCAGCATAATGTGCAGTGTGCTACCTTCTGAGACAGGAAGGTAGGCCACTTCCATACAGAATGTGTGCAATGGATTAATGTGGTGGGATGCTACCTGGGCCAGCCTGAGGGTGGTTTTCAGCTGTTTCCAAGTTTCATTTAGGCAAATTCTGGGCTGGTCACTAGCTTCTGCCTCAGAGAATACGATACACAAACAGTTAACTTACACAGAGAACAAAATTTACATGATTCACAGACTGATGGAGTGCACTACTGATCCCTTAGGTTGCACTGACAGTTGGGACATTAGGAAGTCCATCTGATCACATAGTTAAATAATACTGCTAAATTCCCAAAAAGCAGACCGTGTGCTAGAGAGGATAAATGCTAGGGGGGAAAAAAGAGAAAGAAGAAAACCAAGATCAATCAATTTTTTTCCTTGGCTGACTTTCTAGACTTTTTAAATTAATGTGACGCAACAAAGAATTATGCTTACTGTCCCAAAATACACTTCATGTATTTCAGATGGTACCATAATAAAGAAACATGACATTTTTTTGGTACCTCCACCGCCTGTGTTGTGAAATACTTTCTATTTGTAAGTAGAATATCCAGAACCTGATTGTCATACTTGTCATTAAGACTGTTTTCTTTTAAATAAGACTGATGGTAATATTATGATGGAAACAGAAAGAATACAGACTTGTTACCACCCATCTGCAGATGAATGGTAGGTGGTGCAACCTTAGACGAGATAACTTTACTAGCTTTTTGCTTTCTTGCATCTTTTGGATGTATTTGCACACACCAAAGCTGTAAGATGAGTGAAAGCTCAAAATTGCTATTGATTTGCAGGCAAGTGGTCACCTGTCCTCCTGTCTTATACATTGAGGGAACTTTGTTAAAATAGAGGTAAATATTAGTAAGGAATGAAAATAACATTTCAAAGAAAATACCACATAGATTATGGACACACATTCAGTTTTGTGTTCTGCACTCCTTACTTGCTTATTTTTATTTTTATCGTAACAGTTATCAGAATGTTGAAGACAAACTAGGGAAGTTCAGCAGGGCTGTTACAGAAGCACCATTGTAAGTACTGTAAATGCTACTTTCATGATGCACACTTTCCTATTTTTAGTTGTTTGCTGTAATGTGATCAGTTGGAAACTGAATTAGTTTTGAACTGAGAAATAATACCTATTGAAATCAATTTGTTTTTATGTTTCAAGAGACTGATGGCATAATTCCTGATTCAAAACTTATCAATTTTGATTTGGAATTTGTCGCTACACGTACCTTCATCCATGCCTATCCGTGTTCTGTGTATATAAAGTGTTTATTTGAATATAATAGAGGGAAACATTCCACGTGGGAGAAATATATCTAAAAACAAAGAAGATGTGACTTACCAAACGAAAGCGCTGGTAGGTTGATACACACAAACAAACATAAACATTCACACAAAATTCTAGCTTTCGCAACCATCGGCTGCTTTGTCAGGAAGGAGGGAATGAGAGGGAAAGACGAAAGGATGTGGGTTTTAAGGGAGAGGGTAAGGAGTCATTCCAATCCCAGGAGCGGAAAGACTTACCTTAGGGGAGAAAAAAGGACAGGTATACACTTGCGCGCGCGCGCCCACACACACACACACACACACACACACACACACACACACACACACACACACACACACACACACACACATATCCCAGGGATATGTGTGTGTATGCGAGTGTATACCTGTCCTTTTTTCCCCGTAAGGTAAGTCTTTCCGCTCCCGGGATTTGAATGACTCCTTACCCTCTCCCTTAAACCCACGTCCTTTCGTCTTTCCCTCTCCTTCCCTCTTTCCTGACGAAGCAGCCGATGGTTGCGAAAGCTGGAATTTTGTGTGTATGTTTATGTTTGTTTGTGTGTCTATCAACCTGCCAGCACTTTCGTTTGGTAAGTCACATCTTCTTTGTTTTTAGATATAAAGTGTTTATTTCATAGAAAAAGTTGTGTATGAGACTGTAAACAGTTAAAGATGATTTAAATGGGAGGAAACCCCATTAATATTTCGGAGAGATTACTCGAAGCACTTTTGTACGTATTTCAATGTGCAACTTATGATCCAAGTGGCTTGGTAATACATTATCTGTTGACTACAAATATTAATAAGATATTCTCATGTAGTATCTCATAAGCTCACTTCATGGTAACTGTTGAGCTTTATCTGTAGGGACATTCACTGATAATTAATTTTAGTTACTAGGTGTGTTTATTGCCTCATGTTTTAGGTTGATTTATCCTTCATCATTGCTATTGCAGTTTAAGCAGTCAACAATTTGCTGTTACAGAGACATAAGTTGTGACATTTTGGTGGCTCTTGATGTCCTGTTCCTTCAGTCACTTGTCATTTTCCTCAATATTTGATGTTTCCTCTGTTGCGGGTGTTTGTCATGTAATGTATCCTTGCCAGAGTAGCCAGTGTTCCCTCACCCTGCCTCCTTAGATTGCTGCCATCACCTAGAGACTTGCTATGAAAGCCCAGTGTGATTCACATTGAGTTTTTATGATGGCTCTTTAATGACAACCAGTTTAGATGAGTACAGCAATTTACCCTTCTTCATTGTTTGATGTCTTCATAATGTCATTCTAAATTCCTATATCTCTCAGTGCTGAAAATTTGTTATCGAAAAATGTATACCTACAGTGCATGGTTCCTCACCTCTTCTGTACTATTTCATGTTGTTGGAATCTCAGTCCACAAACTTTACCATTAAGTGTAGCTATGAAACAATCTGATTTACTTTCATACATGAAATTCCTTCAGTTTTGTGTTTCTAATGTTTGCTTTATGTGCTTGTAGACATGACATTAGTGCTACTTCTGTGTTAAGTGAATGCTTCATTTTTAAAGCGTTTACTTCAGGTGCAGCGTAAAAAATTGTAATTATACTTAGCTATCTAAATTATTCTACCTTTTACTCTAATAGTTTATCCTGTGAGAAGATAGGTAATACTAATTTTTCTTTAAAGATTAGTTACATATCATTTCAGTCCAGTTATCAATAAATTTTTTCTTTGTTGAATTCAGAATGTCTAAATAATTTACTATAAAATTTAATTCACATTGATAAACGAAGATAACTTCTCAACAAGTAACTGTGTGTGTATGTGTTTGTGTGTTTGTGTGTGTTTGTGTGTGTGTTTGTGTGTGTGTGTGTGTGTGTGTGTGTGTGTGTGTGTGTGTGTGTGTGTGTTTTATGATTTGTTACATTTGCCTCCATGCATAGCAAGTAGTTATGATGAACTTAGCTTCATAATGCATGTTTGGTCATTGGCTGTTCTTCATTCTTTTGCTTTTAGGTATCAGAAGACTGAATCTGTGATTAAAACTACAGCTGAAAAAACTACTACTCTTCTAGGTGGTTTAGGCTCCAGTGTAACAACAAAAATTGGGCAGCTGAAAAATTCAGATTCTTTTCGCTCTTTAGAAGAGAAGGTTGGGTCAGCATATGAGAATGTGAAGGTTGGTGCAAAAGTGTCTAATGAGATCCTACTGAACAGCAGCATACAAACTATATTCTTTAAAATATTTAACTGTTGTTTGTATTTAAAACAAGTAAATTCCATAGTAATTTGCCAGAGTATTCGATAAGATGGAATGAAGTGAGAAACTTTTCAATATTCATTTACAGACAAAAGTGGTGACTTCACGCTCCAACTCAACTCAGAGTTTTGATGAGGCTCTGAGAGAGGCAGAGGCAAACCGAAGACCCAGTAACGGTGCTTCAACACCTGCTACAACACCAACCATACCAGAAGAGAAGCCACTCTCCTAGAGGAATAACTTGTTTGGCTGCAAAAACTGGGTTTAGTTAGGCGTCTTACCTCTTGATGTGGAATGGTTAATTCAGTTCAGCTTAAAATGCAATGGGTATATTGTGGATTGGTACAGCTTTACTGCAGACTGAAGTTATGGTTACTTATTAATTATTACATTAAATGTAGCTATACATATTTTTATAATACAATATTTAATGGTATCTTTTGCCTATAACATTTCATAATAAACTGTTTGACTAAACTGTCCACTCCAGGTGTTACGAGAACTTCAGAGGCATGCTTATTGAAATAAGATGTCGTTTACAAGTTGTATTCAGCAATCACTTTAAAGTTTTTTCATGAAAAGAAAGGATCAACTCTCCAACTTGGGAAAATAACCATATTGCTAACTCTATTGTGTAGAACGTTTAGGAGGCATGCTAATTAATAATTGGAAGTGACTTTCATGTGTTGTCACAGCACTAGAGTTCAGCATTATTTAACTTGAATGCTTTTTGTGAGAAAACGATGGCTTGGCTGTGTTGTAATGACAGCTTATGTTTCTGTTACACTGCTTTGCATGTAAACTACTGAATATGTAATTAATGGAAGCTTTCATATTCAAGGCTGTGCCTGTAACTGAAAATTTAAAATTTTGAACAGTCAGTTCTCTGCGTAACAGTGTCATTCAGATAATTCTTTTTCTGCAAGATTTACTACATAATACAACACACTTAAAATGAGAAACATCTGTTGTTCATCATTAATAGCTGAAATGTGTGCAGTAAGGAAGACTACTAGACAGATTGATATTTCAGGTATTATCTTCACATATATAGTAGTGCAACAACAAATTTTTTTCCACTCATTTGTGCTACTTCCTGCCTTCTGGTGTTGGTCATCTCTCACCCACATTTATGATGCTGTCACTTTCTCTCTGATAACCATCTCTTTAAGTTGTTAAAACTTAAATTGTTTTCCATACTGATTCATCTGTAGCCATCTGAGAAATAATTCACTATAATGTTGATTGTATTTTAAGTGATATAGGGGCTTGTTCCATGGCAGCAACTATTGTGATCTGTTCTGGACAAAGGAACCATATTGTTTTTGCATTAAATTGCAATTACTCATCTCCATCCACCTTGGCCTTGCTGTAATATTTTCAAAAAATCTCATACTAAATTACTGTCAAATTTTTGAAAAGAAATGTTTTCTATTTGATAGTATTGATGTATATTTTAAGAAAATAATCAGTGTAACTAGATATTAAAAAGTTTATTGCACATTTTGATTGTTAAAATATTCTAATGTTTTGTCTGTCACATTGATTATAATAAATAACTTTTTGTTACATGAAAAGTAATATTTTCCTTATTAACTTTTTTCTTTTTTATATAATGTGTAACTTCAATGTAATCATGCCATCTCAAGTCTTGATATCAAATTCTATTTACAGAAAAACTTATTTCGTGTATGAAAATTATGTAACATGCTAGTCACACACATGTAATGAAAAATCTTGACTGTTTATTTATTATTATGAGAATTTTTAGAGATCACATAATTATAAATATAATTAAATCATTCACTCATTGTTATTTTTGCTCATTTTTCTTGCCTGTCACAAACTGTTTACTTCACTGTTTACTATATCTCCAGGGATAATTTTCATTTAAATAAATTACTGTAGTGCACACATCCATGACACATTTCTTTCAATATTAGATTTTTTAAACATTAATATGAAAATAAGGATATAGCAAATGTAGAATAAAAGTAACTCATTTCTGTAAATATGAATGAAAGAAACAGTGTGGTGTTACTGGAGGAGCCTTTGTGGTATTTGGTACCTTTGTGAGCTTGGCAGTGGGTATCCTGTACTGCTACTAGTAATTACCTTCCCTGTTACACTAGCAAGTAGAGCGAGGAAAAAAATAACTGTTTGCATGCTTCTTAATTTCTTGTATTTTATTTTCATGGACCTTAAGCAAAGTGTAAATTGACGGCTGTAGAATCATTCTGCAGTCAACTCCAGATGCTGATTCTCTACTTGCTAATAGTGTTCCTCAAAAAGAGCACTGACTTCCCAGGGAACTAGACATTAACTTGATTGAGATCAAACTTTTTTCCCCGTATTTGTCATGTTATTGGTAGAGGACATATGCAGACACACAACTTTAGTGTTTAAAGTTTTTCAGTCAAATGATGATGTAAATTCTTTAATTGCTTTAGTTGGTTAAAAAAAGTGCAGTATAAAAGTACACATGATATTACATTGATTAACTACATACATAATGTAACTACATAAAATTGTAGTGATACCATATGTAAGGACGCACCCAAAAGAAACTGAACTAATTTTTTGGTGGTGTGCAGAGCTTTTGTAGTGCTGCATTTTGCTGCTAGTAGTGCATGGAGAAAACATTCTAGACACAGTGAACAGAGTGCCATCACTGATGGAGTTCAGGACTAGTTTTGGCAGCATTCATAGTGACAACTGTTTTGTGTAATTGTTGTTTTTGCAATGGCTGATTTTTGTGAACAGCGTGTGGTGTTGAAGTCCTGCTCTCTGTTCAGAAAAATTGGAACAGGAGCTCTTAAAATGTTAAAAGCAGCATACAAGTATGATGTTATGGGGAAAACTCAAATGTTATTTTCAGTTTCAAAAATAGTGAAATGAAATGTCAATTGTTGAATAAATCTCCTCCTGTTCGTCCTTCCACAGCCTGAGCACATGGAAATGTTGAAGACATTTATGCAATCATCAGTTAAGACATGATGATGATGATGATGATGATGATGATGATGATGATGATGGAAGAAGTTGTGGAGCTGTTGGGAGTGACTTAGAGTTCAGTGTAGTGAATTGTGATAGAAGATTTGCAAATGCAAGTGGAAAGGGTGGGTGCCAAATTTGTGCCATGATCGCGGACTGCTGAACAAAGACAACGTTTCATGGAAGCACACTGTGCTTTGAAAGAATAGTCCTGAAATGATTCAAACATTTTTCAAAAATTGTCCCAGGTGATGAAACTTAGTGCTACACTTAAGATCCTAAATCAAAGCAACAGTCAAGCCAGTGGAAGACTTAAAAATTTGCCTTGCTCCAAAAAAGCTTGTCAGGTGAAATCAAACATTAAGACAATACTGATTCGTTTCATCCATTCAGTCTGTTCTGCAGGGTCCATCAGTTAACCTGGCTTTCTACTTTTAAGTTTTGAAAAGATAGTGCAACAATGTGTGATGGAAATGGCCTGATTTATGGCAGTCGGCTGACTGTTTAATTTCGATTATGACAGTGCCCCTGCTCGCATAGTCTGTATGATAATTATTGACCAAAACTGGTAGGACCCCTGTCCCTCACCCCCCATACTCACCCAACCTTGCCCTGCACAACTGTTTGCTTCCTAGAATGAAAAGACATGAAAGGAAAGCATTTCACTGAGGTGGAAAATAAAATTTACTGAGGTGCTGTCAAGCATCACAAAAGAGGAGTTCAAACAATGTTCTGAAAACTGGATTAAAAGGTTAGACTAGTGTGTTTAGTGCAAGTGGAGAGTACTTTAAAGGGGATTGAAGGTTTGTGCATAAATGTGAATAAACAAATTTAAAAAAACTCAATTTCTTCTGGATACCCCTTATATACTGACTGGCTGATGGCTGTGTCAGAATGTACCAAGAGTCAACATGCCAATGTGGGCTCAGGCTAGAGAACTGCTTGGGTAGTCAGATGGGGTGGGGGTACCATTGTAGTTCGGTTTGTGTGCTTTATTTAAAATGAGGTGACCATAAAGTAACACAAAAGTGGTTTGCTTAAAAAATCTTTTAAAATGAATGTATAGTATTCCACATCCACAGAAACCCCAGCCAGTGGCAAATAATGACTTTCAAAGATAAAAAAAAAGGTAAGTAGTTCCTATTGTCATATGGTCCCATTGGCTAAGGAGTATTTGTGCTATCACCTTTAATAATTAGTAGTTTAATTTTGGACCACAAACCTCATTCTTCAAAGAAAGAATCTCCCATGTATAAAACAGCTTCAAATGTCTTGTTATTTTACAAAGGAATTAGGGTCAAATATTTTACATTAAGCATGTAAACAAGAAAAAGTTATAAAACGTTTGAAATTGTGTTAAGCCCAATTTGTTGGAAGGCCTAAGTGCTGTCATTATGAAATACTCAAATATAGTCACTGCTTCATTTTAAGCAAAAGCAAGTTTTTCACACATATCAATGTTTGTAATGTGATATCTCCTGAACTATGTGTTGTTCAAAGATATAATGTTGCATCTACATTCAGTGATATATATATTGACACACTTAGCAAATTGTGTTGTGAGTAGAGATAGCAGTAAAGAAATAAGAAATTAAAACATGTCTGTTACTGAAGTTTTACTGTGTGTAAAGCAAAAATGTAGTAAATGATAATTTTTTCACTTCACCATTTTGTGCAGGGAAAGGGGGGGGGTCAATTAAGAAAAAGTTTCATAAAGGTTTGAAGTTTGTTGGAAGCCGCTAAATGCTCTCATTCTCAACTACTGGAGAAATAAACTTCAGGTATCTGTGTGCCATCAGTTATGCTGCCTCAAGACAAACACAAAGTTTCTAACTGTAATATTTCTCTTTTTATGTTAAACTTTTAACATAAGATCCTCTCTCATAGAGTTGATTATGACCATTTGAAATATTTAAAGTTAGTCAGTAATTAAAAAAAAATTGAAGATGAAATGTTGCCCCTGGAAGCTGTTAGGTAGGCAACCTGCAAGTGGTAATGGGTTCCAGGACAGTCAGTTAGTAATACATAATTCATCAGTAAAATGTCCTTATGTCTTCTTTTGTACTGTTACTTATGTTTTATAGGTCTAGTGGTAATGGCAGTCAGTCAAAACCAGTATTGTCCTTAAATAACATATGTGAGCATTTGACTGAAATAAACTTTAATGTTAAAATTGCTTCTTGTGGCTAATATTTGTCCAGTTGACATACAGGCAGAAACTGGATAGGCCATTAGCTTGGATCATCTGGGGAAGGAGATTATAAAATGAACTAGCTCTCTTCTGATTAAGATGTTAACTGCCATGGTAAAAATGAGTAAACTGCTTCCAGAAACTGTTCTAAATGGTTCATGCAGGAGACCTGAGACCATCTCAAAGTTGACTTATTGATTAAAAAGTTCTGCTGAGATGCCAAGAATTATCACCAGTCAGTCCCTGGTTTTTGTTTTTGTGTGTGTTTTCAACAGTTTAGTTCATATTATCATTGCAATGGTGTCAATAACTGTTCCTCTCTCCATTGCTGGTAATAAACTGATACATGCTGTCATGTGATCTGCCTTCTTTGTAGAAAAAAAAGTGATGTGAAACTTGAACAGCTAATTAACATGAATGAATCAGATTGGAATTATGTTTGACTTCTTGGAGTGTGTGTATAGTAACTGTCCTCAAGTCCCAATATTCAGGACTGAGACAGAAGACAGTGAATGCAATGAAGATATCAGGTTTCCAAGTTAATTAGCATTGAAGTGAGCCAATGAGGCCATTGTGTGCGCAAATTCAAGTGGCCTGCCAGACACAATGTCACCAAGTGTGCGCTTTGCTTGATTTCCTAAAACCCAATGATATATTTAACATGGGACTGTAGTAAGGAATGGATGGGAGCCAAAGGGTGAGCAGTCTTGTGTACTATCATTGATGCTGTGAGAACAACAGATACTAACTGTGCCTGGCAGGCCACTTGAATTTGCAAGCGTAATGACCTGATTGGCTAACTTCAATGCTAATTAACTTGGAAATGGCGTAATGTATCCAGTTTTTTCTTAACACTTATTTTTCAGCACAACGTTCCCTACAACACTTATACAAGCTTTTCAGACCATTGTATGTGAGGCAGGTGACAGGAAAATGTGGGTGGAGATAAATGAGACACTTGAGGTGAAAGGATGCAGATGTTGTTGAAATGAGGGTTGGTGAGACTGTTGCTGCATATGAGATTTTGCTGTTTATCATCAGTAAAATATTACTACAGTAAAAAAATCATCCTTAATTTGCCATATCCTTATGGTGCACTAATGTTTGTGAAAATTGCAACCCCTGAAAGACATGTTATTATGATGAAATTTGTTGTTCAGGTTAGGGACATGACAATACTCAACTGATTAGAACTACAGTTCTGCAGATGCATGTTGACTATCAGAATTACGTGCAGTGTGAAGCTGCCATGTGCATCAGAGCTAACATATAGGTCGAAAATTATTGAACTGTAGGAAATAAAACTGTCAACTTCTGAATGGTTTACGTTAGGACATTCAAATGGTACGGTTGGATGCAGTGCATGATGGGAATTAGTATGTGCATGCATTGTTTGATTTAGTGATAAGAGACCACTTTCATTTGGATGGGTTCGTCAGTAAGCAAAATTGGCGCATTTTGTGGACTGAGAATCCGCATTTCATGATTGAGAAGTCTCTTCTCTCTCACCCAGGTGACTTTGTGGTGTGCAGTGTCCAGTCACAGAATAAGGAGTGTGATATTGTTTGATGGCACAGTGATACCGAATGGTATGTCAAGGTTTTGGAAGATGATTTCACTCCCATTATCCAAAGTGACTCTGATTTTGACAAGATGTGGTTCATGCAAGATGGAGCTCAACCCCGCAAAGCAAGAGAGGGTTTGATGTCCTGGAGAAGCACTTTTGGGACTAAATTCTGGCTCTGGGGTACCCAGAGGCCACTGGGGAGGGCCTCGATTGGCCACCATATTCTCTGGATCTGAACAGATGACTCCTTTTTGTGGGGCTATATTAAAGACAAGGTGTACAG